>NC_050103.1:141299517-141924517 GCF_902167145.1 Zea mays | reverse complement strand
CTTGTGCATTCTTATGGATTTGCTCATTAATGAATGAAGGGCTATCCGAGCTATCAAATTTCATTCCATTTTCCACAATCTCCCAAATGCTTGGATGGAGAGAAAATAGGTGAGTACGCATTTTGTGACTCCAAAATCCGTAGTCCTCTCCATCAAAGTGAGGAGGCTTGCCAAGTGGAATGGGGAGCAAATGAGCATTTGAGCTATATGGAATGCGCGAATAATCAAAAGAAAAGTTTGAGTTAACCGTCTTTTGTTTGTCGTGGTCGTCGTCCTTTTGGGAAGAAGAGGACTCATCGCTGTCGTAGTAGACGATCTCCTTGATGCGTCTTGTCTTCTTCTTCTTCCCATCTTTTCGCTTGTGGCCCGAGCCCGAGTCATTGGACTTGTCATCCCTTGGCTCGTTGACGAAGGACTCCTTCTCCTTGTCGTTGATCACAATTCCCTTCCCCTTAGGATCCATCTCTTCGGGCGGTTAGTCCCTTTCTTGAAGAGAACGGCTCCGATACCAATTGAGAGCACCTAGAGGGGGGGGTGAATAGGTGATCCTGTAAAACTTCAAAACTTAAGCCACAAAAACTTGTCAAGTGTTAGCACAACTATGGCCAAGTAGCTAGAGAGGAGTCAAAACACAATAACCACAAGAATTCAATCACAGAGATGACACGGTGGTTATCCCGTGGTTCGGCCAAGTACAAAACTTGCCTACTCCACGTTGTGGCGTCCCAACGGACGAGAGTTGCACTCAACTCCTCTCAAGTGATCCAATGATCAACTTGAATACCACGGTGTTCTTGCTTTTCTTTTCTCAATCCCGTTTGCGAGGAATCTCCACAACTTGGAGCCTCTCGCCCTTACAAAAGATGTTCACAGAGAATCACGGAGCAAGGGAGGGATCAGCAACTCACACACGACACAAAGATCACAGCGAATACGCACACACAAGACCCAGACTTGAGCTCAAGAGACTAGCACACTAGAACGGAGCTCAAATCACTAGAATGTCGAACAAGTGCGCAAGATTGATGTGTGAGTGATCAAGAGTGCTCAAGGAATGCTTGGTTATCTCCTCCATGCGCCTAGGGGTCCCTTTTATAGCCCCAAGGCAGCTAGGAGCCGTTGAGAGCACATCTGGAAGGCTATCCTTGCCTTCTGTCGTCGGGCGCACCGGACAGTCCGGTGCACACCGGACATTGTCCGGTGCCCAATTTATTTCCTTAAATGGCGAAGCCGACCGTTGCCGACCGTTGCAGATCTGGCGCACCGGACAGTCCGGTGCACACCGGACAGTCCGGTGCTTCCTTCCGACCGTTGGCTCGGCCACGTGTCGCGCGCCGATCGCGCGGCCGACCGTTGGCCCGGCCGACCGTTGGCTCACCGGACAGTCCGGTGCACACCGGACAGTCCGGTGCACACCGGACAGTCCGGTGAATTTTAGCCGAAGTCGCCGGAGAAAAACCCGAGAGCGGCTGGTTTGCTCCATGCTGGTCTGGCGCACCGGACACTGTCCGGTGCACACCGGACAGTCCGGTGCCCCAGCCCGAAACAGCCTTTGGCTGCACACAGCTACTCTCCACTTCTTTTCTTCTTCCTGTTTCTAACACTTAGACAAGAATATTAGTACACAAACCAATGTACTGAGGCTTAGAAACATACCTTAACTTGTGATTTGCACTTTGTTCATCCTTGGTCATATTTTCACATTTAAGCACTTGTGTTTGCACTTAATCACCAAAATACTTAGAAATGGCCCAAAGGCACATTTCCCTTTCACCATCACCTGGCCGTTTGCTGTGTTGGGTCTGGACCTCGTCGATCCCTTGCAGAAGGCACCCGGGGGCTACACGCACATGCTGGTCGCCATCGACAAATTCTCCAAGTGGATCGAGGTCCGACCCCTAAACAGCATCAGGTCTGAACAGGCGGTGGCGTTCTTCACCAACATCGTCCATCGCTTTGGGGTCCCGAACTCCATCATTACCGACAACGGCACCCAGTTCACCAGCAGAAAGTTCCTGGACTTCTGTGAGGATCACCACATCCGGGTGGACTGGGCCGCCGTGGCTCACCCCATGACGAATGGGCAAGTAGAACGTGCCAACGACATGATTCTGCAAGGACTCAAGCCGAGGATCTACAACGACCTCAACAAGTTCGGCATGCGATGGATGAAGGAACTCCCCTCGGTGGTCTGGAGTCTGAGGACAACGCCGAGCCGAGCCACGGGCTTCACACCGTTCTTTGTAGTCTATGGGGCCGAGACCATCTTGCCCACAGACTTAGAATACGGTTCCCCGAGGGCGAGGGCCTACAACGACCAAAGCAACCGAACTAACCGAGAAGACTCACTGGACCAGCTGGAGGAGGCTCGGGACATGGCCTTACTACACTCGGCGCGGTATCAGCAGTCCCTGCGACGCTACCACGCCCGAGGGGTTCGGTCCCGAGACCTCCAGGTGGGAGACTTGGTGCTTCGGCTGCGATAAGACGCCCGAGGGCGGCACAAGCTCACGCCTCCCTGGGAAGGGCCGTTCGTCATCGCCAAGGTTCTAAAGCCCGGGACGTACAAGCTGGCCAACAGTCAAGGCGAGGTCTACAACAACGCTTGGAACATCCGACAGCTACGTCGCTTCTACCCTTAAGATGCTTTCAAGTCGTTCGTACACCTCGTTCACACACAAAGTCTAACCATCAAGGAAGGGTCAGCCTTGCCTCGGCAAAGCCCGACCCTCCCTCGGGGGCTAGAAGTGGGGAACCCCCTCTGCGTCAAAATTTTCCTCGGAAAAGATCTTTTCTGCCAGAACGTCTTTCGTGCTTTTCGACTACTTCGAAAGTGGGATCCTGAAAACGACGGAGTACACGTAAGCAGCCAAGGCTGACCAAGCCAAGGGACTCCTACGCCTCCGGGATACGGATACCTCACTCATCACCTTCTGCGATAAGTAACTCACGCTCGGATAAGCGATTCCGCGGACCGAACAAGTCTTCACGCTCGAAAACTCTTCTGCCGAAACGATTTTTCGTGCCTTCTCGACTATATCGATAGCAGAATCCTACAGACAAGTAAGAGTACACATAAGCGGCAAGGCCGACCGAGCCGAGGGACTCCTACGCCTCCGGGATACGGATACCTCACTCGTCACCTTCCGTGAAAAGTAACTCTCGCTCGGACAAACAATTCTGTTACCGACAAATAAGTCCAGATACTCGAAACAAGAGGAAAAGAAACGCAGCTCTACAACACGACGACATTATGTTTGGGCCTCGGCGGCCGCAGAAAACATACGCACACTACAAGATGAACCGATCCTGCAGGCTTAGACGTCGATGGAAGGGGAGCAGCAGCACCCTCGGCGTCAACTCCACCTTCAGCGAAGTCCGACCGAGCCTCGGACAGCAGCGCGGTCGGAGGATCTCCACTCCGAAGGATGACGTCAGCGCCACGCCCGGGCTATCGCCGCTAGGGTCTTCTCCAGGAATCCGGCCCGAGCAGACGGCTCGGCCGGCCACCCCGAAGCCTCAGCCAGCTGTCCCCCGATGACACAAGCCCGGCTCGTGGCTTCGGCAACTCGACTCCGGCGTCGATCCCGCCAGTGGACGGCCCGACTAGGCTCTGGCTGACGAAGTCTTCTTTTCGAGCCAACTCTGCCTCTGTCCATGCTAACACCGCTGCCTCCGGCTTCGGCTCATCGAAGAGCGGTCGAGGGTTCCTTTAACTAAGCAAGAGAAGCCTCGGGAGGCAAGGCCGACCGAGCCGAGGGACTCCTACGCCTCCGGGATACGAATACCTCACTCGTCACCTTCGCACGAGGCAACTCACACTTGGTTAAGCGGTTCAGTTAGCCGACAGGAGAGTCCTAGTGCTCGAAATGAGGAAAAAACACGGCTCCGTGCCAAAAATACATACATGTTCAGGCCCCGACAACCACAATGAACAGACACCAGCACTCAAGGTGCCATTACAAACGGAACTCCGGTTCCACCTCCGCAGGTACGAACAACCCCCCACGATTGGAGGGCCTGCTGAGCAACAGAAGGCCGACGGATGGCTCGCCGCCGCCCGAAGAGCAGCAGCGACAACGACTTCTGCTCCGAGCGGCCGAACAGCAGCAGCGATGGCCTCAGGGCGGATGCTGCTGCCACAAGGCCCTCGCCCACGTCCCCACTCGAGGGGCGAGGACGAGCAGAAGGCCGTAGAGTTGGAGGTCAGTTCGCGGGCAGCACCAACTATCTCGTCGGCGGAGAAACCTCTTCCGGCTGCCTCGGCGGGAGGTGGCACCGGAAGCGGCGCCGAAGCCGCTCGGGCCGGAGAGCCGGACACGCGGCAGCTGCCAGTGCCACAAACGGCGAACGCCCTTCCCCTCGATCACTGACGGAAGGAGCGGGCCGCTGCCCGTGCAGAGACAGGCCCCAACTCGGCGCACTCCCCTCCCCAGCACTGATGATGAACATCCTTGAAGCTGAGGGAGGGGCGAAGGCCGCAGCCCGGCTTGCTTCTCCCCACCCTGGAACTGGTGGTCACCGTTTTGGGTGACCACCGGCGAGGGGATGCGGCCGGGCTGCCTGATGAAAATCCTTGAAGCCGAACGATGGCTGAAAGGTACCAACTTTCGCGAAGTTGCGTTCCTCCAACGACGATGAGGCGGAAGAACTGCGGGCGCCCCCATCCGGAGGCTCGAAAGGTGGAAAGACGCGATGCATGAGGGGAGCGCGAAGACATGGTTGCCTTTCAAGGGGGTCACCCTCCTTTTAAAGGCAACTCTCCCCACTTGCGTCCTCAGCCGTCGCGGGCTGAGTCTTCTCCAACACGCTCCAAGGTCCTCCCCCTACGACACGGGGGCTGGGTCCCACGCATCGTGCAAGGTAGCCCAGGACAGAAGGAGCCAAAACCGCTGCGCGCGATGCGCGCACCTGCCCAGCGGTTACGAGCATTCCTCCACTTTCGCCCAGACCAGCGGGTGAAAGGGCGGACCGCCATGCAGGCGGCATGCAACCGCACCAAGGGGGCGCACCCTTTCGACTTCGACGCGTCCAGCATGGAGGCCCGAGCCCACACGTCATGTAACCGGCGCGCCGGTTGCTACGTGCAAGAAACTGCACCGCCACTTGCGCCAGTACCGCACCCTCTCGACTGCGGAACCAGTGCCACGACTCGAGGCGACCCTGCGCACGGCCCAACAGTGCCAACCGAGCACATCGGTCACGGGTCAACCAGCCGCGGGAGAAGGCGCGACGGTCGATACGGCCAGAAATTGGCCGGCAGTAATGGCGGTGGCAGGCGGGTGGAAGCAGCGGTCAAGTCGTCAGCCAAGCTCACGTCCCCTCCTGGGACAGCGAGAGAACCCTCTCCGACGGCGTGAAGACGACGCGCCCGTGTTCCGTTCCTCGAACGGCACGCGCACGCGCAACGGCTGCCCCGCGAACCACTCGTCCCGACGCATTAACTCTGCGGCAGGACAAGCGACACCTTTGGCAGGCGAAGCAGGCGACGCTTCACCTCCGCCATAATGACCGCGTCAAAAAAGGTGCGCCACGTCGTTCGATTTCGTATCCTTTTCCTCTTCCTCTTTCTCTCTCTTACAACAGGGACCGGGAAAGGGGACACCCCGAAAGGGATCCTTCTCCGCGAAGGAAGCGGGCCCCGAGCCCCCCTACTGATCAGAGGTTCGAAGGCTGGCCCCTCAGAAGGGTTCAACAGCCGCCTCAGAGCACTCGGGCTCCGCGCCCACTACTGGTCAGAGGTTCGAAGGCTGGCCCCTCAGAAGGGTTCAACGGCCGCCTCAGGCTACTCGGGCTCCGCGCCCACTACTGATCAGGGGTTCGTAGGCTGGCCCCCGAAGGGTTCGACAGCCGCCTCAGACGCAGAGCGAGGGATGACCCTGGGTACGTTCGATACATAACCAAGGCTCGGGCTGCGCTCCCGAGGTACCCTAGGACATTTCCGAGACCAACGGGAACGATCTTGTAACGGAATCCCACCAGAGGGAGGCATCGAGCCCTTGGACCCCGTCAAAAGGGGACCGGGTCCGGCAAATCACCCGCAGGTACTTTTGGAGCGCGCCTCTAGGCCACTAGCCGACCCCTAACGAATGGGGCACGAGCGTCCACTCGGATTACCCGTTAGCAACTCACTGGAGACAGCATGTTCGGCGCCCTCCGAGGGCAACATGGCGCTTTCCCCCCTCCTCCTTGCGGAAAGGCGACACAGGGGCGTATGTAAAAAAGTCGAGTCTGTCCTTGACCATCCTCTCGCTCTGTGCGGAGGCTCGGGGGCTGCTCTCGCAAACCCGGCTCCGGCCAAACCGTTGACAACGTCAACATACCAGCCCGAGAACTTGGGACTCGACTGTGCACCCGGGCTACGGCCAGTTCGCATGAGGGAACAACCAGACCGGCCGAAGCATCACGAAACACATTAAGACCTCGAAGGAGTCAAACCACTCCTCCGAGGCCTCGAGGGCTACACCCGGCGGGTGCGCTCGCGCGCACCCACTGGAACGAAACGCAACCGAGAAAGGCCGGTCCCCTTGCAAAAAAGTGCGACAAAAGCCTCCAAGCGAGTATTAACACTCCCTTTGAGGCTCGGGGGCTACTGTCAGGGACCATAATTAGGGGTACCCCCAAGACTCCTAATCTCAGCTGGTAACCCCCATCAGCACAAAGCTGCAAAGGCCTGATGGGTGCGATTAAGTCAAGGCTCGGTCCACTCAAGGGACACGACCTCGCCTCGCCCGAGCCCAGCCTCGGGCAAGGGCAGCCGACCCCGGAGGATTCACGTCTCGCCCGAGGGTCCCCTCAAGCAATGGACACACCTTCGGCTCGCCCGAGGCCTAGTCTTCACCGAGAAGCAACCTTGGCCGGATCGCCACACCGACCGACCGTATCGTAGGAGCATTTAATGCAAGGATGGCCTAACACCCTATCCTGACGCGCGCCCCTCAGTCGACAGAGCCGAAGTGACCGCAGTCACTTTGCCGCTCCACTGACCGGCCTGACAAGAAGACAGCGCCGCCTGCGTCGCTCCGACTGCTGTGCCACTCGACAGAGTGAGGCTGACAGCGGCCAAGTCCGGCCTCGGGCGCCATAGGAAACTCCGCCTCGCCCGACCCCAGGGCTCGGACTCGGCCTCGGCTCTGGAAGACGACGAACTCCGCCTCGCCCGACCCCAGGGCTCGGACTCGGCCTCGGCTCTAGAAGACGACAAACTCCGCCTCGCCCGACCCTAGGGCTCGGACTCGGCCTCAGACCCGGAAGACGACGAACTCCGCCTCACCCGACCCCAGGGCTCGGACTCGGCCTCGGCCCCGGAAGACGACGAACTCCGCCTCGCCCGACCCCAGGGCTCGGACTCAGCCTTGGCCTCAGACGATGGTCTCCGCCTCGCCCGACCCCAGGGCTCGGACTCAGCCTTGGCCTTAGACGATGGTCTCCGCCTCGCCCGACCTAGGGCTCGGACTCGACCTCGACCTCGGAAGACAGACTCGACCTCGACCTCGGAGGAGCCTCCGCTTCGCCCGACCCAGGGCTCAGACCGACCACATCATAGGGGGGCCATCATTATCCTACCCCTAGCTAGCTCAGGCTACGGGGAACAAGACTGGCGTCCCATCTGGCTCACCCCGGTAAACAAATAATGATGGCGCCCCGCGTGCTCTATGACGACGGCGGCTATCAGCCCCTTACGGAAGCAAGGAGACGTCAGCAAGGACTCGACAGCCCCGACAGCTGTCCTTCCGCAAGGCTCCAGCGCTCCTCCGATGGCCACGACATCACATGAACAGGGTGCCAAGACCTCTCCGGCTGCCACGACGGCATGTACTTAGGGCACTAGCTCCTCTCTGCTAGACACGTTAGCACACTGCTACATCTCCTATTGTACACCTGGGCCCTCTCCTTACGCCTATAAAAGGAAGGTCCAGGGCACTCGTACGAGAAGGTTGGCCGGGCGGGAGGACGGGACGGCGCGTGCAGGCCTCTCGCCCCCTCCCACGCGGACGCTTGTAACCCCCTACTGCAAGCGCACCCGACCTGGGCACGAGACAAACACAAAGGCCGCGGGTTTCCCCTTTACGCCTGTCTCCTTGTTTCCCCCCTCCGTGCTCCGTCTCGCGTCGACCTATCTGGGCTGGGGCACGCGGCGACAATTTACTCGTCGGTCCAGGGACCCCCCGGGGTCAAAACGCCGACAATATGATTGCCCTACTTTGGCTACACTAACTCTAAGCCTATCTCAAAATAGTTCAGCCATCTCTTCCCTAATTTTGTCCATTGCGCCCGGTGATAGACCAACAGACCCTAGGCTGTGGGCTCATTTGGCCGGGCGTTGCTATGCCGACCTTCTTGCTGTGATCGATCGAGAACGTTGATCGGCCTAAGATCATATGGTGCGTTGTAGTTTAAATAAGTAGGGGTGGAACGTACTGCTACTATGGTTTGTAATAAATTGGCGTATAGTGTGCAACAGTAGGTTCTGTGTATGTGTATTCGGACTGTTCGGCCCAGGCATGCAGACGGTCGGGCATGATGCCAAACTGTCCGATGTCCAGTTGTGTTTGCTACTATCAGGGCGCCATGTGGTGATCCTGGTGCAACCTAGGACTATCCGATAGGGAAAGCCAGATGGTCTGGGTAAGGGTAGGACTATCCGGGCAAAGGCTCGGACGGTCCGACCGTGTCTAGGGCGCCGATTTACCAAGCAGGGACGGTGGTGATGCTATTTTCCCTAGATATTAGTTCATCGGCATACCATAAAATGGTTGGGGCTGCGAATCCCCATTTGTTACCGATGTATTATACAAAGGCATCCTATTACTAGTTTCAAATGATGTTAAACTAGGAGCAACAGATTTCTCCAACGATAGTGTTAATTTTCTAATTGATTCTTCTAACCCTCTAATCTGTTGTTTCATTTGATTCTGTTGCTGATCTACATAGTGTTTAATAGATTGGATGTCGTTGGGTTCACTCACATTGGGAATTTGAAGCAAAGATAGAAGAGATGTGATCTCGATCTCTCTATGTTTAACAACCTTCTTTTGGCGATCTACCGTGAATTGTGACAAGAATTTCTCTTTCGTCTGACGCATGCAGTTTTCGCATTGCTATTGCTCATCGGCCGATATGCTTTCATCGACCAGCTTCAAGATATTGTATAGGGAGATATTGGGGTGATCTTTAGAACCAACCATTTGAGGGCCTAATTTTTAGTAGACCTAGACACCTATTCCTCAGCGGAATTGCCAAAAAGTGTGTTGACGTCGATCTGGGTGTCAAACATCGGGAGATGAATCGCCTGGCGGTGCTCTCTGCAGAAGCATAGACGGTCCGCAACATAGGGTCAGATGGTCCACAACCTGGCGCAAGAGCCATTGCTTCTCTACGTATGTCCAGACGGTTCGTGCCTAGGGCTCAAACGGTCCGCAATGGAGCAGAGGGTCATCTTCTTCGCAGCAGGCCTAGTTCTCGCCTCCTTGGAGGGACCCGACTAGGGAGGAGAGATCCTAGGGTGTATCTTGGGGTCAGCAGGCTACCAAGACGCCTCTTGTCAACGTAGAGACAAAGAGAGGTGAAGATTCGAGGTAGAAGAAGGGTAAACTAGGGCTAAACAAGGGCTACTCCTAACGCATAAGGTAAAAACGATAAGTAGAATTGACTAGATCGATTGTGGGGGTTCAATCGGCCGTACCCCTTCATCTATATAAAGGTGGAATCTGGACCCATTACAAGTCGGTTTTCGAGTTAATCCTGTAGGTTTTGCTTACATATCCCGCTAGAAACTCGGAACCTTAACTAATTCTGCACATGCGCGGAAAGTCCACGTAGCAACCGTAGACCGTCCGAAACGCTGATTGTTCAGCCTATAGGGCTGGACCGTCCGATGGTTATTTTGGTTCTCAACACCCTTGCTAGTTAAAAATAAATAGAAAGTGATTTGATCTACCTTAATCCTCTCTGATCCTTATACAACCGAACAAGGCCTTAACCTTTTTGAAGGGTTATGGTTCCGGATGAACTTTTTTACTAAACTGTTTAGTTACATCAATTATTTTGACATCGTTTTTCGGTAAAAATAGATAGAACCAGAATTGTTTTGGAGAAACTATAAAATATGGTTTCTAAAAATGGCTTCGTTTTCTCTGAAAGTGCCATTGAGAGCATCTCCAACGGTGACTTATCTCACTGCCCGAAATTAAATTATACGGCTCAAACTATAAATAAATTGCTCCTACAGTGTTCTATTTTACAGAAAATGTCAAAAGAATATAGGTCACCTCCTGAAGTGCCACAAATATATTGCATCTTATTGGGTTGCCCTATATCTAGATCTAAACGAACAGACGCTTCATAAAACTTTCCTTTTCAAAAAAATGGAGCATATTAACAGGTTTTAGTTAATCACTTGATTTGGAGCTTTACTATTGAAGCTTATTTTTTATTGGTGTCCCAATTTCTATAAAATATATCTATTTTAAATTTTTATGGCATTTTATAGGGCATATTGTTGGAGATGCTCTAAAGAAGAGAGACTCTAAATAAAAACCTTTCAATTTGCTGGTATTACCACTCTTTTAGTTTTAGTTTCCTTTTCGTTCATTTCTGGGTTGTATATATAGTAGTATACTAACCGAAGACGATCTAGCTAATACTTCCTCCGTTCATAAATATATGACATCGTTGACTTTTAAAAAAACTTTGACCACTCATCTTATTTAAAAAAATAATGAGTTATCATTTATTTTTTGTGATTTGTTTTATCACTTAAGGTAGTTTATGTTTGACTTAAAATTTTATATTTTTGAATAAATATTTTGAATAAGACGTGTGGTCAAAGTTTTCGAAAAAATCAACAGTGTCATGTATTTGTCAACGGAGGTATTAAATATATAACATGTGAAAATAAACAAGTACAGTACATGTGTGACATGACAGTATGTATAGTTGTATACTGCATAGTATAGCAGACAAGGAGCAGTGGTGCCCATGAACTCCCCTCTCCTCGCTCATGCATATATATATATATATATATATATATATATATATATATATATATATATATATATATATATATATATATATATATAAGGAAGAGGTAATGGAAGTCCTGGGCTTCCCCTACTAATGGAAGCTCCAGCTAAGACGCGGTCGACCTAACACCCGCGTGCTTGCGTCAGCCATGCAGTCGACAGCCAAGAATCCAGTACGATAAGCGTAAGGCAATATATATATATATATATATATATATATATATATATATATATATATATATATATATATATATATATATATATATATATGGATAAAGATGCGTAAACCATGCATAAAGGAATCTTTTGACGCCCGAATCACGTGGAACAAATATGACACTATGGACAGCGTTTACGACTGCGTAATGTCATGTACTTGACAACATAAATCATGCAGTATGTGGTTCTGGTTCTGGCTCGGGCGGATTCCAGAGTAAACCGTGAGCTAAAACAGCGTAAATGAGTACGAAATTTAGCGTAAATCATATATCTGTTTTGTAACAGCAAATGGGGCCTAAAATTACGGCGTGAAAATCACATGCAGCCGATCGTGCGCGGTTCCTGGCTCAGGTCGATTCCAGTGTAAAACGTGAGCTAAAACAACGTAAATGAGTACGAAATTTATCGTAAATCCTATATCTGTTTTGTAACAGCAAACGGAGCCCAAAATTACGGAGTGAAAATCGCGTGCAGCCGATCGTGCGCGGGTTCTGGCTCGGGCGGATTCCAGCGTAGAACGTGAGCTAAAACAACGTAAATGAATATGAAATTTAGCGTAAATCCTATATCTGTTTTGTAACAGCAAAAGGGGCCCAAAATTACGGCGTGAAAATCGCGTGCAGCCGATCGTGCTAGGGTTCTGGCTCGGGTGGATTTAATCATAAAACGTGAACCAAAATAGCGTGAATGAATACGAAATTTACGTAAATTATAGACCTATTTCGTAACAGCGAATGGGCCCAAAAATTACGGCGTGAAAATTGCGCACGTTCGATCGTGCACGAATTCTGCTCGGTCAAATTTCAGCGTAAAACGTGAACCAAAACAGCGTAAATGGGTACAAATTTTAGCGTACATCATCAATTTATTTCGTAACGATGAATAGGGCCTAAATTACGGTGAGGCGCGGGTCGAATTCCTCCAGGCAGCGGGTGATGCGGGTGGGCACGTTCTCCGACGACATGATGACGACGAGGATGTCCCTGAGCGCCGCTGACTCCTTGACGCGCTTGAGCAGCTCGTACCCAGTCATCCCAGGCACCACCACCTTCCTGCTGTTGTTGGCCTTTGGCGCAGGGGACGGCGCCACAGACGCTGGAGCGACAGCGGTGGTGGCCATCGCAGAGACGAACTGGACAAACGCCGTTGCCATCGGGCCTAGGGTGCGCTGCCGTCGTCCGTCCGCTTCGAGAACACCGTCGCCGCTTGCGCGCCCGCCTCGGGAGCGTCGCTGTCGCTCGTTTCTGGTGGAGCGCCACCGTCGGTCGCCTGCCTCGGGGCGGCACCGCTGCTGGCCCCTAGGATCACCGGCGCTCGCACGCCCGAGGGAACCGCCGCCGCCGCTAAAACCTAATCCCTTGCGGCGTGGGGGTGTTTTTATAGTGGCGGCGTGGGACTGGATAACTGCGAGCGCGTGGGTGGGATCGTGGACCCTATGCACGTAATATGCGGGACGAAATCTACGCGATGGCTCATAGATTTGCATAAATTGTTACATATATCAACATAACTCGTATTATAATTTGTCGTAAGCAGTTAGGTATAATAAGTCACAAAGGGTCTGGTGCGGTCTGCACACCTGGTCGGTACGTGGTTGGGGCTTCCTACAGTTAAACAAAGCCTAGAGCTCTCTCTCTCTCTCTCTCTCTCTCTCTCTATATATATATATATATATATATATATATATATATATATATATATATATATATATATATATATATATATATATACCTGGGCTCTATTTAACGGCAGGAAGCCCCGACCAGGTGCGCAGACCACACCGGACCTTTTTTGGTTTATTGTACCTAACTGTGCTTACGCTAAATTATAATACGAGTTATGCTGATGTGTGTATCAGTTTATGCAAATATAGTCTGCGCATATTACGTGCATCGGGCCCACGATCCGGCCCACGCGCTCACAATTATCCAGTCCCACGCCGCCACTATAAAAACACCCCCACGCCGCCAGGGATTAGGTTTTAGCGGCGGCGGCGGTTCCCTCGACCGTGCGAGCGGTGGTGATCCTGGGGGCCAGCAGCGGTGTCGCCTCGAGGCAGGCGACCGACGGCGGCGCTCCACCAGGAACGAGCGACAACGACGCTCCGAGGCAGGCGGGCAAGCGGTGACGGCGCTGTCGAAGCAGACGGACGACGACAACGCACCCTAGGCCCGGCGACAACGACGGTTGTCCCGTCCGTCTCTGCGATGGCCACCGCCGCCGCCGCTCCAGCATCTGTGGCGCCGTCCCTTGCACCCAAGGCCAACGACAGCAGGAAGGCAGTGGTGCCCGTGGACGCGTCGGAGCTGGAGAAGCACGTGCTGGCGGTGGACGACAAATCCGTGGACCGTGCCGCGATCGCCAGGATCCTGCGCGGCTCTAGGTACAGGGTGACCGCCGTGGAGTCGGCGACGCGCGCGCTGGAGTTGCTCGCGATGGGCCTACTCCCCGACGTCAGCATGATCATCACCGACTACTGGATGCCTAGGATGACCGGGTACGAGCTGCTCAAGCGCGTTAAGGAGTCGGCGGCGCTCAGGGGCATCTACGTCGTCATCATGTCGTCTAAGACCATCGTGATTTATACATTTTCAAACAAAATTTTACGATAGATCTTATTGCATTTTACGCTTCCACTAAAAAGCAAGTGCCACATTCGTCGTTACAAAACAGATCATTGATTTACGCTAAAATTCGTATCCATTTACGCTGTTTCGGATCACGTTTTATGCTTAAATCCACCTGACCTAGAACCCGAGCACGATCGGAGCGCGATTTTCACGTCGTAATTTAGGTCACATTCGTCGTTACGAAATAGATTGATGATGTACGATAAAATTTGTACCCATTTACGTTGTTTGGTTCACGTTTTACGCTGAAATTTGACCAAGCCAAAATCCGTGCACGATCGAACGTGATCAATTTTCACGCCGTAATTTTCGGACCCCGTTCGCTGTTACGAAATATGTCTATAATTTACGTAAATTTTGTATTCATTTACGTTATGTCGATTCACGTTTTATGATTAAATCCACCCGAGCCAGAACCCTAGCACGATCGGCTGCACACGATTTTCACGCCGTAATTTTGGGTCTCGTTTGATGTTACAAAACAGATATAGGATTTACGCTCAATTTCGTATTCATTTACGCTGTTTTAGCTCATGTTTTACGCCGGAATCTGCCCTAGCAAGAACCCGCGCACGATTGGGTGTACGCGATTTTCACGCCGTAATTTTGGGCTTCGTTTGCTGTTACAAAACAGATATATGATTTACGCTAGATTTCGTACTCATTGACGCTGTTTTAGCTCACGTTTTACGCTGGAATCCGCCCGAGCAGAACCCGCGAACTGCGGCTGTAAATTAAAATTTATTTCCTTATACTAATGCTCTTCAAACCGTAACTGTCCCTTTATTTGCGCGATTATGCAGCACATCTTTCCTTATCAAACCGGTCAAGATTTATATAATGCATGGTTTATGCTATCATGTTACACATCGTTATGCAGTCGTAAACGGTGTGCACATGGTAATATTCGTTTCCGTGAGTCGAGGTACAAAAGATTTCTTCTATGCATGATTTATGCACATTACTACATATATTTATGCGTGCGTATATCTCCTGACACGTATCACCCGGGATTCGTGGCTATCATCTGCATAGCTGATGCAAGCACGCGTACACTGGGCCGACCGCGACCTGGCTGGGGCTTCCCCCACTAACGGAAGCCCAGGGCTTCCATTATCTCTTCCCTATATATATATATATATATATATATATATATATATATATATATATATATATATATATATATATATATATATATATATATATATATATATATATATATATATATATACTCAGTTTTTTTTTGAAAAAAGGAAACATTGGTACGCTTTGACCGATCCCTTTCTCGCACTTAATCATAATGAAATCATAGCGATGCAACTGGATAGATGCACCTAATTCGTTAATAGTACATATCTTCTTCGTTAAGTACTACGACAATTGTCGTCAAAAGTTAGGACACATTTGGTTCCTGCTTTAATTTAGGGGCTAAAGTTTAGTTATGATACTAAAGTTTTAGTCTCTATCTAATTGTTTAGTTATAGGAACTAAAATTATTCAAAACGCATTAAATGAATTATAAGAGAACCAAAATACTCTTAGCATTCTTCCACCATTAGTGCAACTGAAATAAGAGAGTGACAAAACCTGAAATTTATATGGTTTTAGTACTTTTTTAGTCACTCATTGAGGGACTAGAGACTAAAACAGTTTAGTCCCTATTTTAATCTTACCGTTTGGCAATTTAGAGAGTAAATAAGACTAAAATAGAAAGACTAATGTTTAACCTCTCAAACCAAATGGGAACTTAGTTGAAGTAATCAAGCCGCAGATCCCTGCCCAGCTATTCGATATAGGTCTATATATCCCTTGGAGTAAAGGTAGTAGCGTGCTTGTCCCTCTCCCTAACAAGATAGTTGTTGTACAACAAGTTAAGAGGTTTGGCATTGTAGCTAGCTAGCTAGGGTGTGTCTAGGCAGCGAGTAGCACTGTGCTGACTGCCGATTTAAAGGGAAACGCTAGCTGCTAGAGATAGCCCAGAGCTTATCTTTCAGAACCCAGTTATTATTGAGACCATGCATTAATTAGAGCTGCACACCAAAGTGAGTGGTACTGCACTTAAAGTCCGGGACAGCAGCTAGTATATGCTGATCAAGGTAGCTAAGCTTTGCTAGATGATGCGTGTGTGCATCTATCACTGCACAAAAGTGTGTGCATAGTGAGGGACCATGTACTCTACTGTTGTAAGTGTGTGTGCATGATTTTTTTATATATACTCTCTCCGTCTTAAAATAGTACTCGTTTTAGAGTGTTAATGGATTCATACAATATTTGGTCAAACCGGATGTGGACGTGGCGTGCCACCTTAATGAAAGCTCAAGGACCCAAGTGATTTCAAAGTGGCACGCCAGGTCGGTGTCTGGTTTAAGCAAAACTGACGCCTTTTGGATGGTTTTACACGGGCTGATAAAACTAGAGAACCCGTCTTCTAAATTTGATGACCTAAGTGACATAGCGTGCTAAATTTGAGGACCGCTAGCTGACAGGTGCTGTATTTTACTCCATCCTAGCTATTCCTTGGTTGCCTTCTTTATAAGAGCATACTCCTCCCCACTGCAGCCTTTTGCTACTGCATGCACACAAGAGAGAGAGACGATTAAATTGCTCCCACAGCAAATCCAAAAGTTGAGCCCTGAGTAGCTCGCCGCAGCGGGCAGGGCATCTTGTCCCGTTGCTCTTTCCTTGATCGTCCATCCATGCATCCATGGACCACGGTGCTTTTGCAGCTGCAGCAAGGCTCTCCCCTCCGGCTACTATAGCGGTTACTAGTGCGTGAATGCTCCTTCTGCACCTCGCTTGCCATATACCTTGCATCAGCAGCAGCTACCCAGCAGCTCGATCGCGCTCCCGCGAGTACACTAGAAGATGAACAGTGCAGTGGAAGTGTAGTGGAGTTGCAGCCATTATCGATCGCCACCACACTGCTCCTACTCATCACCTGCAGCACCTAGATCAAGAGGTATGTACTGTATGTTGCAATAATATTTTTTTCACACACGTTCTTCATCATCGATTTAATGCATGTTTATATATGTTACACGGCTTTCTTCCACCTTTGCACGCGTTCTGTTTGATCTCTGCATATACTCGCATCATGTGTTTCCTTGTCAGATCAGATAATTAACTTGCACATACTTATCACGCCGCCGATCCATCGTTTCTGCCTAGGTCTGATTCTTCCAAGATGGATCATAACTTCAGCGATATGATCTCGAGCGAGAGCGCATGGAGCGGCGGCGTGGGTGCCGGCGACGGCGCGGGAAGCGGCATGACGGTGCTGGAGAGGCTGGTGCTCGACGAGGCGCTGGCAGCGGCGATCCTGGAGCTGCAGGGCATCCAGCAGGCGCCCGCCTGCGCGGGCAAGGAGGTAGTAATGGTAGCGGAGCCGACGGCCGGTGGTGGCGTGGTTGGGGAGGCCGCTGTTGCCTTCCCCTCGATGGGGATGGCGACGCCAACGCCCGCCTACGCGGACGTTGACGCGGATGTCCTGCAGCGACAGCAGCATCACCATCGCCATCACGGCGCGATGGGGATGCCTCCCGACTACGACCTCACACCAGCAACACCCGCTGTCACGGTAACTGCTGTGCCGCCCGCGTTCACATCCGCCGCAGCATACAGCGGAGGCAACTTCGTCGTCGGACAATCGCCGGCGGTCTTCTCCACCAGCAACGAGACGACAGCAACGGCGGCGGCCGTGACCTCGACGACGAGCCTGAATTGTGAACAAGGCGGCGGAGGCGGTGGTGGCCGAAGGCAACGCCGGGCCAACAGGAAGAGGAAGGCCGCCGCCGAGCGGTCACCGGTGGCGGCGGCACAGGAGAGCACCCTGTGCAGCCTCCTGGCGTCCACCACCACCGCGGGCGAAGGCGGCATCCAGATCGCATTCAGCAACGCCGCCGCCGCCGCCAAGAGATCAGCCAAGCCGTCGTCGCTGAGTAGCAGCGGCTCGTCGAGCATCAGCTTCGACGGGCGGAACCCCGAGACGAACTGCGGCGGCGTCGACGACCCCATGTACGAGCCGGACACGGAGGCGCTGGCGCAGGTGAAGGAGATGATCTACCGCGCGGCCGCGATGCGCCCCGTCTCCCTCGGCTCCGAGGAGGACGCAGGCGAGCGCCCGCGCCGGCGCAACGTGCGCATCTCGTCCGACCCGCAGACGGTGGCGGCGCGGCAGCGGCGGGAGCGCATCAGCGAGCGCCTCCGCGTGCTGCAGAAGCTCGTCCCGGGCGGCGCCAAGATGGACACCGCCTCCATGCTGGACGAGGCCGCCAGCTACCTCCGCTTCCTCCAGTCCCAGGTCCGGGAGCTGCAAACCCTAGACCGCCGGAACTACGGTCTAACGACTGCGGATAATAATGCCAGCAGAGCCACCGCCACCATGGCTGCTTCTGGGCCACTGATGAGCTACAACAATGGCCACGGTGCCTTGCCGGCCTTCACGTTCCCGGCAGCAGCTGGCGAAACCCTATACTAGCAGGAGGAGGAGGAGGCGTTTTGATCGACCAGCTGAACTAATCATCTAATTTAGTTGGATGGTGATAGATTTGTAACACGCGCGCATGCCATGTTGTTGTTAACTTTCTTTTAACGTTTTTTTGTCCAATATGTGCATGCATGAGAGACCATCCATCTTATGAAATGGAGTATTTCATCATCATTAGCAGCTCAAGGACTAGGTAGACGATGATGATGGAACCAATCAAATGAAAGGATGATGCAAAAGTTGGCTTAATATTAACTACTCTAGTTCGTTATAAACTCTCTCTTTTCCTTTTAATAAGGAGAAAACAAATTAAAATCTCCCTTTGAATACCAAATAAACCTAGTGCAGGGAATGCTTGTGCATCATGCATGTCTTGAAACTTGATTTGGAGATTGATATGAGTAAATTAAAGTGTCTCCCTCTTCGCCGAGCACAAGTAAAAGGTCTTGGAAAGTTTGCGCCTTTTCCCGAACTAGCTTTTCTAGGGTTATCGAGTCTAAGCAGCAGCTTAGTCGTCTCCCATCTTTTCATGTGCGTGCATGAATCCATGCAAAGCTGCGTATATGTGCTTTCCAGTGCGTTCGTGTGTGCTGCCGGAGCTTTCCAAGTCTCTCGATCCAAATGGTGATGCGATGCGAGGAGATGAGAGAGGGGTCAGGTCGTACTTGCAACTCTCCAAACACCATCATGGCGCCTTTCTAACACGCATTATTATTAAGCTGCTGCTGCTGCTACGCCTGTGATCTTATTTATTAGCTTATCTTATTTATTATTCGTGCATGCGTGCCGAAACCCTAGCAAAGGCGATTCAAGGTTATGATAGGGCTATCATTGCTCGCTTTCTTCCCGGCGGCGTCGTCGTCGTCGTCGTCTTCGATCGGAGGGAAGGCATCGCAGCAAAGCAAAAGCAGAGACGATAAAGCGTGGCCTTGCTACTGCTAATGGTACGGTATTTTAATGGCGTCGCCGGACCGGAGGGCGAGGAGAGAGAGGAGGATGGAGCCTCGTGTGTCACGGCGACGACGCCGGTGCCGGTGCCGGTGCGTCGAGCCCCCAACGGCCATGGCCGGCCGGGGTCAGCTTTTTAGACAGGCCTGCCTGGCAAGCTGCAGGAGGGAGACAGACACGCACACTGCATCAAGCATCAAAAGGGATGTAAAGGAATCATTCCCTTTCCCTTTTCATTCAACCCACCGCTTTGTTTAAAAGGCAACGAAAACGGGGCCGCCCTGCCTTTTGCTCCCCTCGGGCAGCGTGGCAAGGGTTCTTCATACATAGGATGCTGAATCTTAGTCCGATTCGTCCTACTGTTTTCCTTATTTACCATGGTGTTCTTAGCTTTGATTTGTAGGGTTAATTCTAAAGATGAGGTACAACTTATGGGTGTGATTAGATTCAATTTTGTTTCTGGCATATCATCGATTATTATGCATGGTCTCCTACTTTATGGATATTTTTTTTAGAAAATAGAATAGGTCCGATGACACTATTATTAATTGTTAATAATAATTAGAGGTGGCTACATCTTTCTAACTTTTATGAAAAATAACTAGTATTCATCAAAATTTCCTAGCATGCCTAGGAAGTAGGAAGGATTATCATAAAAACTCGGTTGATCCATCAATCATCAGTAACAGTAAGATTTCTACCATCTACTAATAGTGGTGTTGGATACCATATACACTATATATGGACATGCATGTTTGGATTCAGGGACTAATAACTATCCTATTATCTTTAAATATCAATTAGAAAGACAGAACCTATAGATTAGTTCTCGGCTAATATAAGAGCTACGGGTGGCTAAGTAGTGGTTATAGATTAACCCATAAAAATTACATGCTTAATCTACTTTCTAAAAGCAGGCTAGTTTAGTTTTTAGTTCTGTGATACTGACAGACCCTATAAGTTGTCTTGTCACACACTCACACATCAATCTGGATGTCTATGAGCGTTTCGTTCGATATAGGTTTAGCTTCGTGTCGAGTAATGGTATTGATAAATCCATGGACCTCGTGTCTGACCTTTAAGAACTAGTTGATCCAACTATAACTCAATCTAGTTCTTGAGTAGTAACAGTTACATGCGCTCCATAGAAAGAGACCGAAGGGAGGAGAAGGTGGATAGGAAACCATACCTTGCGGTCGAGGTAGAGAGACTCGTTGCACTAGTGTGAATCATCTATGCTCTAAGTAATGTTTTGTTAATTAATGATAACTATATATATATATGTGAACTAACGAATTTTTGGAGAAATAAAAATGCATGTTGGACGACGGAGAGATGAGCTTTCAGTACACGACGGTTCACTTATAGCGACCTACGGTTGGTTGCTAAAACGGCCTTCAGCGACCTACGGTTGGTCGCTAAAAACTTTTAGCGACCCATAAGGATGGTCGCTGTAAGTGCCGTCGCTAAAGGCTTTAGCGACCGACATCTTTTTAGCGACTGACTGTCTGTTGCTAATATTGTATATTTAGCGACCAACCGTGAGTTGTTGTACTATAGATTTAGCAACCAATCGTGAGTCGTTATACTATACATTTAGCATCCAACAGAAAGTTGCCCCCAGTTATAGTCGTTAATAATGATAATATACCATTAATTAGCATTCAACAACTGTTATATATACAAAAGCATCACAAATCACCAATTTTTATACACATAATCACATAGATATACAAATTTAATTAGTATTGCACAATAATAGATCCACATCACATAAACCATCAACAAGCACCACAACAAAATCATTCATAAAATCTACACATGTTATATGTTTTGCACATATTTGCAAACACTTTACAAAATCATTCACAAAGTCCTAACGCTTCAAGTGATTCGCAAAAACCTTCACAAAAGCACTCCAACTTCTTGTATCCTCTTGTTTTAAGGCACAAGCTTTGTAGGGGTTGTGATGTCACCACTTACTTGATGCTAACAAGACATTTCCTTCACCAAAGCACTTCAACACTTCGCCCATAAAAAAGATCAATTCTCTTTTTCAATTGCCTGTCTGCAAGACAAGTGATAATTGCAATAAGTAACATGATATGTTAACCAGAAGGTATGCTAGCACCAGAAACGACCAAAGAAGATGGTATGCTAGGAAAGATATTATGAAGAAGACATTCGCCCGGCTCATGAAGGAATCGCTCCCCTAGTTTTCAATCAAAATCACTTACTCGAGCAGTCGCTGATGGCGACGACGACATATAAGTTCTAGTTTACAACGAACAATTTAAAATTAAGCAACAATGATAATATATTCTGTAGCAAATAAATATAAATAAGAATGTTGAGAGATACGTTAACAAAATAAGATGAATTTACCATTGCTAATGTTAATGACATAAGTGGTACTAAAAATCTAAAACAACATGCAATTTTTACTTGTATTTAAAAAAACCACGTGAATCGTGGATTTGACAATCCGAGAGGGCCAATGGGAACATACCTTTAGGAGCTCGTTGGACTCGAGGTTGATCATGAGCTTCAACTCATATGATCAGATTTAGTGGGACCTACTGCTATGATTAATTTGCTTCTTGGTCCACCTAAATCTAGAATTTAATGAAGCTATACAAAAGAGAAGGGCTATGGGATATAGATAGTGGATTTTCACAGGAACATATAGAAGCATAAAGAAACCCTATCCATACGACAGCAATGCTTGTATGTAGACTTGCAGGCCACATGTGTCCATCGTGTGCCATAGAATAATGGACGCGCGCTGCTGTAGATTAGGAGAACCAACCAACCTATCTTGTACTCTCACTACTACAGCAAACCTCTGTACATGCGGTTTGGTTCGCCTCTACACAGGCGGTTCCAGGAACCGCTTGTGGTGCACTGCCTGTGATGTAAAACAACATCACAGGCGGTCAATCAAAAACCGCATGTGAAAGACACACATTACAGGCGGTCCAGTTCAAAGGAACCGCTTGTGATAGACACACATCACAGGCGGTTTCTTATCCTAGCCGCTTGTGTTAGCCACACATCACAGGCGGTTTTTAATATAAGTCCGACTGCATACAATATAAATCACAGACGGTTTTCAATATACAGATTCATATACAGAATTTTCAAACACAAATTATACACAGATTTCATACACAGATTCACACAGATTGCATACACATATTTATACATATCAAGTTCCATAATACACAGATTCATCCACATATCAAGTTCCATCGTCATACACAGATTTATACACATATCAAGTTCCATAGACAACTAAACATCTCAAAGTTCCATAGACAACTAAACATCTAAAGTTCCTAACTAAAGACCTAAACACTGTGTGATATTGTGTACAAACTTAGTTCTGGGAATTGTTGCAAATTTCCATTTGTATTGTAGAATAGCCCTTGTTGATGAAGAACTTCATGGCGCATAAAGTAAAGCAAGTCTCTTACAACCTTAGCCACGCCGACGGAAACCATATCTCTTTCTAACCATTCAGCATTGATCTTGGATTTAGGAACCTGCAATGAAAGCAAAAAACAAGCAGTGCTAAGAGTAATGTGATGAGCAACAATATAACATAAAAATTGCAACATAGACAATGATAGCGAACTTACATCCTCACGATTGACCATGTAATGGAAGGTGACACGACACCATTCGCATACATAATAACCGCACAGGACAGTACCCGGAGGTTGTTTGTCACCATATGGAAATAATGATATTGACAAATTAGGCTTGTCCTCTGGATGTTCGCCGCCAAGATCTTTCCAATAAAAACGGTATGCACTGCATATAAGAATAGCATTGTGAGATTAAGAATACATTTGTTAAGTTGTAATAAGTACAAGTGTACAATAATAATCATACTTCTCTAAAATCTTCAAGAAGTCATTATACGTAGCCTTTTCCATTCTCAGTGAGTCGAAGACCACGACTTTACCATCCTTTGGAAAGATCATGATACAAATGTAGTGGTCACTATATAGACATAGACGAAAACACATGTTAAGATCACGATTGCCATAATTTATAGTTCAAAATTAAACCATGTCGATAACTTACTTAAAGTGGTGCGGAGCTATTATTAAGTCCTTGCCATGTTGTACATGATTATACATGGCTCGTCCAATGTATGCCGCCATTACCTTCATTTTCTTTCTCTGATTCTGTTTGACGGCTTTCTCAAATTCAGCATCGTCCAAGTCTTTGTATTCTTCTCCATGCCTCCGAGCAACTTCTTTGTAGCGAGCTTGGGATGTCATCAACGGGTCAAGAAACCCTGTCTTAAGTTGTTTCTTCTTATCATCCATGTATTGCATCCTACGTGTAAAAGTGTTAATCGTTAGACTCTCGTTTATGTGTGCGTGTACAAAACTAACAAATATGAAAGTTTAGAGGTACTTACAAGCAAAAGAGGGTTAAGTAGTTGGTTTCCATCCTTTGTCGGTGGTACAACGACCAGAGATCGTCAAAGAATAAATGCCGCACATGATCTATATGATCATTGCTCCAAAATGCATCTTCTGGCACAACAAATGTGAAGTCCTCGAGTTTGTATTTGTTGCTAGCCATCATGTACCACTCATGCATTCTAATCTCCGGAGTCGACAACTTAGAAAGTTGCATTGTCATCAAGAACGGCCTCCCATTCACAAATTTTGGAGGAACATCCTCCTTCTTGGGTCCAAATATGGGGAGATAATAACATTGTCATGGCTATGAACAAGTCAAAGATGGGAGATAAGAACAAGTCTTATAACATAGGGTTGGGGAGCAAAGATAGGTATTCAAAAAACTTAGAAGGGAGATAAGAACAAGTCTTATAACATAGGGAGATAATAACATTGTCATGGCTATGTACTTCCATGATGTATGTGGCCATAAGCACATTTGGCCTAATGATTATCAAACAAAGATAGGTAGTCAAAAAACACTAAAAATAGACTTCATTCGAAGGATACTAACACCTTAATGGTATACAAACATTTAATCAACAGGGATAAAAGAAATAAAAAAACTGATACATGAGAAGTAATTGACAACCAAACAATAAGCAATAAGCATATTGACAATATATGTAAGTGAAAACGCCAACAGTAATTAATCTAAGCACTGATAATCAGGGATAGCCATCGATTGGGCAGTATGCATATACACAATTTGTCAATATGCACTTATGAAATATACAAAATGAAATACTCCAAGTACTTGAACTGAAATATACACTAATTCTGCTTGGCTCTTGAACTGAAATAAGAATGCATATACACAATTTGTAGAACATTGCTTGCTTGTAGCCAATGGAACCTGAACATTTCTTGCTTGTAGCCAATGGAACCTGAACATTGCTTGAACTGAATTAAGAGCTCGGGGAAGAAGAAATGGAACCTGAACTTCAACCTTATCGAGAGGAAGAAGACAGAGCTCGTGGACGGCGGCGCTTCGGGCTCGGGGACCGTGACGGCGGCGCTTGGGCTCGGGGACTCGGCGCTCGGGCTCGGGGACGGCGGGCGCTCGGGCTCGGTGAAGGGGACGGCGGCGCTCGGGCTCGGTGAAGGGGACGGCGGCGCTCGGGCTCGGTGAAGGGGACGGCGTTGCTCGGGCGCTCGGGGACGACGGGGCTCGAGCTCGGTGAAGGGGACGGCGGTGCTCGGGCTCGGTGAAGGGGACGACGTTGCTCGGGCGCTCGGGGACGGCGGCGCTCGGGCTCGGGGACGGGGACGGGGACGGTGGCGCTCGAGCTCAGGGATGGGGACGGCGGCGCTCGGGTTCGTGCTCGGGGACGGGGACACGACGGCAGCCTGGCGGCGCAACTGTGTCAGCTCGGGCGGGAAGAGTTAGTGTTCCTGCCGACCAACGAGCCTTTTATATTGTAAAGAATCCCAGGCGGATATTTAGCAAAACCGCCTGTGATAGACAACATCACAGGCGGTTGTTCATTCCGACCGCCTGTGATAAATTAACTTCACAGGCGGTCGACTTAAAAAACCGCCTGTGATGTTATCTATCACAAGCGGTTTTGCTAAATATCCGCCTGTGATGTGTGTACACTATAAAAGGGCTAGCCCCCCACGGGTTCCAGAACCCTAACTCGCAGAACCCTAATTCACAGCACTGTAGCGGCGGCGGTTTTTTTTTGAGATCTACAGGGAGAAGGTTTTGTTTTTGAGTTTATTGATTGATTTCAATAGTTTATGCATATATATGATCTCCATTTGTTTTCTTTCTCATTTTGATGCGATTTTTTGCCTCAATTTTGTAATATAGAACGGATTTGAAGAAAAGCTTTGGAATTCAAGATTTGGACTTATAATAGTTGATCTAGTTTAAAGATTCTTTAAAAACATAATTGTCTCACCTCAAGGTATCTATTGTTGCAATGTTTGTTTCATTTTCATACATATCAATTCGTTTCATGTTTTATGGATGAATTCAATTAATTAATGATTTTATTGATGTTAATCAATATAAGGATAGGTAATGGACCGAGGTTGGATGTACAATGTGCCAAGACCACATCCGTCGTATATTCAAAATTTGAGAAGCTTTATTGAAGCGGCCAAAAAGCACGCGAATTTGCGAAAGAGCAAGGAGATATTATGTTCGTGCATCGATTGTGATAATAAGATAGCTTGGAGAGATACAGGAGTAATCCAATCACATCTGCTAAAAAGAGGGTTTAAAAACAATTACACGATATGGTCAGAACATGGTGAGTTGGATCCGTGTGAAGTGCCTGGTAATGACGAGAGAGTTGTCGGAATTTTAGATCTTAAAGTTGATGGTAAAGTGGATAATGTGGATGCTAATCAAGATTTTGAAGAATTTGATTGCGAAGAGATGTTGCGCCATATGGAACCAGAAATGTTGAGTTCTGTGGGATTGCAGAAAGGGCTATCTAAAATGGAGGGACTGGAAAGTGCTTCAAAAGAACCTTTATATGATGAATCAAAGGGTTGTGACAAAGAGTTTACTACACTGCGTACAGTTCTAGAACTTCTGAAGTTGAAGGCTAGCGCCGGATGGTCTGATACTAGCTTCACAGATCTTTTGAATTTTCTGTCCCAATTACTACCAAAACCCAACAAACTACCAACAAGCACTTATAAAGTGAAGAAGCTTATATCTCCCATAGCTCTGGGTGTGCAAAAAATTCATGCATGTCCGAACCATTGTATTCTGTATCGTGGCGATTTTGAGAACGCATCAAGATGCCCACTTTGCAATGTCAGTCGATACAAGAAGAGCTACAATCAAGACTGTGTAAAAAAATTCCCGAAGAAAAATAAAAACAAGAAATCCACTATTGGACCTGAAAGTGACGATGACACTTTTGATGACATGGATGGGAAAAAGAGGTCAAAGAACCCAGCTTTGGTGATGTGGTATCTTCGAGTAATTGATCGCTTAAAACATTTGTTCTCAAATCCTAGGGAGGCTGAGCTTATGCGTTGGCATGCTGAAAATCGCAAGCAGAATAACAAACAGATTCGACACCCTGCTGATGCATCACAATGGAAAAATTTCGATCTTATGTATCATGAGTTTGCCAAAGAAACCAGAAATGTAAGATTTGCTTTGGGTACAGACGGAATGAATCCATTTGGTGAAAAAAGAAGTGTACATAGCACCTGGCCCGTGACTTTAACGATGTACAACCTTCCATCATGGATGTGTCACAAAAGAAAGTACATTATGTTGACTATTCTTATTCAAAGTCTGAAATCAGCTGGTGTTGATATTGATGTGTTCCTAGAACCTCTTATGGAAGATATGACAAAGCTCTGGAATGAAGGAGTTAGAATATGGGATGAGTATAGCCATGAGTATTTCAACTTAAGAGCAATTATATTTGTTACCATCCATGATTCTCCCGGTGGCGCCACACTATTAGGGCAAAAGACTAAAGGAAAGAATGGTTGTGTAGTGTGCGTCGATGGAACTGCTTCCATGTACCTTAAATCATCCAAGAAGTTGGTGTTCATGGGACACAGACGGTTCTTGATGAAGCAGCATAAGTACCGAAAGATGAAAGCGGAATTTAACAATCAACTGGAAAGTGAAGGTGCACCAAAGCCTTATAGTGGGAAACTTGTTTTTGAAATTGTAAAGAACATTCATGTTGTATTCGGAAAGGGAAAAAAAAGGAGAAAAGAGAAAGAGAACTGACACTTCAACTTACACAACTTTCAAGAAGCAATCAATTTTTTTTCAAGTACCTCCCATACTGGAAGGATATGGAAATTTGCCACATCTTTGATTTGATGCATGTAACAAAAAATGTTTTTGACAGCATCATTGGAACCTTGCTGGGCATGCCGAGTAAGACAAAAGACGGACTCAAATCACGCAATGATCTAGTAGATCTTCAAATCAGACCAGAACTTCATCCAGTGGATAGTGGCAAAGGGAAGCCTTACCTCCCCCCAGCTAGCTACAACTTGTCAATTGAGGAGAGAACAAAGATTTGCAAATGTTTGCGTGGGGTCAAAGTGCCCACAGGTTTCTCATCCAATATCAGCAGACTAGTCAGGATGAAGGACTTGTCTCTATTTGGCTACAACTCTCATGACTGCCATGTGATGATGACAGTGTTCCTCCCAATTGCGGTAAGAGCCCTCAAAACAGAGCATGTCAAAGTTGTCATCACACGCTTGTGTTACTTTTTCAATGCGGTTTCACAAAAAGTAATAGCTTTAGAAGACTTGGACTATCTAAAGGCATACATCATCGAGACTATGTGCAAGCTTGAAATGTGTTTTCCTCCATCATTTTTTGATATGCAAGTACACCTAATCATACATCTCGTGGATCAGATAAAAATATTAGGGCCACTATATTTACATCATATGTTTCAGTTGGAGCGATACCTGGGAGTATTAAAAGGTTATGTGCAAAATCGCGCTCACCCGGAGGGTTCAATCATGGAGGGATACACTACAGAAGAAGTGATTGAGAGCTGTATAGATTACATCAGTGACGGAACAATGATAGGTGTGCCTGTACCTAAACATGAGGGTAAACTATGTGGGAGAGGGAGAATGGGCAAGAAAACTTTTCATGTTGAGGATTACAAGCTAGTACATTGTGCTCATGGTAGTGTACTACAACATCTCACGATAGCCGAGCCTTACATAGAGGAACACCTGGATGAGCTTCGTAAAGAAAATCAGAACCGCACAGAGGACTGGATCATGAGGGAGCACAAACATCGTTTCAGCGAATGGTTAATGGACAAAAACATCCCATTCGGAGACTCTTTGGAAGAGAAAACAATGAAGAATTTGGCTTCTGGGCCATCATGTTTTGTGACATCATGGCAAGCATATGACATCAATGGGTACACATTCTACACTAAATCAAAAGACATGAAAAGTGTTGCACAAAATAGCGGTGTTCGTATCGATGCTTTTGACCTACATGGACAGAAGACCACATATTTTGGATTCATAGAGGAAATATGGGAACTTGATTATGGCCCAAGCATGAAAATACCCTTATTTAAGTGCCAATGGGTACAACATCCCGTGGGGGTGATAGTGGATAACTACGGACTCACACTGGTAGACTTAAAGAAAGTAGGATATAAAGATGACATGTGGGTTCTCGCTGAATGTGTTGCACAAGTGTTCTATGTACTCGATCCAGCAGATGAGAAGATGCATGTAGTTATTTCTGGAAAGCAAAAAATTGTTGGAGTTGAGAATGTGGGAGACCAAGATGAGGAATACAATAAGTATGAAGAGATGTTCGTCTTTAACGGTCCAGAGAGAATCAAGCGTGTGGAAAAGAAAATTGATAAGAACTTAAAGCCATACATGCGGAAAAATGGTAGTTTATGAAAAATTGTATGAATCAAATTGTATTTGTTATCATGTATGATCGACTATGAATTGTGGTTGCCAATTAATTTAAAATCTCTCTAGTTATCTATGTGTGCTATTATAATTCATTTAAATTGTATTTGCATATTATTGTTAAAAATTAAATATTAATTCATTTAAATTGTATTTGCATATTTCTGTTAAAAAATAAAATTATTTTCATATTTAAATTGTATTTTCATATTTTTACAATCACAGGCGGTTTTTCCTTAGGGTCCGTTTGTGAAAAGGATAGAGCACCACAGGCGGTCCTAAACAAAAACCGCGTGTGATACTATTACATCAGAGGCGTACCGAACCGCCTGGGACATCACAGGCGGTTTTCTAACCGAACCGCCTGTGATGTAAAAAGCCTACCGCTTGTATAGAGCCAAATTGTACTAGTGTCTGTAAGAGTTCAAAACTGAACAGAGGCAACTATCGAAAGGGATTCTCACAAAGAAAAGGCATGGGTTGCTGTGAGTGAAACTACATTATCCCAAGGACACTGTTCCATGTAGGAGTAGGATTCGTCGCAGTGTTTGTTCCGCATTGGGCTTGGGTAATACCCATCGGACATCAGTTCCTTCCAGCTTCAGAGGCGAGCAGAAGAACATGAGCAACATTAATTTGTGCTTATTTATAAACAAGAAGACGATGTACAGTACCTTGCGGCGGTCATAATGCGTGGTTGTGACTATGTATATCGACCAAGCTCGTAGTAGTGCGGGCACACATCTTCCTTCACGCTCAGCTTCGGCCGCGGCAACTGTGGGAGCACGAACGACCTAGGCGCCTCCGCCTCGGCCGCAGATTCCTCCTCTACGGAGCGGAGGTGGTAGGAGAGTCGGGTGAGAGGAAGGCGGAGGAGGGTTACCGCCGCCGCCGCCGCCGCCATGGTTGCTCGACGGGAGGCCGCTGCCGCCATGGTTGCTCGACGGGAGGCCGCCGCCATGGTTGCTCCGCGGGGCTTGGCCGGCCTGGGCGCCGAGCTGAGGGAAGGGAGGAGAGAGCTGAGGGCAGAGAGATAGAGGCGGCGGCTGCGGCTGGGAGAGAAGCAGGGAGCGCGCGGCTGCTAGGTTAGGTAGATGGGCTCCTAGTGGGCCTTAGGGTTAGGGAGGATTTTCTTTTTTATTTATTTCGAAATGTATTTTTAAATTACTCAAAAAATCATAAAAATTTTACCAAATAAATAATAAACATTTGAATAAATTATTATGAATGCAACTCTTTTAAGTAAACATTTCAATAAATTATTTCTAAATGAAAAAGCTAGAAAATCATTCACTCCTTGTTTATAAACCTTTGTCTCCCTAGAAAATCATTCACTTGTGATCCATGGTTTATCCATACTCTTTATGTAGGATTTGAAACGACTTTCAACTCGAATATAATATCATATAAGCACAAAGAACACAGTTGCATACTATAGTCATGTCCATACATAAACAAACCATGAAATAAACATACAAGCAATATTAAAAAGAAATAAATCGCCACGCAATTTAGCGATCAATGTTTACTTGTTTTAATTAATTTTTAGTCACTAACATCTACATGTACGTTCAGGCTATAAGATTTGATAGTGATCCTTGCTCTATAGCGACCAACCGCTAGTCCCCGACGACATCTATAGCGACCAACCATAAGTTGTTAAATTTCTAGACTTTTAGCGACCAACCGATCGTTGCTACAAAAGGATTTAGCGACTGACCGTCGGTCCCTAACCTTTAGCAATCAACAGTTGGTACCTAATAAGGGTCGCTAAAGATCAACCGTCGTGTAGTGTTTATTGAAAGTCTCGGAGGCTTAAACATTGGTTGTCGAACGGATGAAGGCAAAGATATTATGTAGGATTTTACTTTTGCCAGTCACAAGGTGTTTAGAAAAGAGAATTAACCAGATTAGTATGCTAGATAGCCATACTATTAGTAGGAGTCAATGACAATTCTTTGTGTGAAACTTAGTGCCTCATAGAGCATTTAGATGTTGCATTTGCATGAGAATTAACAACGCTTCCGAATTCGAGAGTTAAAATCATTTCAAAATCATGTTTTGGAAAGTGGGCTAAGTACTTGTTGGTGTTGTGGACTGTCCGCGCTAGGAGGCCGGGCCGTCCGCGGTCCACTCAGAGAAGTTTGAGGAAATGTATGTCCCAGTGTGATCTGAAGCCTTTTGTACTATGGACTGTACGGGCCTTGGGACCGGACCATCCGCGGTCCTAACCAGAGAAGTCGCTGAATTGCAAAAGTCCTTGTGTGATTGTGCGGACCGTTCGGGTGGGGTCGGCGGACCGACCGTAGGCGCCAAATCTATTTTGGGCAGGGAGTGTGTCATACCCGGATTTAAGGGCAAATCCAAATGCGTCTCAAATGTGTGCTAGGATCAAGTCTAACACATATGATGATTCATGGTACCTAAATCAATGTCACATCTTTATTACTTAATACAATTTCTATACAAAATAGCTAAATATATTATATCATATGACGACAACGATCCTCCACAACCATAGTTGACTTGGAGACGATGGCATAGATCTCTCCGAACTCATCGTATCATCATTCATGCTCCTCATCTTATGGCACCTATTCTTGACTTGGTGTGATTATAGCAACGATGAGCTCCGTTACGGTGGAGGCTCATGTGTAGTGTAAGGCTTATCAAGGAAAATGGTTAGGGCTGAGCATTACTTTTAATGAAGTTAGTCAAAATTTTATTAGCAATTACTAAGTATAAGTAATGTTGGTCACTTGTTCTCAAATGCTATGAGTTAAGAACAAGGCAACACAAAATGTTAAATGTTAATGTCCTTTGTCCTTCGAAGCATTATTTCCCTTATGATATAATGATCTTCAGACGAAGGTTATGAAGGACATACCTTCATCAATACAATATATGTTAATAAAAGAAGAAGCATATGAAATATGAGAAACAACATAAACAAGCATATAACATTATTAATTCATTCTCATTATATTATCCTAGAAAGGCAAAAACAATATTGAATTACAAATGTACCTTCGGCTTGACAGAAGGTAAAAGTACAAGCGTGACTGAAAGGGAAATGTGCCCTTGGGCCATTTCTAAGTATTTTGGTGATTAAGTGTTCAACATAAATGGTTATGTGTTAAACTATGCCAAATGGTGGACAAAGTGCAAATCAATACAAAGGTATGATTCTAGACTTAGTACATTGGTTTTTGTGTACTAACATATTTGTCTAAGTGCTAGAATCAGAGAAAAGACAAATGGAAAAGACTTGGCTCGAGCAGCCAAGACTCTGCTCAGTCTGGGTGCACCGGACAGTGTCCGGTGCGCCAGACTGGCTCTGGTGAAAAGGCCGCTCTCGGGATTACGTCGGCGGTGTACGGCTAAAAATCACCGGACTGTCCGGTGGTGCACCGGACTGTCCGGTGAGCCAACGGTCGGCCGAGCCAATGGTCGGCCGCGCAATCCGCGCGTGACGCGTGGCCGAGCCAACGGTCAGAAGGGGGCACCAGACTGTCCGGTGTGCATCGGACAGTGTCCGGTGCGCCAACGGCTCCAAATCTTCAACGGTCGGCTGCGCCAGAATAGGAAAGAAATCTGCACCGGACAGTGTCCGGTGGTGCACGTGGACTGTCCGGTGCACCAGTCGACAGAAGGCAAGAATTGCCTTCCTGGATTGCTCTCAACGACTCCTAGCTGCCTTGGGGCTATAAAAGGGACCCCCTAGGCGCATGAAGGAGTATACCAAGCATTCTTTGATCATCTCTTATCAACCAAGACATCTCTCTAGCGCATTTGATTTGTTGTGATAGCAATTTGAGCTCCTCTTGAGTTGAGAACTCTGTGTGTGATCTTAGAGCTCAAGTTGTGACTTGTGTGCGTGTTTGTGCTCGTGCTTTGAGGCTTGTGTGTGTTGCTTTTCCCACTCTTACATCTGTGCTTCTTTGTGATCATCTCATTGTAAGGGCGAGAGGCTCCAAGTTGTGGAGATTCCTCGCAAACGGGAAAGAGTAAAGGAAGAAGAACACCGTGGTATTCAAGTTGATCATTGGATCACTTGAAAGGAGTTGAGTGCAACTCTCGTCCATTGGGACGCCACAACGTGGACTAGGCAAGTATTGTACTTGGCCGAACCACGGGATAAATCCTTGTGTCTCTTGTGCTTGTTCTCACTGTGTCAATTGTGGTTCACAAGAGCTCTCCTTAGCCACTTGATTTCATTGTGCTAACACTTAATCAAGTTTGTGGCTTTAAGTTTCAAGTTTTTACAGGATCACCTATTCACCCCCCCTCTAGGTGCTCTCAGTGACGCAAAATCGAATACAAGTCAGGTGAACAGTACGTGGGTACTGTTCATCTATTTATAGGCACAGGACGCAGCCTGTCAGAAATTACATTCATGCCCTTCATATTTACTATTGACTTATGGACAACTATACGAGGACTAAATATCCTTTTTCCCTTTAAGTCAGTTCCTTGTTCCGCCATTTAGCCGAAGCTCCTTTGCTCGTAGCTTCGGAGCAACACCAGCCTTCGTCATGACCATGCTCTTCACATTGTGCATACTTTTAACCCGAGTCCGAAGGTGCCTGTTCACATGTCACACTTAAAAGACATTGTTAAGTCGTGTTTTTGAGGACCTTCGGAAGACGAAGGCCCCCAACAAGTAAATACCAACCTAATTAAATAATTGATCATAATGAATAATAAATCTCACAATGTAATGTAGTGCATGTCAAGTTTAAGCTTAGTTCCATCATTTAATCATGCGAGAGTCATGAGCCGCTCATGACCGTGAGCACGGCTGATATACTAGTTTTACACTCTGCAGAGGTTGCACATCTTTACCCACAAGCCGTGGTCCTTAATTTCCCTCGAGTTGCACAGATCCTTAAACACTGCCTATGTGAGTAGGCAAGGGCTCACTACGAGGTCTTTAAAAGATCCACTAGCATGATTAGTATGCTAGATAGCGTACTATCAAGAGGAGTCAATGACAATTTTTTGTGTGAAACTTAGTGTCTCATAGAGCATTTAGATGTTGCTTTTGCATGAGGACTAAGAGTGCTTCCAAATTTGAGAGTTAAAATCTTTTAAAAACCGTGTTTTGGAAAGTGGACTAAGTGTTGGTGTTGTGGACCATCCGGGCCAGGAGGCCGGGCTGTCCGCGATCCACTCAGAGAATTTGCGAAAATGTGTGTTCTAGTGTGATCTGAAGTCTTTGTACAACAGACTATACAGGCCTTGGGACCGGACCATCTGTGGTCCTGACCAGAGAAGTCACCGAATTGCACAAGTTCTTGTGTGATTTTACGGATCGTCTACAGGTGCCAAATCTGTTTGGGGGCAGGGACTGTGTGATTTGGAGGTGTGTCACACCCAGATTTAAGGGCAAATCCAGATACATCTCAAACGTGTTCTAGGATCAAGTCTAACATTTATGATGACTCTGAAGGGCCGGTGAGGCGACCAAAGGAGGTGGTGAATGGGAGCCAATCAAATTTTGCTTCCAAACACTGAAAATGAACACTTCACTTCAATTGAGATGAAGCAAGCGCTCAAACCAAGAACACATCTACGAACCAGTGGTATCATGATTACAAAATATTCCTAATACTCACATGAGACCAGCAAAACAAATATATCGCAAATCGGACACTAAAAAGTCTGAACTTATGAAAAACAATCATTTTTTGTTTTCTTATGCTTACAAAGACCTAACTTCTAGATTCAGTTAATAACCTAACTTGTGAGGTAAAACTTGGCTTAAGGATCCATTGATTGCCTTGATAATTGTTGAGTTTTTCCCTTGATTCCCAAAAGCTAGCATGTCCTTGAGAGTCTTTTCCTTAGTCGAGTAAGTCTTGCTGAGTAATTGCCTACTCAGGTTGTATTCCCTATGTTATTGCAGGAAAGACTTTATATGCCTTTGGCTTTATAAATCGCTCCTTATGGAGACCTTGAAGCTTAGATTACTTATGTGTATCTCTTATGGAAAGGCTTCACCTTCCCAAGTATTGTAGTTAAGTTATGCACTTTGAAGACTATCAGGACTTGTAATAATTTCAATCCCTTTTATGTTGTAAAACTTGAGTTCTGGAATGTGAAGTGTATTTTGTAAAAGTCTTCCGCTCTATCTCCAATGTGTATGTATCAAATGTGATTACTGTAATATACCTGTTATGTGGGAGATCCTTGGGATGATGAGTTCAAGTTGATGAACTCGATATCCTTGTTAAGTTACCTAGTACACATGCATAGCAATCTGAGGCCATTAAAGCAAGGATTGGTGCATGTGGGCCTGATAACTTGGGAGGGTTGTCACAGTTATCTACAAAGTTGTCATCGTCAACCTTTGGCTCTAGTGGTTGCTAACTCTAGTGGTGGTCGGGGACGACAACTGGTGGCTGAGGATGGCAGGGAGAAGCAAAATCGCGAGCAAGGGCGTTGGTGAGCTCGGGAAGGGTCTCAACAATGATGGAGGTGCTTCGTAGAGCTTTGACCACAATGAACGGCAGTGGGGTGCAAGCAAATAGGGAGCATGAGAGCACGGGAGAGCGAATGGAGTGCAGGGTGGATGTGGGGGGCATAGGGCGCTACTTAATTATAGGCCACGGGGGCAAGCCTAGGAGTCAATAGTGGAGTGATTCCTGGCTAGATTTACTCTAGGAGATGAAGCAGCAGTGGAAATGTTTGGTGGAGAAAACGGTTGCAGAATAGTGCTCCACTTCAAATGAATGCACAAGCTAGTGTGGTAGCTAGGAATGTGTGGGAGGCAAGCAGACACAAGTGCGTGGCCACGAGGGAGATGACGACCCTGACAGGTAGCCCCCACCTATCAACAGTAGAGAGCAAGTGTGTGCTATGTGGGTCGGTTGGGCCAAAAGCTAGCACAGGCTAAGCATGTGGGGTTGATCGGCCTGGGCTGAGCAAGGGCGAAAGCCAAGGGTGCGGGCATGTCCTTTTTTCTTTTTCTTTTCTTTTATAAAACCAAAACATATATATTATAAAAATAGATAAAATTCAAAACTAGTATCAACATAATAAAATACTTGTTCTCTAGAGAAAAATTATCTTAAATACTTATTACATTTTATAAAAAGGGTTTCCATACCAAAATTAAATTCATAAATTTGAATTTGTAAACCAATCCAAACAAAAATAAATTTTCCAACATTGGTGCATCAAACACTTTGTAAAATTTTATCTATTTAAAATTATTTAATTTGTTTTTATCTCTATTTCTATTAATTGAAGACATAAACATTTTTCCTTTCTATTAGAAACTACTGAATTAAGTTGGGTTACTTTTAGGTGATGGATTTTGGGTGTTACATGGTTTCTCACATTCGAGTACACTCGCCTCTAGTTGAGCTCATCATTGTCGAGTTGGTGCCACAGCGGTAACTTGGCCCTTTGGCCGACCATCGGTCAGTTGGAGTTGGCCCCTAGGTTCTACCTCATCATCGAACTTGATCGAGATCACAGGTATGTTATTTGATCCCCAACTAGTATTCTTCTGTTTGGTGATTTCTTATAGGTAAGGGTTAGCGTTAGGGTTAGGGATCTTATTTCCCAACTACCCTTACCTCTCTGTGTTCCTCTTTGTCCCTAGTCATTTTTGGTTTGGAGTTATTTTATGAGTTAGCGTTAGAGTTTAGCAGTTACAGTTAGGGTTATGAATGTTCTTTGCACCACCACTATGGTGTTGCTTAGTTCTTTCTCTATCCCTACTCCTCTAAGTTCTTCTTTCTTGTCTTCTGATAGACTTAGGCTACGGGAAATATAGCAGACCAACTCTGATACCATTGATAGATGAGTAGACCTCTTGTCTGACCATTAGGAACTAGTTGATCCATCTATGACCCATCTCGATTCTTGCATACAAAGTAATAGTACTTAACTTGTGCGCTAGTGAGAGAGTGAAGGGAGAAGGTGGATAGAGAACCATACCTTTGGGACCGAGGTGGAGACTCATTATAGTAGCTGATGGGGTTGTGGACAACTATGGGAGTGGAGCCCTCTTTTATGATTTGTTTCACCACCTTGTTACAAGGCGGGACCTTAGGGAGGAACATCGGTGCCGATGGCTTAGAACCGTTAGGGTCTATGGACGCCCTGAAGAGGTTACGCAATTTTTTATCACTAAGGTGCTAATAGAATATTAAATTCTTTCTCATGTTGCAGCTAGGGCTTTATGGTAGCGCTGAAACGTTGGCTTCCATGCCAAATTTGCCTCATATTTATATTATGCATGTGACCAAGGGACACAACTACAGGAGGTTTGTTCTCTTGATCAGGGCGTGTGGACGAGATACTAGCTCAATCCCTTAACCAAGTCTGAGGACATATCTAATCGGTATTGCCTCATGTCATCATCCCTCCTTGAGCTTATTTTCATAGAAAAACATTCATTATTTTCACCGCAACATTGGCAGACTCTCCAAATTCATGGCATCTACCCACATGTGCACTCTTTCCTCTTGTAACCTTGCATTTCGTTACCCCCACATCTACTTTCCTTTGGACACATATCAAATATATAGTCTTCCTAACCCACAATAAAATGTTGTCATCAATCAGTAAGTGTCATTAAGTAGTGATCTTCATGAATCATAAGCCTAGTAAACACAAGTTACCTCATGGATTCTGGTTACCCAAATCGAACCGAATATCTTACTCCTTACAGAGGGAGTACATATCATCTAGTAGAATTTTGACTTCGCCGGTAATGTTCACCACAAGAGAAGTATAAGGATTTTAATTATTTGTACTCGTCCCTTCGCAATGTCATTGAGCGTGCGTTCGAGGTTCTCAAAGCAAAGTCGCATATATTGAAGGTGATTCCAAGTTTTTCACCTCGTACACAGAAGCATACCATAATTGTTTGCATGGTGTTGCATAATTTTATTCGTGGTAGCACCGTAAGGGATGAGGAGTTTGATAAATGTAAGGAACATGGGGACTATATGCCTATAGATGTGGATGACATCGAGGTCAAAGAAACAACACAATTGCAAGAGGATGACATTGTTGATGAGGAGAATGAGATTACCATGAATACCATTCGTGAGAATATATATAATGCTTTGGTTAGAGCATGATAATATAGTTATGAGAATAATGATGTTACATATATCTTTTATATTAATTACATGTTAATCTACATGTGTAGCATCCCAAAATTTCAAATCCTGAAATTTTCTCAAACTCGCTCTAAATTCAAAATGAATTTCAAATTTCATTTCAAAATGTTTGTTTGCGAGTGGATATCAACAAATAAATTATAGTGGTCTATATTCTCTCTAAAATCCTTCTCAAAATATCCTACAAATATTTCCCCAGTGATCCCCCTCAAATTCTTTCCAGAAATACTACCCAGATATTTCTCCAGTGACCCCTCTCAAATTCTTCCAGAAATACCGCCCAAATATTTCCCGAGTAATCCCCTTCAAGTTCTTTCCAGAAATACTGCCCAAATATTCCACCAATATATCTCCAAGTATTTTCCTCTTGAGAAATACCTTCAGAATCATTTTTCAAGTCCCTATAAATATTTTCTTCATAACTTTCCTCATGCCCATACATATACGTATGCCTCCAGTGTCATACGGTGAGCTCTACAAGCTAATTACACTTATACAAGACAAATACATGCTAACCTCCCACTAATCCTCTCATCCTCCCACTAATCCTCTCATCCCTCCCCTAATCCCCCCACCATGGCTATAAATAGAGGGGCAAGGGCCTCCTCTCTTCCCACCCCAAGCCATTTCATGGCAACTCTCTCCCCCCCCCCCCACACACCCACTCCATGTTCCACACAAGCACACACTAGCACAAGGATCGTTCAATCGTTCTTCGATCGTTCGTCCCCTGTTCTTAATTTGTTCGTTTGTTCGTCCGATCGTTCGATCGTTCGTCCGTTCGTTCATGGTTCGTTCGTCCGTTCGTCCGATCGTTCGATCGTTCGTCCGTTCGTTCGTCCAAATAATCTTTTTCCTGCCGTTATGCTGCCGAAATTCCGATCGTTCGTTCGTTCGATCATTCGATCGTTCATCGTTCGTTCATAGTCCCTATTCATCGTTCATCGTTCGTTCATAGTCCCTATTCATCGTTCTTCCAGATAATCTTTGTCCTGCCGTTATGCTGCCGAAATTCCGATCGTTCGTTCGTACGATCATTCGATCGTTCGTCCGTTCGTTCGTCCAAATAATCTTTTCCTGCCGTTATGCTGCCGAAATTCTGATCGTTCGTCCGATCATTCGATCGTTCGTCCGTTCGTTCATAGTTCCTATTCATCGTTCATCGTTCGTTCATACGAACTATTCAGTATCACTATTCACCATTACTATTCATCGTTACTATTCACATACACTATTCATCATCGTTACTATTTATCATTACTATTCATCATCATTACTATTCATCGATGATCTCTATAATTTCTTTTTCATCGCCACTATTCATCGTTACTATTCATCGGTCATCTAGTCATCCCAAATTTCAACTACTCATCCATCATGCTGTCCAGTCCACCTAAGACCAGCCAGACCCATGTTCCAATCATACGAACTCCGGTGACTGTGGTTTTCCTTCCAGTGGGAACTTCCCATCTGGTCACCCATCCCAGGTTTCCCCAAGTTGAGCACGCTTGACTTTGAGATTCCTTCGAACCAGGCTTCCAAACTCAGATTCCAATAATTCTTGTTTCTAAATTCTTATCAAACTATTCCCTATCCAACCATGTCATCTCTTAAGCATGGTTCATATTCCAGAAGACTCCCAAAATACTCTTGTCCCATATTCTGCCTATAACTCTCTTGTTCATACTAAGTCAGACGATTCATTCGTCACTATTCTCACCAACAGTGAACTTCACTGTGCTACACCACATACACCCAGCTATAAATACACCCAACTACCCTCTCCCTCTCCACACACACTCAACACCCTCAACCAAGGCAAACACCCCACCCACTCAGTTACTCCGCTCTGCCAGCTACTCGCATAGTGTCGCTTCGCCTCCAGTCCACCCTCCTGGTAAGCACCTCCGCTCCACCACCAGTAATATCACAACACCACATGACACAGATTCTACTCAAGACTCTACCCATCCATATATCGCTATTCTGACCACTATACTAAATATTTGTTGGTATACTTGCTCGTTTGTATGTTTGCTTGTTCATGTTGCATAGTTATCGGAGCGTTCGTGCCGTCTCGTGGAGGCCAGATCTGCAAGTCTACACCAGGCGGTGGAGCCAGAAGCCAGTTCCGCGAGCTCCCCTTCCCCCTTCGTCGAATAAGCACGGCAAGCTCACTGGATCCCTTTGATGCATAAATTACCTATGTTTTACAACCACAACCCTCAGCCTGTTATTTTATGCATGATATGATTTTAAGACAAGTTATTATGGCCACCCAGCCGCTTGCCGCAATCAATCCCTGGTATATTTGTTACAAATGATTTGAGCACAGGTGTGAGTTTTCAAAATAAAATGCTTTTCAAAATGTGTGTGATGAAAGGTTTTCACCCTTATCACCTTGTGAGTGGGATAATCAGGGACTCCCTGGTTTAGGGGAGGGCCTAAGGTGTTGGCTCAGCTGGTTTAGGCGTGAGCAGAAGGATTGTCCCCTCGTATAAGGACCAGTTTGTCATCTTCACTACCTGTACTCTTTAATAGTACAACCACTCGAGACTGTGTGGGCAGTCACTCAATCTGAACTCGTACGGTCCAACCCCAGGGTTATGAAGGCTGGGGAGCACCGGGAGGATAAGGAGGGGGGAAAGTTTTGTCCGGTTTGGACATGGTGGTGGCCTGACTCCTTTCGGATAACCGTTAAGGTTAGGACGTGCGAGGAAAGAAAGAGATTCGGATTCGGATCTCATTGATCATGAGATCGCAGAGCCGGACTAGTGGGTAAAGTGTACACCTCTGCGCAGAGTTTGAAAACCTATTCGAATAGTCTGTGTCCACAGGAATGGACGAGTCTGGTATTGTCGGCGTTTCGAGACAGGGGGGTCCCTAAGCCGATGAGTGAGTGTGCTGCGTGCCCCAGCCCAGATGGGTCGAGCGCGTGGGCGAGCGCGAAGGGGGGAGAGGCGAGGTGGCCGGAGTCGAGTGTGAGAGAGGTGGAAGTCCCGCGGCCTTCGTGTTCGTCCCGCGCCCAGGTCAGGTGCGCTTGCAGTAGGGGGGTTACAAGCGTCCACGCGGGTGAGGGAAGCGAGCGGCCCCAAGAGAGCGCCTGTCCCGTCCTCGGTCCCGCGCGGCCAACCTTCTCTAAGAAGGCCCTGGTCCTCCATTTTATAGTCGTAAGGAGAGGATCCAGGTGTACAATGGGGGGTGTAGCAGAGTGCTACGTGTCTAGCGGAGGGAGAGCTAGCGCCCTAGGTACATGCCAATGTGGCAGCCGGAGAGATCTGGGCACCCTGCTGGCGTGATGTCGTGGCTGTCGGAGGTGTGGCGGAGCCTGGCGGAGGGACAGCTGTTGGAGCGGTCGAGTCCCTGCTGACGTCGTCCTGCTTCCGTAAGAGAGCTGGGGGCCGCCGTCGTCATAGAGCTTGTGGAGCGCCATCATTGCCCCTCCGGCGGAGCTGGCCGGATGGGACGCCGGTCTTGTTCTCCGTGACCCGAGTCGATTCGGGGTAGGATGATGATGGTGCTTCCTGTTGACGTGGCGGTCTGTGCCCTAGGTAGGGCGACGTGGGGGTTCCTCCGAAGCCGAGGTTGAGTCTGTCTTCCGTTGCCGTGGCCGAGCCCGAGCCAAGGGGTCGGGCGAGGCGGAAGTCGTTCGGCCGAGGCCAGGGCGGAGTCCGAGCCCTGGGGTCGGGCGAAGCGGAGTTTCGTCGTCTTCCGGGTGTTAGCCCGAGTCCGAGCCCTGGGGTCGGGCGGAGCGGAGTTCGCCGTCTTCCGGGTCTTAGCCCGAGTCCGAGCCCTGGGGTCGGGCGGAGCGGAGTTCGCCGTCTTCCGGGTCTTAGCCCGAGTCCGAGCCCTGGGGTCGGGCGGAGCGGAGTTCGCCGTCTTCCGGGTCTTAGCCCGAGTCCGAGCCCTGGGGTCGGGCGGAGCGGAGTTCGTCGTCTTCCGGGTCTTAGCCCGAGTCCGAGCCCTGGGGTCGGGCGGAGCGGAGTTCGCCGTCTTCCGGGTCTTAGCCCGAGTCCGAGCCCTGGGGTCGGGCGGAGCGGAGTTCGCCGTGGCGCCTTTGGCAAGGCCTGACTGCCTGTCAGACTCACTCTGTCGAGTGGCACTGCAGTCGGAGTGGCGCAGGCGGCGCTGTCCTTCTGTCAGACTGGCCAGTGGAGCGGTGGAGTGACGGCGGTCACTTCGGCTCTGCCGGGGGCGCGTGTCAGGATAAAGGTGTCAGGCCACCTTTGCGTTAAATGCCCCTGCAATTTGGTCAGTCGGTGTGGCGATTTAGTCAAGGTTGCTTCTGAGCGAAGCCAAGGCCTCGGGCGAGCCGGTGATGTGTCCGCCATAAAAAGGGGGCCTCGGGCGAGACGGAAGTCTCTCGAGGTCGGCTGCCCTTGGCCGAGGCTAGGCTCGGGTGAAGCGTGATCGAGTCACTCGTGCGGACTGATCCCTGACTTAATCGTACCCATCAGGCCTTTGCAGCTTTATGCTGATGGGGGTTACCAGCTGAGAATTAGGCGTCTTGAGGGTACCCCTAATTATGGTCCCCGACAGTAGCCCCCGAGCCTCGAAGGGAGTGTTAGCACTCGCTTGGAGGCTTTTGTCGCACTTTTTTGCAAGGGGACCAGCCTTTCTTGGTTGCATTTCGTTCCGGTGGGTGCGCGCGAGCGCAACCGCCGGGTGTAGCCCCCGAGGCCTCGGAGGAGTGGTTACACTCCTTCGAGGTCTTAATACCTCGCGTAACGCTTCGGCTGGTCTGGTCGTTCCCTCATGCGAACTGGCCGTAGCCCGGGTGCACGGTCGGGGCCCAAGCTCTCGGGCTGGTATGTTGACGCTGTCAACGATTTGGCCGGAGCCGGTTTTTGCGAGAGCAGCCCCCGAGCCTCTGCACAGGGCGAGAGGACGATCAGGGACAGACTCGACTTTTTACATACGCCCCTATGTCGCCTTTCCGCAAGGAGGAGGGGGGGAGTGCGCCATGTTACCCTCGATGGGCACCGAACATGGTGTCTCCGGTGAGCTGCAAGCGAGTAATCCGAGTGGACGTCCGTGCCCCGTTCGTTGGGGGTCGGCTAGGGGCCCAGAGGCACGCCCAAAAGTACCTGCGGGTGATTTGCCGGACCCGGTCCCCTGGCGACGGGGTCCGAGGGCTCGATGCCTCCCTCCGATGGGATTCCGTTACAAGATCGTTCCCGCTGGTCTCGGAAATGTCCTAGGGTACCTCGGGAGCGCAGCCCGAGCCTCGGTTATGTATCGAACGTACCCCTAGTCATCCCTCGCTCGGTGTCTAAGGCGACTGTGAACCCTTCGGGGGCCAGCCTTTGAACCCCTGATCAGTAATGGGCGTGGAGCCCGAGTAGCCTGAGGCGACCATGGAACCCTTCGGGGGGCTGGCCTTCGAACCCCTGACCAGTAGTGGGTGTCGGGCCCACGCGATCTGAGGCGACTGTTGAACCCTTCGGAGGGCCAGCCTTCGAACCCCTGATCAGTAGTGGGGGGCTCGGAGCCCGGTTCCTTCGCGGAGAAGGATCCCTTTCGGGGTATCCCCCTTTCCCGGTCCCTGTTGCAAGAGATAGAGAAAGAGGAAAACGGAAAAGGATACGAAATCGGACGACGTGGCGTACCTTTTCTGACGCGGTTATTATGGCGAAGGTGAAGCGTCGCGCGCTCCTCCCGTCAGAGACGCCGCCTGTCCCGCCGCAGAGTTAATGCGACGGGGCGAGTGGTTGGCGGGGCGGCCGTTGCGCGCGTGCGATCCGTTCGAGGAACGGGTCACGGGTGCACCGTCTCCACGCCGCGAGAGGAGGCTCTCTTGCTATCCCAGGATGGGACGTGAGCCTGGCTGACGACGTGACCGCTGCGCCCGCCCGCCTGCCACCGCTATTACAGCCGGCCCACTTTCGGTCGCTTTGACCGACGCGCCAGGCTGGCGCTGTTGGGTCGCCTCGAGTCGCGGCATAGGCTCCGCAACCGAAGAGGCGCGATGGTGGCACAAGTGGCGGTGCGGTTGCTTGCATGCAGCAACTGGCGCGCCGGTTGCTCGACGCGTGGGCCTGGGTTCCCAAGCTGGCGTGTCAGAAGTCGGAGAAGCGCGTCCATCTGGCGCGGTTGCATGCCGCCTGCATGGCTGCCCGCCCCTTCTGCCCGTTGGTCTGGGCGAAAATGGGGGTCGCTTGTAACCGCTGGACGGTCGTGCACACCACGCGCGGCGGTTTGGCTTCTTCTGCCCTGAGCTGGTTTGTATGACATGCGGGACCCAGCCCCCGAGTCGCAGGGGAGGGCCTTGGAGCGCGTTGGAGAAGACTCAGCCCGCGGCGCCTGGGGGCGCACGTAGGGAGAGTTGCCTTTAAAAGGAGGGAGACTCCTTTCGGAAGGCAACCATGTCTTCTTTCTCCCTTAAGCGTCGTGTCTTCCCATCTTCCAAGCCCCCGGATGGGGGGTATCCGCCGCCTTTCCGCCTCCTCGTTGGAGGAACGCAACTCCATGGGAGTTGGTACCTCTCAGCCATCGTTCGGCTTCAAGGATTTTCATCAGCCGGCCCGGCCGTACCCCCTTGCCGACGATCACCCAGGATGGTGACCGCCGGTTTCTAGGTGGGGAAGAGCAAGCCGGGCTGCGATCTTGGTCCCACCCTCAGCTTCAAGGATGTTCATCATCCCCGCTGGGGCGGGAGCCACGCTGAGCCGGCGCTCTACCTTCCGCGCGGGTCCGCGGGTCGCCCTTTCCCGCGGCGTTTGGGGGTGGAGGCGCTCGCTGGCCCTGCGGACGGCGCGGACTTAGACAACGTGGGGCTGATCGACGGCGGGCGTCGTCACCTCCAGCGTGTCGGAGTCGTCGGCCGGGCTTCCGGCGGCCCCTCCCGCCGGAGGGTGACCGCCGCATCGTGTGCACGGGAGGACCACCCACGATTCCGCGCGCCGTTAGGGCGGCGTTCGTGTTCTGGGGTGGTCCTGCTTTTGCACCGGGACGGCACCCTTGCGCAGAGGCCGGCGCCCCACTCGTCTGGGAGGATTTGAGTGGGGATCTGCCGGGGGGCTGGTGTCCCCTGCCATCGGCGCCGAGGCGGAGGCGGCTCGAGAAGTCCTCGTCACCGACGGGATCACTGCCACCACCCGCGCCCCGGGCCACCGCGCCGGCGTGCTTGTCCTCGCCCCTCGAGCGTCGGCGGGGGCGAGGGCAAGATCGCAGCAGCGCCGGCCCACTGTCGCCGTAGTCAGTATAGGCGGCGGCGAGCCGGCCGTCGGTCTTCTGTTGCTCCGCAGGCCTTCCCCATGGAGTGGGGTCGTTCGTACCTGCGGAGGGGGGAACCGGAGTTCCGTTCGTAATGGCACTTCGAATGCTAGTGTTTTTTGTTCATTGTGGCTGTCGGGGCCTGAACATGTATGTAATTTCGGCGCGGAGCCGTGTTTTTTCCTCATTTTCGAGCACTAAGTCTCGCCTGTTGATTATCTGAACCGCTTTACCAAGCATGAGTCGCCCCGTGTCAAGGTGACGGGTGAGGTATCCGTATCCCGGAGGCGTAGGAATCCCTCGGCCCGTTCGGCCTTGTTGTCTGGGGCTCCTCTAGCTTAGTTAAAGAGACCCCTCGGCCGCCCTTCGGTGGACCGAGGCCAGGGGTAGCGATATCAGTATGAACAGAGGCGGAGTTGGCTCGAGAATGGGAACCTGGTTGGCCGGAGCCTAGCCGTGTTGTCCGTCAGCGGAGCCGACGCCAAAGTCGATCAGTCGAGGCCTCGGGTCGGGCTGGCGCCCTTGGAAGCCGGTTGACCGAGGCCCCAGGGGTAACCGGTCGAGCCGCCTGCTCGGGCCGGATTCCCGGAGGAGTCCCTGGACCGCGTCGCCGCCCGAGGCTGGGTCGGACTTTGCTGAAGACGTCGTCGATGCCGAGGGTGCTACGGCTCCCTTCAGCGTGAAGACCCGAGCCTGCAGGATCAGATCATCTTGTAGCGTGTGCTTTCTGCGGCCGCCGAGGCCAGAAAAACACACCCTCGCCGCGCTTGCGAAGCTGCGTCTTTTTTCCTCTTGTTTCGAGCATCTGGACTCTGTTGGTAACAGGGATGTTTGTGTGAGCGAGAGTTGCTTTTCGCGGAAGGGACGAGTGAGGTATCCGTATCCCAGAGGCGTGGGAATCCCTCGGCTCGGTCGGCCTTGCCGCTTACGCGTACTTTCACCCGTCCATGAGGCCCTGTCCCCGACTTAGTCAAGAAAGCTTGAAGGACTGCTTCGGCAGGAGAGCTTCCGAACGTGAAGACTTGTTCGGTCCACGGAGTCGCTTTATCCGAGCGCAAGTTACTTGTCGCAGAAGGTGATGAGTGAGGTATCCGTATCCCGGAGGCGTAGGAGTCCCTCGGCTCGGTCAGCCTTGGCTGCTTACGTGTACTCCGTCGTTTCCAGGATCCGCTTTCCAAAGTAGTCAAGAAGCACGAAAGAATTCCTGCTAAAAAGAGATCCTTTTTCGAGGAAAAATTCGACGCAGAGGGGGTCTCCCCCCTTTTAGCCCCCGAGGGAGGGTCGGGCTTTGCCGAGGCTAGGCCGACCCTTCCTTGACGACTAAACTTTGCGTAGGTGCGAGGTATATGAACAACTTGAAAACATCTTAAGGGTAGAAGCGACGTAGCTGTTTGATGTTCCAAGCGTTGCCGTAGATCTCGCCTTGATTGTTGGCCAGCTTGTATGTTCCGGGCTTCAGAACTTTGGCGATGACGAATGGCCCTTCCCAGGGGGGCGTGAGCTTGTGCCTCCCTCGGGCGTCTTGCCGCAGCCGAAGCACCAGATCGCCCACCTGGAGTTCTCGGGACCGGACCCCTCGGGCGTGGTAGCGTCGCAGGGACTGTTGGTACCGCGCCGAGTGTAGTAAGTCCCTGTCCCGAGCTTCCTCCAGCTGGTCCAGCGATTCCTCTCGGCTAGCTTGGTTGCTTTGTTCGGTGTAGGCCCTCGCCCTCGGGGAGCCGTATTCTAGGTCGGTGGGCAAGATAGCTTCAGCCCCGTAGACCAGGAAAAACGGCGTGAAGCCCGTGGCACGACTCGGCGTCGTCCTTAGGCTCCAGACCACCGAGGGGAGTTCCTTCATCCATCGCTTGCCGAACTTGTTGAGGTCGTTGTAGATCCGAGGCTTGAGCCCTTGTAGAATCATGCCGTTGGCACGCTCTACTTGCCCATTCGACATGGGATGAGCCACGGCGGCCCAGTCCACCGGATATGGTGATCCTCGCAAAAATCCAAGAATTTTTTGCCGGTGAACTGGGTGTCGTTGTCGGTGATGATGGAGTTCGGGACCCCGAAGCGATGGATGATGTTGGTGAAGAACGCCACCGCCTGCTCGGACCTGATGCTGTTCAGAGGTCGGACCTCGATCCACTTGGAGAATTTGTCGATGGCGACCAGCAGGTGCGTGTAGCCCCCGGGCGCCTTCTGCAAGGGACCGACGAGGTCCAGACCCCATACAGCGAAGGGCCAGGTGATGGGTATTGTCTGCAGAGCCTGAGCGGGCAGGTGTGTCCGCTTCGCATAGAATTGGCACCCTTCGCAGGTGCGGACAATTCTAGTGGCGTCAGCCACCGCCGTTGGCCAGTAGAAGCCTTGCCGGAAAGCATTTCCGACAAGGGCTCGGGGCGCTGCGTGGTGGCCGCAAGCCCCCGAGTGTATTTCTTGCAGCAGTTCCCGACCTTCGGCGATGGAGATGCATCGCTGGAGGATGCCCGAGGGGCTGCGATGGTAGAGCTCCTCTTCGTCGCCCAGCAAGACGAATGACTTGGCGCGTCGCGCTACCCGCCGAGCCTCGACTTGGCCGAGGGGTAGCTCTCCTCGATGGAGATATTGCAGGTACGGGGCCTGCCAATCTTGATCTGGCGTGGCCCCGCTCTGCCCTTCCTCGACGTTCAGCGCCTCGCCCTCGGGGGGCGAGGGTACCTCGGGCTGTGCCGAGGGTACCTCGGGCTGAGCCGAGGGTACCTCGGGCTCGGGCGCGTCGTCGAGCTTGACGGAGGGTTGATGCAGATCCCGGGAGAAGACGTCCGGGGGGACTGTCGTTCGCCCCGAGGCTATCTTAGCCAGCTCGTCTGCGGTTTCGTTGTAGCGCCGAGCGATGTGGTTGAGCTCGAGCCCGAAGAACTTGTCTTCCAGGCGCCGAACCTCGTCGCAGTAGGCCTCCATCTTCGGGTCACGGCAGTGGGAGTTCTTCATGACTTGGTCGATGACGAGCTGCGAATCACCGCGGGCGTCGAGGCGTCTGACCCCTAGCTCGATGGCGATCCGCAATCCGTTGACTAGAGCTTCGTACTCGGCCACATTGTTGGACGCCGGGAAATGGAGGCGCAGCACGTAGCGCAAGTGCTTTCCGAGGGGCGAGATGAAGAGCAGGCCCGCGTCGGCCCCCGTCTTCATCAGCGACCCGTCGAAAAACATGGTCCAGAGCTCCGGTTGGATCGGAGTCGTTGGCAGCTGGGTGTCGACCCATTCGGCCACGAAATCCGCCAACACCTGGGACTTGATGGCCTTCCGAGGGGCGAACGAGATCGTTTCGCCCATGATTTCCACCGCCCACTTTGCGATCCTGCCCGAGGCCTCTCGGCACTGGATGATCTCCCCCAGGGGGAAGGATGACACCACAGTTACCGGATGAGACTCGAAGTAGTGTCGCAGCTTCCGCCTTGTCAGGATCACAACATACAGCAGCTTTTGAACTTGTGGGTAGCGGATCTTAGTCTCGGACAGCACTTCGCTGATGAAGTAGACCGGCCTCTGAACGGGCAATGCATGCCCTTCCTCTTGCCTTTCGACCACAATCGCGGCGCTAACCACCTGAGTGGTCGCGGCGACGTAGACCAAGAGGGCTTCTCCGTCCGCCGGGGGCACCAAGACAGGCGCCTTTGTAAGGAGCGCCTTCAGGTTGCCGAGGGCTTCCTCGGCCTCAGGGGTCCAAGCGAAACACTCGGCCTTCCTTAAGAGGCGGTACAGAGGCAGACCTCTTTCGCCGAGGCGTGAGATGAAGCGGCTCAGGGCCGCGAGGCATCCCATGACCCTCTGTACCCCTTTTAAGTCCTTGATGGGTCTCATGCTGGTGATGGCCGCGATCTTCTCCGGGTTGGCTTCGATGCCTCGCTCGGAGACGATGAACCCTAGGAGCATGCCTCGGGGCACCCCGAAGACACACTTCTCAGGATTAAGCTTGACTCCTTTCGCCTTGAGACACCGGAATGTCACTTCAAGGTCGGAGAGGAGGTCGGAAGCCTTCCTTGTCTTGACTACGATGTCATCGACGTAGGCCTCGAATGTGCGACCGATGTTTTCGCCGAACACATGGTTCATGCACCGCTGGTACGTCGCGCCCGCATTCCTCAAACCGAACGGCATGGTGACATAGCAGTACATGCCGAACGGCGTGATGAAAGAAGTTGCGAGCTGGTCGGACTCTTTCATCCGGATCTGGTGATACCCTGAGTAGGCATCGAGGAAGGACAGGGTTTCGCACCCAGCGGTGGAATCCACGATTTGGTCCATGCGAGGCAGAGGGTAGGGAACCTTCGGACATGCTTTGTTGAGACCAGTGTAGTCTACACACATCCGCCATTTCCCCCCTTTCTTCCTCACAAGCACAGGGTTGGCAAGCCATTCGGGATGGAATACCTCTTTGATGAACCCTGCTGCCATTAGCTTGTGGATCTCTTCGCCAATCACTCTGCGCTTCTCCTCGTCGAATCGGCGCAGAGGCTGCCTGACGGGTCGGGCTCCGGCCCAAATATCCAGCGAGTGCTCGGCGACATCCCTCGGTATGCCGGGCATGTCCGAGGGACTCCACGCAAAGACGTCGGCGTTTGCGCGGAGAAAGTCGACGAGCACTGCTTCCTATTTGGGGTCGAGCCCGGAACCGATCCGGACCTGCTTGGTGGTGTCGCCACTGGGGTCGAGAGGGACGGCCTTGACCGTCTCCGCTGGCTCGAAGTTGCCGGCATGGCGCTTCACGTCTGGCACCTCCTTGGAGAGGTTCTCCAGGTCGGCGATGAGGGCCTCGGACTCGGCGAGGGCCTCGGCGTACTCCACGCACTCCATGTCGCATTCGAACGCGTGTTTGTACATGGGGCCGACGGTGATGACCCCGTTGGGGCCCGGCATCTTGAGCTTCAGGTAGGTGTAGTTGGGGACGGCCATGAACTTCGCGTAGCATGGCCTCCCTAGCACGGCGTGGTAGGTTCCTCGGAACCCGACCACTTCGAACGTCAGGGTCTCCCTTCGGAAGTTGGAGGGTGTCCCGAAGCAGACGGGGAGGTCGAGTCGCCCGAGGGGCTGGACGCGCTTCCCAGGGATGATCCCGTGGAAGGGCGCAGCGCCTGCTCGGACGGAGGACAGATCGACGCGCAGGAGCTTGAGGGTCTCGGCGTAGATGATGTTGAGGCAGCTGCCCCCATCCATCAGGACCTTGGTGAGCCTGACTTCGCCGACAACGGGGTCGACGACGAGCGGGTATTTCCCCGGGCTCGGCACATGGTCGGGGTGGTCGGTCTGGTCGAAAGTGATGGGCTTGTCGGACCAGTCCAGGTAGACTGGCGCCGCCACCTTCACCGAGCAGACCTCCCGGCGCTCTTGCTTGCGGTGCCGAGCCGAGGTATTCGCCGCATGCCCTCCATAGATCATGAAGCAGTCGCGGACCTCGGGGAACTCTCCTGCTAGGTGATCTTCGTTCTTATCGTCGTCGCGGGCCCTGCCACCCTCGGCGGGTGGCCCGGCCCTGTGGAAGTGACGCCGAAGCATAACGCACTCCTCGAGGGTGTGCTTGACGGGCCCCTGATGGTAGGGCACGGCTCCTTGAGCATCTTGTCGAAGAGGTTTGCACCTCCGGGGGGCTTCCGAGGGTTCTTATTCTCGGCGGCAGCGACAAGGTCCACGTCAGCGACGTCGCGTTTCGATTGCGACTTCTTCTTGCCTTTCTTCTTGGCGCCGCGCGGAGCAGACGCCTCGGGAGCTCCTTCCGATGGGCGGCCCTGGGGCTGCTTGTCCTTTCGGAAGATAGCCTCGACCGCCTCCTGGCCAGAGGCGAACTTGGTGGCGATGTCCATCAGCTCGCTCGCCCTGGTGGGGGTTTTGCGACCCAGCTTGCTCACCAGGTCGCGGCAAGTGGTGCCGGCGAGGAACGCGCCGATGACATCCGAGTCGGTGATGTTGGGCAGCTCGGTGCGCTGCTTCGAGAATCGCCGGATGTAGTCCCGGAGCGACTCCCCCGGCTGTTGCCGGCAGCTTCGAAGGTCCCAGGAATTCCCGGGGCGCACGTATGTGCCCTGGAAATTGCCAGCGAAGGCTTGGACCAAGTCGTCCCAGTTGGAGATCTGCCCCGGAGGCAGGTGCTCCAACCAGGCGCGAGCAATGTCGGAGAGGAACAGGGGGAGGTTACGGATGATGAGGTTGTCGTCGTCCGTTCCACCCAGTTGGCAGGCAAGGCGGTAGTCCGCGAGCCACAGTTCCGGTCTCGTTTCCCCCGAGTACTTCGTGATAGTAGTCGGGGGTCGGAACCGGGTCGGGAATGGCGCCCGTCGGATGGCCCGACTGAAGGCCTGCGGACCGGGTGGTTCGGGCGAGGGACTCCGATCCTCCCCGCCGTCGTAGCGCCCCCCACGCCTGGGGTGGTAGCCTTGGCGCACCCTTTCGTCGAGGTGAGCCCGACGGTCGCGTCGATGGTGCTCGTTGCCGAGGTGGCCCGGGGCCGCAGGCGCGGTGTTGCGCGTGCGCCCGGTGTAGACCGAGGCTTCCCGCATGAATCGGGAAGTCGCGGCATGAGGTTCCGAGGGATATCCTTGCCTTCGGGAGGCAGTGCTCTCGGCCCGCCGGGCCGCAGCGCCTTCCAGGAGATTCTTGAGTTCCCCCTGGATTCGCCGACCCTCGGTGGTTGACGGCTCCGGCATCGCGCGGATGAGCATTGCTGCGGTTGCCAGGTTCTGACCAACCCCGCTGGATGCGGGCGGCGGCCTGATCCTGACATCGTTGGTGACGCGGTGCTGGAGACCTTGGGGCAGGTGACGTATTTCTCCGGCCAGGGGTTGGCCCACCTATGCCTGTCCGACGTCCCGACGGATCGGCTCAAGCGCTCCTGTTCCCTCGTTGAGCCTGGCCTGCGTCTCGCGGACTTGCTCGAGTTGTGGGTCGTAACCCCCCGCCGGAGCGGGGACCACAGCTAGCTCCCGTGGGATGTCGGCGCGAGGCACCGGCCTAGGGAGATCACCGTCCTCCGGCATGCCAAGATGGTTGCCTTCGGAGGGATCCCCTAGCTCGATGTGGAAACATTCGCGGCTTGGGCCGCAGCTCTCGTCGCCAAGGCTGCGGCTTCCATCGGAACAGTCGGATAGGCAGTAGTCACATGCGGTCATGAAGTCCCGCACGGCACTGGGGTTGCCAAGTCCGGAGAAATCCCATCCGATGCTGGGATCGTCATCTTCCTCGGACCCAGAGGGCCCGTAGGTCGAGACGTCCGTCAGTCGGTCCCAAGGCGACCGCATACGGAACCTCAGTGGGGTTGCACTCGCCTCAATGAGAGCGCCCGCCAAAACGAGGTCGTTTGGCGGGTTGAGGCCGAGTCGAAATGACGCAAGATGGGAGTTAGTCGGTACCTTTTGGTCGACGAGGAGCGACGTAGTCACATCGGGGACTGGTTGCACCGTCATCTCTGGTTCGAGGGCGACGTCCTGCAGGCTTTCCGCGAGCGCGCCGGCGTCGTCTTCTTGCTCGGGGTCAGCGTGCCGCGGGGGGACGGCGCTTGCCTCCGTCTTGAACGCGAGGTCGACGTCCGGCGTGCCTTCCGTCGGGGCGTCGGGGGCGTCGATTCGCTCGACGGCCGACGAAGCGCGGCCTCCCACCTGGCCTTGACGGCCCCGCCTCCTCCTCCGTTGGCGGGGGAGAGAACGGAGCGAGCCCGAATGTTGCCTTTCCACCACGCGGGGAAGACGTCGTCGATTCCGCCGCCGGCGGGCGGGTTGTCGGCCGCCATTGTCGTAGTCGCGCGGCGGTGGAAGAAGTATCATGTCGTAGTTGCCGTCGAAGGACATGAACTCAAGAGTCCCGAAACGAAGCACCGTCCCGGGCCGGAGAGGTTGCTGGAGACTGCCCATCTGGAGCTTGACGGGGAGCTGTTCGTCAGCACGCAGCAGGCCCCTACCTGGCGCGCCAACTGTCGGCGTTTCGAGACAGGGGGGGTCCCTAAGCCGACGAGTGAGTGTGCTGCGTGCCCCAGCCCAGATGGGTCGAGCGCGTGGGCGAGCGCGAAGGGGGGAGAGGCGAGGTGGCCGGAGTCGAGTGTGAGAGAGGTGGAAGTCCCGCGGCCTTCGTGTTCGTCCCGCGCCCAGGTCAGGTGCGCTTGCAGTAGGGGGGTTACAAGCGTCCACGCGGGTGAGGGAAGCGAGCGGCCCCAAGAGAGCGCCTGTCCCGTCCTCGGTCCCGCGCGGCCAACCTTCTCTAAGAAGGCCCTGGTCCTCCCTTTTATAGTCGTAAGGAGAGGATCCAGGTGTACAATGGGGGTTGTAGCAGAGTGCTACGTGTCTAGCGGAGGGAGAGCTAGCGCCCTAGGTACATGCCAATGTGGCAGCCGGAGAGATCTGGGCACCCTGCTGGCGTGATGTCGTGGCTGTCGGAGGTGCGGCGGAGCCTGGCGGAGGGACAGCTGTTGGAGCGGTCGAGTCCCTGCTGACGTCGTCCTGCTTCCGTAAGAGAGCTGGGGGCCGCCGTCGTCATAGAGCTTGTGGAGCGCCATCATTGCCCCTCCGGCGGAGCTGGCCGGATGGGACGCCGGTCTTGTTCTCCGTGACCCGAGTCGATTCGGGGTAGGATGATGATGGCGCTTCCTGTTGACGTGGCGGTCTGTGCCCTAGGCAGGGCGACGTGGGGGTTCCTCCGAAGCCGAGGTTGAGTCTGTCTTCCGTTGCCGTGGCCGAGCCCGAGCCAAGGGGTCGGGCGAGGCGGAAGTCGTTCGGCCGAGGCCAGGGCGGAGTCCGAGCCCTGGGGTCGGGCGAAGCGGAGTTTCGTCGTCTTCCGGGTGTTAGCCCGAGCCCGAGCCCTGGGGTCGGGCGGAGCGGAGTTCGCCGTCTTCTGGGTCTTAGCCCGAGTCCGAGCCCTGGGGTCGGGCGGAGCGGAGTTCGCCGTCTTCCGGGTCTTAGCCCGAGTCTGAGCCCTGGGGTCGGGCGGAGCGGAGTTCGCCGTCTTCCGGGTCTTAGCCCGAGTCCGAGCCCTGGGGTCGGGCGGAGCGGAGTTCGCCGTCTTCCGGGTCTTAGCCCGAGTCCGAGCCCTGGGGTCGGGCGGAGCGGAGTTCGCCGTCTTTCGGGTCTTAGCCCGAGTCCGAGCCCTGGGGTCGGGCGGAGCGGAGTTCGCCGTGGCGCCTTTGGCAAGGCCTGACTGCCTGTCAGACTCACTCTGTCGAGTGGCACTGCAGTCGGAGTGGCGCAGGCGGCGCTGTCCTTCTGTCAGACTGGCCAGTGGAGCGGTGGAGTGACGGCGGTCACTTCGGCTCTGCCGGGGGCGCGTGTCAGGATAAAGGTGTCAGGCCACCTTTGCGTTAAATGCCCCTGCAATTTGGTCAGTCGGTGTGGCGATTTAGTCAAGGTTGCTTCTGAGCGAAGCCAAGGCCTCGGGCGAGCCGGTGATGTGTCCGCCATAAAAAGGGGGCCTCGGGCGAGACGGAAGTCTCTCGAGGTCGGCTGCCCTTGGCCGAGGCTAGGCTCGGGTGAAGCGTGATCGAGTCACTCGTGCGGACTGATCCCTGACTTAATCGTACCCATCAGGCCTTTGCAGCTTTATGCTGATGGGGGTTACCAGCTGAGAATTAGGCGTCTTGAGGGTACCCCTAATTATGGTCCCCGACAGGTATGGTATGGCAATTAATGTTTTGTTTTCCAAAAAAAGAGATGGTTTTGAGAAAAGTGGTTTTTAAAAGGTTCGGCGGTTGAGCCGTGAGCTATGGTGGACGGGAAGTCCAGTAGCTGTTTTTGAAAATGAAAACCAGTGGGAACTGCTGAGATACCTGGATGGTTTAGTCCAGGGGATTTTGTTATAATACTGAAAAACTTCCTGCTCCTTTTGGAGAGGATGCGCTTTGCAAAAATACAAAATGTTTTTCAAAACAACTCTGCATAAAATATTGTTGTTTCTGCAAATATCCTGAGCTCCACATATTCCATGCATTATATCTGATTTCCCCATTCCGCGGGTGAAGGTGGGCTGCTGAGTACGTTTGTACTCACCCTTGCTTATTTGTTGTTTTTCAGAAAAAGGAGATCGGGTAAGAGTTACGACTGTTCCCAACCTTGCCTGTGGCTGTTGGACCGCTGAATTGCTTCACTGCGTATACCGGGCTGCTTCAGCCCCACTCTGATGATATGTCCCGAGTTGTGGACCAACTCTTAAAGTTGTTCGCCACCTTTATAGGTTTGTCTCGTTTAAGCAGATCTGGAATCATCTGATGTATAAATGTGTTTACTAGCCTCCTGGGACTAGTAATTGTATCACATTTGAGTCCTAGAGGATTGGGACGCTTCAGGTGGTATCAGAGCTGTTAGGTTTGCCGTAGGATGTAACCCTTAGCCTGATCAAAAGTTTTTGAGTCAAAACTATTTTCTAAAAAAAAATTCTTGCTCTCATCCCTTCATTTCAAAAATGGTTTCCCCCTTTCCTTCTCTCAGAAGTCGGATGGAGGTTCGCTGCCAAACCAGCTTTTGCCAGAGTGAAGATGGTTTCCCAAAGTTGCTGAGAGCATGCACAGTTCGCCTCGGAATCAGGAGCCAGCTAGAGTATGATGGTCGTGAATTCGTCGAGCATGGCACAGAGAAGTGTGTCGTGACTGTATACATTGGATCTAGTCCACACCATGTGGAATGGAGTGTCACTGCTGCTGGGCACAGATTCAGAGACACCTGCCAAGTCGTCGCTCGCAAGGCATTGAGGGCCCTGTGTCAGATCTATGAAGAAGAAGTGGCCGACACCCCGCTCAGATTCTTTTCGCCCTTTCAGAGAGACCGTCCAGTTTGGATGGCCAGGATGCGTGCATTGGAAGAGCAGCAACTGCTTGAGGACGACCCCATAGTCGTGTACCTCACTGCATACCTGCTCACCCTTGATGCATAATATGATTTCTTGGCTCGGCACCACCGTCAGATGATTGCCCGAGCAGAAGATGCAGAGAAGCGCAACCGTCAACTCCATGTGGATCTCACCACAGCTCAAGCCCGTGTAGCTGCCTTGGAAAGTCGTGAAGCCATTGCTGTTGAAGCCCTGAAGCAAGCCAAGGATGAGCACGTCCAGAAGTTGATGGAAGCCTACTTGGTAACCCATAACCAACGTAGAGCCCTGCGGATCCAAGAGCCCGCTTCATCCAACCCAGTTCAACCCAGGAGAGTTGAAGATCCCCAGATTCTTGAAGGTCACCCGGTCTCTATCAGAGGAGAGAAGAAGGCTTGGGAACTCCCGGAAGGAGCCATAGTCTTGGAAGGAATTCCAGTCTCCCCTAAGGCTATGGATAAGCAAGAGCACCCCGAGTCCTCCCAAGATCCCCCACCGGAGTTGTGTGAGCCCCTCACCATGAAGAATATTCCAGCACCGTCCCTTGAAGTCAAGGAAGAAGCTGCAAGCACCCCGCCAGCACCGCCGCCCTCTGAGGAGCTACAAGATCTAGTCCAGCTTGAAGAAGAGTTCAACCCTGTGTTGCCATCTCAGTCGCCGCCAGAAGAAGTCATCAACATCAGCTCGCTCTTGACCCATCCAGGAGATGTCTCAAATTGAAGTTGTGTGCCAGCCCTGCCAGAAGAGAAGCTGCCTGGTCTGAAGTTAGTTATGCCCAGTCCTCTGCATGCATTGGGTAGTGAAGTTTTTCTTCACTTTGGCTAGAGCCCTGCATGTATGAGAGGTAATCGTGTAGTCCCGTGCCTTGAAAAACTCTATTTGTGTTGCCCCCTAGGGCATTTCAAAATGAATTTCGCTTGATGTTTTCCTCCCTTTTGAGTGCATATGTGATGCTTTAACGTTAGTGCTCATAAGTTGCATTTAGCATAGTTCTCAATTCAGGAGCCAAGCAATAGTAGTTATGCTTAGCCCCCGAATCTGAGTAGTCCGCGCTTTGGAAAAACTCTATCCTTCCCTTATTCAAAACATTCGATTTGTTTGTGCTTATCATTGCTGAGCTTGTGTGTTTTCTTTTTCTTAAGAAATGTTTTCTCTAAAAACATAGATCACAAATTAGATCTAATCCTCACCTTATGCTTCCATTCTCATCTTAACCCATCTAAAGAGAAAAGTGCCTTACCCAAGAAGATACCGGGAAGCTTACCCTTGAAGCCTGGAACAAGCTACAGAAGAAACCAGTCCAGTCGCTCAGTCAAAAGGACCGACCGTGAGAATCAAAGCACTGCCCCTGAGTCAAAGTAAACAGGAAAGGAGGACAGAAGGAGTTATTACCATACAGAGAGGCAAAGATTCTTGGAACCAGAGACCACAAACATCAGGGTCATCGACCCCACCACTCACCCGTGCCCCCGCACGCGTGCCCGCCTCCATGCGCACTAGCACCGCCGCCCACGCCCCCTTTGCAGCGCACTACCGCCACCCACCCCCCTTTGCAGCGCACCCACCGCCGCCATCGTCGCCGGCAACACCAAGTCCCCCCTCCCCATGTCGCGCCTGCTGCCCCGTGTGGCACCTGCTCCATCACCACCACTCCACCCCCCCCCCCCCCCGAGCACCCCCACTCGCCTATAAACCCCCCCAGCTCCCTCAACTCCCAACTCGCTCAAAGCACACTCCAGATAAATCCCCTCTGCCAAATCGCAAGCAACTCCATTTTCCACTCCCTCGCCCCTAAGATCACAATGCTTGGTGATTTTTGGGTTGAAGACTGTTGCACATGGTTCATAGTCTTTGGTTTCCTCCTCTGTATGATAGTAATACTCATCGATAGACTTCTCCAGTGGGAAGAGCAAAGAGAAAGAAAGAGGCAGTGAAAAGTGAAAAATGAGAAGAGAAAAGAAGATAGTGAAGAGAAGATAAGAAGAAGGTTCTCCCAGAATCAACCCTATGCCAGTCATCCCTCCGCAGCCAGCTCAAGCAGCAACAGTAGCAGAAGGACCCGTAACACCCTTGTTATGTGGTACTTCAAGGAGTTCAAAACCCCCAAGATTCAAGAGTTCTACCCTCATTCTTTTTAAGTGGGGTAGTATTCCAATAAGGTTCCTGCTATGGAGAAAAAGAATAAGGCTTGTAGCAAGCTTGTGGAGGACCTGATCATCCAAGCATATAAGTTTCTGGATGAGAAGTGATCACCCAAGTTTTGTTGATGAAGCACCAGAAGACCAATCAAGTAAGGAATCCATGTGGGAGTTTGCAAGAGAAAGGTTTGTGTGTTGGCATCGATGCTTCTTCAATAAGCTAGTTGCCAAGCGAAAGCCAGAAGCCTGAAGATGATCTTGAGTAGCCAGAATCAGCGTTTGCAATCAGCAACCAGATGCTCCGCCAGGCCAGATCTTGTTCAAGTTCCATCTCCTCGAAGAGTCTGCAAAGTGAAGATATGTAGCTGAAGTAAAGCTATACCCATAACCCTTCTAAGCCGAATCTCGAGGAAGAGATTCCTTTTAAGTGGTGTAGATTTGTAGCATCCCAAAATTTCAAATCCTGAAATTTTCTCAAACTCGCTCTAAATTCAAAATGAATTTCAAATTTCATTTCAAAATGTTTGTTTGCAAGTGGATATCAACAAATAAATTATAGTGGTCTATATTCTCTCTAAAATCCTTCTCAAAATATCCTACAAATATTTCCCCAGTGATCCCCCTCAAATTCTTTCCAGAAATACTACCCAGATATTTCTCCAGTGACCCCCCTCAAATTCTTCCAGAAATACCGCCCAAATATTTCCCGAGTAATCCCCTTCAAGTTCTTTCCAGAAATACTGCCCAAATATTCCACCAATATATCTCCAAGTATTTTCCTCTTGAGAAATACCTTCAGAATCATTTTTCAAGTCCCTATAAATATTTTCTTCATAACTTTCCTCATGCCCATACATATACGTATGCCTCCAGTGTCATACGGTGAGCTCTACAAGCTAATTACACTTATACAAGACAAATACATGCTAACCTCCCACTAATCCTCTCATCCTCCCACTAATCCTCTCATCCCTCCCCCTAATCCCCCACCATGGCTATAAATAGAGGGGCAAGGGCCTCCTCTCTTCCCACCCCAAGCCATTTCATGGCAACTCTCTCCCCCCCCCCCCCACACACCCACTCCATGTTCCACACAAGCACACACTAGCACAAGGATCGTTCGATCGTTCTTCGATCGTTCGTCCCCTGTTCTTAGTTTGTTCGTTTGTTCGTCCGATCGTTCGTCCGATCGTTCATGGTTCGTTCGTCCGTTCGTCCGATCGTTCGATCGTTCGTCCGTTCGTTCGTCCAAATAATCTTTTTCCTGCCGTTATGCTGCCGAAATTCCGATCGTTCGTTCGTTCGATCATTTGATCGTTCATCGTTCGTTCATAGTCCCTATTCATCGTTCATCGTTCGTTCATAGTCCCTATTCATCGTTCTTCCAGATAATCTTTGTTCTGCCGTTATGCTGCCGAAATTCCGATCGTTCGTTCGTACGATCATTCGATCGTTCGTCCGTTCGTTCGTCCAAATAATCTTTTCCTGCCGTTATGCTGCCGAAATTCCGATCGTTCGTCCGATCATTCGATCGTTCGTCCGTTCGTTCATAGTTCCTATTCATCGTTCATCGTTCGTTCATACGAACTATTCAGTATCACTATTCACCATTACTATTCACCATTACTATTCATCGTTGCTATTCACATACACTATTCATCATTGTTACTATTTATCATTACTATTCATTATCGTTACTATTCATCGATGATCTCTATAATTTCTTTTCCATCGTTACTAATCATCGTTACTATTCATCGGCCATCTAGTCATCCCAAATTTCAACTACTCATCCGTCATGTTGTCCAGTCCACCTAAGACCAGCCAGACCCATGTTCCAATCATACAAACTCCGGTGACTGTGGTTTTCCTTCCAGTGGGAACTTCCCATCTGGTCACCCATCCCAGGTTTCCCCAAGTTGAGCACGCTTGACTTTGAGATTCCTTCGAACCAGGCTTCCAAACTCAGATTCCAATAATTCTTGTTTCTAAATTCTTATCAAACTATTCCCTATCCAACCATGTCATCTCTTAAGCATGGTTCATATTCCAGAAGACTCCCAAAATACTCTTGTCCCATATTCTGCCTATAACTCTCTTGTTCATACTAAGTCAGACGATTCATTCGTCACTATTCTCACCAACAGTGAACTTCACTGTGCTACACCACATACACCCAGCTATAAATACACCCAACTACCCTCTCCCTCTCCACACACACTCAACACCCTCAACCAAGGCAAACACCCCACCCACTCAGTTACTCCGCTCTGCCGGCTACACGCATAGTGTCGCTTCGCCTCCAGTCCACCCTCCTGGTAAGCACCTCCGCTCCACCACCAGTAATATCACAACACCACATGACACAGATTCTACTCAAGACTCTACCCATCCATATATCGCTATTCTGACCAATATACTAAATATTTGTTGGTATACTTGCTCGTTTGTATGTTTGCTTGTTCATGTTGCATAGTTATCGGAGCGTTCGTGCCGTCTCGTGGAGGCCAGATCTGCAAGTCTACACCAGGCGGTGGAGCCAGAAGCCAGTTCCGCGAGCTCCCCTTCCCCCTTCGCCGAATAAGCACGACAAGCTCACTGGATCCCTTTGATGCATAAATTACCTATGTTTTACAACCACAACCCTCAGCCTGTTATTTTATGCATGATATGATTTTAAGACAAGTTATTATGGCCACCCAGCCGCTTGCCGCAATCAATCCCTGGTATATTTGTTACAAATGATTTGAGCACATGTGTGAGTTTTCAAAAGAAAATGCTTTTCAAAATGTGTGTGATGAAGGGTTTTCACCCTTATCACACCTTGTGAGTGGGATAATCAGGGACTCCCTGGTTTAGGGGAGGGCCTAAGGTGTTGGCTCAGCTAGTTTAGGCGTGAGCAGAAGGATTGTCCCCTCGTATAAGGACCGGTTTGTCATCTTCACTACCTGTACTCTTTAATAGTACAACCACTCGAGACTGTGTGGGCAGTCACTCAATCTGAACTCGTACGGTCCAACCCCAGGGTTATGAAGGCTGGGGAGCACCGGGAGGATAAGGAGGGGGAAAGTTTTGTCCGGTTTGGACATGGTGGTGGCCTGACTCCTTCCGGATAACCGTTAAGGTTAGGACGTGCGAGGAAAGAAAGAGATTCGGATTCGGATCTCATTGATCATGAGATCGCAGAGCCGGACTAGTGGGTAAAGTGTACACCTCTGCGCAAAGTTTGAAAACTTATTCGAATAGTCTGTGTCCACAGGAATGGACGAGTCTGGTATGGTATGGCAATTAATGTTTTGTTTTCCAAAAAAAAGAGATGGTTTTGAGAAAAGCGGTTTTTAAAAGGTTCGGCGGTTGAGCCGTGAGCTATGGTGGACGGGAAGTCCAGTAGCTGTTTTTGAAAATGAAAACCAGTGGGAACTGCTGAGATACCTGGATGGTTTAGTCCAGGGGATTTTGTTATAATACTGAAAAACTTCCTGCTCCTTTTGGAGAGGATGCGCTTTGCAAAAATACAAAATGTTTTTCAAAACAACTCTGCATAAAATATTGTTGTTTCTGCAAATATCCTGAGCTCCACATATTCCATGCATTATATCTGATTTCCCCATTCCGCAGGTGAAGGTGGGCTGCTGAGTACGTTTGTACTCACCCTTGCTTATTTGTTGTTTTTCAGAAAAGGGAGATCGGGTAAGAGTTATGACTGTTCCCAACCTTGCCTGTGGCTGTTGGACCGCTGAATTGCTTCACTGCGTATATCGGGCTGCTTCAGCCCCACTCTGATGATATGTCCCGAGTTGTGGACCAACTCTTAAAGTTGTTTGCCACCTTTATAGGTTTGTCTCGTTTAAGCAGATCTGGAATCATCTGATGTATAAATGTGTTTACTAGCCTACTGGGACTAGTAATTGTATCACATTTGAGTCCTAGAGGATTGGGACGCTTCAACATGTTAATCTGATCAATTAGCATATAGACCGTCTTTGTAATGTCATAATAGATATTTCTTATAGAATCTACATTTCACATTTGTTTTAACCAAACATCTTCCAACTTTGCCGCAATTGTCGGTTCACAACAACTTTTTCATAGCTCACAACTAGAATAAGATTTTTAGGATTCTGCAGTTAAACCAAACAGAGCCTAAATCAAGTAAGTTTATGAGCCAAAAGTTTCTGTAGCATTTAATTTTGAAGCATGTATCAGAGCTAGTTAATCAGATAGATAGACAAAACAAAAAGTAGCTTAGTTGTTTTTTTGGTGTCAGGAGCTAGTGCCCATTGGTGTCATTGCCCTATCATATTGGAAACGGACAGTGCTAGGGTAAGCACCTGTACGAAGAAGCACGAAACTGGACAAGTTTGAATATGGTTTTGTATTTGCTGAAGCAAAGCGGAGTTTTGGCATAGGTCATTGAGGTGAAGAAAAATGGTAAGTTATTGTTTGGATACTTTCATTTTGGTGAAATTGTAATCTAATTAATAGAGTAAACTATTTGGTTTGGAATTTGATATTTCATCACTTTCCAAAGTTCATATATATGTCTACCTTAAATTAACATAATAGTGGATAAAAATTAATTTCATGTATCACAGGGCTATATATATATGTTTCTACTCTGCAACTTATAAGATGTTCTTTGGCTCACTACACTATAGTAAAATACAGCCCATAAATATTTTTTCCATATGATAAATTGTAGTATACAAATATGGTGTATAAAATTATATTAGCTTAATTAATATGTGCCTGAATTACTACTCATAGAATGGAATTCGATTCAAAGGATCCAAATGTGGCCTAATAGAGCACCGAATGAATTAGCTGCTTTAGCTAGCGCATACTTGACCTCATTTTGAGCAAATTGGGCTCCACCTATTTCTGTCTAGTAATTAAAGAAGTCTCTTTTGTCGGTGTATAAAAAAAATCAAGATTTACCATTCGAATGTTGCTCTCAGAGGCGGCATGCATGTGGAGTATGAGACGTTGCACTTTGTCGTGAGAATACGTGTGTGTTTGCGAAGGTCTTGTGTGTGTGATCGAGGTTATGTATCTATAATTTTTTAAGAAAAAAAAAAGATAACAGTTTACCAACAATTATAGATGCTAAATACGAGGGCAAAACATGGGTGAATTTTAGCCTAATAATAAGAGGTAATAACAGGAGTTTATTGGTGGTTATAACCTATTAGCCCTTATTATCAACTACTTCTTATTATTATATTATAAGGTGACTAATTTTAATTCTTAGCCACAGGATCAGCCAAGCTAGACTATCCTAATAAGAAGCAAAAGAAAAATAGGCATATCCAACGTTGCGGCAGACATTCTGAATGGGTCTAGGCCCACGTGCGTCAGGACCGATGTCATATTCATCCACAGCAGAAGGGAATCTAGATTGGACTGGAACGGGGCGAGCGTGCTCTCGAGAAGCCCACCACTTGCAAGTCGCACCTGCTGGCCCGCACATGCTTCTTGCATGCATGCTTTCTGCCGGCTACCCGAACCAGCCACAGTCGGGAGGACATCGCGCCCATCCGCTTTGTCGAATTGCTGGTTACCAGCAGTGCAGGGCACGCGCGACGTATGTCGCGATACGCCTGTCACGTACAGGAACAATCCTAAATGAACCGTATTTCAAAGAAATATCTAAGCAGGTAATGTTTTGTATCGTAGATTGTATTGTTCGTAGAGTAGAATTTGAATATGTGTATAAAGATAGATAAATTGCTACAGATAGCTTAAGTAGAAAAAAAGTACAAGGGACATATAACGTCTCTAGCACAATTGTCGAAGTCAAAGATACGATTTCACTCATACAACTGATATAAATAGACAATGTCTTACGATATTCTAGTGAATAAGATATAATGCTTAAATACATTGAGTTGTATAAACGAATTTCTTAGATATATTTAGTGTTTGTAAAAACCGCAACATAGTATATAGATTGTATATGCCATTTTATTGTAGATAGAATTTTATCCATACATTGTTATTTTGATTTCGTGACATGTCATTTAATGAGAATAAATGCCATGAAACTCTCACGGCATATGCTTTATGCCAGCAAATTTCAAAATACGAAGCAATGACTTAAACAAAACTCGCAGGCATTTATGAATAGCCTCGCAGCATTGCAAGTTGTATAAATAAACTTCTACAACAGAGTCTGATAGTCACTTGCTATCCATTTAAATTGTTCTACAGGAATCCTCTCTTGGTGGACTCAGCTTTCTTGGATATGGCAATGCCAACCTAGTTGGAGGTGCGGTACAGCTTCCCGAATACATGGAGCACAGCAACGACGGCTACGAACCCAATACTCATGATCAGAACAGTGTTTGGTGACATTTTGCGGCCGGCAGCCTCATCAGTGTAGAATTGGAGCATTGAGCTGGCACCGCCTCCACCAGCAGCAGCACCGCTTGTGGTCCTACGCCTACGCAGGCTTGCGGCTGCCGCCGCGCTCCCTCTAGCAGGTGCATCACCATTGGCCACCATCTTGTCCTAACACTCTGCATGACAGTAGAAGGGTTCATACTTCAGATACAATACTTGCATCACTACAACAGTGAGAACACAACACAACATGCAGTTGGCTATCACATCAGATTAGCAGGTATCACATATTGGAAATCTAACTATGAATACCTACATCAGCATACAGCAGCATGTACTTTGGCAGACAAAACAGAAAAACAATCATTTTTTGCTTTCTTATGCTTACAAAGATCAACTAAGCACAAAACTTTGAACTCTGATTTTACTTTACTGGCGTTAACAGACAAGTTATGACTGGGATAGTAAGTGAAATTCAAATTCTAAACTGTGCATAAATCCAGCTCCTAGTTTCGCAGAACTAACCTTGTATGCTATCACAGATCATGACATATTACCAGTGGCATGAGACACAAGTTTCACATCACATAAGAATTAGATAAGCAATGGTCAGACAAATGCACAAGCTGCACATCATAATATGCAATGCATGTATAAAAGCCGGAAAATGTATAGCTCTAACAGGAACAGAATAAATGCAGGCAAATACAGTTTCATTTTGAGGAGCATTGCAAATTCAAAGCATGTTGACATACACAGGGATGATATAACAGTTACATAAAAGCCACTTGTAAGCCATGAACCAGGTCAACCAGAACCATCAAATTTTCCATCGATTTAGCACCATTCAGCGTGCAACCAAAGATCGTCAGGTTAAATAATCAGAAAATCTGATTCTAGTTCTGGGGGTCTGGCACAATTCGGGCTAGTTTAGGAGTACAAAATGTCAAAACCTCTCTCATCAACCTCCTCCCAATCACTGCAAGAACCTCTCTGAGGCGGGCCTAGCGTTCTAGGTACGCCCCAACATGGTCCTATTATGTTTCATGGTGTGAACTATTGCAGAGTACCAACTAGGTCCATTCTTGTCATGATGGTAAAGATACATGCTACAGTTCATTTCTAGAACGCTGCATAAACACTTGGTATCCAACCACTCATTGAATTGTTATGGATTTGGATGATGTGTTTCTAGTTTGCAGGGTGGACCTTCCAAACACCGCACACTGGAGAGTATGTATATTTTTTGGTGTTGTATTATGGATATTCTGTGTATGAACATGTGTACCATTGACAAATTACCATAAAGAAACTCCTGTTTTGATTAACATCTACAGATGGTTATTTTGGTATTTAAAATTAACGTTAGATAAATTTCTGTTGTCCATGGATTAAAGGTGTTGCTAGAACTAAAGGTACAAACATGTGCAGTGTGGAGCAAGTTCAATCTTTACATACTTTTTATATTTTCTCTGGGACTGGGAGCAATATATCATCCAGCTATGAAGATGCAGAATATTGTTTGGCTCTTTTTGTCAACCATTGTGTTCTTACTAAGGTTTGCACTATTTGTTTTATCTCACGCTGATAAAACACAATTTCAACACAAACTCAAAGGTAGATGTTGGGGGCCTTCGGTTTCCGAAGGTCCTCAAAAACATGATTTAACAATGTCTCTGGAGTATATTGTATGAACAGGGATCTTCGAACAAAGGCCCACGGTATGAAGAAGCACGGAAACAACACGAAGGATGGAGCAGAGCCGAAGCTGTACGCAAGGGAGCTTCGGCATGATGGCAGAAAAGAGGAAACCGAATTAAAAAGTAAAAGATTATTTAGACCCGGATAAATTACTATAGAGTTGTTGTCATAGGCAAAGGGCCTGGATGTAATTTTACATGGGCTGCGACCCGTGCCTATAAATAGATGAACAGTACTCCCGTACTGTGCACGCTGACTTGGCATTCACTTTTGCGTCACGCCTGTATTCTCTTTCCTTCAAGCCGAAGGTACATTTGTAATTTATCATTGTTTACATAAGTAATATAAATGGAAATAAATTAATAATAATGTTTACAGAAATTATGTTATTTTCTGTACTTTGTTTTGAATGTTCTCCATCTTTTATCATGATCATGAAGGTATGTCCTTCATGACCTTCGTCCTAAATTCGTTATATCCGAAGGGAAATAATGATTTGAAGGACGAAGGGCTTTGATATTTAACATTTTATGTTGCCTTGTTCTTGATTCATAGCATTTGAGAACAAGTCCCCAACAGTAGACAATAAGATTTTAAAAAACTAAGAAAGAGGGATTCAAGGTTTTTTTATAGAAATTATGGCATCAACATTCAACAGTAATAAGGCACAATATTGCCGTAAAAGGCGCACATAGTCCCTGGGTACCGCGCAAGGAAGGAAGAGGACATATTCCAATTGGGATTCCCCATATATGATCCTACTAAGACTTCTCCCTTGTAATCCTACTAGAACTTCTAACTTGTAACCCTATTAGGTCTCCTGTATTGTAACTGACTAGAAAACTTGTCCATATGTAATCGTACTAGAACTTCTAACTTGTAATCTTGTTAGGTCTCCTATATTGTAACTGATTAGAAAACTTGTCCATGTGTAATCCTACTAAGACTTCTACCTTGTAATCTACTAGAACTTCTAACTTGTAATCCTATTAGGTGTCCTACATTGTAACCGACTAGAAAACGTGCCCCTTGGACTATATAAAGGAGGACATGGCTTTCTAGATAGGCAACGGGACACACAACAAACCTTACATCTCATAATCCAATGAACCCAGCCATGAACCCTGTTCTTCGTGACTGCGTCGAGCTCCACCCCCAGGCCGGCCATCACGTGCCCATCACGTGCCCGGACCCCTTGTCTTCCCTCAGGCTGTGATCACCTCCCTGGCAATCGAGCCCCCCAATTTTCCCTCCCCTCCTATTGGCCCTGTTGGAGCACCTTCCCTAGCCCTTTCCGCGCACCCAGTGGCTTCACCACCCTCTCCCTCTCTACCGACTGGGTAGTCGACTGCGGAGCCTCCTTCCACACCACTCCTACTCCTAGCTCGTTATTCCACTCTCATAGACCACACCCCTCACATCCTCCCTCAATTGTTGTAGGCAACGGTTCCACCATCTTGGTCACCTCAGTAGGTGCATCGGTTCTTCCGGGACCTTTCTACCTTCACGCCGTCCTTGTTGCTCCCGGTCTGACTCATCCCCTTCTCTCGGTTCGTCGCTTCACTAGTGACAACCACTGTTCTATGGAGTTCGACCCCTGGGGGCTCACCATACGCCACCTTCCCACACGTGTTGTGCTCGCTCGTTGTGACATTTCCGGCCCCTCTACTCTATTCACTTGCCCTCCACTTCCCCCACCAGCGTAGCCTTCCCCCATGCTCTTGTACTACCACCAACTCCGTCGTTTGGCATCGCCGTCTAGGGCACCCTGGACCTGATGTGATGTCCCAGCTTTCCAGCTGCTCAGATATCTCCTATACCCCAAGCTCCTCTGAGTGCCTCTGTCATGCTTGTCAGCTCCGTCGTCACTCTCGTCTTCCTTTCTCCACTTCCACGTCCAGGACTGCTCAAGCCTTTGATCTTGTCCATTGTGATCTCTTGACTTCTCCTGTCCTCAGCCTCTCAGGTTACAAATACTACCTGGTAATTCTGGACGACTTCTCTCATTTTCTTTGGACTTTCCCACTTCGGCTGAAATCCGACATATTCACCACCCTCACCCACTTCTTCGCCTCGGTCTCCACCAATTTCGTCGCCCGATACGTGCCCTCCAGTGTGATAATGGCCACGAGTTCAACAACAACGGCTCTCGCTCCTTCTTCCTCACCCACATCGTCCAGTTGCGTCTCTCGTGCCCCTACACCTCTCCCCAGAACGGTCGGGCCGAACACATCATTCGCACACCAGCAGCATGATCTGTTGCCTCTTTTTTAAGGAGTCCCTCCCTGCCAGCTACTGGGCAGAGGCCATGAACACCGCCACACATCTCCTCAACTACCTCCCCTCGAAGGTAGTGAGCATGATCTGTTGTCTCCTTTTTAAGGAGTCTCTCCCTGCCAGCTATTGGGCAGAGGCCATGAACACCGCCACACATCTCCTCAACTACCTCCCCTCGAAGGTAGTGAGCCACCCCACTCCCCACTTCACCCTGTGATATTAGGGTTAGGGTTTCATTCTCCAACTCTATGTGCCTATGATATTACAATGTTAGTCCGAAAATTCTTCACCTGTCTCAGTTTAGAATTTCCCATCAAAATTGGTTATCATAGTATGGTTTTTGCAACATTACTATTTTGTAGTCTCCACTCTAGTTTTTATTGACATGTTCTGATTTCTAACTACAAATAAAAGACCTTTTCAGTTTCTATATTTTTTTTGCAGGGACTCACAGTCTACTTGGCTCTACAATACTAGCAGGACCAGTCGTCCTGGAAGAGAACAATTGTCAATTTTGTTTATTGTGCCTTGTGAATATTAAAACAACCTCTTCACAGTTTTGAAACATGTGAATGTTAAAGACCTTAGACCACCTCATCACAGTTCTAAACCGTACATTTTTTATTACCTAAAAGCTAAGCCAATATTCATATTCAAATGGAATTTCAAGCTATTTGTTCAAACACTAGAAAGAAAGGATTATCCTTTCTTTGTCCTTTACACATTTGATATTCCTTTTCCCCGTTTATTCATGAGTTGCAGATGAAAAAGAAAGGATGCTCGGTGGCTAGACCTGCGCTCACGACTTCGCTGCAAGGAGGAGGGCCCGTGGTCATGGACAGGGCGATGAAGGCGAATGGCGCCGCCGCTCCCCTTGGTCCTCCATTCCGGACGCCGGGGGTTCCTCCGTTCTCCGCGGGCTGGGCTCGCGCCTCCCTTCTCGGCGGGCGCGGATCGGCCCCGCGCGCGACGGTCTCCCGGCTCGGTGACCCGGTAAGTTCGGTGCAGGACCTCCCTCATTCTCAGGCTCAGATCGGAGATGATTTCTTCAAGCAAACTCAAGATTACCAAGGCAAGGGCGACCCATTATCTCAATCGAAGCTTCAATGGGTCGCCGCGGCTGGCGATGGCTCTGTTTCGACGAGCCGGGTGGATCCAAGGTCAAAATCCAAAGCAGATTCGCGTCCAGTGCAGGCAGTACTTGATGATCCTCTTCGGCAGATTTCAATGCCGCGTATCCTGGCGTCTGGAAAGGTCAATGAGGTTGCAGATCGCTCGCCGGATTTCCTGCACTCCTGTAAGGCGGAAGGGGATTTGAATTCGGGCAATGTTTGGTCACATCGGCGTGCTGCTGGGCTCGATCTCGCGTTGCGTTCGAATGGACAGAGGCCATACCCTGCTGCGCCGGATGACATTGAAGGGGGCTGGTCGGTGGTCAGACCGCGGTACTGGTGGCGCAAGAGCTGGACGTCTCCTGAGCGAACACGGCAATATCATCAATTCGACGTGAAGGGCACTGGTCTTTTCAAATTGAAGCTAAAGGGTAAATGTTACAACTGTTTCTCACCAAAACATCTAGCTTTCTGCTGCTCGGCTCCTTCGCGCTGCTGGCTTTGCCTTCAATCCGGACATCGTGCGAGGTCCTGCAACTGGAAAAGCTCTCAGGGGACATTTACTGCTGCTGGCAATATTCCTAAACCACCCGAGCAACCATCAAGGGCCTCTACCAACCATGAGGCACGGCCATGGTCTGACGATCTACATAAGAACCATGAGCCACTCAGTCAACCAACCCCCACACACAAGAAATCCTACCTCCAGGTTGTTCAGGGAGACTACGGAATGGAGGCTCGCTACCCTGGCGACCCTCGGGGAAGACCATCGCGTGCCTTCTGCACGGTCTCGGCGACCGGCTCCTTTCGTCGCCGTAGAGACGAGCTGATTGACAAGGCTGTGGTTTGCTCCTTCGACGGAAACAGCCACGAGGTAGACACATTATCTGCAGGAGACATGCTAAGGGAGAAGTTCAACCTTCACCACGGTCAGTATCAGTTGGTCAAACACTTTCCTGAGCAGTTTTTTATCATCTTCTCGGACCCAAGGTCGAAGCTGTGGGCGCTTGATAGGGGTTCGGTCTCGTATCGTGGTCGGATTTTCCATTTTGGAGATTGGTCAGAGGACAGTTATGCTAGGAAAATGAACCTGGAGTTTAGAGTTAAAGTCCGGGTTGAAGGTATTCCGGTTCACTGTTGGGGGGAAGAAGTGGCTTCGAAGGCCTTAGGCAAGAGCTGTGCAATTCACTATGTGCAAGAGCGCACAAGGCGTAGGGAGCGCACTAGGTCCTTCGATCTTTGGGCATGGTGCTCTGACCCTTGTGACATACCCAAAGAGGTCCAGCTTACGGTTTTAGAACCGGACAGGGAGCTTCCACCAGTTAGCACCCCATTGCCGCTTACTGGTGCTCATCATGATGATCCGTCCGATCTGAAAGCTGGCCATGTATAAACTCTTCGCAATCACATCGAGGTGGTGGAAGACCTCTCCTTCCTCCATGGGAGGGGATCCAGGGGGGCCATCTAACCGCAAGCAAAGAAGAGAATTTGTCTGGAACTATGGCGCCCCGGACTCATTGGGTGAAAAAAGAGGACGTACAGAAACTTTCAGAGGTAGAGAGACTGTGCGTCGCGACTGGGGCCACGATGATGATGAGGGGGACTTTCAGCGTGACAGACGCAGTGGAAACCGTAGGCACCGCAGTCTTTCCGGTTGGGCGCGTTCATCGCGATGCCGGGGAGGGATGGATGACTGCTATAGCTCCAACGACAAGCATAGGCATTCAACTCCTTTCCGTCGTCATGGTCGAGGGATGACACCGTCAACTCGCTGCTGGGTGCCCAAGAGAAAGGGCAAAACTGTTTCTTTTGCAGACCCTGTTGTTTCTGCTGTCTGGCCGCAGGTTGGCGACCTGGAGCTTGCTGCTGGTGTTGGAAGCACGCCAGGGTCTGTTGGCGGTGTCAACCAGGAAGCCTCACATGACCCTGATGCCTCCAAGTGCAAGGTAACCAATTCCGTTGATCTTAATAATGTATTCGCCACAATTCTCAATAGCTTAGACAGTGTTCTGGCCCTGAACAATTCTATTCCTGCCAAGGCCCCAGCTGTCAAACCGACTGAATTTTTAGGCTCCCAACTGGTAAACGATAATCAAGCTGTAGAACACAACTTGCCAGCTGCTGTCCTCAACAGTTTAGACAATGCTCTGATCCTGAACAATTCTAACAATTCTATTCCAGCTAAGTCCATAGTTGTCCAATCGGCTGAGTTGCTGGGCTCCCAGCTCGTGAATGCTATTCAAGCTGTACACCACAACTTGCCAGCTGCTGAACGGGTCGGCCTAATGGGGGCCCCAAGTATCCATAATTTGTCCTGCCCAGTTTTTCAGCCGGGCGTTAGCGATAACCATCCAAGGTGTCATCCAGATTTTCAACCAGTGGATAACAATAATCATGAAACCTTGAGAGTTTCTCCTGCTCTGAAGACAGGGAACAGCTTAGCCGACAATACTCAGTTGACCAACTTCATCGCGGCAATAACAACGCCACCAGAACCACCACTGATCCCATCACTGTCGAATAGTAACACGACCAATTCACCACATACTTCAAAAATTCAGAAGCAAACCATCAATAGAAGATCAAGCGTTAGGTTGGCTGCGAAGAAAAACTTTAAGACTGGTACTAACCGAGATGCAATATCCAAAGCTCAGGAAATCATTCGCGCCAAACTTAACAATTCTGCAGCTAAAATTCCAGACTGCTCTATTTCTTCAGACTTTACTGATTTTGATGATTCATTTGAGCAGATCGCAAGTCTATTCACAAGGCCTCTTACCAAGAACCAAATGGAGGCAATCATGGAGCTGATAAATCAGGACAACGTGAAGGCAGGGAAGACAAAAAAGAAGGGTCGTAAGGTGGTGCCAACCATCGAAGCCGTGAAGGCTAAGGGGTTCTGAGCTGCTTCGACTGGGTCTGTTGGTGGTTCTTTTGCTGATCAATGTTTCCCCAGTTGGCTAGGCGCTTTTGGCGCGGTTCCGGGTTCACCCCTTCCTTTTTTCTCTATTTATTTTCTGCTGGTTTTAGCGCGTCTGGGCAGTGCTATAGGGTCCATGGCATGCCTTTGTATCCATGTTCTCTCAGATTGTCGTTTGGATCTGGGCTTTATACTAGTTCGACGATTCCTTGTTCGAAATTATCTTTCACTGTTGGTTCGCTGCAACAGGGTTCCTGGCTGGGATTTGATTGGTGGCTTCGTTCTGTCTCAACTAGAGTGGTTCTTTTAACTTTATAAATCCGAAATGCACTATTTTCTCTTGGAATGTACGGGGGTTAAACGATCATGCTAAGAGAGAAAGCGTAAGGCATACAATTCTATCCACTGGCGCTTCCATTGTTTGCCTCCAAGAGACAAAGATCTCGAGCTGGTCAAATATATTATTAAAGGAAACTGTTGGTGCCAAGCTGGCAAATCAAACTTTTCACGTGCCTTCTCAGGGTGCCTCGGGCGGCATCCTAATCGCTGCCGATTCGGACTACTTTGACTTGGTCCTCTTACCATGCTCTGCAGCCTATTCGCTGTCTGTCCGGATCAATTCTAGATTGGTGGATGAAGTTTGGGACCTCACGGGTGTTTACGGTCCCCAACCAGACAATGAAAAAATGATTTTCCTCTCCGAGCTCAGAAACATCCAAACCATGGTGAGGCCAGAATGGGTGATTTTAGGTGACTTCAACATGATCAGGAGAGCGAGAGAAAAAAACAAAGGGTCAATCAACAGAAGGGTGATGAGGCAGTTCAATAGCACAATTGATGATCTGCACCTCTTAGAGCTAGATCTCACCGATAGAGCATTTACCTGGTCAAATGAACAAGCGAACCCTACCATGACTAGGATTGACAGATTCTTCGCGACAACCGAATGGCATGACCTGTACCCCTCGGCTGATCTACTTTCCATGTGCACCATGACGTCGGACCATTGCCCACTGTTAATGCAAGGCCACTCCCCGGTAAATTTCTACCGGGGGTTCAGATTCGAATCGTTCTGGCCAAAGATGGAGGGGTTCAATGAGGTAGTCCATCAAGCATGGAATTCTACAGTTAACACTGATGATGCAATCCTTCGCCTTCACGTGAAGATGACTCGCACGGCCAGGGCTCTACGGACTTGGAGACGCAATACAGTTGGCAACTTCAAAGTGCGGATGGCTATCATTCAGATCATCCTCACTCTTCTGGAGAAAGCACAGGAAATTAGACAACTCTCCTCCGAAGAATTGGAATTCAGGAGGACCCTTAAAATCAAGATTCTGGATATTGCCTCCGCTCAGAGGTCACGAGCAAGACAACATTCCAGACTTACTTGGATGCGATTGGGCGATGCTAACACTAAGTTCTTTCACCTAGCGGCCAATAATAGAAGAAGGAAAAATTCAATCAGATCACTAATTCGAGATGACACGCTGTTAACGAGCCAGGAAGACAAAATGAACGAGGTACAGCATCACTTCAGTCAGATTCTAGGCACGACAGGAAGGAGGAGCAGTGCTGTTTGTTGGGACCATCTGGGGTTTGCTCCTTTTGAGCTAGCTGAGCTGGACAACTTGATTGATGATAATGAAATTAAGGACGTGGTCATGAGGCTTCAATCTGAAAAGGCTCCCGGGCCGGATGGGTTCATTGGACAGTTCTACAAATGCTGCTTTGAGTTGATCAAAAACGATCTCTACATGGCAATAAATGATTTTTTCCATCATAGATCCAAAAGCCTGCATTTGGTCAACGAAGCAAACATCATCCTCATACCCAAGGGGGAAAATGCTGACAGAATTGATAGGTTTAGGCCGATAAGCCTGATCAATAGCTTCATGAAAATTATAACAAAAATCATGGCAAATAGGCTTGCGCCAAGAATGAACGAAATTATATCCAACGCTCAGAACGCCTTCATCCAGAACCGGTCAATCCATGACAACTTTCTATACGTGCAGAGGGTGATCATGAAGCTGCATAAAAAAGGTAATCCAGCTCTATTTGTCAAGCTTGACATCTCTAAAGCCTTCGACACCCTGAATTGGGCATATCTCTTGGATGTGTTAAGGGCCTGTGGGTTCTCCCAAAATTGGCGCAATTGGGTAGCTGAAATCTTGGGATCGTCCTCCTCAAGAATAATTTTAAATGGGCAACGTTCAAAGGCAATCAAACACAGACGTGGGGTTCGGCAAGGGGACCCTCTATCTCCCTTCCTTTTCATTTTAGCGATGGACCCGCTGCATCGGATGATTGAGAAGGCCGCTGAGGATGGACTGCTTGGACAGGTATTGCCTAGAGAAGCTAAGCTTCGGTGCTCTCTCTACGCGGATGATGCGGGTGTTTTTGTTAGAGCTGACAAATCAGACTTGGAGGTGCTGAAAGGGATTCTCAACGCGTTCGAGGGGTGTTCAGGACTAAAGATCAACTATGACAAAACAGAAATTTTCCCAATTCGATATCCAGCATCATTATGGCCAACGCTAATGGACGTGTTCCCTGGAAATTACTCTAGCCTACCCGGAAAGTATCTAGGGCTACCCCTTCATTACAGGAATGTAAAAAGGACTGATCTCCAACCACTAATCGAAAAAATTAACAACAGGTTGGCTGGTTGGAAAGGTAAACTGCTGTCCAAGGCTGGTAGGGAAACTCTAGTAAAATCGGTGCTATCTGCACAACCAATCTACCATCTAACGGTTTTTTCGCCTCATAAATGGTTGCTGCATTCAATTGACAAAATGAGACGCAACTTCCTGTGGAGAGGGAACAATCCAGAGGCTTGCTCCGGGGGTCATTGCCTTATCAACTGGCCCACTACTTGCCTCCCAAAGAGCAAGGGGGGTCTTGGAATTCTGGATCTTGAGCGTTTTGCGAGGGGATTAAGACTAAGATGGCTTTGGCTACGATGGAAAAGCAAAGACAGGACGTGGACTGCCATGAAGCTTCCTTGTGACAGTACTGATGAAGATCTCTTCAATGCATCCACAATGGTGACAGTTGGCAATGGAAAGATAGCTGAGTTCTGGAAATCTAGCTGGATCCATGGTCAAGCCCCTAAGAGCATTGCACCTTCACTCTTCAGGAAGACAAAGAGGAAGAATATCACGGTTGAAAAAGCACTCACTAACAACAATTGGATACGATTATGCTTCCCATGCTCGGGGGAGGTTGAGCTTAGAGAGTTCGTCTCTCTATGGCAGGCCATAAGTAACATGCAAGAACTCAATGGTTTGGAGGACACCATTACTTGGAAATGGTCGGCAGATGGGCAGTACAGTGCAAGCAGTGCTTACAACATCCAATTCTCATCCAATTACAGTACAATGAATCTCTGCCCTATTTGGAAGGCTAAGGTGGAACCGAGGTGTCGTTTCTTTGCCTGGACATTACTACATAAGAGAATCCTAACGGCCGATAACCTTCTTAAAAGGGGTTGGCCTTGCAACCCATTATGCTGTCTCTGTAACTCGGCCCCAGAAACAATTCTACACTTATGCAAGGACTGCTCCTTCAGTAGAGAGGTGTGGAACAAAGTGTTGTCCTGGGCCAACCTTCCTTTCTTGAATGGGATTCTCAGCGACACATCTTTGTATGATTGGTGGACGGGTCTGCGTAGCCTTTGCAACAGACAGTCAAGAAGATGCTTCGACGGCCTGCTAATTCATTTTTGGTGGAATTTATGGCTGGAAAGAAATAACAGAATTTTCCAAAGTCAGCATAGAAGCGTTAATCAAGTGGCCCTTGCAGTGATCGGATATTGCTAGTAGCTGAGGTCTTGTTGATCTGGTCTAGTGGGTTTTTGTTCTTCTCCTTTTATTTTTTCTTTCTTATCCTCTCCCCTCTGGTTCTTTGGTTTTGTATCTTCCATTTCTTTGCTCTCTAATCTAATATATATCGGAGTGGCAAGTCTTTTGCCCCTTCCTTTCAAAAAAAAAAGAAAGGATTTTACAAATTTTGGTTTGCAAATGTGGAAGATGCTTATATGAAGATGTATGAGCCTTACTCTATACGGCCAGAATTCTTTTAGAAATCATGTGTCCTGTGTCCATGTTAGTTAGGAAAATTTGGATATTTTTGCAGACCACATGTGTACTCCTATATGAATTCACTCACTATTTACTATTTGGATATGTATGCTTTGTACCCCCTCTGCATCCTAATCTGACATTACACCCTAACATTATAATAGGCTGATACAGAAAGATCAAAGCCAAACTGAACTATCCCCACGTAGCCCCAGCACGTAGATATACCGCAAAGTCCCAACGACCATAGTGATGCAACCGACCTCAACAACAGGAGCGACATCACAACAAGCCAAATAGGAAAGAAATACAGAGTTGCACACACCACTGGCGCGCGCGGTACCGCCTACTAGGCAGGAATCAGCAGCCGATAAGTAAAACGAGGCAACCAGATCTGGACGAATGAGGTACCCTAAACACGGGGAATTCGAAGAGGCGACACAATCCACAGAAGAGGAATACGCAGTGATCTAACCAAATCAAAACTTGGAACCACCGGCCGAGGGGAAGCGGGAAGGGCCGTCAGCCGTGCATGGAGGTATGCTGTATGCGCGCGTACCTGACGGTTTATGAATCCGCTGTATGCCTGTATACCCCTCTCGTGCTTGCACAGTCCGATGATGACCGATCGAGCGAATCCAAAGTGCACCCTCCGCGTCTGACCCACGCCCACGCTGTTCATATACGCCCGCTTCCGGGTTGCGTATGCCCCGACACTGTATCCGCTTCGACGCGGATGACGTGCAGCGCGCGCTCTGATTGGACGATCCGGCGACGCGACGCGACTATCGGGTCGGCTCCTGTAAAGGGCACCCGCAACGGTAGAGTTGTCCGGCTGACGAGGCGTCCCCGTGCGGAGCGCGGAGCGGCCCCACTCACCGTGTGACTGGACCCGCGAGATATTCGGATTTTTCCATTATTACAAAGAATGGGCTTCGAAAAATTGTTATGAGACCCATGTTTCATTGACTCACTGGCAATTATAAACACGGCGTTGGCTCCGAATCAGAACCAAACACTAGGGTTTGTTTCGTCTAGCGGGTTTTCTACAGCGGCACAGATGGTTCACGGTCCTTGGTCAGACAGTCCGTGGCCTGCGGCAACAACGGGTCTTCTCTGTGTTAAGTCGAACGGTCCGCGTGTGGCCCCTCGGACGGTCTGCGCGCCAACAGAGGCGGCAGCGATCGCCTACAACACCTGAATCTCGTCCCCAGGAGGGACCTCGTTAGGGTGAAGATATTTTAGGTTTGTCTTAGAGTCAGCAGGCCACACAAGACACCTATAGACGACATAGAGTCGAAGAAAGGTGAGTATGGAGAGGGAAGAAGACTAAATCTAGACTAATTACTGCTACTCCTAAGGCAAGAAAGTAAAGGAACTGGTAAGTAGATTAATTGGTTCAACCCCTTCGTATATATATGGAGAGGTATGGACCCGTTCCTAGGCGTCTCCCAACAAACTCTGTGTGTTTAGATGGATAAAGACGCACGAAAAAAGGAAGATATCTCGCCTGATCTGATCCAACCACGGACAGTCCGAGTTAGTCCGTGGACCGTCCGGGCCACATGGCCGGACCATCTCGCCTTCCCATGTGACGTACTTGGTGCTCAATACATATCCCTGTCTTTTTTGAGAAGCTAAGCGAACCAAAAGCACCTGGTACAGGCTGTTATCAACTCGATGTGAGAACATCAATTTTCTAAGCATCTTGTCAACACATTGGGATGATATGGTTTCAGAAAAATGATCATTCAATATCTTAGGTACATCACTGAAAGTCGCCTAGATGGAGGGTGAATAGGTGGAATCTGAAATTTACAACTTTGAACACAACTACAAGTCGGGGTTAGCGTTAAAAATAAAATCGAGTCCAAAAGAGAGGCGGAAAACAAATAAATCAAAGAAAATAGAGCGGATGACACAGTGATTTGTTTTACCGAGGTTCGGTTCCAATGAACCTAGTCCCCGTTGAGGTGGTCACAAAGACCGGGTCTCTTTCAACCTTTTCCCTCTCTCAAACGGTCACCTAGACCGAGTGAGCTTTCTCCTTAATCAAACGTGTCACTTAGACCCCACAAGGACCACCACACAATTGGTGTCTCTTGCTTTGATTACAAGTGCTTGAAGAACAAGAATGGGGAAGAAGAAAGCGATCCAAGAACAAGAGCTCAAAGAACACGAGCAAAACTCTCTCTCTAGTCACTATTTGTTTGGAGTGGATCTGGGACTTGGAGAGGCTTTGATTCTATTGAATTGTGTCTTGTATTGATTGCACTAGCTCTTGTATAGAATGAGATGTCTGAAAAACTTGGATACTTGAAGTGGTGGTGGCTGAGGGGTATTTATAGCCCCAACCACCAATTCAATCGTTGGGGAGGCTGTCTGTCGATGGGCGCACCGGACAGTCCGGTGCGCCAGCCACGTCACCCAATCATTAGGGTTCTGACGGTTTCGACCATTGGAGCTCTGAGGTCTTGGGGCACCGGACAGGTACTGTTCACTGTCCAGTGCGCCTTCTGGCGCTGCTCTGACTCTGCGCGAACTGTCTGCGCACTGTTCACGTTGTAGGCGACCGTTGGAGTCGACCGTTGCGCTCGCTAGCCGTTGCTCCGCTGGCACACCGGGTAGTCCGGTGAATTATAGCGGAGCAGCGTCTAAGAAACCCGAAGGTGAAGAGTTCAGACTGTACGACCCCTGGTGCACCGAACACTGTCCGGTGGCACACCGGACAGTCCGGTGCGCCAGACCAGGGTTCTCTTCGGTTTCGTTTGATCCTTTCTTTTAAACCCTAACTTTGATCTTTTTATTGGTTTGTGTTGAATCTTTAGCACCTGTAGAATATATAATCTAGAACAAACTAGTTAGTCCAATTATTTGTGTTGGGCATTCAACCACCAAAATCATTAAGGAAAAGGTTAAACCCTATTTCCCTTTCAATCTCCCCCTTTTTGGTGATTGATGCCAACACAAACCAAAGCAAATATATAATTGCAGAATTGAACTAGTTTGCATAAGGCAAGTGCAAAGGTTGCTTGGAATTAAACCAATTTTTTACTTTCACTAGATATGCATGGATTGCTTTCTTTTATTCAACATTTTGGACCACATTTGCACCACTTGTTTTGTTTTTGCAAATTCATTTGGAAAATCTTTTCAAAGTTTTTTTGCAATAGTCAAAGGTATATGAATATGATTGCAAGAAGCATTTTCAAGATTTGAAATTTTCTCCCCCTGTTTCAAATGCTTTTACTTTGACTTAAACAAAACTCCCGCTTGATGAAATTCTCCTCTTAGTGTTCAAGAGGTTTTTTACAAATTGAAAGACGATCAAATACTTTTAGATACCAATCTGAAAAATTCTAATCAATTGAAAAACATACCAATTTTGAAATATATCAATTTAAATATTTCATCATAAGATACCAATTGAAGAGATAAACATAAATCATCATTTCAAAAAATAATTTTTGAAGTTTGGTGGTGCGGTCCGTTTGCTTTGGGCTTAATATTTCTCCCCCTTTGGCATTAATCGCCAAAAACGGAGTCTTTTGAGAGCCCTCTTTACTTTCTCCTCAATGGTACAAATGAATATGAGTGAAGATTATACCAAAGTGGAGAGGGGTGCGGAGTGACGGCGAAGGGTAAATAACACCGATAAAGTGGAGTGGAAGCCTTGTCTTAGCCGAAGACTCCATTTCCCTTTCAATCTACGACTTAGCATAGGAATATACTTGAAAACACATTAGTCGTAGACATAAAAGAGATATGATCAAAGGTACATAAATGAGCTATGTGTGCAAAGTATCAATCAAAGTTCCGAGAATCAAGAATGTTTAGCTCATTCCTAAGTTTGGTAAAGGTTTTCTCATATAATGGTTTGGTAAAGATATCGGCTAATTGTTCTTTTGTGCTAACATAAGCAATCCCGATATCCCCCCTTTGTTGGTGATCCCTCAAAAAGTGATATTGAATGGCTATGTGCTTAGTGTGGCTGTGTTCAACGGGATTATCCGCCATGCAGATTGCACTCTCATTATCACATAGGAGAGGGACTTTGCTCAATTTGTAGCCATAGTCCCTGAGGGTTTGCCTCATCCAAAGCAATGGCGCGCAACAATGGCATGTGGCAATATACTCGGCTTCGGCGGTAGAAAGAGCTACTGAATTTTGTTTCTTTGAAGCCCAAGACACCAGGGATCTTCCTAGAAACTAACAAGTCCCTGATGTGCTCTTTCTATCAATTTTACACCCTGCCCAATCAGCATCTGAATAACCTATTAAATCAAAAGTGGATCCCTTGGGGTACCAAAGACCAAACTTAGGTGTGTAAACTAAATATCTCATGATTCTTTTCACGGCCCTAAGGTGAACTTCCTTAGGATTGGCTTGGAACCTTGCACACATGCATACGAAAAGCATAATATCCGGTCGAGATGCACATAAATAGAGTAAAGATCCTATCATCTACCGGTATACCTTTTGATCTACGGATTTACCTCCTGTGACGAGGTCGAGATGCCCATTAGTTCCCATGGGTGTCTTGATGGGCTTGGCATCCTTCATTCCAAACTTGTTAAGAATATCTTGAATGTACTTTGTTTGGCTGATGAAGGTGCCTTCTTGGAGTTGCTTGACTTGAAATCCTAGAAAATACTTCAACTCCCCCATCATAGCATCTTGAATTTCTGTATCATGATCCTACTAAACTCTTCACAAGTAGATTTGTTAGTAGACCCAAATATGATATCATCAACATAAATTTGGCATACAAACAAATCTTTTGCAATAGTTTTAGTAAAGAGTGTAGGATCGGCTTTGCCAACTTTGAAGCCATTAGTGATAAGAAAATCTCGCAGGCATTCATACCATGCTCTTGGGGCTTGCTTGAGCCCATAAAGTGCCTTTGAGAGTTTATACACATGGTTCGGGTACTCACTATCTTCAAAGCCGGAAGTTTGCTCAACATAGACCTCTTCCTTGATTGGTCCATTGAGGAAGGCACTTTTCACGTCCATTTGATAAAGCTTAAAGCCATGGTGAGTAGCATAGGCAAGTAATGTACGAATTAACTCAAGCCTAGCTACGGGTGCATAGGTTTCACCGAAATCCAAACCTTCGACTTGTGAATATCCCTTTGCCACAAGTCGGGCTTTGTTCCTTGTCACCACACCATGCTCATCTTGCTTGTTGCGGAATACCCACTTGGTTCCTACAACATTTTGGTTAGGACGTGGAACAAGATGCCATACCTCATTCCTCGTGAAGTTGTTGAGCTTCTCTTGCATTGCCAACACCCATTCTGAATCTCTTAGTGCATCCTCCACCCTGTATGGCTCAATAGAGGACACAAAAGAGTAATGTTCACAAAAATGAGCGACTAGAGATCGAGTGGTTACCCCCTTATGAATGTCACCGAGAATTGAGTTCACGGGGTGATCTCTTTGAATCGCTTGGTGGACTCTTGGGTGTGGCGGTCGTTGACCCTGTTCTTCTTGATCATATTCCTTGTCTTGATTATTGTCATCTCCCCCTTGATCATTGTCCTCCTCTTGAGGTGGCTCATTGTCTTGATCTTCTTCTTCATTATCTTGAGCTTGATCCTCATCTTGGGTTGGTGGAGATGCTTGCAAGGAAGATGACGGTTGATCTTGAGCTTGAGTGGTCTCTTCGGATTCCTTAGGACACACATCCCTAATGGACATGTTCCATAGCGCGACGTATGGAGCCTCTTCATCATCTAGCTCATCAAGATCAACTTGCTCCACTTGGGAGCCATTAGTCTCATCAAACACAATGTCACAAGAAACCTCAACTAATACAGTGGATTTGTTGAAGACTCTATATGCCCTTGTGTTTGAATCATATCCTAGTAAAAAGCCTTCTACAACCTTAGGAGCAAATTTAGATTTTCTACCTCTTTTAATAAGAATAAAACATTTGCTACCAAAGGCTCTAAAATATGAAACATTGGGCTTTTTACCGGTTAGGAGTTTATATGATGTCTTCTTGAGGATTCGGTGAAGGTAGAGCCGATTGATGGAGTAGCAGGCGGTGTTAATCGCCTCAGCTCAAAACCGGTCTGGAGTCTTGTACTCATCAAGCATGGTCCTTGCCATGTCCAGTAGAGTTCTATTTTTCCTCTCCACTACACCATTTTGTTGAGGTGTGTAGGGAGAAGCGAACTCATGCTTGATGCCCTCCTCCTCAAGGAAGACTTCTATTTGTGAGTTCTTGAACTCCGTCCCATTGTCGCTTCTTATATTCTTGATCCTTAATCCAAACTCATTTTGAGCTCGTCTCAAGAATCCCTTTAAAGTCTCTTGGGTTTGAGATTTTTCCTGTAAAAAGAATACCCAAGTGAAGCAAGAATAATCATCCACAATTACAAGACAATACTTACTCCCACTGATGCTTATGTAAGCAATCAGGCCGAATAAATCCATGTGAAGTAGCTCAAGCGGCCTGTCGGTCGTCATGATGTTCTTGTGTGGATGATGGGAACCAATTTGCTTTCCTGCTTGACATGCGTTACAAATCCTATCTTTCTCAAAATGAACATTGGTTAGTCCCAAAATGTGTTATCCCTTTAGAAGTTTGTGAAGATTCTTCATCCCAACATGGGCTAGTCGGCGATGCCAGATCCAACCCATGTTAGTCTTAGCAATTAAGCAAGTATCGAGTTCAGCTCTATTAAAATCAACTAAGTTAGCTGACCCTCGAGTACTCCATTAAATGCTACTGAATCATCACTTCTTCTAAAGACAGTAACACTTATATCCGTAAAAAGACAGTTGTATCACATTTTGCATAATTGAGAAACTGAAAGCAAGTTATAATCTAAAGAATCTACAAGAAAAACATTGGAAATAGAATGGTCAGGAGATATAGCAATTTTACCAAGTCCTTTGACCAAACCTTGATTTCCATCCCTGAATGTGATAGCTTTTTGGGGATCTTCGTTTTTCTCGTAGGAGGAGAACATCCTTTTCTCCCCTGTCATGTGGTTTGTGCACCCGCTATCAATTATCCAACTTGAGCCCCCGGATGCATAAACCTACAAAACAAGTTTAGGCCTTGTTCTTAGGTACCCAAACTGTCTTGGGTCCTTTCACATTAGAAACAAGTACCTTAGGTACCCAAACACAAGTCTTGGAGCCCTTGTGTTTGCCCCCAACATATTTGGCAACTACTTTGCCTGATTTGTTAGTTAAAACATAAGAAGCATCAAAAGTCTTAAATGAAACATTAGGCTCATTTGATGCAACAGGAGATTTCTTTTTAGGCATTTTAACATGGGTAGAATGCCTAGAACTAGATGTCTCATTCTTATACATAAAAGCATGATGAGAACCAGAATGAGACTTCTTAGAATGAATTCTCCTAAATTTATGCTCGGGATAACCAACAGGATATAAAATATAGCCCTCGTTATCCTGAGCCATGGGAGCCTTACCCTTAACAAAATTAGACAATTTCTTGGGGGCATTAAGCTTGACATTGCCTCCCTGTTGGAAGCCAATGCCATCCTTAATGCCAGGACGTCTCCCATTATAGAGCATGCTTCTAGAAAATTTGAATTTTTCATTTTCTATATCATGCTCATTGATTTTAGCAGTAAGTTGAGCTATGTGATCATTTTGTTGTTTAATTAAGGCTAGGTGATCATGGATAGCATCAACATTAACATCTCTACATCTAGTGCAAATAGAAATATGTTCAACAGTAGAAGTAGAGGGTTTGCAAGATCTTAATTCCTCTATCTTAGCATATAAAGTAGCATTCTCATTTCTAAGACAGGAAATAGAATCTTTGCAAACATTTAAATCCTTAGCCTTAGCAATTAATTTATCATTCTCAATCTTGAGGCTAGAAATTGATTCATTCAATTTGTCAATCTTAGCAATTAAACTAGCATTATCACTTTTAAGATGGGCAATTGAATCATCACAAACATTTCTCTTTTCAACCTTAGTGATCAAATTAGCATTTTCAATTCTAAGGTTGGAGATAGTGTCATGGCAAATGCTAAGCTCACTAGTTAATTTTTCACATTTCTCTATTTCCTGAGAATAAGCATTTTTTACCTTAACATGCTTTTTGTTTTCCTTAATAAGGAGTTCCTCTTGGCTATCCAAGAGTTCATCCTTCTCATGAATAGCACCTATCAATTCATTCAATTTTTCTTTTTGTTGCATGTTTAAGTTGGCAAAAAGAGCAAGCAAATCATCTTCATCATCACTAGAGCTACCTTCATCACTAGATGTCGTATATTTAGTGGAGGCTCTAGATTTTACCTTCTTTTTGCCGTCCTTTGCCATGAGGCACTTGTGGCCGACGTTTGGGAAGAGGAGGCCCTTGTTGACGGCGATGTTGGCGGCGTCCTCGTCGGAGGAGGAGTCGGTGGTGCTTTCGTCGGAATCCCGTTCCCGACACACGTGGGCATCGCCGCCCTTTTTCTTGTAATATCTCTTCTTCTCCTTCCTCTTTCCCTTCTTGTCGTCGCCCCTGTCACTATCACTAGATAATGTACATTTAGCTATAAAATGATCGGGCTTACCATATTTGTAGCACACCTTCTTGGAGCGGGGTTTGTAATCCTTCCCCCTCCTTTGCTTGAGGATTTGGCGGAAACTCTTGATGATGAGCGCCATTTCCTCGTTGTTGAGCTTGGAGGCATCAATGGGGAGCCTACTTGAAGTAGACTCTTCTTTCTTTTCTTCCGTCGCTTTGAATGCGACGGGTTGCACCTCGGGTGTGGAGGTGCCGCCTTGCTCGACGATTTGTTTGGAGCCTTTGATCATCAACTCAAAGCTCACAAACTTTTGAGAGCACCTAGAGGGGGGGTGAATAGGTGATCCTGTAAAACTTCAAAACTTAAGCCACAAACACTTGTTAATGGTTAGCACAAGTATGGCCAAGTGGCTAGAGAGGAGTCAAAACACAATAACCACAAGAATCCAATCACAGAGATGACACAGTGGTTATCCCGTGGTTCGGCCAAGTACAAAACTTGCCTACTCCACGTTGTGGCGTCCCAACGGACGAGAGTTGCACTCAACTCCTCTCAAGTGATCCAATGATCAACTTGAATACCACGGTGTTCTTGCTTTTCTTTTCTCAATCCCGTTTGCGAGGAATCTCCACAACTTGGAGCCTCTCGCCCTTACAAAAGATGTTCACAGAGAATCACAGAGCAAGGGAGGGATTAGCAACTCACACACGACACAAAGATCACAGCGAATACGCACACACAAGACCCAGACTTGAGCTCAAAAGACTAGCACACTAGAACGGAGCTCAAATCACTAGAATGTCGAACAAGTGCGCGAGATTGATGTGTGAGTGATCAAGAATGCTCAAGGAATGCTTGGTTATGCTCCTCCATGCGCCTAGGGGTCCCTTTTATAGCCCCAAGGCAGCTAGGAGCCGTTGAGAGCAAATCCAGAAGGCCAATCTTGCCTTCTGTCGTCGGGCGCACCGGACAGTCCGGTGCACACCGGACACTGTCCGGTGCCCGATTTGTTTCCATAAAAAGCGAAGCCGACCGTTGCAGATCTGGCGCACCGGACAGTCCGGTGCACACCGGACAGTCCGGTGCTTCCTTTCGACCGTTGGCTCGGCCACGTGTCGCGCGCCCGACCGTTGGCCCGGCCGACCGTTGGCTCACCGGACAGTCCGGTGCACACCGGACAGTCCGGTGAATTTTAGCCGAAGTCGCCGGAGAAAAACCCGAGAGCAGCCTCTTCGGCCGAGGCAGCCTGGCGCACCAGACACTGTCCGGTGCACCACCGGACACTGTCCGGTGCACCACCGGACAGTCCGGTGCCCCAGACCGAAACAGCCTCTTGGCTGTACACAGTCAAGTCTTCTCTTCTCTTCTTCTTTCTGTTTCTAACACTTAGACAAGAATATTAGTACACAAAACTAATGTACTAAGGCTTAGAAACATACCTTTACTTGTGATTTGCACATTGTTCATCTATGGGCATATTTACACATTTAAGCACTTGTGTTGACACTCAATCACCAAAATACTTAGAAATGGCCCAAGGGCACATTTCCCTTTCAATCTCCCCCTTTTTGGTGATTTATGCCAACACAACATAAAGCAACTAGAACAAGTGCAAAATCACTTCAAATAGAAACTCAAATTGGTTTTGATTCAATTTTGGCATATATGGATAATCCTTTGCCACCACTTGGTTTGTTTTTGCAAATCAAATTCAAATCTCTATCTCTACGTCAAACACACATGTTGAAGCATAAAGAGAGTCATTCCAAAGAAATTTGACCAAAGATTTCAAAAACTCCCCCTATTTCCCATAATCAACACTTCTCCCTACAAGAAGCCAACTTTTGGCAAAAGAGACACAATAAAAGAGTTTTGCTAAAACAAAAAGCTCTATTCTACTGTTTTCAAAATCTCTCAAGTGGTAGCTGATCCATTTATCACTTTGGCCTTTATTTTCTCCCCCTTTGGCATCAAGCACCAAAATGGGATCAATCTTGGCCCTTTAACCCCATTGCCTCACAAAAATCTTCAATTAAGATCAAATGGCAATAAGAGTTCATGAGATGAACTTGGAATTAGTTACCCTCTCATCGGAGTGCAGTGGAAGTCTTTCATGGTCCAAGTCCACCTTTTCCCTTTCAATTCTCCTTCGAGACTAAGTCAAACAAACTCAAGCATATGGTTAGTCTCAAAAGGTCAAGTTGTAACACATCTCCCCCTACAACTGTGCATCACTTTGCAACGGACTTGTGAGGTCCAGGGAGTGTTTGTACAACTTGAGCACCACAATAAACAGCAAAATGCAGAATGAACATGATCAGAGGCATAAACACATGTATGCTACAATTCAATCCAAGTTCCGCGAATCTAAGACATTTAGCTCACTACGCAGCCTGCAAAAGGTCTTCTCATCTAGAGGCTTGGTAAAGATATCGGCTAGCTGGTTCTCGGTGCTAACATGAAACACTTCGATATCTCCCTTTTGCTGGTGGTCTCTCAAAAAGTGATGCCGGATGTCTATGTGCTTTGTGCGGCTGTGCTCAACAGGATTCTCCGCCATGCGGATAGCACTCTCATTGTCACATAGGAGTGGGACTTTGCTCAGATTGTAGCCAAAGTCCCGGAGGGTTTGCCTCATCCAAAGTAGTTGCGCGCAACACTGACCTGCGGCAACGTACTCGGCCTCAGCGGTGGATAGGGCAACGGATGTTTGTTTCTTAGAGTTCCATGACACCAGGGATCTTCCTAAGAATTGGCACGTCCCCGATGTACTCTTCCTATCGACCTTACATCCAGCATAGTCGGAGTCTGAGTATCCAACTAAGTCAAAGGTAGACCCCTTTGGATACCAGAGCCCGAAGCAAGGCGTAGCAACCAAATATCTAAGAATTCGCTTCACCGCCACTAAGTGACATTCCTTAGGATCGGATTGAAATCTAGCACACATGCATACGCTAAGCATAATATCCGGTCTACTAGCACATAAGTAAAGCAAAGAACCTATCATTGACCGGTATGCTTTTTGATCAACAGACTTACCTCCTTTGTTGAGGTCGGTGTGTCCGTCGGTCCCCATCGGAGTCTTTGCGGGCTTGGCGTCCTTCATCCCAAACCGCTTTAGCAGATCTTGCGTGTACTTCGTTTGGGAGATGAAGGTGCCGTCCTTGAGTTGCTTCACTTGGAACCCAAGGAAGTAGTTCAACTCGCCCATCATCGACATCTCGAATTTCTGCGTCATCACCCTGCTAAACTCTTCACAAGACTTTTGGTTAGTAGAACCAAATATTATGTCATCGACATAAATTTGGCACACAAACAAATCACCATCACAAGTCTTAGTAAAAAGAGTTGGATCGGCTTTCCCAACCTTGAAAGCATTAGCAATTAAGAAATCTCTAAGGCATTCATACCATGCTCTTGGGGCTTGCTTAAGTCCATAGAGCGCCTTAGAGAGCTTACACACATGGTCGGGGTACCGTTCATCCTCGAAGCCAGGGGGTTGCTCCACGTACACCTCCTCCTTGATTGGCCCGTTGAGGAAAGCGCTCTTCACATCCATTTGGAACAACCTGAAAGAATGGTGAGCGGCATATGCTAGCAAGATACGAATTGATTCTAGCCTAGCCACAGGAGCAAAAGTCTCCTCAAAGTCCAAACCTGCGACTTGGGCATAACCTTTTGCCACAAGTCGAGCCTTGTTCCTCGTCACCACCCCGTGCTCGTCCTGTTTGTTGCGGAACACCCACTTGGTTCCCACAACATTTTGCTTGGGACGAGGCACCAGTGTCCAAACTTCATTGCGCTTGAAGTTGTTTAACTCCTCTTGCATGGCCAACACCCAGTCCGGATCTAGCAAGGCTTCTTCTACCCTGAAAGGCTCAATAGAAGAGACAAAGGAGTAATGCTCACAAAAATTAACTAATCGAGATCGAGTAGTTACTCCCTTGCTAATGTCACCCAGAATTTGATCGACGGGATGATCCCTTTGAATCATCGCTCGAACTTGGGTTGGAGGTGCCGGTTGCGCTTCTTCCTCCATCACTTGATCATCTTGTGCTCCCCCTTGATCAAGCGCCTCCACTTGAGGTACCTGTTCGTCATCTTTGGTTGGGGGATGCACCATAGTTGAGGAAGAAGGTTGATCTCGTTCATCTTGTTCCTGTGGCCGTACTTCTCCAATCGCCATGGTTCGTATAGCGGCCGTCGGAACATCTTCTTCATCTACATCATCACAATCAACAACTTGCTCTCTTGGAGAGCCATTAGTCTCATCAAATACAACGTCGCTAGAGACTTCAACCAAACCCGATGATTTGTTGAAGACTCTATACGCCTTTGTATTTGAGTCATAACCTAACAAAAACCCTTCTACAGCTTTGGGAGCAAACTTAGAATTTCTACCCTTCTTCACTAGAATGTAGCATTTACTCCCAAATACACGAAAGTACGATACATTGGGTTTGTTACCGGTTAGTAGCTCATACGACGTCTTCTTGAGGAGGCGATGAAGGTAGACCCTGTTGATGGCGTGGCAAGCCGTGTTCACGGCTTCCGTCCAAAAGCACTCGGGAGTCTTGAACTCTCCTAGCATCGTCCTCGCCATGTCGATGAGCGTCCTGTTCTTCCTCTCTACCACACCATTTTGCTGTGGTGTGTAGGGAGCGGAGAACTCGTGCTTGATCCCTTCCTCTTCAAGGAACTCCTCCACTTGAAGGTTCTTGAACTCGGACCCGTTGTGGCTCCTTATCTTTTTCACTTTGAGCTCAAACTCATTTTGAGCCCTCCTGAGGAAGCGCTTGAGGGTCCCTTGGGTTTCAGACTTATCCTGCAAAAAGAACACCCAAGTGAAGCGGGAAAAGTCATCAACAATAACTAAACCATACTTACTTCCTCCTATGCTCAGATAGGCGACGGGTCCAAAAAGGTCCATATGCAGCATCTCCAAGGGTCTTGATGTCGTCATCACATTTTTGGTGTGATGAGAGCCTCCCACCTGTTTCCCTGCTTGACAAGCTGCACAAGGTCTATCTTTTTCGAATTGAACATTAGTTAGCCCTATCACGTGTTCTCCCTTTAGAAGCTTGTGAAGGTTCTTCATCCCCACATGTGCTAAGCGGCGATGCCACAGCCAGCCCATGCTAGTCTTAGCTATTAAGCATGCATCTAGACCGGCCTCTTCTTTTGCAAAATCTACTAAATAAAGTTTGCCGTCTAATACACCCTTAAAAGCTAGTGAACCATCACTTCTTCTAAAGACAGACACATCTACATTAGTGAATAGACAATTATACCCCATGCTGCACAATTGACTAACAGATAGTAAATTGTAACCAAGAGACTCTACTAAAAACACATTGGAAATAGAATGCTCATTGGAAATTGCAATTTTACCTAACCCTTTTACCTTGCCTTGATTCCCATCACCGAATATGATTGAATCTTGGGAATCTTTATTCTTGACGTAGGAGGTGAACATTTTCTTCTCCCCCGTCATATGGTTTGTGCATCCGCTGTCGATAATCCAGCTTGAACCCCCGGATGCATAAACCTGCAAGGCAAATTTAGGCTTGGGTCTTAGGTACCCAACTCATGTTGGGTCCTACAAGGTTAGCACAAATCTTCTTAGGGACCCAAATGCAAGTTTTATCACCTTTGCATTTAGCCCCTAACTTCCTAGCAATTATCTTTCTATTCTTTCTACAAATTGCAAAGGAAGCATTCAAAGCATGATATATTGTAGAAAATTCATTTACTACTTTCCTAGGAGCATTATAAACTACATTTTTCCTAGGCATTTGGTGAACAACATTTCTTCTATCATGCATAACATGAGAACTAGAAGCAGTCATAGCATAAGAGTCATAAGCATGTGAATCAAAAACATCATTTCTAGTATGTCTTCTTTCATGATACAAAAAGGCATGGTTCCTCTTAGCACTAGTAGCCATAGGGGCCTTCCCTTTCTCCTTGGCGGGAATGGGAGCCTTATGGCTTGTTAAGTTCTTGGCTTCCCTCTTGAAGCCAAGTCCATCCTTAATTGAGGGGTGTCTACCAACCGTGTAGGCATCCCTAGCAAATTTTAGTTTTTCAAAATCACTTTTGCTAGTCTTAAGTTGAGCATTAAGACTAGCCACTTCATCACTTAATTTTGAAATGGAAACTAAGTGTTCACTACAAGCATTAACATCAAAATCCTTACACCTAGTGCAAATTGTAATATTTTCAACATACGAGTTACTTGCTACTTCTAGTTTAGTAGTTAAATCTTTAATTTCACCTTTTAAAGAAGAAATGGTTTCATTACAAGTAGAAAGTTCACAAGAAAGTATTCCATTTCTTTTAACTTCTAGAGCAAGTGAATTTTGAGCACTAACAAATTTATCATGTTCTTCATATAAGAGATCTTCTTGTTTCTCTAAGGTTCTATCCTTTTCATTTAAGGCATCAATCAACTCATTAATCTTAGCTATCTTAGTTCTATCCAATCCCTTGAATAAACTAGAGTAATCAATTTCATCCTCACTAGATTCATCATCACTAGAAGAATCATAAGTATTAGCATTACGAGTGATTACCTTCTTTTCCCTTGCCATGAGGCAAGTGTGATGCTCGTTGGGGAAGAGAGCCGATTTGTTGAAGGCGGTGGCGGCGAGTCCTTCATTGTCGGAGTCGGACGAGGAGCAATCCGAGTCCCACTCCTTGCCTAGATGCGCCTCGCCCTTTGCCTTCTTGTAATGCTTCTTCTTTTCCCTCTTGTTTCCCTTTTCCTGGTCACTATCATTATCGGGACAGTTAGCAATAAAATGACCAAGCTTACCGCATTTGAAGCATGATCGCTTCCCCTTGGTCTTAGTCTTGCTCGGCTGTCCATTGCGACCCTTTAGCACCGTCTTGAATCTCTTGATAATGAGGGCCATTTCTTCTTCATTAAGACCAGCCGCCTCAATTTGCGCCACCTTGCTAGGAAGCGACTCCTTGCTCCTCGTTGCCTTTAGAGCAATGGGTTGAGGCTCGTGGAGTGGACCGTTCAATGCGTCGTCAACGTATCTTGCCTCCTTGATCATCATCCGCCCGCTCACGAATTTTCCAAGCACTTCCTCGGGCGTCATCATCGTGTACCTGGGATTCTCACGAATATTGTTCACGAGATGAGGATCAAGAACGGTAAAGGACCTGAGCATTAGGCGGACGACGTCGTGATCCGTCCAACGCGTGCTTCCGTAGCTCCTTATTTTGTTGATAAGGGTCTTGAGCCGGTTGTAGGTTTGAGTTGGCTCCTCTCCCCTTATCATGGCGAATCGTCCAAGCTCGCCCTCCACCAACTCCATCTTGGTGAGCATGGTGATGTCGTTCCCCTCGTGAGAGATCTTGAGGGTGTCCCATATCTGCTTGGCATTGTCCAAGCCACTCACCTTATTGTATTCTTCCCTGCACAAAGATGCTAAGAGAACAGTAGTAGCTTGTGCATTTCTATGAATTTGTTCATTTATAAGCATAGGGCTATCCGAGCTATCAAATTTCATTCCATTCTCCACAATCTCCCATATGCTTGGATGGAGAGAGAATAAGTGACTACGCATTTTGTGACTCCAAAATCCGTAGTCCTCCCCATCAAAGTGTGGGGGTTTGCCAAGAGGAATGGAAAGCAAATGCGAATTCGAACTATGTTGAATACGAGAATAATCAAATGAAAAGTTCGAATTGACCGTCTTTTTGTAGTCGTGGTCGTCGTCCTTTTGGGAAGAAGAGGACTCATCGCTGTCGTAGTAGACGATCTCCTTGATGCGTCTTGTCTTCTTCTTCTTCCCATCTTTTCGCTTGTGGCCCGAGCCCGAGTCATTGGACTTGTCATCCCTTGGCTCGTTGACGAAGGACTCCTTCTCCTTGTCGTTGATCACAATTCCCTTCCCCTTAGGATCCATCTCTTCGGGCGGTTAGTCCCTTTCTTGAAGAGAACGCCTCTGATACCAATTGAGAGCACCTAGAGGGGGGGGGGGTGAATAGGTGATCCTGTAAAACTTCAAAACTTAAGCCACAAACACTTGTTAATGGTTAGCACAAGTATGGCCAAGTGGCTAGAGAGGAGTCAAAACACAATAACCACAAGAATCCAATCACAGAGATGACACAGTGGTTATCCCGTGGTTCGGCCAAGTACAAAACTTGCCTACTCCACGTTGTGGCGTCCCAACGGACGAGAGTTGCACTCAACTCCTCTCAAGTGATCCAATGATCAACTTGAATACCACGGTGTTCTTGCTTTTCTTTTCTCAATCCCGTTTGCGAGGAATCTCCACAACTTGGAGCCTCTCGCCCTTACAAAAGATGTTCACAGAGAATCACAGAGCAAGGGAGGGATTAGCAACTCACACACGACACAAAGATCACAGCGAATACGCACACACAAGACCCAGACTTGAGCTCAAAAGACTAGCACACTAGAACGGAGCTCAAATCACTAGAATGTCGAACAAGTGCGCGAGATTGATGTGTGAGTGATCAAGAATGCTCAAGGAATGCTTGGTTATGCTCCTCCATGCGCCTAGGGGTCCCTTTTATAGCCCCAAGGCAGCTAGGAGCCGTTGAGAGCAAATCCAGAAGGCCAATCTTGCCTTCTGTCGTCGGGCGCACCGGACAGTCCGGTGCACACCGGACACTGTCCGGTGCCCGATTTGTTTCCATAAAAAGCGAAGCCGACCGTTGCAGATCTGGCGCACCGGACAGTCCGGTGCACACCGGACAGTCCGGTGCTTCCTTTCGACCGTTGGCTCGGCCACGTGTCGCGCGCCCGACCGTTGGCCCGGCCGACCGTTGGCTCACCGGACAGTCCGGTGCACACCGGACAGTCCGGTGAATTTTAGCCGAAGTCGCCGGAGAAAAACCCGAGAGCAGCCTCTTCGGCCGAGGCAGCCTGGCGCACCAGACACTGTCCGGTGCACCACCGGACACTGTCCGGTGCACCACCGGACACTGCCCGGTGCCCCAGACCGAAACAGCCTCTTGGCTGTACACAGTCAAGTCTTCTCTTCTCTTCTTCTTTCTGTTTCTAACACTTAGACAAGAATATTAGTACACAAAACTAATGTACTAAGGCTTAGAAACATACCTTTACTTGTGATTTGCACATTGTTCATCTATGGGCATATTTACACATTTAAGCACTTGTGTTGACACTCAATCACCAAAATACTTAGAAATGGCCCAAGGGCACATTTCCCTTTCAACTTTCCAATAACCTCCTCGTGAGACATTAGCTTATATCTAGGATCACCACGAATTAATTGAACTTGTGTAGGATTATGAAAAACAAGTGATCTTAGAATAACCTTGACCATTTCATGGTCATCCCATTTGGTGCTCCCGAGGTTGCGCACTTGGTTGACAAAGGTCTTGAGCCAGTTGTACATGGCTTGTGGCTCCTCTCCTTGGTTGAGGATGAATTGACCGAGCTCCCCCTCGATCGTCTCCCACTTGGTGATCTTGGTCACCTCATCCCCTTCATGCGCGGTCTTTAGCACATCCCAAATCTCCTTGGCACTTTTTAGCCCTTGCACCTTGTTATACTCCTCTCGACATAGAGAGGCGAGGAGTATAGTGGTGGCTTGGGAGTCAAAGTGCTGGATTTGGGCGACCTCGTCCGAGTCGTAGCCCTCATACCCCACGGATGATACCTGCACTCCAAACTCAACAATGTCCCAAATGCTAGCGTGGAGTGAGGTTAGATGATGCCTCATTTTATCACTCCACATACAATAATCTTCACCGTCAAAAACCGGTGGTTTGCCTAATGGGACAGAAAGTAAAGGAGTGTGTTTGGAAATGCGGGGATAGCGTAGGGGAATCTTACTAAACTTCTTGCGCTCATGGCGCTTAGAAGTGACGGACGGTGCGTCGGAGCCGGGGTGGAGGGCGATGAAGAATCGGTCTCGTAGTAGACCACTTTGTTCATTCTCTTCTTCTTGTCGCCACTTCGTTGCGACTTGACGCGAGGAGGTGATTCCTCCCTTCCTTTGGCGCCGGACTCCCTTGATGGAGCCTTCCTGTGGCTTGTGGCTGTTTCCATCTCCCTCTTAGCGGATCCTCCTGACATCACTTCGAGTTGTTAGACTCTAATGAAGTACCGGGATCTGATATCAATTGAAAGTCGCCTAGAGGGGGGGTGAATAGGCGGAATCTGAAATTTACAACTTTGAACACAACTACAAGCTGGGGTTAGCGTTAGAAATAAAATCAAGTCCAAAACAGAGGGGGGAAAACAAATCAACCAAAGAAAATAGAGCGGATGACACAGTGATTTGTTTTACCGAGGTTCGGTTCCAATGAACCTAGTCCCCGTTGAGGTGGTCACAAAGACTGGGTCTCTTTCAACCCTTTCCCTCTCTCAAACGGTCACCTAGATCGAGTGAGCTTTCACCTTAATCAAACGGGTCACTTAGACCCCACAAGGACCACCACACAATTGGTGTCTCTTGCTTTGATTACAAGTGCTTGAAGAACAAGAATGGGGAAGAAGAAAGTGATCCAAGAACAAGAGCTCAAAGAACACGAGCAAAACTCTCTCTCTAGTCACTATTTGTTTGGAGTGGATCTGGGACTTGGAGAGGCTTTGATTCTATTGAATTGTGTCTTGTATTGATTGCACTAGCTCTTGTATTGAATGAGATGTCTGAAAAACTTGGATACTTGAAGTGGTGGTGGTTGAGGGGTATTTATAGCCCCAACCACCAATTCAATCGTTGGGGAGGCTGTCTGTCGATGGGCGCACCGGACAGTCCGGTGCGCCACCGGACACTGTCCGATGCGCCAGCCACGTCACCCAACCGTTAGGGTTCTGACGGTTTCGACCGTTGGAGCTCTGACGTCTTGGGGCACCGGACAGGCACTGTTCACTGTCCGGTGCGCCTTCTGGCGCTGCTCTGACTCTGTGCGAACTGTTCGCACACTGTTCACGTTACATGCGACCATTGGTGTCGACCGTTGCACTCGTTAGCCGTTGCTCCGCTGGCACACTGGACAGTCCGGTGGCACACCGGACAATCCGGTGAATTATAGCGAAGCAGCGTCTAAGAAACCCGAAGGTGAAGAGTTCAGACTGTACGTCCCCTGGTGCACCGGACATTGTTCGATGGCTCACCGGACACTCCGGTGCGCCAGACCAGGGTTCTCTTCGGTTTCTTTTGCTCCTTTCTTTTGAACCCTAACTTTGATCTTTTTATTGGTTTGTGTTGAACCTTTAGCACCTGTAGAATATATAATCTAGAACAAACTAGTTAGTCCAATTATTTGTGTTGGGCATTCAACCACCAAAATCATTTAGGAAAAGGTTAAAGCCTATTTCCCTTTCAATCACCCTATAAAGTCTGCAGTATGTATACATTACCAAAGATTACTTGTGTCACTCTATAAGGCCCTTTCTAGCTTGGTGACCATTTGCCAAACTTCTGGTCTCTACTTCTTAGCGGTAAGACTATCTTCCAAACTAGATCTCCAACTTGAAATGATCTAGCCTTTACCTTCTTGTTGTAGGCATTGACAACCATGATCTTGCCTTTCTCGATCTCTTTTAGAGCCATCAGCCGCTTGTCAGTTACATCATCAATATTGTCCATAATCAGATCACGATAGTCACTGACAGGTAGGTCATTTTGCTTGGCGAACCTGATAACATTTACGCTACCTCCATAAGCAAAACAACTTCCTGCCCATAAACAAGCTTAAAAGGAGATACTTTAGTAGCATGGTGTTTAGATATTCTATGAGACCATAAAGTCGCAGACAAAACCTTGTGCTAATTCTTAGGATGGTCAACTATCTTCTTTTTAATAAGGCTAATCATTGTTCTATCACTTGACTCGGCCTGACCATTAGCCTAACCATAGTATGGAGATGAATTGAGAAACTTAATCTTATATGATTCAACAAACTCACATACCTCCTTTGACATGAAAGAAGTCCCCTTGTCTGTAGTCAATGTCTGAAGAATGTCAAATCTATGAATGATGTGCTCAATTACAAACCTAATTGCTTCCATGTGTGTCATATTTTTTAGAGCAACGACTTCCATCCACTTGGTGAAATAATATGTGGCAACTAGCAAAAACTAATGCCCTTTGATGATGAAGGATGAATTTCTCCTACAAAGTCCAAACCCCATCCCCTAAAGGGCCAAGGTTTGATGATAGGTCGAAGTTCAGCGTCAGGAACTAAGATCACTGAACCTCTAACACACTTGACATCTCTTGTAGTACTTAAAACAATCAGCTATCATATCAGGCCAATATAAGCCAGCTCTCCTCAAAAGTCACTTCATCTTTGGAGCCGATTGATTAGTACCACAAATTCCTTCATGTACTTCGGTCATAGCCAGTGTAGCATCATGGGGGGGGGGGCAGGCACTTAAGCAAGACATCACTAGGAGTCTAGCGATAAAGTTCATCATTAATTAAAACATACTTGAAAGTGCGAACACAAGGTTGACTTGTCTCTTGTGGTTCGGGTTGATGATGAGTGATTGTCAACTGGTAGCACTCTAGGGTAGTCAGTGGACTGACCAGAGTGTGAGATTTTGTATGTGCAACCATGTCGGTCGGTTTGTGATGTGCAGGTGTGGAGCACAGGGACGGTGTGGGGTATCGATGTACTTTGTCCCAAATTGCCTTGGATTTTCATTGTCTTTGCTCTTCATTTGCTATTTTTGGTGAGGCAATGAGGTTAGGCCACTAGTTTCTCCATTTTGATGCTTAATGCCAAAGGAGGAGAAATTAAAGGCCGAAGCAACCACCTGTTAGAATTTTAAAAGTTTTGAGCTTTTAAACTTGTCTTTTTGATCAAAACCCTGTTGATAGCAAAGAGGTGTCCTCTTATTGCAAAAACTGCTCTCTTTTGTGGGAAAGTTATCTTATGAGAAAAGGGAGAGTTTTGGGGTTTTTATCAAAACAAGTGTTTAAAATTGATTTGTTTTGCAAAACAAAGAGTTTTTAACTTAGAACTTAGAAAAATGGCTTTGATTGCAAAATCCAAAACAAGTGGTGGCTAAAGGAACCAAATATGCCATCCTATGTGTATCTCAATTGGTTTAAGTTTGATCTTCATTTTGCCTCTTTTTACTCCTGTTGGTTTTAGTTAGTCAGATTTGAGTTGCTTTAAGTGTGTTGGCATAAATCACCAAAAAGGGAGAGATTGAAAGGGGCATGTGCCATAGGGCCATTTCTAATTTTTTCGTGATTAAGTGCTCAACACACCATCTTGAACTAACTATCTTCATATGAGTATGAGCACAGGTCCATGAAAGGCAATTTGAAGAGATCAAATCCAAAAGAGCTCAAACAGGGGGCCCAAATATAGAACTTGGAGCAAAATAATATAATTGTGAGGTTTGCACCTTCAGATATGTTGCATGGTTCTATTGCAATGTTCTTAGTACTTAGGGTTGAAAACGGTTTCGGAATTTTGGAAACCGTTTCTGGTTTTTTCGGCCGAATTCATCGGTATCGGTATTTTTTGGAAATAGTATCGGTTATCGAAATTTTGACTCGGAAACGGTATCGGAATCGGTGCGGCGTTTTACCCACCATTTTCATCGGTTACCAATTTTAATCGGAATTTTACCGGATTCAAATCTCGGAATTTCCGAAAATAACATACAACTCAAGCCCATATATGTATATTGCATCCCAGTCGTGACCTCTCAGAGAAACAGAGAGACAGAGAGCCCATGGGCCTGACTGTGGGCGGTGCGCCCATGAGACAGGCTTGTTGGAACCTGGGCTCCTTGTCGCGTGAGGTCGTGAGGCAGCAAGAACTTGGAAGCCTGGAGGGTGGAACGGTGGAACGGGTATACTAGCCTGGTTCGTGTCCGGCGGCGGCGGTAGTTGGAACGTCGGCGGCGCAGCACGGTGGATGCTGCCATCGACCATTCCCAGGTTTCATTCTCCCTCATCCGGTCCTCCTCCATGGCTCCATGGCTGAGTCGCTGTCATTCTCTTCCCGCGCGCGCCACACCCGACACGTCCAGATGCCGGTGGCCAATAACCAGCCATGTTCAGGCATCTCCCGTAGGATGGAGCCAGAAGCTATGTTTTCGCTAAATCAATGATATGGTAGGCAGGGGTGTAGTATACATATAGAGTATTGTTCTAATCAAGTAATCATGCTCATGCATGATGCGTCTGCACTCCACAGTATGGTGGACCATTTTTTCTTCCTGTCTTTTTTGATCGAACAACATTACCAAGGATGTGGCACCGCTCAAATATTTTGCGCTTTGAATCTATGCACGGTGAAGACTCATTTTGCATGTAAAACAGTGCGTGAACTTGTTATATCATAAACCACATATGTCCTTAAAAGTGTGTTGCAGCTGTCTCTTCTATGTTCTTAGCACGTTTTAATTGAACCTACTTTACTTCATAATTGCAGGTTACAAATTATACTGCATACATGTGACATGTTAGTTTATATGTATTTTTCAGTACTTTTTATATGTATTTTTAGAGGAGCAGACTGTTCAACCAAAATTACAATTATTGTGCTCTCTTACAACCAGCATACATGTGATTACCGATTGTGTTATGAACTCGTTATATTGAGATATTTTCATATTGATATGATTACCGATTGTATTTAAGGTTTCGACCGATACCGATGTATTTTTCGTACCGAACTTTCGATTTTGATGCTTCCGAAATACCGATATCGTTTTCGTTTCCGAAGTTACCGTTTCCGATTTCGTTTCTGATAAAAAATATGAAAACAGTAACGATTTTAGTGTTTTTTGATCGTTTCCGACCGTTTTCACCCCTATTAGTACTTGTGTTTGGGATCTAACCTCTTTTGTACAGAAAAGCACTTTTTGGACTTGAGTTGAGCCATATTGAAAACCTGATGAAACTAAGGAGAAGAGGTAAGTTCCCAACACTTAGTCAACTGAATTATGTGCTAATTATGTTTGTCTAAGTCATAGGAAAGCCCTCAAAGAAAGCCGAAAAAGTTTGGCTCAAAAGAGCTCAGCTTGCACTGGTTTGGCTTGCGCTAGACTAGGTCCATGCGACCTAGCTGTTCTGCTCGGTCTCGGGAATTTTAATTATAAAATCACTGTAGTTGTCTGGTGTGCACTGGACCGCTTCTCCAACAGCTACTTCGGCCTTCGCCCAACCCAATGGCTAGCTGACATCACCAGACAGTCCGGTACCACACATCTAAGGAAAGGTGCCAATTAGGGTCTTCAGTTGACCGTTACTTTGGACGGTCCGGTGCATCGCATACAGGGAAGTTTTCCAGCTTCCAAATGAAGGAGGCAATAGCTCCTAGGCCTCTTAGGGCTATAAAAGCACCCTAGGCGCCTCCATTCCGCACCTAAGTATTTCAAGAGCACACCAACACTCTGACTCTCCGCAACAACGTATTCCGGTGATTTTAGTGAGATTCGAGCGCCAGTTTCAAGCTGTTCTTGTGATATTGTGTTCTTGTGCTCATGTCTTTGGCTTTCTTGCGTGTGTTTATGCGATTTTCTCTCGTGTGTGTACTCTTTCTCCCAACCTTACTCAAAGTTGTAACTGTGATCTTTTGTAAGGCCGCAAGAGACTCCAAGTTGTGGAGATTCCTTGCAAATGGGATATAAGTGATACAAGGAAGAACCATGACACTCATGTTTGGTGTAGGTGATCACTTGAGAGGGGTTGATTCCAACCCTTGTCCAAAGGAGGACACCACAACTTGGATGTAAGCTTTGCCGAACCACGTGACAAAAAACGTGTATCTCTCGTGCCTCTTTACTTTATTGTGATTTTTCTTCTTCCTAAGTTCTCTACTTCTCACTTGTGATGTTGATCTTGATACAATTCTTATCTTGGAAGAGCAATCAAGTGAAGAGGACTTTTTGTCTTCTCTTCTCTCAAACTTGGCTTTAGTTTTCACTAACTTTATTATTAGACCAAGTTTATGTGTTTTAAGTCATTTTTACAGAATAACCTATTCACCCCCTCTAGGTGCCCCCAAGAAGCCGACAAGCTGTAAAGACTATGTCGTGAAGAACTGAAGATCGACCTTGTCACTACTATTATCACCCATTTGCTTCATGTAGTATTTAGTCACAATGCACATTAAGGTAATCTCACAAACAGACAAGCTGGTTTTCCTTTAAATTGCTTCACATGAAATTCATCTCACTTTCTAAGTGGTTCATCCTAATTATGTAACTAGGTTTTTATATTTTGTTTATAAATTAGGGAGTCTTTTTATCAACCATGTATTATAGAGTTATAAAATATGATTCCGGTTGTGAAAAATGCAAGAATAAAAAAAAGACTTGAAGTGCTTGCCCAAACAAATAAGGGGCCCTAGATAGGTTTATTGTTAAAGATGGTCAAGTAGGTACAGAAAATCAAATGGTTGATGTTGAAGTTGCTGGTGTTGATAATGGAGATTCTAGTTGTAATAATGGGTATGTTCATAGTTTAGAAGTTGATCCAACGATTAATCCTACAGATGTAGAGCTTCACACTTCAAATAGTAATGAAAGTAATAATGATTTTAGTTTTCAGCCTGATATATTTGATCCAAGATATTGGGATTCATTTGATAAAAAACAATGATTGACATTTTGCTCCAAAAAGATCCTGAAGAGATCTAGCTACTCATAAAGGTCCTAAAGACTGATTTAATAGAAGGTTCTCTACAACATTACACTTGGATTTTAAGAAATGGAGAGAAGTGTGATAGAGAATGGTTAGTATATTGCAAAGTAGGATAAAGTATTCTAATTTTGTTGCATGTTATTAAAGAAAGGGCAAACAAAATGTCAATTATCAAATGAGGGTTTCTGTGATTGGTCACATCTTAGCAATAAGCTTAAAGAGCATGAAACTAGTGCAGAACATATCATGAGCATGGCCAATCGGTACGACCTACGTCTCAAGTTTGATATGAATCAAACTACTGATAAAGCTGCACAATGAGAACTTGAAAAAGAAAAAATATCACTGGAGGAAAGTTTTACTGAGAATTATTTTGATTGTGAAATTCCTTGCTAAACATAACTTGGTATTTCGAGGTTGTAATAGTAAATTGTATGAGGACAACAATGGGAATTTTATTGGTATGGTTGAGATGATTGCTGATTTTGACCCTATCATGCAAGAGCATGTTCAACGCATTACCAATGATCAAACACGTATATACTATATTGGTCATGGCATCCATAATGAAATGATAAACTTGCTAGTTATTGCCATCCAGTGTGAAATCATTAAAAAGATAAAAGACTCCAAGTATATCTCGATTATTCTTGATTGTACTCCAGACATGAGCCATCAAGAACAATTGTCTTTGATCATAAGGTATGTTGACGCATCTTCCAATTTTGTTTGCATTGAGTCCTTCTTGGGTTTTTAGATGTAAATGATACTACTGGACAAGGATTGTTCAATGTCTTGCAAAATGAATTGGAAAATCTTTGCCTTGATATTGATAATGTGAGAGGACAAGGAATCAAGGATATGATAATGAATCAAATATGAAAGGGAAAACCAAGGGGTACAAAAGAAACTTTTGGATACCGATCCTAGGGCCTTTCATTCCGCTTGTGCTTGTCATAGTATTAATCTAACTTTATTTGACACGACAAAGTCATGTGTTAAAGCAAAATTATTTTTTAGAATCATACAATGTATCCATACAATATTTGCTAAATCCACCAAGAGATGGAAGATATTCAATGGTAATATATTAGGATTGACTCTGAAGTCACTATCATCTTCTCGTTGAGAGAGTCATGTCAATAGTGTTAAGCTATAAGATTTCAAATGGAGGAAATACGAGAGGCTTTCCTCCATGTATCTGAAAATGATAATGAAGATAATATATGTAGTGAAGCTCGTTCCTTAGCAACCAATGAACTTGGTGACTATGAATTTTTAGTGGGAATTGTTATATGGTATGAAATACTATTTGATATTAATTTGGTCAACAAGCAGATGTAAGAAAAGGATATGCTTATTGATGTTGCTATTGAGAAAGTGGAAGGGTTAGTTTCACAGTTCAATACATATAGATAAACTGGTTTTCCAAATGCTTTGGAATCAGCAAAAAAAATAGCACAAAAAATGGATATGGAGCCAACATTTTCCACTAGGAGTAATATCAAAAGGAAATGACAATTTGATGAGACCCCTAATGATGCATCTATTGTTGTACAATCTGTATAAGAGTCTATTAGAATCAGTTAGTTCCTAGCTGTTGATCAAGCCAGTGTTTCACTTATTAGGCGGTGTTGGGGACCTTCTTCTACACCGAAGGTCCTCTAAGCAAAAACACCTTCGGCAGGACGATATGCACGCAGACATAACACGAGGGTATACGTCGAAGCTACAACTCAGAAAGCTTCGGCATAACGATGTGTCTTGAGACGAAGGGCGGCACCAACTTAAAGAGGAAAAGACTGTTCAACCCTTGATAATTTGTGGCATGTTTGTAATTTGTTATCAAGGACATAAATGTAATTTCGATCGGGTTGTGTCCCGTGCCTATAAATAGGTGAACAATAACCATGTACTGTTCACGCTGACATGTATTCACTCGTTCACGTCATACCTGGATTTTCACCTTCTGCCAAACTGAAGGTATAAATGTAATTCGATATTGTTTATGTTTGTTCACGATGATATTATAAAAATATCCTAATGATGTCATATGATTATTCATGCTGTCTTCCATGTTTCATATGCTTCTACTTTCTTTATTATACACCGAGATGATGAAGGTACATCCTTCATGACCTTCGTCTGAAGATCATTATATCCTAAGGGAGATAATGCTTCGAAGGACGAAGGTCTTTAACCATTAATATTTTGTGTTGCCTTGTTCTTATCTCAAAGCATTTGAGAACAAGTCCCCAACATTGGCGCCCACCTCCGGTGAACTCACTTCCACTGTTGAGACGATGGCTTCGTTCAACAACCAAGCTGTAGCACCTTCGGTCACGAAGCTGGTGCTCCCAATCACGGGCGGTTCAAGTTCAGAGCCAGCCAATAAGAAGCAGAAGAAGGAAGCGCAGAGAAGAGTGCAGCATGTTGGGGTGCAAGTACCCTTCGTCAGGTCCAAGTGGTCCCACTCCCAATTACCTTCTCCCAGGAGGATCTTCAGCTAAAAGACTATCCTCACAATGATGCTATGGTCATATCTTGTGTCATCAAGGGATTTCTGGACCACAATGTTCTAGTTGACACAGGCAGTGCAGCGGACATTATATTTGTAAAGGCTTTTAAGCAGATGCAAGAACCAGAGGACAAGATTCATGATGCTACACACCCTCTTTGTGGCTTCGGAGGACGGCAGATTGTGGCACTTGGCAAAATCACAATGTCAGTCACCTTCGGTTATCTCCACAACACAAGAACTGAGCAAGTTGTTTTTGACATTGTCGACATGGAATACCCGTACAATGCAATCATTGGTCGAGGAACACTTAATGCCTTCGAAGCAATACTTCATCCAGCATACTTATGCATGAAGATACCTTCGGAGCAAGGGCTCATTGCCATCCATGGAAGTCAAGAAGCTGCCAGAAGGGCCGAAGGGAGCTAGACAGATTCAAAGGCAATCCATAACATAGATGGAGTCGAAGCTTGTCAACAATATAAGCACAAAAGAGAGAAGGCTACTTCGGCAGATCAGCCGAAGCCTATGCTTCTATGTGAAGATATAGCAGATCAAAGGGTACTGCTGGGATCTCAGCTATCTGATGAGCAAGAAAAAACTTTGATAAGGTTTTTGTTTAACAACAAAGATATCTTTGCTTGGACAACCAATGATCTTTGTGGTGTCAACAGAGATGTCATTGAACATTCACTTAATGTGGATCCATCTTTCAGGCCAAGGAAACAAAGACTTCGGAAGATGTCTGATGATAAAGCTGAAGGTGCTCGGAACAAAGTAAAGAGACTTCTCAGTGCTGGTGTTATCAGAGAAGTAACATATCCAGAATGGCTAGCTAACACTGTTATGGTGAAGAAGGCTAATGGCAAATGGAGAATGTGTATTGATTTCACAGATCTCAACAAAGCATGCCCAAAGGACGAGTTCCCATTACCAAGAATAGACTCCCTTGTAGATGCAGCAGCTTCTTCGGAGCTCATGAGTCTATTGGATTGTTACTCAGGCTATCATCAAATTTGGATGAAGAAGGAAGATGAGCCAAAAACTAGCTTCATAACTCCTAGTGGCACTTATTGCTACCTTCGGATGCCCGAGGGGCTCAAGGATGCTGGAGGAAGCTTCAGCAGAATGACAGCCAAGGTCCTTCACTCTCAAATAGGCAGGAATGTTCTGACTTATGTTGATGACATCATAGTAAAAAGCACGAAGCAGGAGAATCATATTGCTGACTTACAAGAGATATTTGCCAATTTCAGGCAAGCTGGTCTGAAATTAAATCCAGAAAAGTGTGTTTTTGGAGTAAAGAAGGGCAAGTTCCTTGGCTGTCTGATATCAACGAAGGAATCGAAGCTAACCCAAATAAGATCGAAGCTATCCTTCGAATGGAGCCGCCAAATACAAAGAAGGGGGCCAAAGATTGGCAGGAAGGTTGGCATCATTAAATAGATTCATATCTAGATCAGCAGAAAGGAATCTACCATTCTTTGAAATACTTAAATCAGTCGAAGTTTTCCAATGGGGTTCGGCTCAGCAAAAGGCTTTCGAAGAGTTAAAGCAATACTTGATAGACTTGACAACTCTAACTCCACCTTCGCCAGAGGCTCCATTACTCTTATATGTAGCAGCCTCTCACTCTGCAGTCAGTGTGGCGCTTGTACAGGAGAAGCAAGATGGCCAGGTCAAGAAACAAGCACCAGTATATTTCGTCTCTAAAGTTCTAAGCTTATCAAAGAAAAATTATACAGAATTGGAGAAGGTGCTATATGCTATGTTGATGGCCTCCAGGAAGCTTCGGCATTATTTTCAAGCATATCATATAATTGTTCCTTCGTCGCAACCTTTGAAAGACATAATGAGGAATAGAGAAGCTACTGGGAGGATCGGAAAATGGGCTGCCGAGCTCAATGAATTTTCTATTGACTATGTACACAGGTCCTCAATTCAGTCCTAGGCATTAGCAGATTTCATCATTGAAAGGGAAATAGGGTCAAACCTTTTCCTAAATTGTTTTGGTGGTTGAATTGCCCAACACAAATAATTGGACTAACTAGTTTGCTCTAGATTATAAGTTCTACAGGAGCCAAAGGTTCAACACAAACCAATAAAAAGTCCAAGAAAGGGTTCAAATTAAAAGAGCAAAAGACAACCGAAGGCTGCCCTGGTCTGGCGCACCGGACTGTCCGGTGTGCCACCGGACAGTGTCCGGTGCACCAGGGAGATCAATTCCGAACTTGCCACCTTCGGGTTTCTAGGATTGTCTCTCCGCTATAATTCATCGGACTGTCCGGTGTAGCACCGGACTGTCCGGTGTGCCAAGCGGAGTAACGGCTACAGCGCCAACGGTCGACTGCAAAAGTGTACAGTGAACAGTGAACAGTGCGGACTGCGCGCACAAAGTCAGACCAGGCGCCAGAAGGCACACCAGACAGTGAACAGGACATGTCTGGTGCACCACCGGACTGTCCGGTGGCCCCACATGTCAGAGCTCCAACGGTCGAACCCTAACGGTTGGGTGACGTGGCTGGCGCACCGGACTGTCCGGTGCGCCCTTAGACAACAGCCTTCCCCAACGGCCACTTTGGTGGTTGGCTATAAATACCCCCCAACCACCACACTTCAAGGCATCCAAGTTTTCAGCTAACACATTCAATACAAGAGCTAATGCATTCAATACAAGACACAAATAGAGTGAATCAAAATCTCTCCAAGTCCCAATTCCACTCAAAGCAATAGTGACTAGAAGAGAGAGTTTTGTCGTGTTCTTTTGAGCTTTTTCCCCATTTTTTGTTCCTAAGATCTTTGTAATCAAAGCAAGAGACACCAATTGTGTGTTGGTCCTTGTGGGGACTAAGTGTCCCAATTGATTGAGAAGAGAAGCTCACTCGATCTAAGTGACTGTTTGAGAGAGGGAAAGGGTTGAAAGAGACCCGGTCTTTGTGACCACCTCAACAGGGAGTAGGTTTGCAAGAACCGAACCTCGGTAAAACAAATCACTGTGTCATCCGCTCTTATTCGCTTGTGATTTGTTTTCGCCCTCTCTTTCGGACTCGATTATATTTCTAATGCTAACCCCGGCTTTTAGTTGTGCTTAAACTTTATAAATTTCAGATTTGCCTATTCACCCCCCTCTAGGCGACTTTCAATCGCTGATTGGACGCCAGGGGCTCAGGAAGAAGTAACAAAAGACGTCGAAGCCTGGATAGTCTTCTGTGATGGTTCTTGGGGAACCTTCGGCGCAGGAGCCACTGTTGTCCTAGTAGCGCCTTCTAAAGTCAGAACATGCTATGTAGCAAGACTGAATTTTAGTTGTACAAATAACATTGATGAGTACGAAGCCCTTCTATTGGGGCTTCGGAAATTAAAAGCAATGGAAATAAGAAGGGCGATCCTTAAAACTAACTCTCAAGTCATCTTTGTCCATGTAGACAAAAGCAGCAAGCCCTCTAGGCGACTTTCAATTGGTATCGGAGCTCGGTACTTCATTAGAGCCTAACCGCTCAAAGTGATGTCGGGAGCTCACGCCAAGAAGGAGATGGTGACCGGCGAGAAGCCCGCCACAAGCCATAGGAAAGCTCCATCGGGAGAGTCCGGCAACAAGAAGAGGGAGGAATCACCTCCCCGCGTCAAGTCGCACCGGAGTGGCGACAAGAAGAAGAAAATGAAGAAAGTGGTCTACTACGAGACCGATTCTTCGTCGCCTTCCACCTCCGGCTCTGACACGCCATCCGTCACTTCTAAGCGCCATGAGCGCAAGAAGTTTAGTAAGATTCCCTTACGCTATCCTCACATTTCCAAACGCACTCCTTTACTTTCCGTCCCACTAGGCAAACCACCGGTTTTTAAACGGTGAAGATTATTGTATGTGGAGTGATAAAATGTGGCACCATCTAACCTCACTCCACGCTAGCATTTGGGACATTGTTGAGTTTGGTGCGCAGGAACCATCTGTGGGGGTTGAAGGCTATGATTCGGACGAGGTAGCCCAAATCCAACACTTCAACTCCCAAGCCACTACTATACTCCTCGCCTCTCTAAGTCGAGAGGAGTATAATAAGGTGCAAGGGTGGAAAAGTGCCAAAGAGATTTGGGGCATGCTCAAGACCGCGCACGAAGGAGATGAGGTGACCAAGATCACCAAGCGGGAAACGATCGAGGGGGAGCTCGGTCGATTTATGCTCAACCAAGGAGAGGAGCCACAAGGGATGTACAACCGGCTCAAGACCTTGGTGAACCAAGTGCGCAACCTCGGGAGCACAAAATGGGATGACCATGAAATGGTCAAGGTTATTCTTAGATCACTCGTTTTTCTTAACCCTACTCAAGTTCAATTAATTCGTGGTGATCCTAGATATAAACTAATGTCTCCCGGGGAAGTAATAGGAAAGTTTGTGAGCTTTGAATTGATGATCAAAGGCTCCAAACAAATCATCGAGCGAGGCGCCACCTCCACACTCGAGGTGCAACCCATCGCATTCAAAGCGACGGAGGAAAAGAAAGAAGAGTCTACGTCAAGTAGGCTCCCCATCGACGCCTCCAAGCTCGACAATGAGGAGATGGCTTTAATCATCAAAATCTTTCGCCAAATCCTCAAGCAAAGGAGGGGAAGGACTACAAGCCCCGCTCCAAGAAAGTTTGCTACAAGTGTGGTAGTCCCGGTCATTTTATTGCAAAATGTCCATTATCAAGTGATAGTGACAGGAGCAAGGACAAGAAGGGAAGAAGGAAGGAGAAGAAGTATTACAAGAAGAAGGGCGGCGATGCCCATGTTTGCTGGGAGTGGGACTCCGATGAGAGCTCCACCGACTCCTCCTCCGACGAGGACGCCACAAACATCACCGTCAACAGGGGTCTTCTCTTCCCCAACGTCGGCCACAAGTGCCTCATGGCAAGGGAAAACAAAAAGAAGGTAAAATCTAGAGCCTCCACTAAATATGCAACATCTAGTGATGATGATAACTCTAGTGATGATGAGGATAACTTGCTTGCTCTTTTTGCCAACCTAAACATGCAACAAAAAGAAAAGTTAAATGAATTGATAGGAGCTATTCATGAGAAGGATGAACTCTTGGATAGCCAAGAGGACTTCCTTATTAAAGAAAACAAGAAGCATGTTAAGGTTAAAAATGCTTATGCTCAGGAAGTTGAAAAATGTGAAAAATTAACTAGTGAGCTAAGCACTTGCCATGATATTATCTCAAACCTTAGAAATGAAAATGCAAAATTAATTGCTAAGGTTGAGAAGTTAGATGTTTGTGATGATTCAATTGTTAGTCTTAGAAATGATAATGCTAGTTTGATTACTAAGATTGACAAGTTGAATGCATCACTCTCTAGCCTTAAAATTGAGAATGAAAAATTAATTGCTAAGGCTAAAGATTTTAGATGTTTGCAATGTTTCTATTTCCAATCTTAAGAATGAGAATGATATTTTACATGCTAAGATTGATGAACTAAATATTTGCAAACCCTCTACATCTACCATTGATCATGTTACTATTTGCACTAGATGTAGAGATATTAATGTTGATGCTATTCATGATCACCTAGCTTTAATTAAACAACAAAATGATCACATAGCTCAACTTAGTGCTAAAATTAATGAGCATGACTTAGAAAATGAAAATTTTAAATTTGCTAGAAGCATGCTCTATAGTGGGAGACGCCCTGGCATTAAGGATGGCATTGGCTTCTAACAGGGAGGCAATGTCAAACTCAATGCCCCTAAAAGATTGTCTAATTTTGTTAAGGACAAGGCTCCCATGCCTCAGGATAACGAGGGCTATATTTTATATCCTGCTGGTTATCCTGAGGATAAGATCAGGAGAATTCATGCTAAGAAGATTATTTCTGTTTCTCAGCATGCTTTTATTTATAAGAATGAGGCTTCTAGCTCTAGGCGTTTTACCCATGTTAAAATGCCTAAAAAGAAATCTCCTATTGCATCAAATGATCATAACATTTCATTTAAGACCTTTGATGCTTCATATGTTTTAACTAGCAAATCAGGCAAAGTAGTTGCCAAATATGTTGGGGCCAAACACAAGGGCTCAAAGACTTGTGTTTGGGTACCCAAGGTGCTTGTTTCTAATGTAAAAGGACCCAAGACCGTTTCGGTACCTAAGAACAAGGCCTAAAATTATTTTGTAGGTTTATGCATCTGGGGGCTCAAGTTGGATCATTGATAGCGGTGCACAAACCACATGACAGGGGAGAAAAGGATGTTCTCCACCTATGAGAAAAACCATGATCCCCAAAGAGCTATCACATTCAGGGGTGGAAATCAAGGTTTGGTCAAAGGACTTGGCAAAATTGTTATATCACCTGACCATTCCATTTCCAATGTTTTTCTTGTAGATTCTTTAGATTACAACTTGCTTTCAGTTTCTCAATTATGTAAAATGGGCTACAATTGTCTTTTTACGGATATAGGTGTTACTGTCTTTAGAAGAAGTGATGATTCAGTAGCATTTAAGGGAGTGTTAGAGGGTCAGCTATACTTAGTTGATTTTAATAGAGCTAAACTCGACACTTGCTTAATTGCTAAGACTAACATGGGTTGGCTCTGGCATCGCCGACTAGCCCACGTTGGGATGAAGAATCTTCATAAGCTTCTAAAGGGAGAGCACATTTTGGGACTAACAAATGTTCATTTTGAGAAAGACATGATTTGTAGCGCATGTCAAGCAGGAAAGCAAGTTGGTGTTCATCATCCACACAATAACATCATGATGACTGACAGGCCGCTTGAGCTACTCCACATGGACCTATTCGGCCCGATCGCTTACATAAGCATCGACTGGAGTAAGTATTGTCTAATTATTGTGGATGATTATTCTCGCTTCACTTGAGTGTTCTTTTTGCAGGATAAATCTCAAACCCAAGAGACCTTAAAGGGATTCTTGAGACAGGCTCAAAATGAGTTCGGCTTAAGAATCAAAAAGATTAGAAGCGACAATGGAACGGAGTTTAAGAACTCACAAATAGAAGGCTTCCTTGAGGATGAGGGCATCAAGCATGAGTTCTCTTCTCCCTACACGCCACAACAAAATGGTGTAGTGGAGAGGAAGAATAGAACTCTGCTTGACATGGCAAGGACCATGCTTGATGAGTACAAGACTTCAGACCGGTTTTTGGGCGGAAGCAGTCAACACCGCTTGCTACGCCATCAACCGTCTCTACCTTCACCGAATCCTCAAGAACACATCATATGAACTCCTCACCGGTGAAAAGCCCAATGTTTCATATTTTAGAGTCTTTGGTAGCAAATGCTTTATTCTTGTTAAAAGAGGTAGAAAATCTAAATTTGCTCCTAAGGTTGTAGAAGGCTTTTTACTTGGTTATGATTCAAACACAAGGGCATATAGAGTCTTTAACAAGTCCACTGGACTAGTTGAAGTTTCTTGTGACATTGTGTTTGATGAGACTAACGGCTCTCAAGTAGAGCAAGTTGATCTTGATGAGCTAGATGATGAAGAGGCTTCGTGCGTCGCGCTAAGGAACATGTCCATTAGGGATGTGTGTCCTAAGGAATCCGAAGAGCCTCCTCAAGCACAAGATCAACCATCTTCCTCCATGCAAGCATCTCCACCAAATCAAGATGAGGATCAAGCTCAAGATGATGAAAATGAAGATCAAGAGGAGCCACCTCAAGAGGAGGACAATGATCAAGGGGGAGATGCTAATCATCAAGACAAGGAAGATGATGAGGGTCCAAGGCCGCCACACCCAAGAGTCCACCAAGCGATACAACGAGATCACCATGTGAACTCCATCCTCGGCGATATTCATAAGGGGGTAACCACTCAATCTCGTGTCGCTCATTTTTGTGAATGTTACTCCTTTGTGTCTCCTATTGAGCCATACAGGGTGGAAGACGCATTAAGGGATTCAGATTGGGTGTTGGCAATGCAAGAGGAACTCAACAACTTCACGAGGAATGAGGTATGGCATCTTGTTCCACGTCCTAATCAAAATGTTGTAGGAACCAAATGGGTATTTCACAACAAGTAAGATGAACATGGTGTGGTGACAAGGAACAAAGCCCGACTTGTGGCCAAGGGATACTCACAAGTCGAAGGTTTGGATTTCGGGGAAACCTATGCACCCATAGCTAGGCTTGAGTCAATTCGTATATTACTTGACTATGCTACTTACCATGACTTTAAGCTCTATCAAATGGACGTGAAAAGTGCCTTCCTCAATGGACCAATCAAGGAGGAGGTCTATGTTGAGCAACCTCCCGGCTTTGAAGATAGTGAGTACCCTAACCATGTATATAAACTCTCTAAGGTGCTTTATGGGCTCAAGCAAGCCCCAAGAGCATGGTATGAATGCCTAAGAGATTTTCTTATCGCTAATGGCTTCAAAGTCGGAAAAGTCGATCCTACTCTCTTTACTAAAACTATTGCAAATGATTTGTTTGTATGCCAAATTTATGTTGATGATATCATATTTGGGTCTACTAACAAATCTACTTGTGAAGAGTTTAGTAGGATCATGGTTCAAAAAATCGAGATGTCTATGATGGGGGAGTTGAAGTATTTCCTAGGATTTCAAGTCAAGCAACTCCAAGAGGGCACCTTCATCAGCCAAACAAAGTACATTCAAGACATACTCACCAAGTTTGGGATAAAGGATGCCAAGCCCATCAAGACACCCATGGGAACCAATGGGCATCTCGACATCAACACAGGAGGTAAATCCGTAGATCAAAAGGTATATCGGTCGATGATAGGATCTCTACTTTATTTATATGCATCTCGACCAAATATTATGCTTTCTGTATGCATGTGTGCAAGATTCCAAGCCGATCCTAAGGAAGTTCACCTTAGGGCCGTAAAACGAATCTTGAGATATTTAGTTCATACTCCTAAGTTTGGCCTTTGGTACCCCAAGGGATCCACTTTTGATTTAATTGGTTATTCAGATGCTGACTGGGCAGGGTGTAAAATTGATAGAAAGAGCACATCAGGGACTTGTCAGTTCTTGGGAAGATCCCTGGTGTCTTGGGCTTCAAAGAAACAAAATTCGGTAGCTCTTTCTACCGCCAAAGCCGAGTACATTGCCGCAGGCCATTGTTGCGCGCAATTGCCTTGGATGAGGCAAACCCTTAGGGACTATGGTTACAAATTAACCAAAGTTCCTCTCCTATGTGATAATGAGAGTGAAATCCGCATGGCGGATAATCCCGTTGAGAACAGCCGCACTAAGCACATAGCCATTCGGTATCACTTTTTGAGGGATCACCAACAAAGGGGGGATATCGAGATTGCTTATGTTAGCACCAAAGAACAATTAGCCGATATCTTTACCAAGCCATTAGATGAGAAAACCTTTACCAAACTTAGGCATGAGCTAAACATTCTTGATTCTAGGAATTTTGATTGATATTTTGCACACATAGCTCATTTATATACCTTTGATCATATCTCTTTCAATTACTATGACTAATGTATTGTCAAGTGTATTTTATACCAAGTCATAGATTGAAAGGGAAATGGAGTCTTCGGCGAAGATAAGGCTTCTACTCCACTCCGTCGTATTATTTATCCTTCGCCGACACTCCGCATCGCTCTCCAATTTGGTATCATCTTCACTCATATATTGTTTGCCAAAGGGGGAGAGAAAGTAAAAAGGGCTTATATTTCACTCACAAGTATCCGTTTTTGGCGATTCATGCCAAAGGGGGAGAAAGTATTAGCCCAAAGCAAAAGGACCGCACCGCCACCAATTTCAAAAATGTAGTCTTTCAATTTGTATTAAAAGAAATTTTTCAATTGGTATCTTATTTTTGATATAATTTCAAATTGGTTTGACCTCCTTCAAAATTAATATCTAAAACCCTCTTGAACACTAAGAGGAGAATTTCATTGAGGGGGAGTTTTGTTTAGCCAAAGGAAAAGCATTTGAAACAGGGGGATAAAATTTCAAATCTTGAAAATGCTTCTCAAAATCTTAGTTATATACCTTTGACTATTTGCAAAAAGATTTTGAAAAAGAATTTCCAAAAACATTTGCAAAAACAAAACAAGTGGTGCAAGCGTGGTCCAAAATGTTAAAATGAAGAAAGCAATCCATGCATATCTTATGAAATGTAAATTGGTTTAATTCCAAGCAACCTTTGCACTTACCTTTTGCAAACTAGTTCAATTACTGCACCTATATATTTGCTTTGGTTTGTGTTGGCATCAATCACCAAAAAGGGGGAGATTGAAAGGGAAATAGGGTCAAACCTTTACCTAAATGATTTTCGTGGTTGAATTGCCCAACACAAATAATTGGACTAACTAATTTGCTCTAGATTATAAGTTCTACAGGTGCCAAAGGTTCAACACAAACCAATAAAAAGTCCAAGAAAGGGTTCAAATTAAAAGAGCAAAAGACAACCGAAGGTTGTCCTGGTCTGGCGCACCGGACTGTCCGGTGTACCACCGGACTATCCGGTGCACCAGGGAGATCAACTCCGAACTTGCCACCTTCGGGTTTCTGGGATTGTCTCTCCGCTATAATTCACCGGACTGTCCGGTGTGCCAAGCAGAGTAACGGCTACAGCGCCAACGGTCGACTGCAAAAGTGTACAGTGAACAGTGAACAGTGCGGACTGCGCGCGCAGAGTCAGAGCAGACGCCAGAAGGCGCACCGGACTGTATGTCAGAGCTCCAACGGTCGAATCCTAATGGTTGGGTGACGTGGCTGGTGCACCGGACAGTGTCCGGTGCGCCCTTCGACAGCAGCCTTCCCCAACGGTCACTTTGGTGGTTGGGGCTATAAATACCCCCAACCACCACACTTCAAGACATCCAAGTTTTCAGCCAACACATTTAATACAAGAGCTAGTGCATTCAATACAAGACACAAATAGAGTGAATCAAAATCTCTCCAAGTCCCAATTCCACTCAAAGCAATAGTGACTAGAAGAGAGAGTTTTATCGTGTTCTTTTGAGCTCTTGCGCTTGGATCACTTTTTCCCCATTTCTTGTTCCTAAGATCTTTGTAATCAAAGCAAGAGACACCAATTGTGTGTTGGTCCTTGTGGGGACTAAGTGTCCCAATTGATTGAGAAGAGAAGCTCACTTGGTCTAAGTGACCGTTTGAGAGAGGGAAAGGGTTGAAAGAGACCCGGTCTTTGTGACCACCTCAATGGGGAGTAGGTTTGCAAGAACCGAACCTCGGTAAAACAAATCACTGTGCCATCCGCTCTTATTCGCTTGTGATTTGTTTTCGCCCTCTCTTTCGGACTCGATTATATTTCTAACGCTAACCCCGGCTTGTAGTTGTGCTTAAACTTTATAAATTTCAGATTTGCCTATTCACCCCCCCCCTCTAGGCGACTTTCAATCGCTGATTGGACGCTAGGGGCTCAGAAAGAAGTAACAAAAGACGCCGAAGCCTGGACAGTCTTCTGTGATGGTTCTTGGGGAACCTTCGATGCAGGAGCCGCTGCTGTCCTAGTAGCGCCTTCTAAAGTCAGAACATGCTATGCAGCAAGACTGGATTTTAGTTGTACAAATAACAATGTTGAGTACGAAGCCCTTCTATTGGGGCTTCGGAAATTAAAAGCAATGGGAATAAGAAGGGCGATCCTTAAAACTAACTCCCAAGTCATCTCTGGCCATGTAGACAAAAGCAGCAAGGTAAGGGATCCGAAGCTTAAAAAATATTTGGACACAGTCCGAAGGTTGGAGGTTTCTTTCGAAGGTTTTTCTGTAAAAAATATCCCAAGAGGGGAAAATGAGCATGCAGATCTACTAGCTAAGTCAGCAGCATAGGGGCTCCTGCTACCTTCGGAGGTATTCTTTGAGACAATAAAAGCACCTTCGGTTGAACATATGGAGAGAGCAGTGCTCACAATATCACCTGTACATAGTGAAGATTGGAGGACTAAAATTATATCTTTCCTTCAAGGTAACTGTCTTTCGGATGACGAAGTTTATAATAAAAGAATGGAAGCAAGGACAAGACCATATGTCATAATAGAAGGGGAGTTATACAAACATGGAGTCTGCTCTCCACTTCACAAGTGTTTATCCAGAACCGAAGGTATAGAGCTAATGAAGGATACATGAAGGTTTGTGTGGATCTCACATTAGTTCTAGACCTTTGTTGGGAAAGGTTTTTAGATAAGGATTTTATTGGCTGAAGGTAGCTTCGGATGCAACAAATCTGGTCCAAAAGTGTGACAATTGTCAAAAATGTGCAAGAGACCAGAAACAACCTTCGTCGCTAACTCAGCTAATACAGCCAACCTGGCCATTGCAAAGACGGGGTTTAGATTTGTTGGGCCCACTCCCACTAGCACAAGGCAACTTGAAGTATGTTGTAGTGGCAGAAGAATATTTTTCTAGATGGATTGAGGCCAAACTCTTAGCTACAATAACCTCGGTCACGGTCCAAAAATTCTTCTGGCAAAATATTGTTTGTCGCTTCGGCGTGCCGAAGGCAATAACCGTGGACAATGGTACGCAACTTGATGCTGAAGCATTCAAAGATTTTTGTGACCAAATTGGTACGAAGATCCATTTTGCATCAGTTACGCATCCAGAATCAAATGGGCTGGTAGAAAGAGCAAATGATATTATAATGACAGGAATAATGAAGCTAATCTTCAACTAGCCTAGAGGAAAGTGGCCAGACGAGCTGATTAAAGTGGTGTGGAGCCACAACACAACTGCGTCAAGGTCAACAGGATTTACACCCTTCAAACTGTTATTTGGTGACGAAGCAATAACTCCAGAAGAAGCAAAGACAGGGTCAATAAGAACAATAACTTCGACAGAAGACGAAGCTAATTATCAAGTAACAAAAGATACTATAGAAGGGACCAGGCTGCAGGCTATAGAGCACATTAATAAATATCAGGCCGAAACAATAAAATGACGTGACAGAAAAGTTCGATTGAAAAATATCAAGCCAGGACATCTGGTGCTTTGGAGGGTAGCCAACCCAGACACAGTGGGTAAGTTGCAACTGAAATGGGAAGGTCCTTTTCTGGTAGTATCTTCGTCAAGGCCCAGTTCTTATAGATTGAAGGATATTGACGGCAACGACATACCCAGATCTTGGAATGCGGATGAGCTTCGGCGATACTATGTGTAACATGATGTAATCTTTTTTCATTTTTTCTATGGCACCCTTTTCCTTTCAAGAGGGGAGAAAGGTTTTTAATGGGGCCATAGTTTGTAATTTTTCACTTATCTAGCCCTACGAGGGCAGAATCCCCCAAAAAGGATGTAATATGTAAAATCTGAGCATGCACCGACGAGTGCAAAAAGAAAAACAGGGAGAAGCTCAAAAGACGTACCCAAGGGGATGCAAATCATGATGAAGCTGCAAAAAAGTCGTTCCTAAGGGAGCACAGCGTAAGTTTTCTGCTCAAAAGTCGTTCCTAAGGGAATGCAGAGCCAAAAGCATGATGAAGCTGTAAAAAAGTCGTTCCTAAGGGAGCATAGAGTAAGTTTTCTGCTTAAAAGTCGTTCCAAAGGGAATGCAGAGCTAAATACCACCGAAATAGAAGGTGAAGAAGTTCAAAAGTCGTTCCTAAGGGGATGCAGAACTTAAATACAACCAAAATAGAAGGTGAAGAAGCTCAAAAGTCGTTCCTAAGGGGATGCAGAGCTTAAGACTCAAAAGTCATTCCTAAGGGGATGCAGAGTCTGGGTGTGGCTTCGTGTGTGTGTTTGGGACATTCATTTGCACGTTACATTACATCATTCATTGCATTCATATACATTCATGTAGACATTCGTAGGATCATCATCATCATAACATAAAGCACAAACAGATACTTCAGCTTTGATAACAATGCTTCGATGAGCATGAAGAAGCAAGATATGCTTCGTTGTGTACGAAAAGAAGGGAAGGTGTTTTTTGTCTTTCGCTCAAAAGATATAAGTTTCGTCCACAGCAAAGCAATTTACACATGGAAGAAAAGGTAAAAATATATTACAAGGTATGGACAAATATACAGAGTAGTGTTCAACTCTCGATTACACTGTCTTTAACAGAGATAATACAAATGCCTCTAAAGATCTATGCAGGCAGGCCTAAAAAACAGCATCAGCGGCCCTTCGGAGTCTGCTTCGGATTATCAATCTTCGGCATCATCATCCTACACATAACAAAGTTTTATAAGGTAAAAAGTAATCACAAGAAAAGGTAAGCAATAGGTATAAGTTTCATACCGGTTTAAGCAAACTTCGGGCCTCGTCACCAGCCAAATCTCGACAACCCTTCGCCCAAATTTGAGTTATAAATCTACTCCCTATGCTTCGGGCCTCGCTGGGAATGTCAACCAAATCCGTTGAAGATAGGCTGAAAGTTGGTCTATTGACAATTTTCCCGTGCGTACAACCAGCTTTCAGAAATGTTGCAGTTGTGCCGCGAGAAGCTAGCAGGGCACAGAAGTCACCGTGCCCCGCTATTACTTCGGCAAGCGCCTCGATTTCGCCTTCAATGTGTTCGAAGGTGCTTGATATGTTTTCGGCTGAAGGGGTAAATTTTTCAGCGTTGGCTCCAACTGAGTTGAAAACCTTCTTCAATCGCTGTACGCAGCGACTGCCAAAATCCAGACACATGTTCTGAAGTTCTTTCAAAGATTGTTTCAGTTTCGTGTTTTCGACAGCTTCAGCTTCAAATTTTGTCTGTAATTTTTTTCTTTTTTGTTCGAAGCTCTCTGATTTTTGGAGAAGCTCCCATGTTTAATCTAGCATTTTCGGTTTGCGCTTCTGCTAGGGAACCTTCTATTGCTTGGAGTAGGAAATCTTTCTTTTCAAGAGAAGCTTCGTATTCTTTAATCTTGTTCTCTAGACCCTCAATTATAATTTCGTTCTTTTTATCCTCGAGGTCTTGTTGCATTTGCAGTGCTTTGCTCAGCAGCATACTCTGTACAAATAGACCTTCATCAGCAAATTTGCTTCGTCGCAAAAATAAGTAAAATTTTGCTTCATCACAAGAATTTTACCGTAAAGTTGGAATAAAACAAATTACCGACAATATGTTGTCGTCGGTAGCTGCTGATATCGGCTTCGAGCTTTGGAAAACCAACACTCTTCGATATAGTGCCGATTACCTTCGCCCTAGTACGGTCGTGAACGCATTCCAAGGCCTCTTCATCGATTCCGCCAAAGAGCATGGCTCCTGGCTGGTAGCCACAGGAAATGTCGTATTCCTGTAGCTCCTTCTTTTCAACCTCAGATAGTTCTTGTCCGATCAGGCTCCGAAGCTTGAAATCTTTTTCTTCCGAAGCAGCTTCGGCAATTTTCTTTCCTTTGTCAGGCACTGGGGCCATGACCTGTTCTGCAGCTGCAACTGTTTCTTATGTAGGCATATCCAATAGCAATGTATTAATTCCAGATAAGGTGGCCTCCAAGTTGGTAGCTTCGGTGGCAGCTTCGGCCGATATGTTTGCTTCGGCAGCGGCCTCGACGCTTACAGTAGGTGCTATCTTAGATGTCGTGGCCGATGGTGGCGTCTTTTCAATGGCTTGCATTAGGCTACCAATTATTCGTTTCTTCAGCCCATCTGCCTTCTTTGTAGCCGAAGGTTCTTCTTTCTTCTGAAAAAGCTTCGCCAGTTCCGGTCCCAGAGGGCTTAGCAGCTTGATAGGTAGAGATTCAATCATTACCTTTAAAATTTCTGCCACTTCGGCAGCTGGAGGTGTTGAGGGAGTCTCTTCTTCCTCTTCAATCATCTTCGGCTCTGGGGATTTAGCTTTTCTTTTCTTTAAAGCTGCTACCCTCGGCTCAGGAGAGGATTTTCTCTTCTTTAAAACCTTCTCATCCTCCTTCACCATCCTAGCAGCTTGTCTGCTCAGAACGCAAACAATCCTTTTTCTTTTTGCCCCTTCGACACCCTTGTTGAGCCACTCATAATCAGGGTATTCAAATTTTAGAGCGTCCATTACCCGGTTTAACCTTCGTTTTGGCCGGGTGCTGAAGGCTGCTGTCATTAATTGGTCTTCTTTTTTAGTGTAGTTCCCCAAAATTTCATTGCACATAGTTTCAATCATTTCCAGCCATTCTTGGCAAGGCTCCTTGAACTGTTTCTCAAACTTAAAACGGTAAGGTAATCGAACAAGTTCATATTTCTTCTTTGTTCCCTTTAGCTTTGGCATGGCCCAATCACTTGACGTTGGAGATGTCCTATTGGCCAGGTATTCTTGCACCAGGTCTCTGGTGCTGATCTATTCAGCCACCACCCTGAATTCTACTACGGCCAGTTGGCATGGTGACCCTAGCTGCATGTTGCACAGGGGTCGGGTCATTTCGAAGTTTAGAGATAGCAGAGACATAACCATCGTCATCAGTTTCCCCATTTTCTTCTCATCAGCCTTGATATAGAACCATTCACCTTTCCAGCCGGTTGGCCACTTGGTGCGATAGCTGAGAACTGGAGCCTTCGTATCCTTGTGATACGCAAAATTGTAGCAACCAAAATTTTCATGTAAACCTTCTGCCCTGGCCTTCGTCTGGTAGTGCAACTCGTGCACTCGGCAGAATGCTTCGGCATCTGGGTCCATCCCTTGGCTTCAGAGGGCCCAGATGAAGATGCTGAGCCTAACGAGCGTTAGGGGTCAGCTGATGAAGATAAATTTCAAAAAAAAAATTCAAAACTTCTCCTATCATTTCGTTCAGAGGAAACCGTAATCCTGCTCTAAAAAAACTTTTGAAAACCACTACTTCATCATCCCTCGGCGCTGGGTGGTTTCTTCTCCGGCAAAACGAACAAGTTTCCTTTTAGCTTCTCCAAAGTAGCCCAGCTTCACCATTATGGGCACGTCGGCTTCAGACACAGTAGATTTCTCAAAATCTAGGTGGCTGGGTTTCGATGGGATCAAAATGCTATAATCTTCCTCTTCTTCATCAGCATTTTCTTCTTCAATATCAGCCTGTTCAGCTTCGGCAGCAGGTGTACCTTCATCAATGGTTCCCTCTATCACAACTAAACCTGATCGTTTCATGACTTCAGAAATTGGTGCCATCTCAGTAACTTCGGTTTCTTCTCCCTCACATGACACCCTTGCAGTCGAGCGCACTCTAACCATTTGATTGATTTTTCTCGGTTTTTACGAAGATTGATGGTTCTTGTGCAGTTATGACGAAGCTCACTCTTCTGACGAAGTTAACTCTAAATAATGAAGTGATTGCCTGAGAGCGCAGTAAAAAACCTTCGGCTATGGTTAAATTTTTTAATAGCACAACAGTGCAATAGCAATGAATGTTGTGGTAAATCTGCACCAACCCGTCTGTTCATATAGTGCTGCATGTGGGAAGGTGAATCGTCAAACCGCATGTACTCGTTGAACGGTGGACCACTCGGTACTCGGAAGGCGAACCGCCAGATCGTCTGCACTCGCTGAACGGTGGACCACCTTACGCCTGGAGTATTTTAATCGTTTCTCGGCAACGAGCTCAAGGATTGTGTTTTTCGGACCTTCGGCGTTCCGAAGCCTTTGAGATTTTTCACGGATCGAGCTCGTTATGAAAAACGATCCAGCACCGTGAAGGGGCTACTGTTGGGGGCCTTCTTCTACGCCGAAGGTCCTCTAAGCAAAAACACCTTCAGCAGGACGATATGAACGCATACATAACACGAAGGTATATGTTGAAGCTACAACTCAGAAAGCTTCGGCATAACGATGTGTCTTGAGACGAAGGGCGGCACCGACTTAAAGAGGAAAAGACTGTTCAATCCCTGATAATTTGTGTCATGTTTGTAATTTGTTATCAAGGACGTAAATGTAATTTCAACCGGGCTGTGTCCCGTGCCTATAAATAGGTGAACAGTAACCCTGTACTGTTCACGCTGACTTGTATTCACTCGTTCACGTCATACCTGGATTTTCACCTTTTGTCAAACCGAAGGTATAAATGTAATTCGATATTGTTTATGTTTGTTCATGATGATATTATAAAAATATCCTAATGATGTCATATAATTATTAATGCTTTTTTCCATGTTTCATATGTTTCTACTTTCTTTATTATACACCGAGATGATGAAGGTACGTCCTTCATGACCTTCGTCTGAAGATCATTATATCCTGAGGGAGATAATGCTTCGAAGGACGAAGGTCTTTAACCATTAACATTTCGTGTTGCCTTGTTCTTATCTCATAGCATTTGAGAACAAGTCCCCAACAGGCGGTTTGAACAGTACAAGGGATTTCAAAGTATCTTTGGTTTCTTATTCACTTCATAAAAGTTGTGTTCTTTAGATGACAAAAGTTTGTTGTCTGCTTGTGTTAATCTTAAGGAAGCACTTAAAAGTGGTGAACATTTTCATATTGATGGCAAAGATTTTTTATTAAAATTGCTTCAAGGTTTTATCCCATGGAAACCATTGGGAGTTGCTGCCATTCTGAAGTTTGTGAAACAAATGGGATGTTTTCCAAATGCCCTTGTTGCCTACAGAATTTTACAGACTATGACTGTTGCATCTACGAAGTGGAGCTTTTCAAAATTGAAGTTGTCAAGGTAATATTTGTGCAGTACCATGACACAGGAAAAGGCTCAATGGATTAGTGACAATAGCACTTGAAAATGATGGTTTGGAGAAGGTTAAGTATGAAGATAAAATTGATGATTTTATTTCTAAGAATACTAGGTGATTGATGCTTTTTAGTACAAGACTAGGTATGTGCACGTGTGTTGCCATGAGGCGGGAGAGCATGGGGAATAGCGTCTAGACTACAAATATATTTTTTCTTTTATTTCTAAACACTAAGGTACATGTGGTGTGGTGGTTAGCCCCCAATTTTTGGAGTAGATGAGTGTGGGTTCAAGTACTCGTTCTGCACTAATTTTTTGTTGACGTTGGGCGTGGGGAGGGTGAAGTCATGGTAGCACGAGTGCCCATATTGATATTAGGTTCTTAATAGAGTAGTATAGATTTGTGAAACAAATGAGATGTTTTCCAAATGCCCTTATTGCATACAGAATTTTACTGACTACGACTGTTGCATCTACGGAGTGGAGTTTTTCAAAATTGAAGTTGTTAAGGTCATACTTGCGCAGTACCATGACACAGGAAAGGCTCAATGGATTAGCGACAATAGCACTTGAAAGTGGTGGTTTGGAGAAGGTCAAGGGCCCGTTCGTTTCTGCTGGAACAGACCAGGATTAATTCCAAATCTCCAAAACTTATAGTAATTATTGAAAGAATCCAAGCCAGATTTATTCCACCCCTTCATTCCATGCGAAACGAACAGGCCCTAAGTAGGAAGATATAATTGATGATTTTATTTTTAAGAATACTAGGCGATTGATGCTTTTTAGTACAAGATAAGTTGGACATCGGTAAGAAACACATGTGCCTTATTTGTTTTTTTTCAAAATAACTATTAGCATAGTTGGATCTGAATAGGGCCTTAGGTCCTGATTAATTCTATTATTAGCTAGTTGTTGGGGACTTGTTCTCAAATGCTATGAATCAAGAACAAGGCAACACAAAATGTTAAATGTTAATATCCTTCGTCCTTCGAAGCATTATTTCCCTAAGGATATAATGATTTTCGGACGAAGGTTATGAAGGACTTACCTTCATCAGCATAAAATATATTAATGAAGAAGGAATCATATGAAACATAAAAGATAACATAAACAGTTGTGTATTATTGTCGAATCATTTCCATTTTTTTACGATGGAAAAATAGAAGTGATATCAAATTACAAATGTACCTTCAGCTCGTGAGAAGGTAAAGGTACAAGTGTGACGCAAAAGCCAATGCCAAATCAGCGTGAACAGTACAGGGATACTGTTCACCTATTTATAGGCACGGGTCGCAGCCCATGGAAAATTACAATAATGCCCTTTACATTTATCAATAACTTTACGATAACTCTTCGAGGTCTAATCTGGTTTTTCATCTTTAAGTCGGTTTCCTTTTCCGCCGCTATTCCGAAGCTCTTCTACACACAGCTTCGGCTCTGTGCCAACCTTTGTGCTTCTTCGTACCGTGGCTCTGATCCGAGTCCGAAGGTACCTGTTAATGTACTTTACTCCAAAAACATTGTTAAATCATGTTTTTGAAGACCTTCGGAAGCCGAAGGCCCCCAACAGTAGCCCCTCGCAATATTAATTTGTCAGAATGATAAATTCAGATTGCGAAATGGACGAAGGCTATGAGCCGAAGGTCCGAAAAAACACCTTCCTTTTGCTAGAATAGCAACAGTCATTGGCAAATGGGGCCCTCCAGTTTCCGACATAATGGGTTTATAAATACGGGCTCGCCACAATTTATTCGGCACGCTTTCTTGCCATCTGTTTTACCTGCTCAAATAGTTTTCTGCCTATAAATATTTGGTTGCCTCCCTAGTTTTAAGCTTCGGAAGCGAGAGGCAAAAATTCCGAAGGAATGTCTGAGGAGAAGAAGGTTGCTGCCGAAATGAAGTTGAGTCTTTCTGAAGAGATGCATCTGGGTTTTCTTCGATCTATGTCGAAGACTAATACAGAAAAGATCACTAAAGAAATTTTGGAAGGTTTATCTGAAGATACTGGTGATAGCGACAGTTATGATGCGGATAGTGGTGGTGAAGACTCCAAAAATCGACCTTGGCGGCCAAGCCATGCGGTTTTCGGCAAATCAAGTATTAAAGAAAATCATCTTGTCAACATGAGGGGAAGATATTTCCGGGATTTGTCTGTTGTAAGGGCCGACGAAGGAGAGAAGACTTGCCCAACTCCTGAGGAAAATGAAGTCATAATATTTCGAAGCTTCTTGAAAGCTGGACTACGATTTCCCCTGAGCCGTTTTGTTGTGGAGGTGCTGAAGATATTTGAAATCCATCTTCACCAACTTACCCCCGAAGCAATCATAAGGATGAATATCTTTGTGTGAGCTGTGAGGAGCCAAGGCTTGGAACCTGATGCAAAAAGCTTCTGCAACGTGCACGAATTGTTATACGAGACAAAACCCTGGGGTAAGGAACAATATCACAACAACTTTGGCTGCTATAGCTTCGGCTCTCGGTCTGGGTCAAGCTGCCCAGTGCCGACCTTTCGAAAGAGATGGCCTGGCGACTGGATGACGGAATGGTTTTACGTGAAAAATGACTTGAAATCTCGAGAGGATATAAAGAAGATCATTATGCATCCCATCTGGCAACGCTTCGGCCTGTGAAGGCCGAAGGTGGAAATGAATGAAGCAGCCGAAGAATGCCAGAGAGCCTTCGGAGTTGTTTGCTCTTTTATTGGTACAAGGGATTTAACTCAAGAACATATTGCCTTCGGAGTGTGGCCTCTTGCAGATAATTGGGAAATGCCGAAAGAAACTGTTAAAGAAACTGACGAAGGTGGGCTAGTCCGGTTGAAGTATACATTCAAGTACGGAGACAAGTTTTTTGAACCAGATGATGATTGGTTAAAGAGTATTGAGACTGTAAGTGATGAATTGCTTGGGGTATACTCGAAGGCCGAAGACACTGCATTGTCAACGGCCTTCGGAGGCCAAAAAAGGAAAAGACTCAACCGGGTATTTGATGCAATCGGGTTCGTCTACCCCGACTATCGCTATCCAATACGAGGGCAAAAAAGAAAAGGCACCACTTCTGCGAAAGAAAAAGCTGCAGCTGCTCCTAGTGAGCCAGCACCAAAGAGAAAAAGGGTAAAAGTTCTCACACATCGGCCACGCTATATTGAACCAGCCACGGTGCCTGAGTTCACCGGAGAGACCTCTTCGGCTACCGAGGCTGAAGAGCCAACCCTGCTGCCAGAAGTCGCAGAAATGGCCAAAGTGCCAGCGACAAAAAAGATAAAAGAACCAGAGATGGAAGAAGCGAAAGCATCAGCTGAAGGAGTGAAGGTATCAGAAATTTTAAGTCCTTCAGAAGAAATTGAAGCATCAAAAATTAAGAAGGGGCCGACAGTGACCCCAAAAAGGAAAAGAATGGTTAATGTGTTAGATGTTTTGGAAACAATTAAACTTCCCAGCACAACCCCAAAGAAGACTGCTGAAACTTCTGAGGCACCCGCTGAAGTGTCCGTTGCTGAAGCTCCGAAGCAACAGACTGGAGTTGAAACCGGGCCTTCAGAACCAACCAAGGTAATACCTTCGGAAGCAGAAGAAGTAAAAATTGCAAAGGCAACCGAAGAAATGAAAATGTCAGAGCCAGCTTCGGCCGAAGAAATTGATACCGCCGTCCCCGAAGCATCTTCCAAAATATACGATTATATTGTGCGTCATGCTTCGGGGAAAAAGTTATCGGAAGAAGAAGTTTTTGAAGCTAATCACTATGCCAAAGAATTGAAATATCCGAAGGGGGCACTAGTGTTCAATGAGACGGACGAAGAGGATTTCCTATACTGCCTCCCAGACAATAAAGAATTATCCGTCTACCGGGAGATGTCTAGAAGTATGGGGTTTCCGAAGCTCGAAGCTGGGCTATGTGCTATGATGAAGGAGGATCTTGCGGATAGTCTTGCGTACAACAGCCTGAAGGTATGGGAATTGGATGTTTACAAAATTTATAATTCATAACTCATTCTTTTATTCTTACACTAACCTTTTTTACATATAGGGTTTAATTTTAAGCAACGCATTGAGAGCACAAAAGAGTGCCGAAGACGAGAGCTATGAAATTGCATTCAACAACCTATGATCAGAAGTTATTAAACTGAGAAATGAAGCTCTGGAAAAGGATAAAATTCTGCTTACATTGGTGGACAAGGTAAAAAATGACGAAGATGCCTCAAAGGCCCAGGCCGAAGCCCAAAGACGTGAAATTAAAGATCTTCAGAAACAGCTAGCTAGAGCTAAAGAAGAGCGTATACTTGAAGAAACAAAACGGGAGCTTAGTGATCAATTGGCCAATCATTTAGAGATAAGTGTTAAGGAGCTTCGTGCATCCCAGAGGAAATGTTATGTTAAATCCATAGAGTGCGTCAAAAAGATAAAATATAGCTTCGCCAGCGTTGGCGCGTTCTCTAGTGAAGAGAATTTTTCAAGAGGTAATCCTGAAGGTCCAATGGAATGGATCAGTCACGAAGCAGAGGCCTTCGAGGAAATCCTAAATAGTCGTGGTGATATCTGCGCTTTTTCGGGTGCTAGGGGGATTGCTGCTGTTTTGGAGAGGAAAGGCTGTGAACATATAAAATCCTTAGCGCAGTCCGAAGCTACTTTGTCTACTGAAGACATTAAAGACCCCTCACCCGAAGCAAGCATGGTCGGCGGGAAATTCTTCACCGATATCTGGGATAACGGCGGCCGAGAATTGGTGCAAGAAATTATTCAAAGGAGTGAAAAAGGCATCCACGATGCTAGAAAAGTAGCGGAAGCTGCCGAGAAAAGTACAGAGCCCGAAGGGCACATAGGTATTAATTAGTGGTTTTTATCATGCTGTAATTTTTAATTCCAGACTCTGTTCTCGGTTTGTAATAGTAATATAGCCGTATCTTTTCTTCCCTCAGAAGCTGCTGAGGCATCCCCGGGCCCCCACCCGAAGGGGGACGATGAAATTAGAAAAATGGCCGAAGCCATTATGGACAAGGTTGTCAACCAACTATTGAACGAAGCTGTAGAGATAGTGCTTAAAGAGGATTGAATGCCATTGTAGAAACATTTGAAACGTAAAAATGTGTAATATATTGTAACTTTAAATGTAATATACAATCTATTTATAGTTTAATCCTTTACGATGCATGAAACTTTGCATACATACCATTTTTTGAGCCTTCGGCGAAAAAACACCTTCCCTTCTTTTCATGCTTCGTGAAGACAATCCTTTCTATACCATAAGAATTTGTTTACTTCTCTGATGAGAAATGTCCAAGCTTCGTGAAATGTTCTTCGAAGCTGTAAAAAAGTTTTGTGTTGCGTTTCCGATGAGGCTACACTTCATCTCGATTTGTCTTGTGCCTTAGCACGATTTTCTCTTTTCCAAAATATGTTCCGAAGGTCAACACTGTATCCCCTTCTTGTTCCAGATGCACTATGCTGTATGATGCTTATGTTATGCAAAAATGATGTGATGATGTTATGTTATGCAAAATGATATTTGTGCCGCAGATACATATCCCTGTAATAAAGCACACACACTTTTTATATCAGCGCTGACTTTTCGCTGTAAGCCTCCCTTAGGAGCTTCTTCGCCTTTTACTTTCAGCGGAATCAGCGTTTATTTTTCGTTGTAAGCCTCCCTTAGGAGCTTCTTCGCCTTTTACTTTCAGCGGAATCAGCGTTTATTTTTCGCTGTAAGCCTCCCTTAGGAGCTTCTTCGCCTTTTACTTTCAGCGGAATCAGCGTTTATTTTTCGCTGTATGTTTAGAAAACTTACACTGCGCTCCCTTAGGAACGACTTTTTACAGCTTCGAACAATTTGTACTGTGTACGTTAGATCAAATTTTTGATAATACAAAGGTCCTTCAAATCAGTATAAGTTCGTATGCTTCGGCAACTCAAGCCTATGGAAAAAACATATTTTTATTATGGTAAAAGACGAAAGTATTACAAGGAATTGAAATTCAATTAAAAACATTTAAATTCTTCATAATTGTTCCTTATTAACAAAAGGGTAATAGCGAATGTAGAAAATGCAAAAAAACTGCTGTGGAGGTAGGATATTTGTCAATAAATGTGCTTCGACTCTGGCACAGTGCTGTTGACTGTGCGAGCTTCGGACTCCTCTCTGAAATCCCTCTGAAGATGATTGTGGTGACTCCCTTCTGGCTGTTGTCCTCGCTGGATCGGCGGTGGCGGTGGAGGTTGCTGCCAAGATGCTTGGGGTTGGCTCGCCGAAGCAACAGAAGCTGCAGGGTGGTTGCCTACATATTCTGGAATATAAGGTGAGTGATACGAAGCAGTATGCATGACCTGCTTCGGCTGACTCTGTTGCGCTGCTGCTTCCGCTATTTCCTTCTGCTTCTAGATGGTAACATGGCACATCCTGGTAGTATGGCCCTTGTCTTCACCACAGAATAGGCAATATATTTTTCTTGGCTGGTCTCCAAACCTTCCCCCGAAGCCCCTGGCGCCTCTGCCCCTTGGCGCTGGCGGCCGAAAAGAACTCTGCTGTTGGGCTGAAGCTTGTGAAGAGTGTTATGGCCTTTGCTGCTGGCTCCCTCGATCATCAGTTTAAGCAGAGTTATGGATTGACCTAACATGCCTCAGGTGAAATCTTCCTCCGAAGCCCCTGGTCATTTCAGAGAACCTGAATGCTTCCTCCCTTCTTTGGCGGAAGTCATTGTCAGCTCGAATGTATTCGTCCATCTTCTGGAGCAGCTTCTCCAACGTTTGTGGTGGCTTCCTGGCAAAGTACTGCGCTGATGGTCCCGGCCGAAGCCCCTTAATCATGGCCTCAATGACAATTTCATTGGGCACTGTTGGCGCTTGTGCCCTCAGGCGCAGAAACCTCCGGACATACGCCTGAAGGTACTCTTCATGGTCCTGGGTACACTGGAAGAGAGCCTGAGCGGTGACTGGCTTCGTCTGAAACCCTTGGAAGCTAGTTATCAGCATATCCTTCAATTTCTGCCAAGAAGTGATTGTCCCTGGCCGGAGAGAAGAGTACCAAGTCTGAGCAACGCTCCTGACGGCCATGACAAAAGATTTTGTCATGACTGCCGTATTGCCACCATACGAAGATATGGTTGCTTCATAGCTCATTAGAAATTGCTTCGGGTCTGTGTGACCGTCATACATGGGGAGTTGGGGTGGCTTATAAGACTGTGGCCATGGTGTAGCCTGCAATTCTGTTGAGAGAGGAGAAGCATCATCAAAAGCAAAGTTTCCATGATGGAAATCTTCATACCAGTCATCCTCATTGTGGAAGCCTTCCTGATGAAGCTCTCTGCGTGGAGGCCTTCGGCTTTGATCATCTTGAACAAGATGACGAACCTCTTCAGAAGCTTCGTCTATCTGTCTCTGAAGATCAGCTAGACGAGCCATCTTCTCCTTCTTGCGTTGCACCTGTTGCTGAAGGATCTCCAGGTTTTGGATCTCCTGATCCAGGTCATCCTCCGGAGGTGTTGGACTAACAGCCTTCCTCTTCTGGCTTCGGGCCTCTCTAAGAGAAAGGACATCCTGATTGGGATCCAGTGGTTGTAAAGTACCAGCCCCTGTCGCTGAAGCTTTTTTCGGCGGCATGACGAAGGTGATGCTTGCCGAAAGTGTTCAAGATTCAAAAAATGTAAGTGAATTCACCGGAGGTGGGCACCAATGTTGGGGACTTGTTCTCAAATGCTATGAATCAAGAACAAGGCAACACAAAATGTTAAATGTTAATATCCTTCGTCCTTCGAAGCATTATTTCCCTAAGGATATAATGATTTTCGGACGAAGGTTATGAAGGACTTACCTTCATCAGCATAAAATATATTAATGAAGAAGGAATCATATGAAACATAAAAGATAACATAAACAGTTGTGTATTATTGTCGAATCATTTCCATTTTTTACGATGGAAAAATAGAAGTGATATCAAATTACAAATGTACCTTCAGCTCGTGAGAAGGTAAAGGTACAAGTGTGATGCAAAAGCCAATGCCAAATCAGCGTGAACAGTACAGGGATACTGTTCACCTATTTATAGGCACGGGTCGCAGCCCATGGAAAATTACAATAATGCCCTTTACATTTATCAATAACTTTACGATAACTCTTCGAGGTCTAATCTGGTTTTTCATCTTTAAGTCGGTTTCCTTTTCTGCCGCTATTCCGAAGCTCTTCTACACACAGCTTCGGCTCTGTGCCAACCTTTGTGCTTCTTCGTACCGTGGCTCTGATCCGAGTCCGAAGGTACCTGTTAATGTACTTTACTCCAGAAACATTGTTAAATCATGTTTTTGAGGACCTTCGGAAGCCGAAGGCCCCCAACACTAGTTATAGTTAGGTCTAGCTTATAGCTCATAACAAATATTATCAGCTAACTATTAAATCGTCAATATTTTTGGGCAACGAGAACGTGTTGGATCTTTTATGGGCTTGGCCCATTTATTGAATAAACTCTATGGTGTGTAATGGTGGAGAATACCAATAGTACCATATTGGAAGTCCAAGGGTCTTTTGGCTTGACTTATATGGTGGGAATTATTCCACCTAACTTGAGAAGTCAAGAAACGGACAAGGGCGTGCCACACGCGCGCGCGCCGCCACCGCCGTCGGCCGGGCCGGGCCTACATGAGAAACAGAACTATTTCAGAGTCACAGTCCAGCCGCAAGTGAGAGTATTCCCATCTCGTGACTCTGCGCGCACAGAGCAGCGAGAGGGCAGGTGCCTCCGAAGCCCTTGTCGTTCGAGACCTTGCACGGGGGATCAGCAATTAGGTTTTTGGGGAGCGTCTACGCGACTGCCCAAAACATCTTCTTCCTGGCGACATGACAAGGGAAGCTGGACAAGGATCTGGATCATCAGAGTGCATGGGCGGGTATGATCAGTTTATTTCATTACTGTTTTACGTTCTGCAGATTAGATATGTTTCATATATTCATTTGTGTTGTTTTATATGTAGCAATGATTTTAGCTTATCTGTTCTGTCTTATTATAATATGTTATATCTGTCTATTTTAATTTTACAGTCATACTGTTTATGTTTCTATCTGTTTATTTTCAATTGTTCAGTCAGTTTATATGTTTATCATATTTATATGATTTATATGATTCATATGCTTTGTGTTCTCATGATCCATATTGTTATAGATATATTTGAGATCACGATTTCTATGATTAATTATCTTTTATATTTCATCATCATAATGTTAATTTATGGAATTAAAATGATATGGAAAATGTCTATATATCTAACAATCCAAAAACCTAATGTTAGGCATTTTTCTGTCAGAGGTTTTAATGTTGTGCTAAAGTCTGATCCTTTTGATGGTAAAAACTTCTTGATCTGGAAAGCTAAAATGGAATTGTGGCTTACTGCAATGTCTTGTTTTCATGCCGCTGAGGGCAAGCCTATCAACTTACCTCCTGAGGATGAGGCTAAGTTTAAGGCTGAAGACAACCTCTTTCGAGGAGCAGTAATTAGCGCACTTGATACAAAATTCCAGAAAAGCTATATCATCCTTCCTACAGGGAAAGAGCTGTGGGATGCACTTGTTGGAAAGTTTGGAGTAACTGACACTGGTAGTGAGCTGTATCTTATGGAGCAGTTGTATGACTACAAGATGGTTGAGAACCGATCTGTAGTGGAACAGGCTCATGAGTTTCAGGCACTAGCTAAGGAACTCGAACTTTTTCCTTGTCCTTTGCCTGACAAGTTTGTGGCTGGCGGTATAATCGCCAAGTTGCCACCTTCTTGGAAGGACTTTGCTACCTCTCTCAAACATAAGAGACAAGAGTTCAATGTGGAAGAGCTCATTGGTACTCTTGATGTTGAGGAAAGGGCTAGAACAAAGGACAGTGGAAAAGGTGTTGAGACCTCTACTGCTAATGTAGTGCAGAAGAGAAACTTCCGCAAGTTTATCAAGAAGAAAAACCAGAACAAACAAGAGAACACAAATAAACCTATTCAAACAGCACAATTTAAAAAGAAGAACAACAATAACAAGGAAAAGGGAGGATGCTTTGTCTGTGACAGTGATCAACATTGGGCTAGAGAGTGCCCTGATCGCAAGTTCACACAGGACAAGAAATCAGCAAATATTGTAACCACTGAAACTGAAGATGGAACATCTGGGTATGGTAATTCTTTACCATTTGTTCTTTCAGTTTGTAATTCACCTGAGTGGTGGATGGATAGTGGTGCAAACATTCATGTGTGCGCTGATGCCTCTATGTTCTCCTCCTATCAGGTCGGGAGGTCTGGCGCCTTGTTAATGGGAAATGGGTCACGTGCTCATGTTCTTAGTGTTGGTACGGTCATTCTAAAGTTTACTTCGGGAAAGACGGTGCCAATGAAGAGCGTGCAGCATGTGCCCTCTATCAAGAAGAATCTCGTTAGCTCTTCTATGCTATGTCGAGATGGATACAAAGTTGTTCTTAAGTCTAATAAATGTGTTGTGTCGAAACATGGTACTTTTGTTGGTAAAGGATATGACTGTGGAGGCTTGTTCTGCTTATCCCTGCATGATGTGTGTAATAAAATGGTGAATTCTGTTCATTTTTCTGATGAGTCAGATTTATGGCATTCACGTTTTTGTCATGCAAGCTTTGGCTGTCTTATGCGGTTAGAAAATCTAAATCTAATTCCTAAATTTAACTTGGTCAAAAAGTCTAAGTGCCATGTGTGTGTTGAATCAAAACAACCCCGCAAGCCTCATAAGGCTGCTGAGGCGAGGAATTTGGCACCTCTAGAACTTGTTCATTCTGATCTGTGCGAGATGAATGGAATTTTGACCAAAGATGGTAAAAGATACTTTCTCACTTTTATAGATGACTCCACTAGATTTTGCTATGTGTATCTCTTAAAAACAAAAGATGAAGCATTTAATTATTTTAAAACCTATAAAGCTGAAGTTGAGAACCAACTTGAGAGGAAAATAAAACGTTTAAGGTCTCATCGAGGTGGAGAATATTTCTCTAATGTGTTCGATGAGTTCTGCGTGGAACATGGTATTATTCATGAAAGGACACCGCCATTCTCACCACAATCCAATGGGATTGCTGAAAGGAAAAACCGCACTCTAACAGATTTGGTGAATGTCATGTTGAGTACAGCGGGATTATCCAAGGCATGGTGGGGTGAGGCGATTCTGACAGCATGTCATGTCCTGAATAGAGTTCCAACAAAGAACAAAGAGATCACACCATTTGAGGAATGGGAAAAGAGAAGATTAAATCTCTCATATTTGCGTACTTGGGGTTGCTTGGCTAAAGTGAATGTGCCAATCAACAAAAAGCGTAAACTTGGGCCTAAAACTGTTGATTGTATATTCCTTGGGTACTCTTTTCACAGCACTGGGTATAGGTTCTTAATTATAAAATCTGATGTGACTGATATGTATGTTGATACTATCATGGAATCAAGAGACGCAACATTTTTTGAGAATGAGTTTCCCATGAAGAATACACCTAGTGATATAAGTCATGAGACTATAATTCCCCATGAGCACGAACTATCGATTCCTATAGATCATGCTGAGGATTCTCACGTGCACATCCCTGAGGAGCATGACACTATAGTCACTCGAAAGAGCAAGAGACAGAGGGTTGCAAAATCCTTTGGTAATGACTTTATAGTGTACCTTGTGGAAGACACACCAACTACCATTAGTGAGGCATATTCCTCTCCTGATGCTGACTTATGGAAGGAAGCAGTAAGGAGTGAGATGGAATCTATTATGTCTAATGGAACTTGGGAGGTCGTTGACCATCCTTATGGTTGTCAACCTATAGGTTGCAAATGGATCTTCAAGAAAAAGCTTAGGCCTGATGGTACAATCGAGAGGTACAAGGCAAGGCTTGTGGCCAAAGGATATACCCAAAAGGAGGGTGAAGATTTCTTTGATACCTACTCACCAGTGGCTCGATTGACTACAATTCGCACATTAATAGCCGTGACAGCCTCTTATGGTCTTATCATTCATCAGATGGATGTTAAGACAGCTTTCCTTAATGGAGAGTTGGATGAGGAGATCTATATGGGTCAACCAGAAGGGTTCATTGCGGATGGTCAAGAGAACAAGGTGTGCAGGTTGATAAAATCATTGTATGGCCTAAAACAAGCACCTAAGCAATGGCATGAAAAGTTTAATAATACTCTTATAGCTGTTGGCTTTGCTGTAAATGAATCTGACACGTGTGTGTATTATCGGTATGGTGGGGTGAGTCTGTTATGTTGTGCCTTTATGTTGATGACATCTTGATCTTTGGATCAAATCTCAATGTGATTGAGGAAGTTAAAAATCTTCTATCGAGCAATTTCGAAATGAAAGATTTGGGAGAAGCTGATGTCATTCTAAACATCAAGCTTGTTAGAGAAGCTGATGGTGGGGTAACTTTATTACAATCCCATTATGTGGAAAAGGTATTAAGTCGCTTTGGTTTTAGTGACTGTGATCCTGCTCCAACACCTTATGACCCTAGTGTGCTATTGAGAAAGAATCGGAGAATAGCAAGGGATCAATTGACATACTCCCAGATCATTGGCTCGCTCATGTACCTTGCAAGTGCAACAAGGCCAGACATCTCTTATGATGTGAGTAAGCTAAGTCGGTTTGTGTCGAAACCAGGAGATGATCACTGGCGTGCTCTTGAGAGAGTGTTGAGGTATTTGAAAGGTACTATGTCATACGGTATTCATTATACTGGAAACCCAAAAGTGCTGGAAGGCTATTGTGATGCCAACTGGATTTCTGATGCTGATGAGCTTTATGCCACAAGCGGATATGTGTTTCTGTTTGGAGATGGCGTTGTTTCCTGGAAGTCTTGCAAGCAGAATATCTTAACGAAGTCTACAATGGAAGCAGAACTCGCAGCATTAGACACTGCTGGGGCTGAGGCCGAGTGGCTTCGTGATTTCCTATTGGACTTATCGGTAGTTGAAAAACCGATACCGGCTATTTCCATGAACTGTGACAACCAAACTGTGATTACAAAGGTTAACAGTTCCAGGAATAACATGAAGTCTACAAGGCATGTTAAAAGGAGATTGAAATCTTTCAGAAAGCTGAAAAACTCCAGAGTTGTAACGGTGGATTATGTCCACACATCGAATAATCTGGCAGATCAATTCACTAAGGGTCTATCACGCAATGTGATAGAAAGTGCATCGAGAGAAATGGGTATGAGACCCATGTGAAATCTATTCTAGTGGTAACCTGCTCTATGTGATCGGAGATCCCGTGAAGTAGAGTGGAGAAACAAGCTAGGAGTAGGTTGTGAGGAAAGATCCCTTCCTTAACTCATTTCTGATGCACATCTTTCCTATCTATAAGGCAGGATGGTATTTACCTTAATGTATTCCAAGAGTCTTATAAAGGTGAGATGTTGTCCTACAGAACATCTTTTGAGGAATACACCTATATGAGTCAGACTGCTGGTCACAGTCTATGGGACTTGGGTAATCCCTAAATACTCAAGAAAGGCACTGAAGTGTGACTTATATGCTTCTAAACAGCGGGAATACCCTTTTGCAGCCTAGTATCAGCAAAGGATTTAAGTGAATCTCACTTCGCACAAAACTGTCAATTCAAGGCTTAGTCCATTGTTCAGTTGTGAATGGGTGAAACTTTTATTCTAGATGGATGTTCAACTTAACAGTCTCCATCGAAACACTGGTATATCAAAGGATTGTGATTATGATACTTCATCATTACAAACCCTAGAATTTGGTGGGGGTTGTTGGATCTTTTATGGGCTTGGCCCATTTATTGAATAAACTCTATGCTGTGTAATGGTGGAGAATACCAATAGTACCATATTGGAAGTCCAAGGGTCTTTTGGCTTGACTTATATGGTGGGAATTATTCCACCTAACTTGAGAAGTCAAGAAACGGAAAAGGGCGTGCCACCGGCCGGGCCGGGCTCGGGCCGGCCGTGGCGTGGCAGGCGAGCGGGCGTGGTGTGGTTGTGTTAATTTTTAGCACTCACTAACCGTGGTTGTGTTAATTTTTAGCACTCACTAACCGCGTAAACCTTTCAGTTGCCTGTCTCTTCGTCAGCAGCATGCGAGACCCTTGTCCTTCAGCTGCCCGTCTCTTGGCGTGCCGCATGCGACCCTTCTCCTTCAGCTTCCCTTTGAGAGAGGTTAAGTAGAGGAGAACCCATGGCACTTGGTACACGAGAAACAGAACTATTTCAGAGTCACAGCCCAGCCGCAAGTGAGAGTATTCCCATCTCGTGACTCTACGCGCACAGAGCAGCGAGAGGGCAGGTGCCTCCGAAGCCCTTGCCGTTCGAGACCTTGCACGGGGGATCGGCAATTAGGTTTTTGGGGAGCGTCTACGCGACTGCCCAAAACATCTTCTTTCTGGCTACATGACAAGGGAAGCTGGACAAAGATCTGGATCATCAGAGCGCATGAGAGGGTATGATCAGTTTATTTTTTTACTGTTTTACGTTCTACAGATTAGATATGTTTCATATATTCATCTGTGCTGTTTTATATGTAGCAATGATTTTAGCTTATCTGTTCTGTCTTATTATAATATGTTATATCTGTCTGTTTTAATTTTACAGTCATGTTGTTTATGTTTCTATCTGTTTATTTTCAATTGTTCAGTCAGTTTATATGCTTATCATTATATGATTTATATGATTCATATGCTGTGTGTTCTCATGATCCATATTGTTATGGATATATTTGAGATCACACTTTTATATGTTATCATTATAATGTTAATTTATATAATTAAAATGATATGAAAAATGCCTATATATCTAACGTTCAAATTAATTGATAGGCAATTATCCCTAGACTGCTAGTATATAGTCTTCTAGTTAACTAATTCATGCTTGATGCGTACGTGCTTATGAAGTATCGGCTATTTGTCAAGATCATTGGCCATAGGACAGTAGTGGTCCAAAAGATCTAGATCTCCGTTGGGAGCAGGGTCACAACGTAGGGAAAGGAAAGGTGGACAATACGTGAAACCTCATCCTTTCACAGGAAAGGCGCCTCATCGGGATGCAAGGTCGCTTTCACACATGCATACATGATATTTGAGGGGATCGGCAGTGCATATTTTACAATTGAAGGGCATGCATGATATTTTACAATCTTTAATCTTTTAATTCGAAAATAAATGACAAATATTTAAGAACGAAGTTAGTATTAGGCAGAAGCTTGCATCGCATCTTTCTCGCAGGTGGTGGGATTTGCTCAGGAGGCATGATAGGTACTTGGACGGTTCCCAATTTTAGGCGGCGGAGCGGAATACTTTTAGAAATCAGAGAACTTGAATTTCTCCACAAAGCCATCCATGGCCATCGTCCATCGATCAAAATATCTGCATACACCAGCTAGCTGACACAGGGTGGGTGCCAGAGTGCCCGTGACCAACCACGCCCCATCTGCTAAACACGTAGCCATGCATGGCGCCACGGCCACGCCAGCCAAGATATTTGTTGCCCTCGTCTCGTCTTGTGCCCTTCTTAATATAAACCTTGTGCCCCTCTGCTGCAGCAAGAAGGAAAGAAGCTAGCGCTTATAGCTTGTCAGCCATGGCCACCGCCGCCGCGTCTAGCCTCCTCAAGTCCTCCTTCGCGGGCTCCCGGCTCCCGGCCGCCACGCGGACCACACCGGCGTCCCTCGTGGTGGCCACCGGCCCGCGCGGCGCCGGCGCGGGGCCCATCTGCGCGTCCATGTCCATGTCCTCCTCCAACCCGCCCTACGACCTGACGTCCTTCCGGTTCAGCCCCATCAAGGAGTCCATCGTGTCCCGCGAGATGACCCGTCGCTACATGACGGACATGATCACCTACGCCGACACCGACGTCGTCATCGTGGGCGCCGGCTCCGCGGGGCTGTCCTGCGCGTACGAGCTCTCCAAGGACCCCGCCGTGAGCATCGCCATCGTGGAGCAGTCGGTGTCGCCGGGCGGCGGCGCGTGGCTGGGCGGGCAGCTGTTCTCGGCCATGGTGGTGCGCAAGCCGGCGCACCTGTTCCTGGACGAGCTGGGCGTGGCGTACGACGAGGCCGAGGACTACGTGGTCATCAAGCACGCCGCGCTCTTCACGTCCACGGTCATGAGCCTGCTCCTGGCGCGCCCCAACGTGAAGCTGTTCAACGCCGTGGCCGTGGAGGACCTCATCGTCAGGGGAGGGCGCGTCGGCGGCGTCGTCACCAACTGGGCGCTCGTGTCCATGAACCACGACACGCAGTCCTGCATGGACCCCAACGTCATGGAGGCCAAGGTCGTGGTCAGCTCCTGCGGCCACGACGGGCCCTTCGGCGCCACCGGCGTCAAGAGGCTCCAGGACATCGGCATGATCAGCGCCGTGCCGGGGATGAAGGCGCTCGACATGAACACCGCCGAGGACGAGATCGTGCGCCTCACGCGCGAGGTCGTTCCCGGCATGATCGTCACCGGAATGGAGGTCGCCGAGATTGACGGCGCCCCCAGGATGGTCAGTAGTGAGGAAGACAATACTCATGTCATTGCGATACTCACTGAATCAATGAGGAATATGTCTAAAATTGTCTGTTGGTTGTTGCAGGGCCCGACGTTTGGCGCCATGATGATCTCCGGCCAGAAGGCGGCGCACCTGGCGCTCAAGGCCCTGGGCAGGCCCAACGCCGTGGACGGGACCATGTCGCCGCCGTTGCGCGAGGAGTTGATGATTGCGTACAAGGACGACGAGGTCGTGGACGCCTGAGTGCGGCAAGCAGAGAGGAGGATCGACGCCAGCAGCGTCTTATCTTAATTGCCTTGTTGTTCAATGATGAATCGATCGAATTCCCTTGGGTTAGCTTTATTATTGTTGTTGTTATTATTAATTTGACTCGCTATAGTGTGTCGTGTTCATAGCACCACCACCGCGCCATCGACATGCCACACCTGTGCTCTGTCTGTCACGTCACGTGCGAGTCCTACTACGGGAAAAAATGCATGGTAATCGTGGAGTTGCTTCTCTGTTCTCTTTTGTTCTGCACTGTCACTGTAACGCTGGGACTCGTCCACTAGGGGATAAAATGGTACGAATATCGGTACGAGTATCGGTTGAAAACAGCTATATACCGAATGTATAATTGGTACTCGGTAACCGAGATTAAAATCATTAAACTTTAGTTCCAAGCAAAAATATACTAAAAATTTCTCTTTACTACCCGTCCTTAGCTACAACGAGTACTAAAAAGTTCCTTTTTTAATATATTAAAATCATTAAACTTCAATCTATACTGATATCACGGCTTCACTCTCCGCGCTACCATATCGTGCAAACTATACTGAACCTAATGTGGGCATCTAGTGATACCACGGTTTCACTCTCCGCGTTACTACACCATGCAAAAAATAGTGCAAAACGAGTACTCTAACTCATACCTCCTTGCTCCAAACATTTCGGGGTAACCACCAAACCACATGTATATTAGTGTTTATAAATAAATAATAATTATATTTATAGTCTAGGCACCGCTCTACCCGCTTCCCCGCCTCGTGCCAACGCACGAGCATATACCTAATATACAGGGGCGTATCCAGGGGTGGGACAACGGGGGCCATGACCCCACCTCAATTTTTGTAATATTTTATACCTAAGTTTATATATACAATAAAATAATCAAATTTTTATATAGTAAGTTGGGTCAAATTTAATGAAAACTATGCTTTGATCTAATTTTTCCGATGCTCCACTGCTCAGCCCACTCCTCACCCAAGTCGTTCGATTCCTTCCTCTAGCGCTAGCTCACTCATGGTTCGCTCGCTCCTTCGGTCATCGAATGATCAGTTGGGTGACCTAACTCAACCGCTACCATCGCCACCTTTCCTCATCACTTAGCTTTGTCGCCTCATGCTTTGTCTAGGTACTCTAGTATTCACCCCAACCCACCTATATCGAGGTAGATTGTGGTGTAAGTTAAACTAATTTACACCACAATCTACCTCAATACATGTGGATCGAGATGGATACTAGAGTATCCAAATAAAGCATCATCATGATCTTGCACGTAGTGCCGCTACCTTGCCTCGTAGTTGAAAGGGAAATAGGCTTACACCTTTTCCTAAATGATTTTGGTGGTTGAATTGCCCAACACAAACAATTGGACTAACTAGTTTACTCTAGATTATAAGTTTTACAGGTGCCAAAGGTTCACAACAAACCAATAAAAAGACCAAGAAAAGGGTTCAAATAAAGAGAGCAAAAGACAACCCGAAGGCTGCCCTGGTCTGGCGCACCGGACTGTCCGGTGCACCAGGGAGCTCAACTCTAAACTGCTCAGCTTCGGGAATTTGGAATGTGGCTCTGCTATAATTCACCGGACTGTCCGGTGTAGCACCGGACTGTCCAGTGTGCCAAGCAGAGCAACAGCTACAAGCGCCAACGGTCGACTGCAACGCTACAGTGCGCGCTTCTGCGCGCAGAAGTCAGAGCAGGCGCCAGAGGCGCACCGGATAGTGAACAGGACCTGTCCGGTGCACCACCGGACTGTCCGGTGGCCCCACTTGTCAGAGCTCCAACGGTCGGAACCCAACGGCCTGGTGACATGGCGACAGAAGCCCTCACCAACGGTCACTTTGGTGGTTGGGGCTATAAATACCCCCAACCACCCACCATTCATTGCATCCAAGTTTTCAGCCTTCACACCTCATACAAGAGCTCTAGACTTCATTCAAAGACACAAACAAGAGATCAAATCCTCTCCCAAGTCCAAAGATCATTCCAATCAAATAGTGACTAGTGAGAGAGACAATTGTGTTCATTTGAGCTCTTGCGCTTGGATTGCTTTTCATCTTCCTTCTTTCTTGTTTCCAACTCAATTGTAACCAAGACAAGAGACACCAATTTTGTGGTGGTCCTTGTGGGGACTTAGTGTCCTGTTTGATTGAAAAGAGAAGCTCACTCGGTCTAAGTGACCGTTTGAGAGAGGGAAAGGGTTGAAAGAGACCCAGTCTTTGTGACCACCTCAACGGGGAGTAGGTTTGCAAGAACCGAACCTCGGTAAAACAAATCACCATGTCATCCGCTCTTATTCGCTTGTGATTTGTTTTCGCCCTCTCTTTCGGACTCGTTTCTATTTCTAACGCTAACCCCGGCTTGTAGTGTGTGCTTAAGTTTGTAAATTTCAGATTTGCCTATTCACCCCCCTCTAGGCGACTTTCAATTGGTATCGGAGCCCGGTACTTCATTAGAGCCTAACCGCTCGAAGTGATGTCGGGAGCATCCGCCAAGAGGGAGATCGGGACTAGCGACAAGTCCGCAAGCTCGGGGAGAATGCACTCAAGGGAATCCGCCCACAAGCACAAGGAGGAATCCTTTTCCTCCATCAAGTCCCAACGGAAGGGTGACAAGAAGAAGAAGATGAAGAAGGTGGTCTACTACGAGACCGACTCTTCGTCACCCTCCACCTCCGGCTCGGAATCGGCATCCGCCACTTCTAAGCGCCATGAGCACAAGAAGTATAGTAAGATGCCCCTTCGCTATCCTCGTATTTCAAAACATACTCCATTACTTTCTGTCCCATTAGGCAAACCACCTATGTTTGATGGTGAAGATTATTCTATGTGGAGTGATAAAATGAGGCATCACCTAACCTCACTCCACAAAAGCATATGTGATATTGTTGAGTATGGAGCGCAGGTACCAAAGAAGGGGGACAAGGATTATGATTCGGAGGAGGTCGAACAAATCCAACACTTCAATTCCCAAGCCACCACTATACTCCTCGCCTCTCTAAGTCGAGAGGAGTATAATAAGGTGCAAGGGTTGAAGAGTGCAAAGGAGATTTGGGACATGCTCAAGACCACGTACGAAGGAGACGAGGTGACCAAGATCACCAAGCGGGAGACGATCGAGAGGGAGCTCGGTCGCTTCATGCTTCACCAAGGGGAGGAGCCATAAGCCATGTACAACCGGCTCAAAACCTTGGTGAACCAAGTGCGCAACCTTGGGAGCACCAAATGGGATGACCAAGATCACTCGTTTTTCTTAATCCTACACAAGTTCAATTAATTCGTGGTGATCCTAGATACAAGCTAATGTCTCCCGAGGAAGTTATAGGGAAATTTGTGAGCTTTGAATTGATGATCAAAGGCTCCAAGAAAATCATCGAGCAAGGCGCCACCTCTACATCCGAGGTGCAACCCGTCGCCTTCAAAGCGACGGAGGAGAAGAAAGAAGACTCTACACCAAGTAGGGTCCCCATCGACACCTCTAAGCTCGACAATGAGGAGATGACGCTCATCATCAAGAGCTTCCGTCAAATCCTCAAGCAAAGGAGGGGGAAGGACTACAAGCCTTGCTCCAAGAAAGTTTGCTACAAGTGTGGTAAGCCTGGTCATTTCATTGCTAAATGTCCATTATCTAGTGATAGTGACAGGGTCAACGACAAGAAGGGAAAGAGGTGAGAAAAGAAGAGGTACTACAAGAAGAAGGGCGGCGATGCCCATGTTTGCCGGGAGTGAGACTCCGACAAGAGCTCCACTGACTCCTCCTCCGACGAGGACGCCGCAAACATCGCCATCAACAAAGGTCTTCTCTTCCCCAACGTCGGCCACAAGTGCCTCATGGCAAAGGACGACAAGAAGAAGGTAAAATCAAAATCCTCCACTAAGTATGCAACCTCTAGTAATGAGGATAATTCTAGTGATGATGAGGATAACTTGCTTACTCTTTTTGTCAATCTTAACATGCAACAAAAAGAGAAATTGAATGAATTAACTAGTGCCATTCATGAGAAGGATGAACTCTTGGATAGCCAAGAGGACTTCCTTATCTCTACTACTCTATAAGCTTGTAGTGTAGGCGTCCACAGGCATGTTCTGCCTCCGCGTCCGTTTCCCCCACCACCTCGTGCCCGCAATCTCCGCTGCGGCGCCCACGCCCGCAATCTCCACCGCCGCGACCTCGCCCCCCACCCGCGGAAATCTCGTCCGCGAGATCGCTCTGCCCACCCACCACCATTGACGCCCCGTGATCCCGGACTGGCGGTCGCGCGTGGGGCTGCGGTCCGCCTTTGACCTGCCCATCGCGGCGGCATCGCTGCAGATCGCGCGGGGCGCACTGTGGCCGCGCTGTTGGGGCGCACGACCCGCCGACCCCAACCGCGCGCTGCGGCTCGCGCGCTCCACCATCCGCCGCGCAGGAGAAGCATCGATCCGCGCAGGAGAAGCATCGATCCGGCGCCGGCAGCGTCCATCGAGGTCGTGCCCACGGTGGAGGTGTCGGAGCCCGGCGAGACCTACACCATCTGCAAGGAGGACCTCCCCCTCGCGGCGGCCGCTAGAAGGCTCCCATGCCGCCACCTCTACCACTCCCCCTGCATCGTGCCGTGGCTGGAGCTGCGCAACTCCTGCCCCATCTGCTGCTGCCGCCTCCCCTCCGACTTCGAGCACGCCGAGCCAGCGGGGGAGTTGGCGATGCCAACGCCGGTGCAGGAGCAGGACCCGCTGCCCGCTGCTCCCGCTGATATGCAGCTCCCTGACTGGGCTGCTGTCAGTGGTGCAGAAGAAGAAGAGACGATTGTGCTGCCGTCCGTATGAGCCTGATTTCTGCAATCTTTTTCTAGCATACTACGTCTTGTATTTTGCTAGCAAATGAGTCGTGGTTTAAGGCCACGTTTGGTTCATACCTCTTTTTTAGAATATCATTTTAGAATTTCATTATCAACCAAACGACTCTTGAATTTGCATTAGATTTTGTCCCAGAATTTGATCTACACTGGATTATGTATAGTATTCAAATTCTTAAAATCTGTGTGGACACCACCCTAATTATCACCGAGCAGATGCATGAGAGGAAGGGAACAATGAAGCGTCAGGCGATGATGGGAAAAGATACTGGGAATTTGCTTCGGCCATGGTATTTTTTGTTAGGAATGGAAATGGTGATGCTTTGGCCATGGTTGCGACCAGGGTTTACAATTCCGGGATTTTTTTACCACTCCCCATAAAGCAAGAAACTTCAGATCGATCTGAAATGCGTGACAAGACCTTTTGAATCATTTTTGTGTGGATTAGGGAGCAAAATTAGACTGAAATTTTTGTGATGGTCACCGAATCCCAGGCAGGCATGGAGTGCGAGCCAGAGGAGCTCCATTGGGCGGCGTCGACATCGTGGAGGGGGAGCAGCCGGGGCTGACCAGAGAATCCCATTTATGTAGGGGTGCATGATCTATTTAGTCCTTGCTCTCGGGTGGGAGGCTGCTTCAATTTTCAGGTAAAGAATGGAATTTCGTGATTTTTTGTTTTATTTGACAAGGATGGAAACGCCGTATCAGCTGATTTTCTTATACAATCTATGCTCTCTTACCAGAAAAGGGGTTATAAAGAACATGAGGCGCAACATTGTAGATGGAAACAGTTTTGCATTTCTTTGTGACAACATAGATGAGCTTGAGCACTCTGTTCAGGAGAATTTACCTAGAGTCTCTGTAGTCATGCCTTTGAAGGGCTTTGGCAAACATAATTTGCAAAATTGGCGAACTCAGGTATGAGTATGATTAAACTGCAGTATATATAATGATTTTAGTTTATTTCTTGGATTGTTATGTGCCCTTATAATCCGTAAAAGTACAGATTACATCACTTTATGGTGGGCCACTGGAATTCTTGTTTATCGTCGAGAGCAAATATGATCCTGCTTATCATGTTGTTTCCCGTTTGATCACAGAGTACAAGGTAAGTGGATTGCCTCGTAAGGTTTACAGTAACAATATTGTTAAATTCTTCATCTACTGTAACATTATTAGATATAAATTTCAGGACAATCTGGAGGCGAAGGTGGTCGTTGCTGGGTTGTCAACAACCTGTAGCCAGAAAATTCACAATCAATTGGTTTGTAAATGACTTTGTACTAATCCTCGATGTCTATTTCATGGTCTGTTCATGACACTGAATGCTCATTTTGGCTTATGCTTGTAGACGTGGCATTTTAACGGAAGGGTAGCTTATAGTTTGACAAACAACAATATCCTGCATATACATTATAGGGCTGATGTACCTTCTTTCCATACCAAGTTTAGCGAACGTCGCTACGAGCAGGCCCTCGAGGTGAGCAGTCTCCACTATTTTGGGGTTTGTCCTGGCTCTCGTTTTTGTCGACGCACCAACTGGCAATTGTTGTTGTATCATTTGAGGTGATCAGGACCCTGAAGCTTGAGGTGATCAGGACCCTGAAGCTTTGTATACGAGGTTTAAACAGCCTGGCTGTTCTGTTATTGACAGCATTGATGTAGGATGTTCCGTAGCATATTATTAAAGGCTACACCAGCTAAACCAAGTTACATTGTGCTGCAGATTTTCTCTTGGATGGAATCATGCAGCTCCCTTCGACTGTCGTCATGGGATCATGCAGCAAGACTGGACTTGATTGCTAAAGCTTACAGTACTTCTCAAGCCGAGGAATACTACAACAAACTACAGAGCCCTGCTACCAGACAAGCAGCATCGTTCCCGCTCCTCCATTGCTATGTTATGGAAAGAGATGTACAGAAGGCTGAAACCTTCATGGCTCAGTTGCAGAGTCATGGGTTGCCCGTTGATCCTCACTCTTTCAATGAAATCATGAACCTCTATGTTGCAACATGTTAGCATGAGAAGGTCCTTAGTGTAATTGACCTCATGAAACGGAACAACATTCACAGAAATGTTCTCTCCTACAACCTTTGGATGAATGCTTGTGCTGAAGTCTCTGGTGTTGACTCGGTACAATCAGTGTTCCAGGTGATGTTGAATGATGAGACGGTCAAGGTTGGTTGGAGCACATACTGCACATTAGCCAACATTTTCAGGAAGAATGGACTGAACACTGAAGCACAAGCGTGCCTTGTGAAAGCTGAAGCAAAATTGTCACCTACAGGGCGCTTAGGATACTCTTTTGTAATGACATGTTATGCGGCTCTGAATGACAGCGATGGAGTTATGAGAATGTGGGAGGCTAGCAAAAGTGTGCCAGGTAGAATTCTCACTGCATACTACATGGCTGCTATGTCATGTTCAATAAAAGTTGGCGACATCAGCCAGGCCGAGTGTATCTTTGGAAAGTGGGAAGCAGGGTGCAGAAAGCATGATGTGAGGGTTTCAAATGTTCTTCTTGGTGCTTATGTGAGGAATAGGTGGATTGAAAAGGCTGAGAGGCTCCACCTCCACATGCTAGAGAAAGGAGCATGTCCAAATTACAAGACATGGGAGATATTGATGGAGGGCTATGTTCAAAGCAGGCAAATGGACAAAGCTGTGGGTTGCATGAAGAAAGGTTTGTCTCTGTTGAAGAGTTGCCATTGGAGACCTCCAGTTGAACTGATGGAGGCCATTGGCAAACATTTCGAGGAGCAAGGAAGTGCTGACGATGCATATCGATATATTAAGGTTCTCTAGAGATTCAACTTGACAAGCTTGCCCCTATACAAGTCATTGATTCGAGCATATATCAATGCTGACGTTGTGCCACCGAATGTCCTTGAGATGATTGCAAAAGATCATATTGATATGGATGAAGAAATGGACCGGTTGATCATACTCGCTGGCAAGATAGACATCACATGCAATGGATAGTCTTTAACTGGAACAGGTAATCACGAGTCAAATGATAAATATACTCATTTGACTTTGTCAATTAGAGCTGCAAAGTGAAGCAGCAAGTTGAACCTGCAAATTACTAGATGCAAAAAAGGCACTCCTGTAGACCTTGTTTGGTGTTCCTGCAGTCCTACTAATATGAACAACTCCATCTTCTTGTGAATCTTAAGTATATTTGGAAAATGTGGAAAACACAAAAACCTGAACCAGCACAAGAATGCTTACAACTTCTCAAGGATCACCTGAACCTTTGGACTATCAGAACTTCATCGAACCTGAATCAACATTCCCCGGTCATCACCTGTAATTAGTGGCGTAACCATTTTTATGATGCAAGCACATAGCTTGCTTATTTGTTCCTTATAAATCATCACTATTCACGAAAAGCTGGTTTGCAGCCACTAACATCTCTTATGAATTGTTCTGGGAGAATGGGAGAATTAATCACTGATCAGCCCCAAAATACTTGCTTCGGCAGTGGTTTTGAACACAGTGAATTGCCAATTTTGGTTTCATTCTCAGAAATACTTTTGCATACAAATTTTAGAGTAGTGTGTAACTAGCAAATAGATGCCAGAGAACACAACCTTTTGTTTTGTTTTTAAGTAAGGCCCCGTTTGGTTTTTTAGAATTAGAAACCATTCTAATAATAGTAATTTAGACACAAATTAAGCTAATATAATTGCATGTGGATTCTGTTGTTTCAGCAGATTCTGTTGTTTCAGCAGGCTTCTCATCCTTGGGAGGAGCAGATGGTGCCGGCTTCGCTGCTGTCTGTGCTGCAACTTCAGCAGCAAAATCCTGGCTTTCCTTCTCCAGCCCTTCACCTAGGTTGTATCGGGCAAATCTCCTGACCTTCATATTCTCTCCAGTTGTACCTATAGTTTGCTTCAGCCACTCACTTATTGTGACCTTGTCATTCTTGATGAATGGTTGTTCGAACAACGCGAATTCTCCAAGCCTCTTCTTTACACGCCCTTTGACAATCTTAGCCTGGACCTGCTCAGGCTTCGTCAAAAGGTCCTCCCTCTGCATCTCCAGCTCGGTATCCTTCTTCACAACCTCCTTAGGGACGTCATCAATAGAGATGTACTGCACTTGAGGGCAAGCAGCAATTTGCAGGGCAAGATCGTCAACTAACTCTTTGAAAATGTCACCTCGAGACACAAAGTCAGTCTCACAATTCACTTCAATAAGGACCCCGATTCTGCTGTCATGTATGTAAGAGCCATAGAAGTTGCTAAGAAATGTTCCCCCGGAGGTATCTCACAGAGTTCAGAGATGCTGCTGGTATCTCAGGCTTCAGAAACCTGAAGCCAGTGCGTGTGTTGTGCTGCGGGTACAAGAACTAACAGAGGAATGGACAAAGCAAAACTCCGGGACATGCGCATGATCCTAGCTACTAGCAAGATCACACGAAGAACCAAAAACCTTTGCTAAGAAATGTGCAACACAACAGTCATACGGAAGTAGCTGCTGAACTGAACTATAGCAAAACAAAGCGATGCATTCTGAACCGGAGAGCATGAGGAAATGGTCACTGTACCTTGAGAAACCCAGGAGGTACCAGTGAGCGCTGCGAAGTTGCCCAGGGACGACAAGTCTGAGGACGCCATGATGTCGTTCATCTAAGACCCAGAACCAAATCAAAAACTGTACCGATCAGAATCCAGACATTTGAAGGAAGTCGCAGCGACAGTGCCCTGAATTTCTGGTGTCCGTTTACCCAGCTCGGAGACACGCCGCCCGCCACGCTGTCCCAGCCGATGTGCGCGACGTGCTTCACGTCAGTCGGACAACCGATCTCCATCTCGTGCTCCTTCACCGCTGCAAGGACCGGCGACGACCCATGGAGGAAAACAGACAGTGCGTCCATGTCCAGAGTTTGAGGTTTTCAGGCGGGAAAGAGAAACAAAATGCCCGCTTACCAAAGATCCAGGAGAAGGCCTTGAGGCCCTTGAAGATCCCTTTCACCTTGCACGCCATTGGCGATCGACGTCGGGCCGCGCACGACGTCGTACCGCTGAGAACACAAGGAGACGAAAAGCAGGCGAGCACGGTAAGCGACCGAGGGAAGGCAGCGATCAGCGGTTTCAGAGGCTTTTCCTACGGCTGACAAAGATGCTGCATCAACCGGCTGGTTCTGTGATCGTCAAGGAAGAACGAGATATAGCATCGATCGCGTGCGTAGTGACGTGATGTGTGTCTGCAGAAGCGTTCATCTGCTGGCCGCATGCCTCGAGAGAGTTGTTGGCGATGTGAAAGATCAGACAGAGATAAACAACAATTCCGTCACCACTCGTGGAGCTCTAGCCTTGCTTGTACTGAAAGATCTCGAGGAAGCGACAGTTCTGTAGGAAAGTAACAGCTTAAGAATTGTAATGATCCTGTCAACTCATCCACTTTCTTTTGTGACAGACAACACGATTCTACTGGGTTTTGTAACAAATTAGAGAACTGTTTGTATGGATATGATGGGGGATTGGGGGTAGGAATATTTTGCACGGGTTTTAATTCAGAAGCTGAAGGGCAGAAAAAAGCGAGAAAAATAAAGAGAAGCCTGTCATAGACGACCTACTGACCGTTCCAGCAATGGCCGAAGCCTTTTCATTTGAGAGCAATGTCGAGAAATAAAACTGCAGCTATACTTGGATCAAATTTCCTTCAAATTGCAGCACAGCGCAGCAAAAACAAAAAGAAGAGCCTATCAGACAACCCATGGGCTGACCCAGGAAAGAAAACAACTGTTGCGACAGGAACAGATTGATCAAATTTCCTTCAAAATGAAACAAAGCAAAAAGAACTTGGTCCATTAATTGCAAAATAATTTGTACACCGTCGCAACGTGCGGGCACTCACCTAGTTAAAGAAAATAAGAAGCATGTTAAAGTTAAAAATGCTTATGCTCTAAAGGTAGAAAAATGTGAAAAATTGACTAGTGAGCTAAGCACTTGCCATGACACTATTTCTAGCCTTAGAAATGAAAATGCCAAATTAATTGCTAAGGTTGAGAAATCAAATGTTTGTGATGATTCAATTGTTAATCTTAGAAATGATAATGCTAGTTTAATTGCTAAGATTGACAAATTGAATGCATCTCTTTCTAGCCTTAAGATTCAAAATGAAAAATTAATTGCTAAGGCTAAAGATTTAAATGTTTGCAATGATGCTATTTCTAATCTTAGAGATAAGAATGCTATTTTGCATGCTAAGATTGTTGAATTAAATACTTGCAAACCCTCTACATCTACCGTTGAGCATGTTTCTATTTGCACTAGATGTAGAGATGTTAACATTGATGCTATCCATGATCACATTGCTATGATTAAACAACAAAATGATCATATAGCAAAATTAGATGCTAAAATTGCCGAGCATGAATTAGAGAATGAAAATTTTAAATTTGCTCGTAGTATGCTTTATAGTGGGAAATGCCCTGACGTTAAGGATGGCATTGGTTTCCAACAGGGAGACAATGTCAAACTCAATGCCCCTAAAAGATTGTCTAACTTTGTTAAGGTCAAGGCTCCCATGGTTCAGGATAACGAGGGTTACATTTTATACCCTGCCGGTTATCCCAAACACAAAATTAGGAGAATTCATTCTAGGAAGTCTCACTCTGGCTCTCATCATGCTTTTATGTATAAGAGTGAGACATCTAGTTGTAGGGAATCCACTCATGCTAAATTGCCTAAAAAGAAATCTCCTATTGCATCAAATGATCACAACATTTACCTTTTATGCTTCTTATGTTTTAACTAACAAATCAGGCAAAGTAGTTGCCAAATATGTTGGGGCCAAACACAAGGGATCAAAGACTTGTGTTTGGGTACCCAAGGTGCTTGTTTCGAATGTCAAAGGACCCAAGACCGTTTGGGTACCTAAGAACAAGGCCTAAATTTGTTTTGTAGGTTTATGCATCTGGGGGCTCAAGTTAGATAATTAATAGCGGGTGCACAAACCACATGACTGGGGAGAAAAGGATGTTCTCCTCCTATGAGAAAAACCATGATCCCCAAAGAGCTATCACATTCGGGGATGGAAATAAAGGTTTGGTCAAAGGACTTGGTAAAATTGCTATATCTTCTGACCATTCTATTTCCAATGTTTTTCTTGTAGACTCTTTAGATTACAATTTGCTTTCTGTTTCTCAATTATGTAAAATGATCTACAACTGTCTTTTTACGGATATAGGTGTCACTGTCTTTAGAAGAAGTGATGATTCAGTAGCATTTAAGGGAGTGTTAGAGGGTCAGCTATACTTAGTTGATTTTAATAGAGCTGAACTCGACAATTGCTTAATTGCTAAGACTAACATGGGTTGGCTCTGGCACCGCCGACTAGCCCATGTTGGGATGAAGAATCTTCATAAGCTTCTAAAGGGAAGCACATTTTGGGACTAACCAATGTTCATTTTGAGAAAGACAGGGTTTGTAGCGCATAACAAGCAGGGAAGTAAGTTGGTGTTCATCATCCACACAAGAACATCATGACGACTAACAGGCCGCTTGAGCTACTCCACATGGACCTATTCAGCCCGATAGCTTACATAAGCATCGGCGGGAGTAAGTACTGTCTAGTTATTGTGGATGATTATTCTCGCTTCACTTAGGTGTTCTTTTTGCAGGAAAAATCACAAACCCAAGAGACCTTAAAGGGATTCTTGAGACGGGCTCAAAATGAGTTCGGCTTAAGGATCAAAAAGATTAGAAGCGACAACGGGACGGAGTTCAAGAACTCACAAATAGAAGGCTTCCTTGAGGATGAGGGCATCAAGCATGAGTTCTCTTCTCCCTACACGCCACAACAAAATGGTGTAGTGGAGAGGAAGAATAGAACTCAACTTGACATGGCGAGGACCATGCTTGATGAATACAAGACTTCAGACCGGTTTTGGGCGGAAGCAATCAACACCGCTTGCTACGCCATCAACCGTCTCTACCTTCACCGAATCCTCAAGAAGACATCATATGAACTCCTCACAGGTAAAAAGCCTAATGTTTCATATTTTAGAGTCTTTGGTAGCAAATGCTTTATTCTTGTTAAAAGAGGTAGAAAATCTAAATTTGCTCCTAAGGCTGTAGAAGGCTTTTTACTTGGTTATGATTCAAACACAAGGGCATATAGAGTCTTTAACAAGTCCACTGGACTAGTTGAAGTTTCTTGTGACATTGTGTTTGATGAGACTAACGACTCTCAAGTAGAGCAAGTTGATCTTGATGAGCTAGATGATGAAGAGGCTCCATGCGTTGCGCTAAGGAACATGTCCATTGGGGATGTGTGTCCTAAGGAATCCAAAGAGCCTCCACATGCACAAGATCAACCATCATCTTCCTCAATGCAAGTATCTCCACCGACCCAAGATGAGGATCAAGCCCAAGAGGATGAAAATGAAGATCAAGAAGATGAGCCACCTCAAGAGGAGGGCAATGATCAAGGGGGAGATGTCAATGATCAAGACAAGGAAGATGATGAGGATCCAAGACCGCCACACCCAAGAGTCCACCAAGCAATACAACGAGATCACCCCGTGAACACCATCCTCGGCGACATTCATAAGGGGGTAACCACTCGATCTCGTGTTGCTCATTTTTGTGAACATTACTCCTTTGTGTCTTCTATTGAGCCATACAGGGTGGAAGACACATTAAGGGATTCAGATTGGATGTTGGCAATGCAAGAGGAACTCAACAACTTCACGAGGAACGAGGTATGGCATCTTGTTCCATGTCCTAAGAGATTTTCTTATTTCCAATGACTTCAAAGTCGGAAAAGCCGATCCTACTTTATTCGCTAAAACTATTGCAAATGATTTGTTTGTATGCCAAATTTATGTTGATGATATCATATTTGGGTCTACTAACAAATCTACTTGTGAAGAGTTTAGTAGGATTATGATTCAAAAATTCAAGATGTCTATGATGGGGGAGTTGAAGTATTTCTTAGGATTTCAAGTGAGGCAACTCCAAGAGGGGACCTTCATTAGCCAAACAAAGTACATTCAAGACATTCTTACCAAGTTTGGGATGAAGGATGCCAAGCCCATCAAGACACCCATGGGAACCAATGGGCATCTCGACCTCGACATAGGATGTAAATCCGTAGATCAAAAGGTATACCGGTCGATGATAGGATCTTTACTCTATTTATGTGCATCTCGACCGGATATTATGCTTTCCGTATGCATGTGTGCAAGATTCCAAGCCGATCCTAAGGAAGTTCATCTTAGGGCCATGAAACGAATCTTGAGATATTTAGTTTATACTCCTAAGTTTGGCCTATGGTACCCCAGGGAATCCACTTTTGATTTAATTGGTTATTCAGATGCTGATTGGGCAGGGTGTAAAATTGATAGAAAGAGCACATCAGGGACTTGCCAGTTCTTGGGAAGATCTCTGGTGTCTTGGGCTTCAAAGAAACAAAATTCTGTAGCTCTTTGTACCGCCAAAGCCGAGTATATTGCCGCAGGCCATTGTTGCGCGCAATTGCTTTGGATGAGGCAAACCCTTAGGGACTATGGTTACAAATTGACCAAAGTTCCTCTCCTATGTGATAATGAGAGTGCAATCCGCATGGCGGATAATCCCGTTGAGCACAGCCGCACTAAGCACATAGCCATTCGGTATCACTTTTTCAGGGATCACCAGCAACGGGGGATATCGAGATTGCATATATTAACACCAAAGAACAATTGGTCGATATCTTTACCAAGCCATTAGATGAGAAAACTTTTACCAAACTTAGGCATGAGCTAAATATTCTTGATTCTAGGAATTTTGATTAATGTTTTGCACACATAGCTCATTTCTATACCTTTGATCATATCTCTTTCATGTGCTATGACTAATGTGCTTTTCAAGTATATTACATGCTAAGTCATAGATTGAGAGAGACAATTGTGTTCATTTGAGCTCTTGCGCTTGGATTGCTTTTCTTCTTCCTTCTTTCTTGTTTCCAACTCAATTGTAACCAAGACAAGAGACACCAATTGTGTGGTGGTCCTTGTGGGTTCTTAGTGTCCTGTTTGATTGAAAAGAGAAGCTCACTCGGTCTAAGTGACCGTTTGAGAGAGGGAAAGGGTTGAAAGAGACCCGGTCTTTGTGACCACCTCAACGGGGAGTAGGTTTGCAAGAACCGAACCTCGGTAAAACAAATCACCATGTCATCCGCTCTTATTCGCTTGTGATTTATTTTCGCCCTCTCTTTCGGACTCGTTTCTATTTCTAACGCTAACCCCGGCTTGTAGTGTGTGCTTAAGTTTGTAAATTTCAGATTTGCCTATTCACCCTCCCCTCTAGGCGACTTTCAGTAGTCCACACCAGCAGATGGGTAGGCTATCGGTAGGATCTTGCCTTGGCACCATGACACCACTTGCTCTCACTGTCTCACAGGGTCTCACAATGTCGTTGCAATGCGGCAATGGTTGTCGCTTGCTGCCGCCGCCATGTACCACCACATCATCGCCTGCCCTCGCTAACCCCACCTACCCTCGCTAACCCTCGCCTGTTGTCACCTCACCGTCACTGTTTCATGTTGGACTCACTGGCACTGACACGCCACACTGACGCACTGAAGCGGTCGCTCTGCCCTAGCACACCGCTACCGCTGGCCCGCCTCTTTGCCCTCTCCAACTCTCATTTAGGATGACCAAAAAGGTTTTTTTTATATTCATGTTAGTTTAGAACACTTCTCGTATTATCACTTAACCACCGTAAATATTATTATTATAAAACTATTTTTATCTAATAGTCTATTCTAGTGATTTGCATCTTACTGTATGGCCCCACCTACAATTTTGTCCTGCGTCCGCCACTGCTAGTATATATATATAAGCACCATTGTAGACCGTGTACTATGGCTCTCTGCCTCCGCTCCGCTCCTTCTCTTGACAGTCGACGCTCGTCGTTCTAGGGCAGCTACGCCATCCACTCTAGTGGTGGTAATAGATCACGATCTAAATGCTTCTCCATAAAATGGTAGGACCCTAAATAAATTTTAGTTCAAAATGAATAGAAATAGTGTCCGATCCTAATCTGATTCGATCCTTAAACCTTATAATGCAAAATTTAGAGTTCATTGTCACCCCTATCCACACCCGACATGCCACATTCTATAACTGCATCGCACCATCCTCGCTCATCGTCCTTCCATCCACGCCGCCCTTCCATCCACAATACCATGCCCCCGTCATGTGATGCAAATGGACACCACCCCCGCCCGGTCGCCCCCGTCATCCTCGCAAGGTCTCTGTCCTCAACGTAAGATTTGTAGTATCAATTAGTTAGGCCCTGTAGATGCACCTCCAAAGCCTGGTTTTGGTTTCTCCATTGCCGATGCCCAAAATGAAGGCTGCCCCTCCGCTGGGAGCGGGTTTGATGAAGACATCACTCCCATACAAACAATGTATGGACCGACAACACGAGCACGTGCACGAAACCTGAATATCTAGGTTTGTTATAGCCTAGTCAATTGTGTTTTATAGCTTACGTTTGTTGCCATAAATGTTTTAACGATTAGGAACTTTGGAGAGGACCATCAAGGACTTCGGAAAGGCTAAGGTGTCGAGGAGGAGCATCAAGGGCGTCCACAACAAGAAGGAGAAGTCCGACTCGGCTGCGATTCCATCTCGGGTTCCAGGACCAGTCTGCGCTAAAATGGACACCTAGGACGCATTCGGACTCTGATTGCGATGAACTTGATATGGTTGGAAATATAAGAAGATTATCTAACCAACTCAACTAGTTCCACCTTAAAATTCATCTGGAGTCAACGGGATTCGTCAAAACAAATCAATGCTCAGATTTCGTTTTGGTGCTACGACACAGTCCGTTGGGCCATTGGGGTGTATATCATGTTAGAGCCTATTAGGGGTACCTCCAAGGGTTGTGCACGACTCTAACCTCTATTTTAACAGCAGCCACCGCCACATTAGAGTTTGGGTTTTGTTTAGATCATTCTGTCATATAACAGTGTCGCTGTCATTAGCTTGTGAGACCCTATCTCATAATCAACACAATTTTGGTTGTGTTATATCTATTATTGCTTGTGTTCTTGATTGCGCTTGCAGAGATAAGCCTTCGTGGTGAGGTCACTCATGTGTTATGTGTGATAACCAACGGAGCAGTGGTGTAGTGATTGCGAGGAGCCGTTCGCTCGGAGCCTTTGATCATCAACTGCGAGATCTCCACCCAATCAAGTTATCGTATCTCAAGGAAGATCGGGACTCGTACTCTATCGAGTGGTATTGAGATTCAGGTTGCCCGTGAGGTATAATTCTACCTTTAGATTCATTTTGTTTCGTTCAATAGTCTACAAAAAACAAAAAAAATACGATCAGTTCACCCCCGACCTAAAACCATTGCCTTAGTTTAGGGTTTAGGCTCTGATACCACTTGTAACACCCCATCCACTCCCAGACCGGCAGCACTTACTCTTGGCAGCTCTATATGATCATATATTATCTCCACAGACCAACACGAGCCTTTTGTGCACATTTTGTCCTCACTCATGCGCACCCGAGAAAACGTTTGGTCAGCCATCGTAAATTGCTCCAAACAAAGCACACTTAACTTGGAGGTTCTTTCGAGATAGGCTTCCGAAAAAGAAGATGCACCTTGTTGGTATGGATATTCTATTAATTCTATTAAGCCTTGGTCTAGGATATCACCATCCCAGGGGCCAGTATATCACATTGGATCAATAAATATATTAATCTTTTGAACTTATGTTTTGGTTCAATAGTGTTCTTATTTGAAGTCCTACATAACTACTATAGCCTAAATCCACTCTTTGTATGATGTGTAAGATATATTTTTATTATCCAGACATAATGTTTTACTATTTATGATTTTTTATTCTAAGTTCATTTGTAACAGCTGCAATTTAATGAAACACCTTGAGAATTTTTGTTTAAAGGTACAATATGGGCATTGCCAAGGCCTGTTAATCTTTGAAGGAATATCATGATTTATTGTGTCATCATCTTTTGCTCTCATTCTCCACGACCTCCTGATATTTCATTAGGACCATGAGGGAAGGTAGATCATATATATTCATGCCTCAAGGGAGAAGCCTGAACATGTCAATCCCATATTTTTTTGGTCGAGACATATACAATGAAAAGGTAATGGCCCTAATTGCACGTGAAGAGTAAGCTATATGAAAAGAACAGATTAATACAACACTTTGTTTTTGATAAAGTTCTTTCCTATGATGTTAGTTTCTATATTTTTTCCTGATGTTGACTTATGTCAGTATTGTATGTATCTGATATGAATAACTCTTTGTATTTCTGTTGTTTGAGTTATTTCTATATTAGATGTAATCACTTGTTGCATCACGTAAAACACTTGGCTTATTCCATGGCAAGCAAAGGTTGAAGTGTTGTTGTAAGAAACCACAAAGGTCTTGGTGGTATGTCCATTACTATAAGTTATCTAACTAAAACAGAAAGTATTTAAAATTCATTTACTGAACCATTTAAACTTTCTTGAATACTCATCATCTCTGTTTGGGTTTAGATTGCAATGTTCAATGTTTTTGCCTAAGATCTGTGTCCCTTGTTAGTTAAATAACAAGAAAGTATTGGTACAAGTATAGGTGCCAATATTGTGCTATGCATCTTTTTCGTTTGACGTAATCTTTATTTTTCCAATCTGCATGTTTTAGTATTTCATATTTTAATTTTCACTATTACCTGATACCTACAATGGAAAAGTGTTAGTTGCAGCTTATTTGCATTGTTAGCTAAAATTTGCACAATGTTACTTTTTATGGATGGTAGTAGCTACTTGCTAAAAAGAGTCATGCATGTACCAGCTTAAGTTTAAGTTTGACCCATGTTTTCAATTGTGACTTGTTTTCTAACTAGTCCAAGATCAACACAACATTTTCGGAGAGATGATGAACTTCAGAACCAAACATATGAAACAAGTCATTATCTGCACCAGGCTTCACTACCAACGAGGAAGGCAAGAAGCTCTCTCACCGTGCTCTCTATGTCGAATGAAACTTTAAATTTGATCTTTGTATCAGTATAGTTCTGTATTGGTTGTTGGTAAAGATTTTGTGAGATATTGAGGCCGATGATAATATATGTATTGTTCGTTTTCATGTAATAGTTGTGCACTAATATTTCATCAAATAATTTATGTTTCGTCGCAACGCACGGGCATTATACTATAACAAAAATTATGTATGGCTAGGATCACAAATGGATTACGAAACCTTTTTTCATAATAGTATAACATATATTTGTACATAAGTTATCATAATATTATATATTCCCGTTGCAACGCACGACACTTACCTAGTAGTAAATAAGTTGTTTGATTTTATTATGCAGTCATTTCCAAAGGCTAAGAAATTTCGCAACAAATCTTTTCCTCTCTTTGAAGCTTTGGTATAGCTACATGATGGTTAGTTTCACCATGTCATATCTATGCTTGTTCACCATGTCGTACTATTCCTTGCACTAAAACCTCTTTGTACAAACAATAATGCTAAAATGATCTACAACTTTACTTCTACTCAACCAAATGGTTTAGATCTCACACAAATTGGGACTGGAGATGTTCCTATCAATGTAGAAGACCATGAAGATGTGAGAGCTTTTGGCAGACCATGAACAAAATGAAGTAGATGACAGAGTGTATGAAGTTGAAGAAATGGATGTAAATGCTGATAGACAATATGAAAGACCAAAAAGGACTGCTGCTGTTTCAAGGAATGGAGAAGAAAAAGGACCAAAGAGACAAAAGAAGAGTTCCAACATAAAGGCATTGATGGCGAGGTACCTAGACATAAGAAGCAAACAAGCTAAAGATGAGGCGACACTATTAGCAAGAGAAAAGAATGCAATAGGAGGTGATGACTTCTCAATTAAAAATTGCATAGCAGTTCTAAACACATTGGAGGCCACAAAGGAGGAGAAGGTCAAAGGCTATAAGGTGTTCAAGGACCTTGACAATCGCCAAATTTTCTTGAGTGCATGCAATGATGATAGATAGGTTGCATTGAAGTGGTTGAGGGACGAGATGTCTTAGCAGGTATACCTAAGGTTAACTGCATATCCTAACTCAATTTTGCATAGCTTGCATTATAAGAGGTCATGAATTTTGCACAGTAAGTTTATAGGTGATATGATAGCTCATGAGTTATCTAGTTTTATACATTAGTCTCATTGCATGATAAGGGCTTGTTTAGTTTTATCTTTCTTTGCACTCGATTAAAAAATGTAGGGAGGCAAGGCTAGTAGAAGTGTATTTGATTAGAAGTTTGTGTCAAATAATGCTTATACTAGAGGTACAAATCACTTTGAATGAGGATCAACAGCAGTTGGTAACATAACATGCATCTAATATAGTTTGCCATGATCCACCGCAAGTTTGTTCACTTAATATTAGTTCGTCACTTGATAGTCCATTGGATATATGAATATTTCATGTTTCCAAACAACAAACTGCGACACAATGGACAAACACTAGTCCTACTGCACATTGTTGTCAATATGTGTAGGCAAAAATTGGGATAAGCAACGACTAAGTGATTGGGCAATGATAGAAATCTCATGGTTAAAGATATAAAAATGAGGACACATTAAATTCAGAGAAGCAACCGAACATGTTTGAAGGATTGACATCTCTTTTCATATTTTGACGCTCAGTCAAAGTTTCATGTTTCTATTATATAGTTGCATGAACTTCATTTTGCAGTAGTGCTGTTTCATAACTTTTAATATTTCTAACTAGAATAACATTCTTAGAATATATAAATGTTGCTTTATATGTCATGAGCTCAACTAATGTCATGAGATCAACTAATGTCATGAGCTCGTGCCTAACTGCAAATATTCTTTTCCTGATGTCATTTTCTGTAATAGCTAGTTAGCATTGTTTGTAGCATTGATCTTAAACATTAAATTGTCTTATCTGTTAGCTCGAAGTACAATATTATATGGTTTAAACTTATCTTGCCTATTACCTTAGCATTTTACATGTCTCATTTGTGAACTTTGTACTATGAAGTATGATTACAATTTGGGATGCAAAAGCTAATTCATTGTTGTTTCTCACATGCAGATCGATGGTAAGATGAAGGCTAGATGTGGTTGTAGTTGCTAGAAAGATGGGAAGGTCTAGACCAGTTGGACAACGATCTTTGATGTATAGATGATGAAATGCTAGAACCTATGAATATATTGTTTACATTTTAATGGCTAATACTGTGCATGACTGTAACACCCTGATTTTGGGGGTATAAAATTTTCTTTCTAATTATCACCCAAAATCATGTGTTACTCCTCCTTTTCTCACTCTAGGCATTCTCTCTCTCTAGATTCTTTCTCTTTTTCCTTTTTGATTAGAAATGGCTTAAACTAGTGGAGATTAACTATTTATTTTTGTCAAAACCTTATGAGTCATGACATGTTGCATCATGCTGAGCTTAAAATATTCTTTGAAGTGTTGCACAAGTGTGAATTTATTTGAATTTGAAACCTAGTTTGAATTTGGATTTGAAAACCCTATAGAAAAAGAAATAGAAAAGGAATTAGAAAATCCAGAGAAAAAGAAAAGGAGAAAGTAGCCCAGTCGGCCCACTAAGCCCAGCCAGGCCACGCGCCCGCGCCGCCTGACAGGCGGACCCCGCCTGTCAGCGGCGGTTCTCCCTCATGCGCGCCCTCCCTCTCTCGCTCGCTGCCCAGTGGGGCCGACCTGTCGGCGCCAGTTTCCTTCGTCCGTTCGCTCTCTCTCTCTGTCTCGCGGGCCCGATTCGCCAGTGCCGAGCCGTTGCCCTAGCGCGTCCCCTTTTCTCTCTCTGCGCCGTGGGCCTGCCTTGTCAGTTCCGCCTTCCCCGCTCTCGCCGTGGACCGGCGAGTGCGCACTCGCGCACGTCGCCGGGTTTCTTGGCCACGACGCCCGCCCACGCGCCCAGCTCCCCTTTTTAGAGCCCCGCCAGTGCCCCGGGCACACCCCTCGCCTCACTTCGCTCAACTTCACCCTCTCTCGCGCTCTGTCACGCCGCCAGCCGCCGCCAGAGACCCGCGCTCGTGTTCCCGGCCATCCAGCTCGCCGGAGACCGCCCCAAGCCTTCTCGAGCTCCGCCCCGAGGTGAGACACCCATCCCCATGCCCAATTTCCCCTATTGCGCCCTGTGTTCGGCCAATTTTGCCTTCGCCGGTGCTCGGCCGCGGCGGTCCGCCGTGCTCACGCGGTGGCCGACCGATTTAGCCCGGTCTAGTTCACCGGAGTAGGTTCATGCGTCGCCCTTGCCTCTGCTGAAGTTAGCCAAGGCCTTAGCGCGCCTTAAGTCCCCTCCCTGTGGCCGGAATGGCTCGCCGGAGTTGCTCTGGCCCGCCCGAGACTCTCTCACCGCCGTTCTCCCCTCTCTGCCCATGGATTCATGGCCTCTTCCCCGCCATTGAGTTCGTCGTGGCGCCCTCTTCCCCACTACCCAACTCCGGCAACCCCGGAGCCACCCTAGCTTGCGCCTGCCTCAACTTCAGCGACTTCACCGCCACGGAGAGGAGTGGCGCCGCTTCGCGCACGTCTGTTTCCCCCGATCTGATTTCCCCCGTCCGATCTTGATCGAGCGGCTCGGACCCCCCTCGGACCCCCTCCCGTGGGATCTTGATCGAACGGCTCGGACCCCCTCGAACCCCTGCAGCCGTCCGTTCCCCCTCGGTCAGCGCGCTCTCCCCCTCTGTCGCTGACACTCCCTGTCCCACCTGTCAGTGCTCGCCCGCCCGCGCGCGCGCCCTCGGCCGCAGATCTAATCTCGGCCGTCGGTTTCTGATCTGACGATTAGATTCACCCGATACCCCTTCGCGCGGTAGTTTTCTTAAAGAGACCCTCGGTTTATTGGAAATCAACCCGCCGTCCCTGGTTTTCGCGCGCAGGCCCCTGTATTTTTGCAGATTGAACCCTGGACTTCTAATCTATTCACAGAATTAGCCCTAATTTCATATTTTGAATTCCCAAACTTGTTTATTTCATAACTTTTGCATATGAACTCCGAATTTAGTGATTCAAATTGCAAAATGTTCATAGAATTATTCTCTGTTTAAAAAAATGGTTTCACTCACTGTCTGCACATTCTAATTTTTATGATTGAATATGAACTAATATAGATGTAGTTTTATTTATTTAATAAAATAAATAAAAGGAGAACCTTAGAGATTTAAACATGTTTAATGTTGTGAGATTAATAATATGTATTACATAAGTTCATCTATGTTCTAAATTTTAGGTCACCATAACATAAAATAAATTGATCTATGATTATGTACATGTAAATAACACTTAGGGAAATAATAATCTATTGTCAAATAAAGTTAATCTATGCCATAGTTTATGTTATACCCTGAATTCATTATCCCTTATGTAGTATTGTGTCTTTTTAAGATGTGTTCCAATGTTTGTACATGTTTTGTGTGATGTTCATTTGTACTTTCCAAACATATTGAATGCATGCTCGCTTTATTTAGACAACGAGCAGTCCAAGGTTCCTGAGTGTGTTGTTGGAGACCTCCCTGAGCAACAACCTGGTGAAGGCAAGTGTCCTCTAACCCATTATGTCCTACATACTTTATGATTCACTGTCCCGCATTACTTTATGAAACCTAAGGATTGACTAGTCTGTATTCACCTATCCTTGTTTACCTTTTTGGGTTATCATGGTTAGCACGTTGCTATTGCCTTAACTTAATCAATGAACATGATGTGAACATTCATGATATGATACTGTTATCCTGATTATGTGGATGATCTTGTGATACCTTAGGGGGCTCAGGCCTTTTTCCTGAGTACCTCTCCGTAAGGACCTGTTCGTGGAGTGACCACCCAGGATAACAGTACAACCATGAGGGTGGAATGGGACGCCCTTAGCTGATTAATTAGATGGACCTGGGGGTGTAGTTGGCTTTGCCGGAGGGCCGTCAATGGGGGCCAGGGTGTAGTGCTCGCTCTGCCAAGGTTGGGGTGCAGAAGTTCTTTCGATTTGGTTTTGTTAGTCACCCACCTTGGGGAGGTGTACTTCGTTTATGCGACTGGCGAAACCTAACGAGCAGCTATGCATCAGGGGAGTCTTTGTAAAGGCTACGTAGTGTATCCCTGGCCATTCACCTTGGTAGTGAAGATTGGGTCTGTACAACCTAGGCTGGAAAGGGATCACGACTTGTGGGTAAAGTGTACAACCTCTGCAAAGTGTTAAAAACTAGTATATCAGCCGAGCTCACGGTTAAGAGCAGCCTTGGGATCCTCTTTGATTAGAAGAACTCTGGATACCTTTATGACGATGATTAATAATGATGTTATAAAATCTGATCTCTGGTATTTCCACTTTTGAGGGAGTACTTTTGGGTAATAACTGTGTTTATTACTAAAACTTGGCTCTACTAATAATAATAAATATTTGACCAACTAAAAGCAACTGCTTAACTTCAACCCCACATACAGCTGGTCCACTTTAGCCAAACAGGACATTTGCTGAGTACGTTGATGTGTACTCACCCTTGCTTTACACACCACCCCCACCCCAGGTTGTCCCCAGTGTGCCCAATGCTCAGGAGGTGATGCTGGCAACATGGATGACTTCGAGGAGTTCCAGGAATATGACGAGTTCTAGTTCTTTCTTAGTGGCAAACCCCTAGTCAGCCGCCTGTGTAGGCTTAGCATCTACGTTTCGTATTTCCGCACTTTGATATTTATGTTGATCAATGGTTATATATTAGACTCTGTGGATGTCTTGGACATCTTGATGTAATAAAGTACCTCTCCGCTATTTATTTCAAGCATTGTGTGATGATGTCCAATTATGTAATCGCTGTGTACGTGAATTTCTGATCCTGGCACGTACATGGTTCACATTCGGTTTGCCTTCGAAAACCGGGTGTGACATAAGTGGTATCAAAGCCTTGCTGACTGTAGGACTGCTAACCTAGACTAGAATGCTCGCCCTAAGGACTATAGACCTCTACTCTTACCTTGACCTTAGAGTTCTTTCAAAAGTTGGTCATCTTGACCAACTCTATGTTATCTACTTATCTCAAAAAGTTTTGTCTCACTTTTCTATCTGTTTACTTTCTGGTCTAATAGTTCTACTCTTACTCTTGTGCTTACGATGTCTTCTGTAGACGGCTCATCTTAGATGCACTGCACATAAGTCTGTGATTCCATCTTTGCCTTCTCGCCTGGCGGAGTGTCCCCTGCGTCGCACGGTGTCAGGTCAGTCCAGTCAGCTGGAGAGACTGCATCGTCGCCTGCACGAGGAGCAGGAGCGCCGACGCCAGGAGCAGGAGCAGGACCAGGACCAGGAGCAGCAGGACTCTTCCCCCTCGCCTCAGCAGGAGGTGGAGTCTGAGAGGCCGCCTTCTCCTGCACCTCAGCCAGAGATGCCCCCTGCACCACCTCAGGGCATCCCGGCTACTGGAGGAGACCCTGACGGAGACGGAGATGACAACGACACCGGTGGCAGTTCGAGCCACGACACAGAGCTTTTGGAGGAGCCGGAGCCGGAGGGATGGATCGCTAGACCCATCACTCGTGATGCCGCTCGCGGGTGTCACTTCCACGACGCTCTCGATACCCTGCTGTGTCGGGCCTTCGATCGACACACATGGTCTATCGAGTACCATTGTGTAGTCTACCAGCATAGTCGCGGGCTATACCCGAACCAGTGGGAGGCTACTTGCTTGGTGCACCGTCCGGACGATGATCTCCAGGGTGCAAAAGCCTTCTTAGAGCACTATTTTATTACTGAGAGGGATACTGCCGAGGCAGCCATGCAAGATGCAGCATGACGGGCACTTTCTCAGTATTGCTTGTTGTTCAGCGGGGTAGCTGATGGCCTTGACCTGAAGTACTACCCCCGTCGTTCGACTGTCAGTGTTGGAGGTGTGATTGCCTCGCCAGTAGGTGAGGGCAATCCCAGGCTGAACAGCATGGTCAACTTGGTCGTCGTGCTCAACATAGAGTTGGCCCACGCCCTTGATGAGTTGGGCAAGGTTCAGGTGGAGGTTGCATAATTGCGTGTTGAGTGCGCAGCACGCCATTATCTGGATGGTGGTTCCCCCGCCCCTGTCAGGATTCAGCACCCTTATCGTTCACCGCCCTGTGGTCGCTTCGACTATGGTACCCCAGACTGCAGGACCCGGATAGATTTGGATCCCTAGATCGATAGAGTCAGAGTCTGTAATAATGCTTAGTTCAGTGTCTCAATCTAGTCAGTCTAGTTAGAGTTAGTTTACTTATTTTATGTTGGATGCTTGTTATGATGGACATATACTGAAGTTGGATCTTTGTAATGATTGTCACCAAGCTGTGGGTATCCCCTGCAACTTGGTGTAGTTATTAATAAAAGTCAGTTATTTAGTTGGGTAATCCACTTATTTCCACTTTCCTCTTTATCTGAGAAGCTGTCAGTGAAGATGGTCAATTGTTCAGTTCTATGAAGATCTTCTATACATCTTTTCTTATGCTGAAAGACTGCAGAGTCAGATTTGATATATGTGTGTGATTTCTATAGATGTATGAGAACAGGCGTAGAGGTGTGAGGCGTGCTCAGCTTGAACAGCAGGCACCCCAAGAGGAAGCAGCCCTGCAGCAGCATTTGCCACCGCCACCACCGATGACCATTGAGCAGATGTTCTTGATGCAGACCCAAGCAGTCCAGGCAATTGGTCAGACCTTAGCAGCCATGCAGCAGGTGCAGCAGCATCCACCACCGCCCCAGCCTCCAGTGCAAGTCCAGATGCCACAAGTGCCCAGAGACAAGCGGGCCGAGTTCATGAGGGGCCATCCCCCAGTCTTTGCCCACTCCACTGATCCCATGGATGCCGAAGATTGGCTGCGTACCGTGGAGCGTGAGTTGCACACTGCCCAGTGCAACGATCGTGAGAAGGTGTTGTATGGTCCCCGACAGCTGGGGGAGCAGCACAGTCTTGGTGGGAGTCCTATCTCGCCACCCATGCCAACCCTGAAGCTATCACTTGGGAGGAGTTCAGGGACAACTTCTGTCGCTACCATGTGCCCGAGGGACTGATGATAGTGAGGAAGGAGGAGTTTCTTGTCCTGAAGCAAGGTCCCCTGTCCGTCAGTGAGTACAGGGACAAGTTTCTGCAGCTGTCACGTTATGCCCCAGAGGATGTCAACACGGATGCCAAGAGACAGTACCGCTTCTTGAGAGGATTGGTCGATCCCCTCCACTATCAGCTGATGAACCACACCTTCCGTACCTTCTAGTATTTGATAGACAGAGCAATCATGACAGAAAGGAAGCGTCGGGAGATGGAGGATAGGAAACGCAAGATTGGTGGACCTCAGGTTGGGAGTAGCAGCCGTCCTCGCTACTCAGGCAACCCACCTCAGCCATTCAAGCAAGGTCACCAGCACCAGCATCAGCATCACCGTCAGAACCATCCGCAACAGTACCAGAGGCAGTTTCCTCAGCAGCAGCAGCAGTACTGTCAGAACAACCAACATGGAGGAAATCAATACCAGCGTCACAGCAACCAGGCAGCTCGTCTTCCTACCCTAGCAACCAACCATAACAATCAAGTAGTGCCAGCTCAAGGAGGAAGTCGTGCATGTTTCCACTGTGGGGAACAAGGCCATTGGGCGAATCATTGCCCAAAGAAAGCAACCCAACAACAACCAGCTCCCAATGCCCCAGTCAGACAGAATGCAATGCAGCAAGGAGGCAACAACCGTGGGCAACCTCGTGCCCAGTATGGAAAGGTGAACCACTTGGAGGCCGACACAGTCCAGGAGACTCTAGGAGTGGCACTAGGTATGTTTTCAGTCGAGTACCATTCTGCAAATGTCTTATTTGATACTGGAGCCACACATTCTTTTGTGACTGCATCATGGGTAGAATCACATAATATACCAGTAGCACCCATGTATCCACCTATGAGAGTTAGTTCAGTTGGTGGAAGGACCCAAAATGATAGATTTTGCCCTAGTGCAAAGGTTCAAATAAGAGGGATAGAGTTCCCCATTGATTTAATAGTCATGGGTAACCAAGATACAACTATAGATGTCATCCTAGGGATGAATTGGTTAACCAAGTACCAAGCCAGTCTTAGCTGTGACAAGAGAACAGTGAAGCTAGTGTCCTTATCAGGAGAAGAAGTGTTAGTGGAATTGGTCTTGTCAGGACCAAGGAAAGGGAGTTGTCACCAAGTCACCGCTCATATTGAGGAGATTAAACCATCAGAGGCTATCAGTGTAGTATCAGATTTCCCAGATGTGTTTCCCAAGGAGTTACTAGGTATGCCACCTGAAAGGAAGGTTGAATTTGCCATAAAGCTTATTCCAGGCACCACCCCTATTTCCAAGAGAGCCTATCGAGTGTCCGGACCAGAATTGGTGGTACTCAAGAAGCAGATTGATGAGTTGTCGGAGAAAGGTTACATCAGACCGAGTACCTCGCCTTGGGCAGCCCTAGTGCTGTTTGTGGAGAAGAAGGATGGCACAAAGAGGATGTGCATTGACTACAGATCCTTGAATGAGGTTACTATCAAGAACAAGTACCCCCTGCCTAGAATTGAAGACCTATTCGATCAGTTGAGAAGAGCCAGTGTGTTCTCGAAGATAGATCTGAGGTCAGGCTACCATCAGCTCAGAATCCGACCCTCAGATATACTGAAGACGACATTCATCACTAAGTATGGACTATATGAGTTCACGGTCATGTCATTCGGTTTGACGAATGCGCCAGCCTACTTCATGTACTTGATGAATAGTGTGTTCATGGACTACCTCGACAAGTTCGTAGTAGTGTTCATTGATGGCATTCTTATATATTCCCAGAATGAGCAAGAGCATGAGGAGCATTTGAGGAAGGTACTTCAGAGGCTATGAGATTGTCAGCTGTATGCCAAGCTTAGCAAGTGCGACTTCTGGATCAATGAAGTCCTATTCTTGGGTCACGTTACAAACCGAGAGGGATTGGTTGTAGATCCGAAGAAGGTAACAACTATCTTGGACTAGAAAACACCAAAAGATGTCCGAGGAATCAAGAGTTTCATCGGAATGGCTGGTTATTATCGGCGTTTCATTGAAGGTTTCTCCAAGATTGCCAGGCCAATGACAGCCTTGTTGGCAAAGAAGGTTGAGTTCAAGTGGACCCCAGCATGCTAGAAGTCCTTTGAGACATTGAAAGAGAAGTTGACAACGACACCAGTACTGATTCTGCCAGATGTTCACAAGTCATTCTCAGTATATTGTGATGCTTCGCACACAGGACTGGGATGTGTGTTGATGCAGGAAGGGAGAGTAGTGGCATACTCGTCCCGACAGTTGAAGATTCATGAGAAGAATTATCCTACTCATGGTTTGGAATTAGCAGACGTGGTTCATGCATTGAAGACCTGGAGACATTATCTTTATGGGCAGAAGTGTGATATCTACACGGATCACAAGAGTCTCAAATATATATTCACTCAGTCAGAGCTAAACATGAGGCAACGAAGATGGCTAGAGTTGATCAAATATTATGAGCTGGAGATTCATTACCACCCAGGCAAATCAAATGTGGTTGCAGATGCTCTGAGTAGAAAGAGTCAAGTCCATATGTTGGCAGCCCACCCGATGCCGTATGAGCTAGCGAAGGAGTTCGATAGATTGAGTCTCGGATTTCTGAACAACACCCAAGGAGTGGCAATTGAGTTGGAACCCACTATAGAGCAAGATATCAGAAAAGGTCAGAAGGATGATTTGAAGATCAATGAGATCCGACAGTTGATCATAGATGGAAAATGCAAGGATTTCCATGAAGATGCAGAAGGAGTGGTATGGTTCAAGGACAGATTGTGTGTTCCCAACATCAAATCAATCCGGGAACTGATTCTCAAGGAAGCCCATGAGACAACATACTCTATACACCCTGGTAGTGAGAAGATGTACCAAGACCTGAAGAAAAGATTCTGGTGGTACGGTATGAAAAGAGAAATAGCAGAGTATGTGGCTGTATGTGACTGTTGTCAAAGGATTAAAGCAGAACATCAGAGACCTACAGGTTTGTTGCAACCTGTCGGGGACCATAATTAGGGGTACCCTCAAGACGCCTAATTCTCAGCTGGTAACCCCCATCAGCATAAAGCTGCAGAGGCCTGATGGGTGCGATTAAGTCAGGGATAAGTCCATACGAGCGACTCAATCACGCCTCGCCCGAGCCTAGCCTCGGGCAAGGGCAGCCGACCCCGAAGGGGTTTCCGTCTCGCCCGAGGCCCCCCTTCAACGGCGGACACATCTCCGGCTTGCCCGAGGCCTTGCCTTCGCTGAGAAGCAACCCTGACTGAATCGCCACACCGACCGGCCAAGTCGCAGGAGCATTTAACGCAAAGGGAACCAGGCCCTGCCAAAGGCACCATAGCGAACTCCGCTCCGCCCGACCTAGGGCTCGGACTCGGGCTAAGCCCCGGAAGACAGCGAACTCCGCTCCGCCCGACCAAGGGCTCAGACTCGGGCTAAGCCCTGGAAGACGGCGAACTCCGCTCCGCCCGACCCAGGGCTCGGACTCGGGCTAAGCCCCGGAAGACGGCGAACTCTGCTCCGCCCGACCCAGGGCTCGGACTCGGGCTAAGCCCCGGAAGACGGCGAACTCCGCTCCACCCGCCCAAGGGCTCGGACTCGGGCTAAGCCCTGGAAGACGACGAACTCCGCCTCGCCCGACCCAGGGGCTCGGACTCGGCCTCTGCTGACGAACTCCGCCTCGCCCGACCCAGGGGCTCGGACTCGGCCTCTGCTGACGACCTCCGCCTCGCCCGACCCAGGGGCTCGGACTCGGCCTCCGCTGACGACCTCCGCCTCGCCCGACCCAGGGGCTCGGACTCGGCCTCTGCTGACGACCTCTGCCTCGCCCGACCCAGGGGCTCGGACTCGGCCTCTGCTGACGACCTCCGCCTCGCCCGACCCAGGGGCTCGGACTCGGCCTCTGCTGACGACCTCCGCCTCGCCCGACCCAGGGGCTCAGACTCGGCCTCGGCCATGGAAGACAGACTCGACCCCGGCTTCGGAGGAGCCTCCACGTCGCCCAACCTAGGGCACAGGCCAGCCACGTCGACAGGAAGCGCCATCATCACCCTACCCCGAGCCGACTCGGGTCGCAGAGAACAAGACCTGTGTCCCATCTGGCTGGCTCCGCCAGATAGGCAATGATGGCGCCCCGCTAGCCCCGTGACGACGGCGGCTCTCAGCTCTCTTACGGAAGCAGGGCGACGTCAGCAAGGACACGACCGTTCCAACAGCTGTCCCTCCGCCAGGCTCCGTTGCTCCTCCGACAGCCACGACATCACGCCAGCAGGGTGCCAAGATCTCTCCGGCTGCCACATTGGCATGTACTTAGGGCACTATCTCTCCCCCCGCTAGACACGTAGCACTCCGCTACACCCCATTGTACGCCTGGATCCTCTCCTTACGCCTATAAAAGGAAGGACCAGGGCCTTCTTAGAAAAGGTTGGCCGCGCGGGGACGAGGACGGGGACAGGCGCTCTCTTGGGGCCGCTCGCTTCCCTCACCCGCGTGGACGCTTGTAACCCCCTACTGCAAGCGCACCCGACCTGGGCGCGGGACGAACACGAAGGCCGCGGGATTCCCACCTCTCTCTCGCCGGACTCCGGCCTCCTCGCTCCTTTCCCCCCTTCGCGCTCGCCCACGCGCTCGACCCATCTGGGCTGGGGCACGCAGCACACTCACTCGTCGGCTTAGGGACCCCCCGGTCTCGAAACGCCGACAGTTGGCGCGCCAGGTAGGGGCCCGCTGCGTGTTGACGAGCAGCTTCCCGTCAAGCTCCAGATGGGCAGTCTCCGACAACCTCTCCAACCCGGGATGGTGCTCCGTTTCGGGAGTCTTGAGTTCATGTCCCTCGACGGCAGCTACGACATGATACTCCTTCCACCGTCGCGCGAAAACGACAATGGTGGCCGACAACCCGCCCTCCGGTGGCGGAATCGACGACGTCTTCCCCGCGCAGTGGAAGAACGACATTCGAGCTCGCCCCGTCCTCTCCCCCGCCAACGGAGGAGGAGGCGGGGCAACCAAGGCCGGGCGGGAGGCCGCGCTTCGTCGGCTGTCGAGCGAATTGATGTCCCCAGCGCCCCAACGGAGGGCGCGTCGGGCGTCGACCTCGCATTCGAGACGAAGGCGAGCGCCGTCCCCCCGTGACACGCCAATCCCGAGCAAGTGGACGACGCCAGCGAGCTCGCGGAGGGCCTGCAGGACGTCGCCCTCGTACCTAGGACGATGGCGCGATCAGCCCCCGGCGTGACTACATCGCCCCTCGTCGACCAAAAGGTACTGACTGATTCCCATCCTGCATTATGTCGACTCGGCCTCAACCCGCCTAGCGACCTCGCTTTGGCGGGCGCTCTCGTTGAGGCGAGTGCAACCCCTCTGGGGTTTCGTACGCGGTCGCCTTGGGACCGGTTGACGGACGTCTCGACCTACGGGCCCTCTGGGTCTGAGGAAGATGACGATCCCAGCATCTGTTGGGATTTCTCTGGATTTGGCAACCCCAGTGCCATGCGGGACTTTATGACCGCATGTGACTACTTCCTCTCCGACTGTTCCGACGGTAGCCGCAGCCTTGACGACAAGGACTGCGGCCCAAGCCACGAATGTTTCCACGTCGAGCTAGGGGATCCCGCCGAAGGCAACCACCTCGGCATGCCGGAGGACGGTGATCTCCCTAGGCCGGCGCCTCGCGCCGACATCCCGCGGGAGCTAGCTGTGGTCCCCGTTCCGGCGGGGGGTCACGACCCACAGCTCGAGCAAGTCCGCGGGGCGCAGGCCAGGCTCAACGAGGGAGCAGGAGCACTTGAGTCGATCCGCCGGGACGTCGGGCAGGTATGGGCGGGCCAGCCCCCGGCCGGAGAAATACGTCACCTGCCCTAGGGTTTCCAGCACCGCGTCGCCAACGACGTCAGGGTCAGGCCGCTACCCGCGTCCAGCGGGGTCGGTCAGAACCTGGCAGCCGCAGCAATGCTTATCCGCGCGATGCCGGAGCCATCGACCACCGAGGGACGGCGAATCCAGGGCGAGCTCAAAAATCTCCTGGAAGGCGCTGCGGCCCGACGGGCCGAAAGCTCTGCCTCCCGGAGGCAGGGATACCCCTCGGAACCTCATGCCGCGACTTCCCGATTCATGCGGGAAGCCTCGGTCTACACCGGGCGCACGCGCAACACCGCGCCTGCGGCCCCGGGCCACCTCGGCAACGAGCACCATCGTCGCGACCGTCGAGCCCACCTCGACGAAAGGGTGCGCCGAGGCTACTACCCCAGGCGTGGGGGACGCTACGACAGCGGGGAGGATCAGAGTCCCTCGCCCGAACCACCCGGTCCGCAGGCCTTCAGCCGGGCCATCCGGCGGGCACCGTTCCCGACCCGTTTCCGACCCCCGGCTACTATCACAAAGTACTCGGGGGAAACGAGGCCGGAACTGTGGCTTGCGGACTACCGCCTGGCCTGCCAACTGGGTGGAACGGACGACGACAACCTCATCATCCGCAACCTCCCCCTGTTCCTCTCCGATACTGCTCGCGCCTGGTTGGAGCACCTGCCTCCGGGGCAGATCTCCAACTGGGATGATTTGGTCCAAGCCTTTGCCGGCAATTTCCAGGGCACGTACGTGCGCCCCGGGAATTCTTGGGACCTCCGAAGCTGCCGGCAACAGCCGGGAGAGTCTCTTCGGGACTACATCCGGCGATTCTCGAAGCAGCGCACCGAGCTGCCCAACATCACCGACTCAGATGTCATCGGCGCGTTCCTTGCCGGCACCACCTGCCGCGACCTGGTGAGCAAGATGGGTCGCAAGACCCCCACCAGGGCGAGCGAGCTGATGGACATCGCCACCAAGTTCGCCTCTGGCCAGGAGGCGGTCGAGGCCATCTTCCGAAAGGACAAGCAGCCCCAGGGCTGCCCGTCGGAAGAGGCTCCCGAGGCATCTACCCCGCGCGGCGCCAAGAAGAAAGGCAAGAAGAAGTCGCAAGCGAAACGCGGCGCTGCCGACGCAGACCTTGTCGCCGCCACCGAGTACAAGAACCCTCGGAAGCCCCCCAGAGGTGCCAACCTCTTCGACAAGATGCTCAAGGAGTCGTGCCCCTATCATCAGGGGCCCGTCAAGCACACCCTCGAGGAGTGCGTCATGCTTCGGCGCCACTTCCACAAGGCCGGACCACCCGCGGAGGGTGGCAGGGCCCGCGACGACGACAAAAAGGAAGATCACCAAGCAGGAGAGTTCCCCGAGGTTCGCGACTGCTTCATGATCTACGGAGGGCATGCGGCGAATGCCTCGGCTCGGCATCGCAAGCAAGAGCGCCGGGAGGTCTGCTCGGTGAAGGTGGCGGCGCCAGTCTACCTAGACTGGTCCGACAAGCCCATCACCTTCGACCAAGCTGACCACCCCGACCACGTGCCGAGCCCGGGGAAATACCCACTCGTCGTCGACCCCATCATCGGCGACGTCAGGCTCACCAAGGTCCTGATGGATGGGGCAGCTGCCTCAACATCATCTACGCTGAGACCCTCAGGCTCCTGCGCGTCGATCTGTCCTTCGTCCGAGCAGGCGCTGCGCCTTTCCACGGGATCATTCCTGGGAAGCGCGTCCAGCCCCTCGGACGGCTCGACCTACCCGTCTGCTTCGGAACGCCCTCCAATTTCCGAAGAGAGACTCTGACGTTCGAGGTGGTCGGGTTCCGAGGAACCTACCACGCGATATTGGGGAGGCCATGCTACGCGAAGTTCATGGCCGTCCCCATCTACACCTACCTGAAGCTCAAAATGCCGGGCCCCAACGGGGTCATCACCGTCGGCCCCACGTACAAACACGCGTTCGAGTGCGACGTGGAGTGCGTGGAGTACGCCGAGGCCCTCGCCGAGTCCGAGGCCCTCATCGCCGACATGGAGAACCTCTCCAAAGAGGTGCCAGAAGTGAAGCGACATGCTGGCAACTTCGAGCCAGCGGAGACGGTTAAGGCCGTCCCTCTCGACCCCGGCGGCGACGCCTCCAAGCAGATCCGGATCGGTTCCGCGCTCGACCCCAAATAGGAAGCAGTGCTCGTCGACTTTCTCCACAGAAACGCCGACGTTTTTGCGTGGAGTCCCTCGGACATGCCCGGCATACCGAGAGAAGTCGCCGAGCACTCGCTGGATATTCGGGCCGGGGCCCGACCCGTCAGGCAGCCTCTGCGCCGATTCGACGAGGAGAAGCGCAGAGTGATAGGCGAGGAGATTCACAAGCTAATGGTGGCAGGGTTTATCAAAGAGGTATTCCATCCCGAATGGCTTGCCAACCCTGTGCTTGTGAGAAAGAAAAGGGGGAAATGGCGGATGTGTGTAGACTACACTGGTCTCAACAAAGCATGTTCGAAGGTTCCCTACCCTCTGCCTCGCATCGATCAAATCGTGGATTCCACTGCTGGGTGCGAAACCCTGTCGTTCCTCGATGCCTACTTAGGGTATCACCAAATCCGGATGAAAGAGTCCGACCAGCTCGCGACTTCTTTCATCACGCCCTTCGGCATGTACTGCTATGTCACCATGCCGTTCGGTTTGAGGAATGCGGGCGCGACGTACCAGCGGTGCATGAACCATGTGTTCGGCGAACACATCGGTCGCACAGTCGAGGCCTACGTCGATGACATCGTAGTCAAGACAAGGAAGGCTTCCAACCTCCTCTCCGACCTTGAAGTGACATTCCGGTGTCTCAAAGCTAAAGGCGTCAAGCTCAACCCCGAGAAGTGTGTCTTCGAGGTGCCCCGAGGCATGCTCTTGGGGTTCATCGTCTCCGAGCGGGGCATCGAAGCCAACCCGGAGAAGATCGCAGCCATCACTAACATGGGGCCCATCAAGGACTTAAAAGGTGTACAGAGGGTCATGGGATGTCTCGCGGCCCTGAGCCGGTTCATCTCACGCCTCGGCGAAAGAGGTCTGCCTCTGTATCGCCTCTTAAGGAAGGCCGAGAGCTTCACTTGGACACCCGAGGCCGAGGTAGCTCTCGGGAACCTGAAGGCGCTCCTTACAAAGGCGCCTATCTTGGTACCGCCAACTGATGGAGAAGCCCTCTTGGTCTACGTCGCCTCGACCTTTCAGGTGGTTAGCGCCGCGATTGTGGTCGAGAGGCAAGAAGAGGGGCATGCATTGCCCGTTCAGAGGCCGGTTTACTTCGTCAGCGAGGTACTGTCCGAAACCAAGATCCGCTACCCACAAGTTCAGAAGCTACTCTATGCAGTGATCCTGACGAGGCGGAAGTTGCGACACTACTTCAAGTCTCACCCGGTAACTGTGGTGTCATCCTTCCCCCTGGGGGAGATCATCCAGTGCCGAGAAGCCTCGGGCAGAGTTGCGAAGTGGGCGGTGGAAATCATGGGCGAGACCATCTCGTTCGCGCCTCGGAAGGCCATCAAGTCCCAGGTATTGGCGGACTTCGTAGCCGAATGGGTCGACACCCAACTACCGACGGCTCCGATCCAACCGGAGCTCTGGACCATGTTTTTCGACGGGTCGCTGATGAAGACGGGAGCCGGCGCGGGCCTGCTCTTCATCTCACCCCTCGAGAAACACCTACGCTACGTGCTACGCCTCCATTTCCCGGCGTCCAACAATGTGGCTAAGTACGAAGCTCTGATCAACGGATTGCGAATCGCCATCGAGCTAGGGGTCCGACGCCTCGACGCTCGCGGCGACTCGTAGCTCGTCATCGACCAAGTCATGAAGAACTCCCACTACCGCGACCCGAAGATGGAGGCCTACTGCGATGAGGTTCGGCGCCTGGAAGACAAGTTCTACGGGCTCGAACTTAACCACATCGCTCGGCGCTACAACGAGACTGCGGACGAGCTGGCAAAAATACCCTCGGGGCGAACAACGGTTCCCCCGGACGTCTTCTCCCGGGATCTACACCAACCCTCCGTCAGGATCAACGACGTGCCCGAGCCCGAGGTACCCTCGGCCCAGCCTGAGGTAACCTCGGCCCATCCCGAGGTACCCTCGGCCCAGCCTGAGGTACCCTCGGCCCATCCCGAGGCGTCCTCGGTCCAGCCCGAGGTACCCTCGGCCCCCGAGGGCGAGGCGCTGCGCATCGAGGAGGAGCGGAGTGGGGCCACGCCAGTGGCAAACCCCGTACCTGCAATATCTCCGCCAAGGAGAGCTACCCCTCGACCAAGCCGAGGCTCGGCGGGTAGCGCGACGCGCCAAGTCGTTCGTCTTGCTGGGCGATGAGAAGGAGCTCTACCACCGCAGCCCCTCGGGCATCCTCCAGCGATGCATCTCCATCGCCGAAGGTCAGGGACTTCTGCAAGAGATACACTCGGGGGCTTGCGGCCATCACGCAGCGCCTCGAGCCCTCGTCGGGAGTGCTTTCCGGCAAGGCTTCTACTGGCCAACGGCGGTGGCCGACGCCACTAGAATTGTCCGCACCTGCGAAGGGTGACAATTCTATGCGAAGCGGACCCACCTGCCCGCTCAGGCTCTGCAAACAATACCCATCACCTAGCCTTTCGCTGTATGGGGTCTGGACCTCGTCGGTCCCTTGCAGAAGGTGCCCGGGGGCTACACGCACCTGCTGGTCGCCGTCGACAAATTCTCCAAGTGGATCGAGGTCCGACCCCTGAACAGCATCAGGTCCGAGCAGGCGGTGGCGTTCTTCACCAACATCATCCATCGCTTCGGGGTCCCGAACTCCATCATCACCGACAACGGCACCCAGTTCACCGGCAAAAAATTCTTGGATTTTTGCGAGTATCACCACATCCGGGTGGACTGGGCCGCCGTAGCTCATCCCATGTCGAATGGGCAAGTAGAGCGTGCCAACGGCATGATTCTACAGGGGCTCAAGCCTCGGATTTACAACGACCTCAACAAGTTCGGCAAGCGATGGATGAAGGAACTCCCCTCGGTGGTCTGGAGCCTTAGGACAACGCCGAGCCGAGCCACGGGTTTCACGCCGTTCTTCCTGGTCTATGGGGTCGAGGCCGTCTTGCCCACTGACCTGGAGTACGGCTCCCCGAGGACGAGGGCCTACAACGGTCAAAGCAACCAAGCAAGCCGAGAAGACTCGCTGGACCAGCTGGAAGAGGCTCGGGACAAGGCCTTACTACACTCGGCGCGGTACCAGCAGTCCCTGCGACGCTACCACGCCCGAGGGGTCCGGCCCCGAGACCTCCAGGTGGGCGACCTGGTGCTTCGGCTGCGGCAAGATGCCCGAGGGAGACACAAGTTCACGCCCCCCTGGGAGGGGCCATTCATCATCGCCAAAGTTCTGAAGCCCGGAACGTACAAGCTGGCCAACAGCCAAGGCGAGGTCTACGACAACGCTTGGAACATCCAACAGCTACGTCGCTTTTACCCTTAAGATGTTTTCAAGTTGTGCATATGCCTCGCACCCACGCAAAGTTTAGTCAACAAGGAAGGGTCGGCCTCGCCTCGGCAAAGCCCGACCCTCCCTCGGGGGCTAAAAAGGGGGGAAACCCCCTCTGCGTCGAAATTTTCCTCGAAAAAAGATCTCTTTCACCAGAATATCTTCCATGCTTTTTGACTACTTCGAAAAGTGGGTCCTGGAAACGACGGAGTGCGCGTAAGCAGCCAAGGCTGACCGAGCCGAGGGACTCCTACGCCTCCGGGATATGGATACCTCACTCATCACCTTCTGCGATAAGTAACTCGCATTCGGATAAAGTGGCTCCGCGGATCGAACAAGTCTTTACGTTCGGAAGCCCTTCTGCCGAAGCGATCCTTTGAGCCTTCTCGACCGAGTCGGTGACAGGGCCTCATGGACGGGTGAAAGTACGCGTAAGCGGCAAGGCCGACCGAGCCAAGGGACTCCCACGCCTCCGGGATACGGATACCTCACTCATCGCCTTCCGCGAGAAGCGACTTTCGCTCGCACAAACATCCCTGTTACCGACAAAAAGTCCGGACACTCGAAACAAGAGGAAAAGAGACGCAGCTTTACAACGCAGCGAGGGTGTGTGTTCTGGCCTCGGCGGCCGCAGAAAGCACACGCTACAAGACAATCTGATCCTGCAGGCTCGGGTCTTCACGTTGGAAGGGAGCTGTAGCACCCTCGGCATCGATGACACCTTCAGCGAGGTCCGACCCCGCCTCGGACGGTGACGCGGTCCAGGGACTTCTCCGGGAATCCGGCCCGAGCAGGCGGCTCGGCCGGTTACCCCTGGGGCCTCGGCCAACCATCTTCCAAGGGCGCCAGCCCGATCCGAGGCCTCGGCTGGTCAACTCCGGCGTCGGTCCCGCTGACGGACAACCCGGCCAGGCTCCGGCCAACCAGGTTCTCATCTTCGAGCCAACTCCGCCTCTGTTCGTGCTGATATCGCTACCCCTGGCCTCGGCTCGTCGGAGAGCAGCCAAGGGGTCTCTTTAACTAAGCTAGAGGAGCCTCAGACAACAAGGCCAGTCGAGCCGAGGGATTCCTACGCCTCCGGGATACGGATACCTCACTCGTCACCTTGACACGGGGCGACTCATGCTTGGTGAAGCGGTTCAGATAATCAACAGGCGAGTCTTAGTGCTCGAAAATGAGGAAAAAAACATGGCTCCGTGCCAAAATTACATACATGTTCAGGCCTCGACAGCCGTAATGAACAAAAAACCCTGGCATTCAGAGTGCCATTACAAACGGAACTCCGGTTCCCCCCTCCGCGGGTATGAACAACCCCACTCCATGGGGGAAGGCCTGCGGAGCAACGGAAGATCGACGAACGGCGCGCCGTCACCTGCTCCAGCAGCGGCGACGACGACGACTTCTGCTCCGGGGGGCCGAACAACAGCGGCACTGACCTCAGGGCGGATGCTGCTACCAGGAGGCCCCCGCCCATGCCCAAACTCGTGAGGCAAGGACGGGCAGAAGGTCGTAGAGTTGGAGGTCAGTCCGTGGCCAGCCTTGGCTATCACGCCGGCGGAAGAACCTCTTCCGGCTGCCGTGGCAGACGCCGGCGCCGCGAGCGGCCCCGAAGCCACTCGCGTCCAAAAGCCAGGCACGCTGCAGATGCCAGCGCCATGGACGACAACCGCTCCTCCCTCCGATCACTGAGTGAAGGAGCGGGCCGCCGCCCACGCGGGGGCCGACCTCAACTCGGCACACTCCCCTCCCCAGCCCTGGTGATGAAAATCCTTGAGGCTGAGGGAGGGGCAGAGGCCGCAGCCCAGCTCGCTTTCCCCCACCATCAAGCTGGAGGTCACCATCTTGGGTGACCGCCGGTGGAGGGGTGCGGCCAGGCTGCATGATGAAAATCCTTGAAGCCGAACGATGGCTGAAAGGTATCAACTCCCATGGAGTTGCGTTCCTCCAACGATGAGGCGAAAAGACGGCGGTTTCCCCCATCCGGGGGCATGGAAGGTGGAAAGATGCGGCGCATAAGGGAGGAAGAAGACATGGTCGCCTTACGAAGGGAGTCGCCCTCCTTTTAAAGGCAACTCTCCCTGCTTGCGCTCTCAACCGTCACGGGCTGAGTCTTCTCCAACACGCTTCAAAGCCCTCCCCTGCGGTGCGGGGGCTGGGTCCCGCATGCCATGCAGACCGGCTCCGAGCAGAAGAAGCCAAACCGCCGCGTGTGGGGCACGCAACCGCCCAGCGGTTACAAGCGATCCTCCACCTTTGCCCAGACCAACGGGCGAGAGAGGCGGGCAGCCATGCAGGTGGCATGCAACCGTGCCAAGTGGACGCGCTTCTTCGACTCCCAGCGCGCCCAGCCTGGAGGCCCAGGCCCACGCGTCACGCAACCAGCGCGCCGGATGCTGCATGCAAGCAACTGCACCGCCACTTGCGCCACCACCGCGCCTCTTTGGTTGCGGAACCAATACCGCGACTCGAGGCGACCAGGCACAAGACCCAGCAGCGCCAGCATGACGCGACGGTCAATGCGGCCGAAAGTGGGCCGGCAGTAATGACGGTGGCAGACGCGCGGGAGCAGCGGGCACGTCGACAACCAAGCTCACGTCCCATCCGGGGGCAGCGAGAGAGCTCCCTCTCACGGTGTGAAGACAACGCGCCCGTGATCCGTTCCTCGAACGGCTCGCGCACGCGCAACGGCTGCCCCGCCAACTACTCGCCCCGTTGCATTAACTCCACGGCTGGACAGGTGGCGTTTCTGGCAGCAGCAACGGGCGACGCTTCGCCCTCGCCGAAACAACCGCACCAAAAAAGGTACGCCGCGTCGTTCGGTTTCGTATCCTTTTTCCCTTTTTTCCTCTTTCTCTATCTCTTGCAACAGGGACCGGGAAAGGGGGATCCCCCGAAAGGGATCCTTCCCCGTGAAGGAACCAGGCTCCGAGCCTCCTTACTGATCAGGGGTTCGAAGGCTGGCCCCCGAAGGGTTCAACAGCCGCCTCAGATCGCGTGGGCCCTACACCCACTACTGGTCAGAGGTTCGAAGGCCGGCCCCCCGAAGGGTTCCACGGCCGCCTCAGGCTACTCGGGCTCCGTGCCCATTACTGATCAGGGGTTCGAAGGCTGGCCCCCGAAGGGTTCACAGTCGCCTCAGACGCCGAGCGAGGGATGACCAGGGGTACGTTCGATACATAACCGAGGCTCGGGCTGCGCTCCCGAGGTACCCTAGGACATTTCCGAGACCAGCGGGAGCGATCTTGTAACGGAATCCCATCAGAGGGAGGCATCGAGCCCTCGGACCCCATCGCCAGGGGACCGGGTCCGGCAGATCACCCGCAGGTACTTTTGGGCGTGCCTCTGGGCCCCTAGCCGACCCCTAACGAACGGGGCACGGACGTCCACTCGGATTACCCGCTTGCAGCTCACCGGAGACACCATGTTCGGTGCCCATCGAGGGTAACATGGCGCACTCCCCCCCTCCTCCTTGCGGAAAGGCGACGTAGGGGCGTATGTAAAAAAGCCGGGTCTGTCCCTGATCGCCCTCTCGCTCTGTGCAGAGGCTCGGGGGCTGCTCTCGCAAACCCGGCTCCGGCCGAACCGTTGACAGCATCAACATACCAGCCCGAGAACTTAGGCCTCGACCGTACACCCGGGCTACGGCCAGCTCGCATGAGGGAACAACCAGACCAGCCGAAGCATTACGCAAGGCATTAACACCTCGAAGGAGTGAAATCACTCCTCCGAGGCCTCGGGGGCTACACCCGGCGGGTGCGCTCGCGCGCACCCACCGGAACCAAATGCAACCGAGAAAGGCTGGTCCCCTTGCAAAAAAGTGCGACGAAAGCCTCCAAGCGAGTGCTAACACTCCCTTCGAGGCTCGGGGGCTACTGTCGGGGACCATAATTAGGGGTACCCTCAAGACGCCTAATTCTCAGCTGGTAACCCCCATCAGCATAAAGCTGCAGAGGCCTGATGGGTGCGATTAAGTCAGGGATCAGTCCATACGAGCGACTCGATCACGCCTCGCCCGAGCCTAGCCTCGGGCAAGGGCAGCCGACCCCGAAGGGGTTTCCGTCTCGCCCGAGGCCCCCCTTCAACGGCGGACACATCTCCGGCTTGCCCGAGGCCTTGCCTTCGCTGAGAAGCAACCCTGACTGAATCGCCACACCGACCGGCCAAGTCGCAGGAGCATTTAACGCAAAGGGAACCAGGCCCTGCCAAAGGCACCATAGCGAACTCCGCTCCGCCCGACCCAGGGCTCGGACTCGGGCTAAGCCCCGGAAGACGGCGAACTCCGCTCCGCCCGACCAAGGGCTCAGACTCGGGCTAAGCCCCGGAAGACGGCGAACTCCGCTCCGCCTGACCCAGGCCTCGGACTCGGGCTAAGCCCCGGAAGACGGCGAACTCCGCTCCGCCCGACCCAGGGCTCGGACTCGGGCTAAGCCCCGGAAGACGGCGAACTCCGCTCCGCCCGCCCAAGGGCTCGGACTCGGGCTAAGCCCCGAAAGACGACGAACTCTGCCTCGCCCGACCCAGGGGCTCGGACTCGGCCTCTGCTGACGAACTCCGCCTCACCCGACCCAGGGGCTCGGACTCGGCCTCTGCTGATGACCTCCGCCTCGCCCGACCCAGGGGCTCGGACTCGGCCTCCGCTGACGACCTCCGCCTCGCCCGACCCAGGGGCTCGGACTCGGCCTCTGCTGACGACCTCCGCCTCGCCCGACCCAGGGGCTCGGACTCGGCCTCTGCTGACGACCTCCGCCTCGCCCGACCCAGGGGCTCGGACTCGGCCTCTACTGACGACCTCCGCCTCGCTCGACCCAGGGGCTCGGCCTCGGCCTCGGCCATGGAAGACAGACTCGACCCCGGCTTCGGAGGAGCCTCCACGTCGCCCAACCTAGGGCACAGGCCAGCCACATCGACAGGAAGCGCCATCATCACCCTACCCCGAGCCGACTCGGGTCGCAGAGAACAAGACCTGTGTCCCATCTGGCTGGCTCCGCCAGATAGGCAATGATGGCGCCCCGCTAGCCCCGTGACGACGGCGGCTCTCAGCTCTCTTACGGAAGTAGGGCGACGTCAGCAAGGACACGACCGTTCCAACAGCTGTCCCTCCGCCAGGCTCCGTTGCTCCTCCGACAGCCACGACATCACGCCAGCAGGGTGCCAAGATCTCTCCGGCTGCCACATTGGCATGTACTTAGGGCACTAGCTCTCCCCCCGCTAGACACGTAGCACTCCGCTACACCCCATTGTACGCCTGGATCCTCTCCTTACGCCTATAAAAGGAAGGACCAGGGCCTTCTTAGAAAAGGTTGGCCGCGCGGGGACGAGGACGGGGACAGGCGCTCTCTTGGGGCCGCTCGCTTCCCTCACCCGCGTGGACGCTTGTAACCCCCTACTGCAAGCGCACCCGACCTAGGCGCGGGACGAACACGAAGGCCGCGGGATTCCCACCTCTCTCTCGCCGGACTCCGGCCTCCTCGCTCCTTTCCCCCCTTCGCGCTCGCCCACGCGCTCGACCCATCTGGGCTGGGGCACGCAGCACACTCACTCGTCGGCTTAGGGACCCCCCGGTCTCGAAACGCCGACACAACCGTTGCAGATTCCTTAGTGGAAGTGGGATGAGATCGGAATGGATTTCATAGTTGGTTTGCCTCGCACTCGTACTGGTTATGATTCCATCTGGGTAGTAGTGGACCATTTGACAAAGGCGGCCCATTTCATACCAGTCAAGACCACCTACAACAGTGTAGTATTAGTCGAACTATACATGGCTCGGATTGTGTGCTTGCATGGCGTTCCGAAGAAGATAATATCAGATAGAGGCACCCAGTTCACCTCTCATTTTTTGCAGCAGTTGCATGAAGCTTTGGGCACACACTTGAAGTTCAGCTCAGATTACCACCCACGGACGGATGGTCAAACAGAGAGAACCAATCAAATTCTAGAGGATATATTGAGGGCTTGTGCTTTGCAAGATAAGATAGGTTGGGACAAGAGATTACCATATGCAAAATTCTCTTACAACAATAGCTACCAAGCCAGTATGAGGATGTCACCATTTGAAGCGCTCTATGGGAGGAATTGTAGAACTCCATTGCATTGGGACCAACCTGGTGAAAGACAGGTGTTCGGTCCAGATATTTTGCTTGAAGCCGAAGAGAACATCAGAATGGTCCGAGAGAATTTAAAAGCAGCGCAGTCCAGACAGCGAAGCTATGCTAACACCAGAAGAAGGGAACTCAGTTTTGAAGTGGGAGACTATGTCTACTTAAAGGTGTCACCCATCAGAGGAACCAAAAGGTTTGGAGTCAAAGGCAAGCTAGCACCCCGATATATTGGGCCGTATTAGATTCAAGCAAGACGTGGAGAAGTGGCTTATCAACTCAGCTTACCGGAGAATCTGTCCGCTGTGCACGATGTGTTCCATCTGTCACAGTTGAAGAAATGCTTGAGAGTGCCAGAAGAGCAGTTGCCAACAGAGGATCTTGAAGTTCAAGAAGATCAGACTTATATTGAGAAGCCGACCCAAATTCTGGAGACAGCAGATCAGGTTACTCAGAGAAGTACCATCAGGATGTGCAAAGTCAAATGGGGTCACCACTCAGAAGAAGAAGCAACCTGGGAAAGAGAAGATGATTTGAAAGCCAAGTACCTTGAGCTCTTTTCTAGCCAGCCCTGAATCTCGAGGGCGAGATTCTTTTAAGGGGGATAGGTCTATAACACCCTGATTTTGGGGGTATAAAATTTTCTTTCTAATTATCACCCAAAATCATGTGTTACTCTTCCTTTTCTCACTCTAGGCTTTCTCTCTCTAGATTTTTTCTCTTTTTCCTTTTTGATTAGAAATGGTTTAAACTAGTGGAGATTAACTATTTATTTTTGTCAAAACCTTATGAGTCATGACATGTTGCATCATGCTGAGCTTAAAATATTCTTTGAAGTGTTGCACAAGTGTGAATTTATTTGAATTTGAAACCTAGTTTGAATTTGGATTTGAAAACCCTGTAGAAAAAGAAATAGAAAAGGAATTAGAAAATCCAAAGAAAAAGAAAAGGAGAAAAGCAGCCCAGTCGGCCCACTAAGCCCAGCCAGGCCGCGCGCCCGCGCCGCTTGATAGGCGGACCCCGCCTGTCAGCGGCGGTTCTCCCTCGTGGGCGCCCTCCCTCTCCGCTCGCTGCCTAGTGGGGCCGACCTGTCGGCGCCAGTTTCCTTCGCCCGTTCGCTCTCTCTCTCTCTCTCTCTGTCTCGCGGGCCCGGTTCGCCAGTGCCGAGCTGTTGCCCCTGCGCGTCCCCTTTTCTCTCTCTGCGCCGTGGGCCTGCCTTGTCAGTTCTGCCTTCCCCGCTCTCGCCGTGGACCGGCGAGTGCGCACTCGCGCACGTCGCCGGGTTTCTCGGCCACGACGCCCGCCCACGCGCCTAGCTCCCCTTTTTAGAGCCCCGCCAGTGCCCCGCGCACACCCATCGCCTCACTTCGCTCGACTTCACCCTCTCTCGTGCTCTGCTCACGTCGTCAGCGGAGACCCGCGTTCGTGTTCCCGGCCATCCAGCTCACCGGAGACTGCCCCAAGCCTTCCCGAGCTCCGCCTCGAGGTGAGACACCCGTCCCCGTGCCCAATTTCCCCTATTGCGCCCTGTGTTCGGCCAATTTCGCCTTCGCCGGTGCTCAGCCGTGGTGGTCCGCCGTGCTCGCGCGGTGGCCGGCCGATTTAGCCCGGTCTATTTCACCGAAGTAGGTTCCTGTGTCGCCCCTGCCTCTGCTGAAGTTAGCCAAGGCCTTATCGCCCCTTAAGTCCCCTCCCTGTGGCTGGAATGGCTCACCGGAGTTGCTCTGGCCCGCCCGAGACTCTCTCACAAGAACAAGTGGTGCAAGCGTGGTCCAAAATTTTAAAAAAGAAGAAAACCATCCATGCATATCTAGTAGAAATAAATATTGGTTTCATTCCAAGCAACCTTTGCACTTATATTATGCAAACTAGTTCAATTCTGCACTTATACATTTGCTTTGGTTTGTGTTGGCATCAATCACCAAAAAGGGGGAGATTGAAAGGGAAATAGGCTCACACCTTTTCCTAAATAATTTTGGTGGTTGAATTGCCCAACACAAACAATTGGACTAACTAGTTTGCTCTAGATTATAAGTTTTACAGGTGCCAAAAGGTTCAACACAAACCAACAAAAAGTCCAAGAAAGGGTTCAAATAAAGAGAGCAAAAGACAACCCAAATGCAGCCCTGGTCTGGCGCACCGGACTGTCCGGTGCACCAGGGAGTTCCACTCTGAACTTGCCACCTTTGGGAATTCTGGGAGCCGCTCCGCTATAATTCACCGGACTGTCTGGTGTGCCAGCGGAGTAACGGCTACACAGCGCCAACGGTCGTCTGCAAAGGAACAGTAAAAGTGAACAGTGCGCGCCTGCGCGCGTAGAAGTCAGAGCAGCGCTAGAAGGCGCACCGGACTGTCCGGTGGCCCACTTGTCAGAAGCTCCAACGGTCGGAACCCAACGACCTGGTGACGTGGCTGGCGCACCGGACAGTGTCCGGTGCGCCATACGACAGCAGCCTCCACCAACGGTTCTTTTGGTGGTTGGGGCTATAAATACCCCCCAACCACCACACTTCAATGCATCCAAGTTTTCAGCCTTCACACCTCATACAAGAGCTCTAAACTTCATTCAAAGACACAAACAAGAGATCAAATCCTCTCCCAAGTCCAAAGATCATTCCAATCAAATAGTGACTAGTGAGAGAGATAATTGTGTTCATTTGAGTTCTTGCGCTTGGATTGCTTTTCTTCTTTCTTGTTCCCAAGATCATTGTAATCAAAGCAAGAGACACCAATTGTGTGGTGGTCCTTGTGGAGACTTGGTGTCCTGTTTGATTGAGAAGAGAAGCTCACTCGGTCTAAGTGACCGTTTGAGAGAGGGAAAGGGTTGAAAGAGACCCAGTCTTTGTGACCACCTCAACGGAGAGTAGGTTTGCAAGAACCGAACCTCGGTAAAACAAATCACCGTGTCATCCACTCTTATTCGCTTGTGATTTGTTTTCTCCCTCTTTTTCGGACTCGTTTATATTTCTAACGCTAACCCCGGCTTGTAGTTGTGCTTAAACTTTATAAATTTCAGATTTGCCTATTCACCCTCCTCTAGGCGACTTTCAAGTACAACCATGAGGGTGGAATGGGACGCCCTTAGCTGATTAATTAGATAAACCTGGGGGTGTAGTTGGCTTTGCCGGAGGGTCGTCAATGGAGCCCCCGGCGTAGTGCTTGCTCTGCCAAGGTTGGGGTGCAGAAGTTCTTTCGATTTGGTTTTGTTAGTCACCCACCTTGGTGAGGTGTACTGTGTTTATACGACTGGCGAAACCTAACGAGCAGCTATGCACCAGGGGAGTCTATGTAAAGGCTACGTAGTGTATCCCTGGCCATTCACCTTGGTAGTGAAGATCGGGTCTGTACAACCCAGGCTGGAAAGGGATCACGACTTGTGGGTAAAGTGTACAACCTCTGCAAAGTGTTAAAAACTGGTATATCAACCGAGCTCACGGTTAAGAGCAGCCTTGGGATCCTCTTTGATTAGAAGAACTCTGGATACCTTTATGACAATGATTAATAATGATGTTATAAAATCTGATTTCTGGTATTTCCTCTTTTGAGGGAGTACTTTTGGGTAATAACTGGGTTTATTACTAAAACTTGGCTCTACTAATAATAATAAATACTTGACCAACTAAAAGCAACTGCTTAACTTCAACCCTACATACAGCTGGTCCACTTTAGCCAAACGGGACATTTGCTGAGTACGTTGATGTGTACTCACTCTTGCTTTACACACCACCTCCACCCCAGGTTGTCCCCATTGTGCCCAATGCTCAGGAGGTGATGCTGGCAACATGGATGACTTCGAGGAGTTCCAGGAATATGACGAGTTCTAGTTCTTTCTTAGTGGCAAACCCCTAGTCAGCTGCCTGTGTAGGCTTAGCATCTACGTTTCGTATTTCCGCACTTCGATATTTTATGTTGATCTATGGTTATGTATTAGACTCTGTGGATGTCTTGAACATCTTGATGTAATAAAGTACCTCTCCGCTATTTATTTCAAGCATTGTGTGATGATGTCCAATTATGTAATCGCTGTGTACGTGAATTTCTGATCCTGGCACGTACATGATTCGCATTCGGTTTGCCTTCCAAAACCGGGTGTGACAATGACAAACTGTAACCGATTCTGCATGTTTTGGTGCATGTCAAACTGTGCACATTCAGCTTATATTCTGAACGTTCTGGCGGACATTCTGTAACTGATCAAGAAGACTAAGTCAGGGAATGAAGGGATATGGAATTAAACCACCTAGGGATAAAGCGATGGTAGGGGATCATTCAATCCATGCCTGGATTAATTTCACCTGGAGATTGCATCCATGCGCCGAACATAGACTAATGGGATATTTTATCTAGTAACTTGATTTAAGGGGTGTTTGAATACACTAGATCTAATAGTTAGTAAATAAAATTAATTAGAGACATAAAAAGCCCTAGCTAATAGTTCAATTATTAGCTATTTTTAGTAAATTAGTTAATAATAATTAACTATCAATTTGTTAGCTAGCTAATTTTGCTAGCATTTTTAGTCAACTAACTATTAGATGTATCGTATTCAAAATAAATTAAACTTTTTCTTATTTTTTTTCAATTTTATTCAAATCATGTGTATTGGAAATAACCGAAGGTCTAAGCGGGGCAATTAGACGAGAGCGCTGCGGAGTATTTTGCCCAGCTGGAGGAGCGATCTAAATAATCAAAAACCCGAAGGTTCGGACTGAATGAAGCGAAAGCCGAAATCCCATTCCCCTTCCCCCTCTTCGTCTCCGTCGGCGGCGTCGGACCGAACCCGAGCCCGGAGCCCTAACTAACCCTAGGAGGCAGGCGGCGGCGGGGATGGTGTACTACGCGCTGTTGGTGGGCGCGGAGCTGGATGGCCTCACCAACCTGCAGCCCCGCCACGGCTGCGACGACCCCAACTTCCCCTACTACCTCAAGGTCCGTGCCTCTTCACGTCTCCTCCCTTGTCGGCTTCGTTCCCTTCATATCGACCGCGAACGGCGCTGATCGGGATTTGCTCGCCCGCTTCTGCGCTGGATCGCAGCTCAAGTGCGAGAACTGCGGGGAGGTCACCGCCAAGTCCACCTACGTCACCCTCAGCGAGCAAGTCGACCTGCCCAAAGGACACGGCGCCGCTCACCTCGTCCAGAAGGTATCCTCGCAAATATCACCTTCCTCCTCCTTACATCTCTGTGGCAGGACGGATTCGGGTTCCCTCTGCAGTACTGTTGGTGTGCATGATGAGACTGGACTATGAGGAGTGCTTGTTAGTGTGGAAGATGGACCAATTAACTTGTTATTATGTTTATAAGGTGCTCGCATAGTTTAGATATTTTAGTACTGTTGGGGACCAGTTGAAATACTGAAAAAACGACAACAGGACAATATGGTTAAATTGTTAGACCCTTCTCTCCTGCCTGCGAAGGTTGTAGAGGGAAGAAAGTGTTGCAAGGGTTTTTAGTTATTCTTTGACTTTGAGAACAATTGTATGACAAGCCTGTTATTTGAATATGGTCATTTCACCTTGTTCAAACAAAGAATTGATAAACAAAGATTGATCAACAGTTCAAAGCACATGGGCAAGAAAAAAACTTAGGATACACATAAACATTGAAGGAATTATGATCCTCAGAGCATAAGCTTTGACTTTATTATACCTTCGGAGGCTCTCTAGAGGAGGAAATGCAACAAGCGTGATTTCAACGAATGGCCGACCCCTGTAGCAGTCGCACGTTTCACTTATTTAGGACTAGTTTGGAAACCCTATTTTTCCAAGGCGTTTCCATTTTCCTAACGCCTCGTTTGGATTATTGGAATCGAATTCCATTCTAATAATAATAATTTAGGCATATATCAATTAAGCTAATTCGGTTTTATGCAAAATATATTTGTATACTATTATTAGCAAAATGTCGGAGATATTTATGTGCTACATTTTTACTATAGAGCAGTGAAACGAAGAGTGCCATGTAAGTTACAGAGTAGAAACAAATTATATTAATGCATAAAATCATTTCCCATCCTGCACCCTTTGAATTTAAGATAGGCTTATATATGAACTTTGGAAAGTGTTGGAATGTCAAATTCCAAACTAAATAAGTTACTTTATTGAGTGAATTTCAATTCCTCTAAAATGAAGGATCTAAACACCCCGTAAGGGAAATTAGTTCATTTTCCCTTGGGAAAATGAGAATCCCTCGGGAAAATGGAGTTGCCAAACTAGCCCTTATAGGGTCGAGTCCATGTACACCTTCATATGAAATTACCTTTTTGCCTCTTCCTATTAAATAGTGATTCTTCGCATTCTCGGGAGTACAATTGTGTTATTTCACCACGCAAATGTATCCCACACGTCTTTCTCTTCGAAGAGGCTTCTTGTATCTATTCTCCGAAGCACTCTTTGGGCGTCATCTTTTGTGAAAGGTCCTCTTTATCGACACCAAGGCCTTGCTTGAAATACCTTCGGCTCCATGAACCTTTGGCTCGTTCACATGTTCCGAAGCAATCCAAAGAAGGTTCAATGATCAATATGAATTTCCCTTGGTATGAAAAATCTTCGAAACACTGATTTTGTCATTTGGACCTTCGGCTAGATATTTTTTCTCCAACAAGTATGAGACACTTTTATTGCTATGGTAGATGGAGGCTCATTTCTGCATACATCCATTTGCCTTTGTTTAGAGTGGATTTGGTGAACGATTTTCCTTCCCTTTGGTAAAAGTAAAAACGTCATTAGATCAGGTGAGGAGGGTTATATCTGTATACAATGGTATAAGTATATATGGTTTTAATAAGTGAGCAAGAAATGTATTTTTTGTGAGGAAATGCAATTTTCGTGTGCTTTTTGAACGCTTGACGAATGTGCAGTGCTTGTTAGCGTTGCTGATGAAAATTGATATCAGCTGACTTTCTATTAGGCTGTTTGATGAACTTGCATGCTATGAGGACAACTAATGAGATGACTGATGATGTGGTTAATTGAGATTCCTTTACTCTTCTGGATTTCCTTCTTTTATTCTATTTATTTAGTAGGTTGGGATTGGATTCTATGAGTACTGATTTCATGATTAAAATGGGATTCAATGGGGTGGACGAGAGTCATGTGTGTAGAAAGGCAATAACAGAGGATTGTTCATTAGTTCCTTATCAAGGGTCATGCTGTTTTGCAAACTAGGCTTCCCATGAAAATATATGCTTTTGGATTCATAAGTAATGGGATTGGAATTTGTTTTTTGGTAATACGATTTGTTGTCTTGTGATCATTGGCAGGGCAATGGTTTTTTTCCATTGTTGGTTCTTTTGTGATAATATAGTTTATTAGTTTCCCCCATGAGGTTCTATCTACCTTTAAATATTCTACACATAAAAAATCTTATGATGCAGAAGTCTAGTGTCACCGGTGAACCATTCGAAACAAGGTGCCTTGGCTACTACGCATGATGGGAAAGCACCTCAGGATCTAATTTGATCTTGTGTAGGCATCTGCAGTTATTTTGTCTATTATGCTCGTGTTCTGTTTTATTGTATTCTTTATCTTCAAGGTAGAAAAATAATTTTGTGTTCTACCTAAACTCATGTAAGAAGTCAATAGTTATGTCCTATTATCGTCTGTTCTGCACTTATATAAATGAATATAATTGATATGTCTCCTTGAGGTTTGTCATATGCCATCAAGATGAATGTGCACTATCATGAACATTCTGTATAGAACTTACTGTGTGTAAGACTATGGAATCAAATGATACCATTTTAAGGCTAAAAGGACTTTTCCAATTTCATTTCCAATTATTTTATTTTATTTACTGATCAAATGCAAACAACTAGTCTCAGCACTCTTTTGTAGTACTGTGCACCTTTCTATTGCTGTTGTTATGTATGTACATAATATATGGCAGACCTTATAATGCCATTTTTTACCTGGAAGCTTAAGAGTTTCTTTTCTTTTTTGCCTTGACAGTATATGTAGGATCTTCACTATTTTTGGGGTCAAAATAGTTTTTTTGTTCTAGCAATCCGCTTCACTATTTTTTTGGGTCAAAATAGCGGTAACAACTTTCTGAATGGCTGTCCGCCCATTAATCAATTTGGTCTCCCAAGGTTCTTTATCTGAATTTTCTCCTTGAGAACAAAGGCATAAAGGAGGAAACCCTTGTTTCAATACATATAACAAGGCTCTTTGCTTGTGTTTTTTCCCATGAGGTTTCTAACGAAGGCGTAAAGGAGAACACGAACTGTTTCAGTGTCTGTGTTTCTTATCGACTTTGTATATTTTGTTGTACCATGCAAACTGTGTCCTGTTTATGATGTTTTGTCTTCTCTCAGTGCAAGCTTTGTGGGAGAGATGGAACAATTGTGATGATTCCTGGTCAGGGGACACCACTTACTATTGAGCAGAGCCAGAAAGAGGAGAAGACTTGTTTGATGGTGTTTGACTGCAGAGGCTATGAACCTGTTGAGTTTTCCTTTGGCACTGGCTGGAAGGCTGAATCTGTATGTTTTTTCTTGATCTTATATCGTGATTGTTAATGACTGCTTACATATACAAAACAAATGTATTAGGTGTAAATAACTAATCTTTTCGAAGTTATTCCCATTCCAGAAATGAGTTCTTTTTGGTATTCTATTCTATGCGAGCTCACCTTATTATGTCATTTCTGTGTGCTTGATTTTTTTTATATTCAATACTGTATTTTCCATATATGGCATAACTCTGATACAGCTGTCTGTTTTCACATTCCAGATTACAGCTGTCTGTTTTCACATTGTGCATTACTTAAGCATAGAATTATATATGTACTTCTATTCTGAACTGGCAATGTGCATGGTAGCTTGTATGGCATCTGACCTGTGGATTTATTATTCTTTAAGGGGTGTGTTTGGTTTGAGTAATCACTCCATCCAAGATGAGGTGGTGCATCATGAGTCCATTTCTCAAATTTGGTGTAATGCGATTCCTCATATTAGTATTAACTAACTATGAGGAATGAGGTGGTGATGGATCAACTCATTCCGTTTCATAAACCAAACGAAAAAAGTGAGGAGTGAGAAGATGATGAACTAGCTTATTCCTCAAACTAAACACCCTATAAGTTGACACGCTGATTCTTTATGTTCATAGTTAACACACTGATTGGCTATCTTTTTCCTCCAAGAAGAAATGAAATACCTTTTATTTCTTTCACAGGAACAAGTCTATGACTTGTTTTAATTTTATTTTCGAAATCTAGAAAGTTTCACCTTCGTGCAAATTGGGAGTTGATTTAAAACCATCTTTTTTGCTGATTTTAGTTCATTCCTAGTTCTGCATGTACTCAATATCACAATTGTTTAGTTTTTTGTTGTTGTGAGATGTGCTAACAGTTTGCCACCTTTTTAAAGGTGCATGGGACTCCTTTTGAAATTGACTGCTCTGAAGGTGAATTTTCTGAGTATGATGAGAAGGGAGAATGCCCCGTTGAGCTAGGCAAGCTGCAGTCAACATTCAAAGTGGTAAGCAGGCAATTGCTTCCTGCACTACCATATTTATCATCATTTCTATCCCTCCATATACTTTTGACATTATTGTGATTGACAACAGGTGAAGAAGCATGAGAGGGGTGGGAAGACTAGATTTGTCTAGATCGAGTGACTTGGAATCTGACAGATATTGGAGTTGGCGGTGTATAAATGGTAGATTTGGGCTGAAGGTCATGCGTGATCCGACCTCCTTTTTCTTCTATCTGTTGATTCTGTGGATGCCGTGAACCATGCGAAGCTTTCGGTGATAGTGTCCACAGGAGCATTACCCTGTACCGAAACTCATCTTTATAACTTACCACCAATGCTCGAACATGTTGCTGGTTGCTGGTATTTTTAGCACTGTTCTCTCTGGCTAATGGGTCTGAAGACATCTCAAGGGGATATGTGGTGCAATCTGAGTTCTTTAAAGGGCATCGTCACTTGTGGATGTTGATTGTGGGGCAACCTTGGCTTGCTATAATTTTTAGATACCGTTTAGTTGACTAGCATTAGCACGCTCAAATGCACGCTTGTGTGTGTACCCGGTGCTATCGCCGTGACAAAGGCTCTCGTCAACTTTGTGCTTTGTTTTAGCGCACGCATGGAGATCCAAGAATATCTTGGCCAAAGCTGCATGTTTCTTTTCATTTGTTCCGCAAAATTCTCTTCCGTACTTATGATCAATGCTGGCTGTCAGTTGTCACAACCTTGTTTGAGCATTTACATTGATTTATCGAACGGAATACATGAAGTGATAATATGCTCCCAAGAGAAAGGTGAATCAAATTGATTCAAACATTTCAAAATAATTAATTAAGCATAATGAAGGATTGAATTAGGGGACCAAAGGGGTGATCGAAAGTCAATAATTAGGGGACCAAACATTTCACCTTCATGGACGACAACCACCTAAGGACTCCACACCTATGCATCATAAGCCAAGAGACATGTGGCACATACTCATGACCCAGTTACTTTACACTATTGAATCCAAGATATTTATTTGTTGACAATCACTCATCACAACATAGAACCACAAGGGCACAATGAAAGTCACCTAGAGGTGAGGGAATAGGCGAAACCTAAAATTTATCACTTCAAACATAAATTCAAACCTTGGTTAGGCATTGGAACGATAAACAAGTTGATCAGAGGGAGGGAGAGGAGTTCTTGCAACAGTTGCTCAATATGATTGTGGAATTACTTAGGAGCAACACAATTTATTTGGAATTAAGCGCAAGCAAGAGAACTAGAAGAGGGAAGGGAGAAATAAATCGTAATCACAACACAAAAGACACACCTACCGGAGTTTAGTTTCACAAGGAAACCTACCTTTGCGTTGAGGTGTCCACTTAGGACGTGTCTCTTTCAACCCTTACACAATCCAGTCACTTAGATCGTTTAAGCGCTTCTTCTTAATCGAAGGACACAATTCCTGCAAGGACCTCCACACATGGAGTCTCTTCCCAGCTTATACAAAGAATGAGAATAAGAATGAAAAACATCAAGCAAAAGATCACAATTACTCAATGATACTCTTCTCAAATATCCCTCTCATGGCACTATTCTCTAGTTGATCACTTCTTGATTATGGCACTTGTATGATCTCTATTGCTTTGCATGTGACTTAGAGTGAAAGCTTTAGCTCTTGCAATGAATAGGAGTGCTTATGTTGCTTGGATCACTTGGATGCGATTGAGTGGGATGGTTGGAGTTGTATTTATAGTCTCCAACCACCACTAGCTGTTAATATCGTTCTGACCACCTGCGGATGGTCCACGTCCCTGGTCCAAATAGTTCGCTCCTACAAGATCAACAACTAGATCGCAAACAGTTATATGCAACAACTGTAATAACATTAAATACATGCCAAATGTTAGAAAAGTGCTTCGCGGGCGGTCTGCTACTAGCCCTGGATAGTCCGTGCTTGGTGCTAAAATTCATTTTACCAAACTTGACACCTTCGGGTTTGATCAATTTTGAACAAGTAAATGGTCCATGATTTATAGCTGGATGGTTCACGCATGGTGCTGGACGGTACTTGACTCAGCCCTAGATGTCCATAGTTCATTTTTTCAATTCAACACAGTTCCTGTCCGAATCTGATTTAGATATTGTGGACGATCCGCATAGGATGCTCGGACGGTCTATGCGTTCTGATTTTTTTGGAATTGATCTTTTGATGTATATCCTTATGAACCTGTGATCATATACTTGGCAAACTAGTTAGTTCACATGATTGTGATGGTCATCAGGCACCAAAACAATAATAGAAATGGCTTTAAGGCCAGTTTCCCTTTCAATCTCCCCCTTTTGGTGATTGATGCCAACACAAATTAAAGAAAATATGCAACTTGTATATTGTATTTAGTTTGCAAACTTTCAAGTGTTCATAAGATACTATGTTAAGATCAAACCTAAGTTGTTTTGAATATCTAACATTTTGGACCACAATTGCACCACTTGAGTTTTGATTTCAAATTTTGTTTTTGGCCAAAATATAAGAATTTAATTTTCTTAAAAATTTCTTGAATTTAAAAATTCTCCCCTTTTCAAATGCTTTTGTTTTGTCCAAATAATACTATCCACTTTGGTAAAATTTCCCCCATTTTGGAAATAGTTCTCTTAGCTGTCAAGAGAGATTTTCTTGAAAAGATACCAATTTGTGAAATACAAAAAATTTCAAAAACAAAGTGGTGGTGAGGTCCTTTTTCATTGCCTAATAATTTACCCCCTTTGGCATGAAGCACCAAAAACAGAGACAATTGTTATCGGGGACCATAATTAGGGGTACCCCCAAGACTCCTAATCTCAGCTGGTAACCCCCATCAGCACAAAGCTGCAAAGGCCTGATGGGTGCGATTAAGTCAAGGCTCGGTCTACTCAAGGGACACGATCTCGCCTCACCCGAGCCCAGCCTCGGGCAAGGGCAGCCGACCCCGGAGGATTCACGTCTCGCCCGAGAGCCCCCTCAAGCGACGGACACACCTTCGGCTCGCCCGAGGCCCAGTCTTCGCCAAGAAGCAACCTTGGTCAGATCGCCACACCGACCGACCGCACCGCATAAGCATTTAATGCAAGGATGGCCTGACACCTTATCCTGACGCGCGCTCGTCAGTCGACAGAGTCGAAGTGACCGCAGTCACTTCGCCGCTCCACTGACCGGCCTGACGAGAGGACAACGCCGCCTGCGCCGCTCCGACTGCTGTGCCACTCGACAGAGTGAGGCTGACAGCAGCCAAGTCCAGCCTCGGGCGTCATAGGAAGCTCCGCCTCGCCCGACCCCAGGGCTCGGACTCGGCCTCAGCCCCGGAAGACGGCGAACTCCGCCTCGCCCGACCCCAGGGCACGGACTCGGCCTCAGCCCCGGAAGATGACGAACTCCGCCTCGCCCGACCCCAGAGCTCGAACTCGGCCTCGACCCCAGAAGACGACGAACTCCGCCTCGCCCGACCCCAGGGCTCGGACTCAGCCCTGGCCTCAGCCGACGGTCTCCGCCTCGCCCGACCCGGGGCTCGGACTCGACCTCGACCACGGAAGACAGACTCGACCTCGACCTCGGAGGAGCCTCCGCCTCGCCCGACCCAGGGCTCGGACCAACCACGTCACAGGGGGGGCATCATTACCCTACCCCTAGCTAGCTCAGGCTACGGGGAACAAGACCGGCGTCCCATCTGGCTCGCCCCAGTAAACAAGTAATGTTGGGGGCCTTCGGCTTTCGAAGGTCCTCAGAAACATGATTTGACAATGTTTTCCAAGAGAAATATGTAAACAGGTACTTTCGAAGTTAGATTGCGGGTATACAAAAGAACGGTTGAAGACGAAGCTCGACCGGGACGAAAGGCGATCACGACGAAGGAAAAGACGATCACGAAGCTATGTGCAGAAAAGCTTCGGCATAACGGCAGAAAAGGGGAACCGACTTAAAGATGAAAAGCCAAATTAGACCTTGAAGAATTACTATAGAGTTATTGTTAAATGTAATGGGTATTAATGTAATTTTGCATGGGCTGCGACCCGTGCCTATAAATAGGTGAACAGTATTCCCGTACTGTTCACGCTGACTTGGCATTTGCTTTTGCATCACACCTGTATTCATATTCCTTCAAGCCGAAGGTATATTTGTAATTTACTGTTATCTACATGAGTAATATAAGTAAAAAATAAATTAATAATAATATTTACAGAGATTATGTTATTTCTTATATTCTGTGTTTAAATACTCTTTATCTTTTGTTATGTTCATGAAGGTTTGTCCTTCATGACCTTCGTTCGAAATCCATTATATCCGAAGGGAAATAATGATCCAAAGGACGAAGGGTTTTGATATTTAACATCTTGTGTTGCCTTGTTCTTGATTCATAGCATTTGAGAACGAGTCCCCAACATTGGCGCCCACCTCCGGTGAACTCACTTCCATTTCTTGAGATTTTGAACATCTTCGGCAAACATCACCTTCGTCATGTCGCCGAAGAAGGCTTCAGCGACAGGGGCTGCCACTCTGTAGCCGCTGGACCCCAATCAAGACGTCCTTTCTCTTAGGGAGGCCCGAAGCCAGAAGAGGAAGGCCACCAGTCCAACGCCTCCGGAGGATGACTTGGACCAGGAAATCCACAACCTGGAGATGCTCCAACAACAGGTGCAACGAAAGAAGGAGAAGATGGCTCGTCTAGCTGACCTTCAGAGGCAGATAGATGAAGCTTCGGAAGAGGTTCGTCATCTTGTTCAGGATGACCAGAACCGAAGGCCTCCACGCAGAGAGCTCCATCAGGAGGGTTTCTACAATGAGGATGATTGGTATGAAGATTTCCATCATGGAAATTTTGCTTTTGATGATGTTTCTCCTCTATCAACAGAATTGCAGGCTACACCATGGCCCCAGTCTTACAAGCCACCTCAGCTCCCCATGTATGACGATCATTCAGACCCGAAGCAATTTCTGATGAGTTATGAGGCAACCATATCTTCGTATGGTGGCAATACGACAGTCATGGCAAAGTATTTTGTCATGGCCGTCAAGAGTGTTGCTCAAACTTGGTACTCCTCTCTTCGACCAGGGACAATTACTTCATGGCAAAAGCTGAAGGATATGTTGATAACCAGCTTTCAAGGATTTCAGACAAAGCCAGTCACCGCTCAGGCTCTATTCCAGTGTACCCAGGACCACGAAGAATATCTTCAGGCGTATGTCAGAAGGTTTCTGCGTCTGAGGGCACAGGCGCCAACAGTGCCCAATGAAATTGTCATTGAGGCAATGATTAAGGGACTTCGGCCGGGACCTTCAGCGCAATACTTTGCCAGGAAGCCGCCACAGACTTTGGAGAAGCTGCTCCAGAAGATGGACGAGTATATTCGAGCTGACAATGACTTTCGTCAAAGAAGGGAGGAAGCATTCAGGTTTTCTGAAATGACCAGGGGCTTCGGAGGAAGATTTCACCCGAGGCACATCAGGTCAATTCATAATTCTACTCAAAATGACGATAGAGGGAGTCAGCAACAAAAGCCACAATATTCTTCACAAGCTTCGGGGCAGCAGCAAAGCTCCTTTCGGCCGCCAGTGCCAAGGGGCAGAGGCGCCAGGGGCTTTGGGGGAAGATTTAGAGATCAGCCAAGAAAGATTTACTGCCTATTCTGTGGTGAAGACAAGGGCCATACTACCAGGATGTGTCATGTTACCATCCAGAAGCAAAAGGAGATAGCAGAAGCTGCAGCACAACAAAGTCAGCCGAAGCAAGTCATGCATACTGCTTCGTATCGTTCGCCTTACATTCCATAATATGTAGGCAATCACCCTGCAGCTTCTGTTGCTTCGGCAAGCCAACCCCAAGCATCTTGGCAGCAGCCTCTGCCGCTACCACCAACACAAAGAGGCCAGCAGCCAGAAGGGAGTCAGCGCACTAACCCCCAGCGGGACTTCAGAGAGGAGTCCGAAGCTCGCACAGTCAATAGCACTGTGCCAGAGTCGAAGCACATTTACTGACAAATATCCTACCTCGACAGCAGCTTTTCGTATTTTCACATTCAGTAGTGCTTTCTTTTTAATAAGGAACAATTAAGGGTAGTTTTAACGTCTTTTATCGCCTTTCAATTTCTTGTAATAGTTTCGCTCTTTACTGTAATGAAAATATATCTTCTCCATAGGCCTGAGATGCCGAAGCATGAGAATTTATGATCGACAAGGAGGATTTTTGAAGTTATCAAAAATTTGTTCTAAGGAACGCATTGCAATTTATTCAAAACAACAAAAAGCCGTTCCTAAGGGAGCGCAGTGTAAGTTTTCTGAGCCAACATCGAAAAATAAGCGCTGATTCCGCCGAAAGTAAAAGGCGAAGAAGCTCCTAAGGGAGGCTTACAGCGAAAAATAAGCGCTGATTCCGCTGAAGTAAAAGGCGAAGAAGCTCCTAAGGGAGGCTTACAGCGAAAAATAAGCGCTGATTCCGCTGAAGTAAAAGGCGAAGAAGCTCCTAAGGGAGGCTTACAGCGAAAAATAAACGCTGATTCCGCTAAAGTAAAAGGCGAAGAAGCTCCTAAGGGAGGCTTACAGCGAAAAGTCAGCGCTGATATAAAAAGATTGTGTGCTTTATTGCAGGGATGTGTGTACTTTCAGCACAAATATCATTTTGCATAACATAACATCATCACATCATTCAACATAACATAAGCATCATACAACATATTGCATGCGGAACAAGAAGGGGATACACCATTGGTCTTCGGAGGGTGATTTGAAAAAGAGAAAATCGTGTTAAGGCACAAGATAAATCAAGAAGACGTGTAGCTTCATTAGAAAGGCAACATAAAACAGCTTCGGAGAATATTTCACGAAGCTTGGATATTCCCCATTAAAGAAGTTTGCAAATTCTTGCGATATATAAAAGATTTTCTTCACGAAGCATGAAAAGAAGGGAAGGTGTTTTTTCGCCGAAGGCTCAAAAAATGGTATGTATGCAAAATTTCATGCATCGTAAAGAATTGAACTATAAATAGACTATATATTACATTCAAAGTTACAATGTATTACACATGTTACGTTCCAAATGTTTCTACAATAGCATTTAATCCTCCTTAAGAACTATTTCTGCAGCTTCGTTTAGTAGCTGGTCGACAACCTTGTCCATGATGGCTTCGGCCATTTTTCTAATTTCATCGTCCCCCTTCGAGTGGGGGCCCGGAGATGCTTCAGCAGGTTCTGAGGAAGGAGAAGATACGACTATATTACTATTACAAACCGTGAACAAAGTCTGGAATCAAAAATTACAATAGAATGAAAACCACTAATTAATACCTATTTGCCCGTCGGGCTCTGTACTTTTCTCAGCAGCCTCTGCTATTTTTCTAGCATCGTGGATGCCTTTTTCGCTCTTTTGAATAATTTCTTGGGCCATTTCTCGGCCGCCGTTTTCCCAGATATCGGTGAAAAATTTTCCGCTGATCATGCTTGCTTCGGCTGAGGGGTCTTTAATGTCTTCGGAGGACAAAGTAGCTTCGGATTGCGCTAAGGATTTTACATGCTCGCAACCTTTCCTCTCCAAAACAGTAGCAATTCCTCTAGCACCTGAAAAAGCACATATGTCTCCGCGGCTATTCAGGATTTCCTCGAAGGCCTCAGCTTCGTGACTGATCCATTCCATCGGACCTTCGGGATTGCCCCTTGAGAAATTCTCTTCGCTAGAGAATGCACCAACGTTGGCGAAGCTGGATTTTATCTTCTGAACGCACACTATAGATTTATCATAGCATCTTCTCTGGGATGCACGAAGCTCTTTAACATTTATTTCTAAATGATTGACCCATTGATCACTAAGCTCTCGTTTTGTCTCTTCAAGTATACGTTCTTCTTTAGCTCTGGCTAGCTGTTTCTGAAGATCTTTAATTTCGCGTTTTTGGGCTTTAGCTTGAGCCTTGGAGGTAGCTGCGTCTTCCTTTATCTTGTCCACCAATGTAAGCAGAATTTTATCTTTTTTCAGAGCTTCGTTTCTCAGCTTAATAACCTCTGATCGTAGATTGTTGAAAGCAATATCATAGCTCTCGTCTTCGGCATTCTTTTGCGCTCTCAGCGCGTTGCTCAATATTAAACCCTATATATATACAAGAATTAGTATAAGAACAAAAGAATGATTTGAAAATTATAAATTTCTATATATATAGTTCTCATACCTTTAAACTATTATATGCAAGACTATCTGCAAGATCGTCCTTCATCATAGCGCAAAGTCCAGCTTCAAGTTTCGGAAACCCCATACTCCTAGCCATCTCCCGACAGACAGATAATTCTTTATTATCAGGGAGGCAGTATAGGAAGTCATCTTCGTCTGTCCCATTGAACACTAGTGCCCCCTTCGGATATTTTAATTCTCTGGCATAGTGATCAGCTTCATAAATCTCTTCTTCAGATAATTTCTTCCCCGAAGCATGTCGCACAATGTAATCGCGTATGGAGGAAGGTGCTTCGGGGGCAGCAGTGTCAGTTTCTTCAACCAAAATTGACTCTGACATTTTTTCGGCTTCCAAGGCTGCCTTTGTAGCTTTTTCTTCGGTTTCCAAAGGTTGTTCCTTGGTGGGCCCTGAAGGCCCAGCCTCAGCTTCAGCTTCAGGCTGTTGTTTTGAAGCTTCAGCAACAAAGACTTCAGTAGACACTCTAGAAGTTTCAAGAGTTTTCTTTGGAGTTATGCTTGAAGATTTAATTGTCTCCAGAACATCTAACACATTAACCATCCTCTTTCTTTTCGGGGTCACTGTTGGACCCATCTGGCTTTTTCCTGTTTCAACCTTTGCCAAAGGACCTGAGACTTCTGATGTTTTTGCTTCTTCAGCCCTTGGTTCTTCCATCTTTTCTGTTGCTGGCACTTCGGCCAACTCTTTGATTTCTGGCAGCAGAGTTGAATCTTTAGCTTCAGTGGCCGAAGAGGTTTCACCGGCGAACTCAGGAACCGTGGCTGGTTCAATATAGCGTGGCCGGTGTGTGAGAACCTTTACCCTTTGTCTCTTCGGCGCTGGCTCGCTAGGAGCGGCTGAAGCAGTTTCTTTTGCAGAAGTTGTGCTTTTTTCTTTTTTGACCCCGCGCTGGATAGCGGTAGTCGGGGTAGACAAACCCAATTGCGTCAAATACTCGGTTGAGTCTTTTCTTCTTTCGGCCTCCGAAGGCCGCTGATAATGCAGTGTCTTCGGCCTTTGAGTATACCCCAAGCAATTCATCACTTACAGTCTCAATGCTCTTTAACCAATCATCATCTGGCTCAACGAACTTGTCTCCGTACTTGAATGTGTACTTCAGCCTGACTAGTCCACCTTCATCAGTTTCTCTAACAGTTTCTTTCGGCATTTCCCAGTTATTTGCAAGTGGCCATACTCTGAAGGCAATATGTTCTTGTATTAAATCCCTTGTCCCTATAAAAGAGCAAACTACGCCGAAGGCCCTTTGGCACTCTTCGGCTACTTCATCCATTTCTACTTTTGGTTTCCGGAGTCCGAAGCGCTGCCAGATAGGACACATGATGATATCTTTAATATCTTCTCGAACCTTCAAATCATTTTTTACATAGAACCATTCTTTCATCCATTCCCCGGGCCATCTCTTCGGAAAGGTTGGCACAGGACAGCTTGATCCAGAACGAGCACCGAAGCTGTAGCAACCAAAGTTGTTATGATATTGCTCCTTACCCCAGGGCTTCGTCTCATATATTAACTCATGTATATTGCAAAAGCTTTTCGCACTTGGTTCCAGGCTCTGGCTCTTTACAGCCCAAACGAAGACTCCCATTCTTATTATTGCTTCAGGGGTAAGTTGATGAAGATAAACCTGATATGTTTTCAGAACTTCTACCACAAACCCGCTTAAAGGAAATCGTAGCCCAGCTTTTAAAAAGCCTCGGAAGATCACGACTTCATTATCTTCGGAAGTCGGCACAGTCTTCTCTCCGTCATCTGCCCTCACGATGGATATATCTCTAAAATATCTTCCCCTCATGTTTTCAAGATGACTTTGTCCAATAGTTGATTTTCTGAAGACCGAATGGCTTGGTCGCCATGGTCGATCTTCGGAATCCTCACCTCCACTGTCTGCGTCATAGCTATCACTTTCACCAGTATCTTCGGATAAGCCTTCCAAAATTTCCCTAGCAAGTTTCTCTGTATTTGTTTTTGCTATTGATTCAATGAAGCCCAGATTTTTCTCCTCAGAAAGGCTCAACTTCACTCCGGCAACAACTTTCTTTTCCTGAGACATCCCTTCGGAAGTCCTTTTAAAACAAGGGCTTTTTGGTCTGAAGCTTAAAATCTAGAGAGGCAGTCAAATATTTGTGGACAGAGAGCTATTTGAGCAGGCACAGCAAATGGTAAGATAGCGTGCCAAATAAACTTATGGTGAGCTCATATTTATACACCCAGTAAGTCGAAAACTGGAGGGTCCCGCTTGTCAATGACTGTTGCTATTTTAGCAAAAGGAAGGTGTTTTTTCGGACCTTCAGCTCATAGCCTTCGTCCGTATCGCAATATAAACTTATCTTTACAGTAAATTAATATTGCGAGGGGCTACTGTTGGGGGCCTTCGGCTTCCAAAGGTCCTCAGAAACATGATTTGACAATGTTTTCCAAGAGAAATATGTAAACAGGTACTTTCGAAGTTAGATTGCGGGTATACAAAAGAACGGTTGAAGACGAAGCTCGATCGGGACGAAAGGCGATCACGACGAAGGAAAAGACGATCACGAAGCTATGTGCAGAAAAGCTTCGGCATAACGGCAGAAAAAGGGAACCGACTTAAAGATGAAAAGCCAAATTAGACCTTGAAGAATTACTATAGAGTTATTGTTAAATGTAATGGGTATTAATGTAATTTTGCATGGGCTGCGACCCGTGCCTATAAATAGGTGAACAGTATTCCCGTACTATTCACGCTGACTTGGCATTTGCTTTTGCATCACACCTGTATTCATATTCCTTCAAGTCGAAGGTATATTTGTAATTTACTGTTATCTACATGAGTAATATAAGTAAAAAATAAATTAATAATAATATTTACAGAGATTATGTTATTTCTTATATTCTGTGTTTAAATACTCTTTATCTTTTGTTATGTTCATGAAGGTTTGTCCTTCATGACCTTCGTCCGAAATCCATTATATCCGAAGGGAAATAATGATCCAAAGGACGAAGGGTTTTGATATTTAACATCTTGTGTTGCCTTGTTCTTGATTCATAGCATTTGAGAACGAGTCCCCAACAAGTAATGATGGCGCCCCGCGTGCTCCATGACGACAGCGGCTCTCAGCCCCTTACGGAAGCAAGGAGACGTCAGCAAGGACTCGACAGCCCCGACAGCTGTCCTTCCGCCAGGCTCCAGCGCTCCTCCGACGGCCACGACATCTCATGAACAGGGTGCCAAAACCTCTCCGGCTGCCACGACGGCATGTACTTAGGGCGCTAGGTCCTCTCTGCTAGACACGTTAGCACACTGCTACACCTCCCATTGTACACCTGGGCCCTCTCCTTACGCCTATAAAAGGAAGGGCCAGGGCACTCGTACGGAAGGTTGGCCGCGCGGGGGAGGACGGGACGGCGGGTGCAGGCCTCTCGCTCCCTCCCACGCGACGCTTGTAACCCCCTACTGCAAGCGCACCCGACCTGGGCGCGGGACAAACACGAAGGTCGCGGGTTTCCCCTTTTACGCCTGTCTCCCTCCGGTTTCCCCCCTTTGCGCTCCGTCTCGCGCCGACCCATCTGGGCTGGGGCACGCGACGACAATTTACTCGTCGGTCCAGGTACCCCCCAGGGTCGAAACGCCGACAGTTGGCGCGCCAGGTAGGGGCCTGTTGCGTGTTGACGAACAGCTTCCCGTCAAGCTCTAGATGGGTAGTCTCCAGCAACCTTTCCAGCCCGGGACGGTGCTCCGTTTCGGGAGTCATGAGTTCATGTCCCTCGACGGCAGCTATGACATGATACTCCTCCCTCCGCCGCGCGACAGCGACAATGGCGGCCGACAACCCGCCCGCCGGTGGTGGAATCGACGACGTCTTCCCCACGTGGCGGAAGAACAACATTCGGGTTTGTCCCGTCGCCTCCCCCGCCGACGGAGGAGGAGGCGGGGCAACCAAGGCCAAGCAGGAGGCGGCACCTCGTCGGCTGTCGAGCGAGTCGACGGCGCCGGCGCCCCAACGGGGGACACGTCGGGCATCGACCTCGCGTCTGAGACGAAGATGAGTGTCGTTTCCCCGCAACACGCCAACTCCAAGCAAACGAGCGACGCCAGCACGCCCTCAAAGGACTTGCTGGGCGTCAACCTCGTACTTGAGACGACGGTGCAGTCTGCCCCTGACGCGACTTCGTCACCGCCCGTCGACCAGGAGGTATCGACCGATTCCCATCTCGTGCCTTTTGGATTCAGCCTCGACCCACCAAGCGACTTCGCTTCGGTGGACGCTTTCATAGAGGCGAGTCCAAACCCTCCGGGGTATCGTATGCGGTCACCCTGGGACCGGCTGACGGCCGTCTCGACCTACGGACCCTCGTGTTCCGAGGAAGATGACGAGCCCGACTTTTGTTGGGATTTCTCCGGACTCGGTAACCCCAGTGCCATGCGGGACTTCATGACCGCATGCGACTACTGCCTTTCCGATTGTTCCGACGGTAGCCGCAACTTCGGCGACGAGGACTGTGGCCCAAGTCGTGAATGTTTCCACGTCGATCTAGGGGGTCCCGGCGAAGGCAACCATCTTGGTATACCGGAAAACGGTGATCCCCCTAGGCCTGCGCCTCGCGTTGACATCCTTCGGGAGCTAGCTGTGGTCCCAGTCCCTGCGGGGGGTCAGGACTCACAGCTCGAGCAAATCCGCGAGATGCAAGCCAGGCTCGACGAGGGAGCAGGAACACTTGAGCCGTTCCGCCGGGACATCGGGCAGGAATGGGCAGGCCAACCTCCGGCCGGAGAAGCGCGTCATCTACCCCAGGGCATCCAGCACCGCATCGCCGACGACGTCAGGGCAAGGCCACCACCGGCTTCTAGTGGGGTCGGCCAGAACCTGGCTGCGGCAGCAATACTACTCCGCGCGATGCCGAAACCATCAACCACCGAAGGGCGGCGTATCCAGGGGGACCTCAAGAATCTCCTGGAGGATGCCGCGGTCCGACGGGCCAAAAGCTCTGCCTCCCGAAGGCAGGGATACCCCTCGAAATATCGCGCCGCGACTTCCCGATTCATGCGGGAAGCCTCGATCCACACCGGGCGCACGCGCAACACAGCGCCTGCGGCCCTAGGACGCCTCGGCAACGAGCACCACCACCGCAACCGTCGAACCCACCTCGACGAGAGGGTGCGCCGAGGCTACCACCCGAGGCGTGGGGGACGCTACGACAGCGGGGAGGATCGGAGTCCCTCGCCCAAACCACCCGGTCCGCAGGCTTTCAGCCGGGCCATACGACGGGCGCCGTTCCCGACCCAGTTCCGAACCCCGACTACTATCACAAAGTACTCGGGGGAGACGAGACCGGAACTGTGGCTCGCGGACTACCGGCTGGCCTGCCACCTGGGTGGAACGGACAATGACAACCTCATCATCCGCAACCTCCCCCTGTTCCTCTCCGACACCGCTCGAGCCTGGTTGGAGCACCTGCCTCCGGGGCAGATCTCCAACTGGGACGACCTGGTCCAAGCCTTCACCGGCAACTTCCAGGGCACGTACGTGCGCCCTGGGAACTCCGAAGCTGCCGCCAGCAGCCGGGAGAGTCTCTTCGGGACTACATCCGGCGATTCTCGAAGCAGCGCACCGAGCTGCCCAACGTCACCGACTCGGATGTCATCGGCGCGTTCCTCGCCGGCACCACCTGCCGTGACCTGGTGAGCAAGCTGGGTCGCAAGACCCCCACCAGGGCGAGCGAGCTGATGGACGTCGCCACCAAGTTCGCCTCTGGCCAGGAGGCGGTTGAGGCCATCTTCCGGAAGGACAAGCAGCCCTAGGGCCGCCAGCCGGAAGATGTCCCCGAGGCGTCCACTCAGCACGACACCAAGAAGAAAGGCAAGAAGAAGTCGCAAGCGAAACGCGACGCCGCCGACGCGGACCTTGTCGCCGCCGCTGAGTACAAGAACCCTCGAAAACCTCCCGGAGGCGCCAATCTCTTCGACAAGATGCTCAAGGAGCCGTGCCCCTATCATCAGGGGCCCGTCAAGCACACCCTTGAGGAGTGCGCCATGCTTCGACGCCACTTTCACAAGGCCGGGCCACCTGCGGAGGGTGGCAGGGCCCGCGACGACGATAAGAAGGAGGATCACAAGGCAGGGGAGTTCCCCGAGGTCCACGACTGCTTCATGATCTACGGTGGGCAAGTGGCGAACGCCTCGGCTCGGCACCGCAAGCGAGAGCGTCGGGAGGTCTGCTCGGTGAAGGTGGCAGCGCCAGTCTACCTAGACTGGTCTGACAAGCCCATCACCTTCGACCAGGGCGACCATCCCGACCGTGTGCCGAGCCTGGGGAAATACCCGCTCGTTGTCGACCCCGTCATCGGCAACGTCAGGCTCACCAAGGTCCTCATGGACGGAGGCAGCAGCCTCAACATCATCTACGCCGAGACCCTCGGGCTCCTGCGGGTCGATCTGTCCTCGGTCCGGGCGGGCGTGGCGACTTTCCACGGGATCATCCCCGGGAAACGCGTCTAGCCCCTCGGACAACTCGATCTACCCGTCTGCTTTGGGACTCCCTCCAACTTCTGAAGGGAAACCCTCACGTTCAAGGTGGTCGGGTTCCGAGGAACCTACCACGCAATGCTGGGGAGGCCATGCTACGCCAAGTTCATGGCCGTCCCCAACTACACCTACCTCAAGCTCAAGATGCCGGGCCCCAACGGGGTCATCACCATCGGCCCCACGTATCGACACGCGTACGAATGCGACGTGGAGTGCGTGGAGTACGCCGAGGCCCTCGCCAAATCCGAGGCCCTCATCGCCGACCTAGAAAGCCTCTCCAAGGAGGCGCCAGACGTGAAGCGCCATGCCGGCAACTTCGAGCCAGCGGAGACGGTCAAATTCGTCCCTCTCGATCCCAGCAACGATGCCTCCAAGCAGATCCGGATCGGCTCCGAGCTCGACCCCAAATAGGAAGCGGTGCTCGTCGACTTTCTCCGCGCAAACGCTGGCGTTTTCGCATGGAGTCCCTCGGACATGCCCAGCATACCGAGGGATGTCGCCGAGCACTCGCTGGATATCCGAGCCGGAGCCCGACCCGTGAAGCAGCCTCTGCGCCGATTCGACAAAGAAAAGCGCAGAGCCATAGGCGAGGAGATCCATAAGCTAATGGCGACAAGGTTCATCAAAGAGGTATTCCATCCCGAATGGCTTGCCAACCCTGTGCTTGTGAAAAAGAAAGGAGGGAAATGGCGGATGTGTGTAGACTACACTGGTCTAAACAAAGCATGTCCAAAAGTTCCCTACCCTCTGCCTCGCATCGATCAAATCGTGGATTCCACTGCTGGGTGCGAAACCCTGTCTTTCCTCGATGCCTACTCAGGGTATCACCAAATCAGGATGAAAGAATCTGACCAGCTCACGACTTCTTTCATCACACCTTTCAGCATGTACTGCTATGTTACCATGCCGTTTGGTTTGAGGAATGCGGGTGCGACATACCAAAGGTGCATGAACCACGTGTTCGGTGAACACATTGGTCGAACGGCCGAGGCTTACGTTGATGACATCGTAGTCAAGACGAGGAAAGCCTTCGACCTTGAAACGACATTCCGGTGTCTCAAAGCGAAAGGCGTAAAACTCAATCCTGAGAAGTGCGTCTTCGGAGTCCCCCGAGGCATGCTCTTGGGGTTCATCGTCTCCGAGCGGGGCATCGAGGCCAACCCGGAGAAAATCGCGGCCATCACCAACATGGGGCCCATCAAGGACTTGAAAGGCGTACAGAGGGTCACGGGATGCCTTGCGGCTCTGAGCCGCTTCATCTCGCGCCTCGGCGAAAGAGGCCTACCTCTGTACCGCCTCTTAAGAAAGGCTGAGTGCTTCACTTGGACCCCTGAGGCCGAGGAAGCCCTCAGGAACTTGAAGGCGCTCCTCACGAACGCGCCCATCTTGGTGCCCCCCGCTGCCGGAGAAGCCCTCTTGATCTACGTCGCCGCTACCACTCAGGTGGTCAGCGCCGCGATCGTGGTTGAGAGACGAGAAGACGGGCATGCGTTGCCCGTCCAGAGGCCGGTCTACTTCATCAGTGAGGTACTGTCCGAGACCAAAATCCGCTACCCACAAATTCAGAAGCTGCTGTACGCGGTGATTCTGACGCGGCGGAAGTTGTGACACTACTTCGAGTCTCATCCGGTGACTGTGGTGTCATCCTTCCCCTGGGGGAGATCATCCACTGCCGAGAGGCCTCGGGTAGAATTGCAAAGTGGGCGGTGGAAATCATGGGCGAGACAATCTCGTTCGCCCCTCGGAAGGCCATCAAGTCCCAAGTCTTGGCGGACTTTGTGGCTGAATGGGTCGACACCCAGCTCCCAATAGCTCCAATCCAACCGGAACTCTGGACCATGTTTTTTGATGGGTCGCTGATGAAGACAGGGGCAGGCGTGGGCCTGCTCTTCATCTCGCCCCTCGGGAAGCACCTACGCTACGTGCTGTGCCTCCATTTCCCGGCGTCCAACAATGTGGCCGAGTACGAGGCTCTGGTCAACGGGTTGCGCATCGCCATCGAGCTAGGGGTCCAACGCCTCGACGCTCGCGGTGACTCGCAGCTCGTCATCGACCAAGTCATGAAGAACTCCCACTGCCGCGACCCGAAGATGGAAGCCTACTGCGATGAGGTTCGGCGCCTGGAAGACAAGTTCTACGGGCTCGAGCTCAACCACATCGCCCGACGATACAACGAGACTGCGGACGAGCTGGCTAAGATAGCCTCGGGGCGAACAACGGTTCCCCTGGATGTCTTCTCCCGAGACCTACATCAGCCCTCAATCAAGACCGACGACACGCCCGAGCCCGAGGCACCCTTGGCTCAGCCCGAGGCGCCCTCGGCTCAGCCCGAGGCACCCTCGGCCCCCGAGGGTGAGGCACTGCGCGTCGAGGGAGAGCGGAGCGGGGTCGCGCCTAATCGAAACTGGTAGACCCCGTACCTGCAATATCTCCACCGAGGAGAGCTACCCCTCGACCGAGCCGAAGCGCGGCGGTTGGCGCGGCGCGCCAAGTCGTTCGTCTTGCTGGGGGACGGGGAGGAGCTCTACCACCGCAGCCCCTCAGGCATCCTCCAGCGATGCATATCCATCGCCGAAGGCCAGGAGCTCTTACAAGAAATACACTCGGGGGCTTGCAGTCACCACGCAGCGCCCCAAGCCCTTGTTGGAAACGCCTTCCGACAAGGTTTCTATTGGCCGACCACGGTGGCCGACGCCACTAGAATTGTCCGCACCTGCCAAGGGTGTCAATTCTACGCAAGGCAGACCCACCTGCCCGCTCAGGCTCTGCAGACGATACTCATCACCTGGTCGTTTGCTGTGTGGGGTCTGGACCTTGTCGGTCCCTTGCAGAAGGCACCCGGGGGCTACACGCACCTGCTAGTCGCCATCGACAAATTCTCCAAGTGGATCGAGGTCTGGCCCCTACACAGCATCAGGTCCGAACAGGCGGTGGCATTCTTCACCAACATCATCCATCGCTTTGGGGTCCCGAACTCCATCATCACCGACAATGGCACCCAGTTCACCGGCAAAAAGTTCCTGGACTTCTGCGAGGATCACCACATCCGGGTGGACTGGGCCGCCGTGGCCCACCCCATGACGAATGGGCAAGTAGAGCGTGCCAACGGCATGATTCTGCAAGGACTCAAGCCACGGATCTACAACGACCTCAACAAGTTTGGCAAGCGATGGATGAAGGAGCTCCCCTCGGTGGTCTGGAGTCTGAGGACAACGCCGAGCCGAGCCATGGGCTTCACACCGTTCTTTCTAGTCTATGGGGTCGAGGCCATCTTGCCCACAGACTTAGAATACGGTTCCCCGAGGACGAGGGCCTACGACGACCAAAGCAATCGAGCTAACTGAGAAGACTCACTGGACCAGCTGGAAGAGGCTCGGGACATGGCCTTACTACACTCGGCGCGGTATCAGCAGTCCCTGCGACGCTACCACGCCCGAGGGGTTCGGTCCCGAGACCTCCAGGTGGGCGACTTGGTGCTTCGGCTGCGACAAGACGCCCGAGGGCGGCACAAGCTCACGCCTCCTAGGGAAGGGCCGTTCGTCATCACCAAGGTTCTGAAGCCCGGCACATACAAGCTGGCCAAAAGTCAAGGCGAGGTTTACAGCAACGCCTGGAACATCCGACAGCTACGTTGCTTCTACCCTTAAGATGCTTTCAAGTCGTTCGTACACCCCGTTCACACACAAAGTCTAACCATCAAGGAAGGGTCAGCCTTGCCTCGGCAAAGCCCGACCCTCCCTCGGGGGCTAGAAGGGGGAACCCCCTTTGCATCAAAATTTTCCTCGGAAAAGATCTTTTCTGCCAGAACGTCTTTCGTGCTTCTCGACTACTTCGAAAGTGGGATCCTAAAAACGACGGAGTTCACGTAAGCAGCCAACGCTGACCGAGCCGAGGGACTCCTACGCCTCCGGGATACGGAAACCTCACTCATCACCTTCTGCGATAAGTAACTCACACTTGGATAAGTGATTCCGCGGATCGAACAAGTCTTCACGTTCGAAAACTTTTCTGCCGAAACGATTTTTCGGGCCTTCTCGACTATATCGATAGCAGAATCTTACGGACGAGTAAGAGTACACGTAAGCGGCAAGGCCGACCGAGCCGAGGGACTCCTACGCCTCCGGGATACGGATACCTCACTCATCACCTTCCGTGAAAAGTAACTCTCGCTCGGACAAACAATTCTGTTACCGACAAATAAGTCTAGATACTCGAAACAAGAGGAAAGGAAACACAACTTTACAACACGACGACAGTATGTTTGGGCCTCGGCGGCCGCAGAAAACATACGCACACTACAAGATGAACCAATCCTGCAGGCTCAGACGTCGACAGAAGGGGAGCAGCAGCACCCGAGGCGTCAACCCCACCTTCGGCGAAGTCCAACCGAGCCACGGACGGCAACGGGGTCGGAGGATCTCCACTCCGAAGGACGACATCAGCACCGCGCCCGGGCCATCGCCGCCAGGGTCTTCTCCAGGAACCCGACCCGAGCAGACGGCTCGGCCTACCGCCCCGAAGCCTCAGCCAGCTGTCCTCCGAGGACACCAGCCCGGCTCATGGCCTCGGCAACTCGACTCCGGCGCTGGTCCCGCCAGTGGACGGCCCAGCCAGGCTCCGGCCAACGAAATCTTCTTTTCGAGCCAACTCTGCCTCTATCCACACTGACACCGCTGCCTCCGGCTTTGGCTCATCGAAGAGCGGCCGAGGGTTCCTTTAACTAATCAAGAGAAGCCTCGGGCGGCAAGGCCGACCGAGCCGAGGGACTCCTACGCCTCCGGGATCCGGATACCTCACTGGTCACCTTCGCACGAGGCAACTCACACTTGGTTGAGTGGTTCAGTTAGCCGACAGGCGAGTCCTAGTGCTCGAAATGAGGAAAAAACATGGCTCCGTGCCGAAAATACCTACATGTTCAGGCCCCGACAGCCACAATGAACAGACACCGGCACTCAAGGTGCCATTACAAACGGAACTCCGGTTCCACCTCCGCAGGTACGAACAACCCCCCACGATTGGAGGGCCTGCGGAGCAACAGAAGGCCGACGGATGGCTCGCCGTCGCCCGCTCCAGCAGCAGCGACAACGACTTCTGTTCCAGGCGGCCGAACAGCAGCAGCGTTGACCTCAGGGCGGATGCTGCTGCCATAAGGCCCACGCCCACGTCCCCACTCGAGGGGTGAGGACGAGCAGAAGGCCGTAGAGTTGGAGGTCAGTCCACGGGCGGCACCGACTATCTCGTCGGCGGAGAAACCTCTTCCGGCTGCCGCGGCGGAAGGTGGCACCAGAAGCAGCGCCGAAGCCGCTCGGACCGGAGGGCCGGACACGCGGCAGCTGCCAGCGCCACGAACGGCGAACGCTGCCCGCGCGGAGACCGACCCCAACTCGGCGCACTCCCCTCCCCAGCACTGATGATGAACATCGTTGAAGCTGAGGGAGGGGTAGAGGCCATAGCCCGGCTTGCTTCTCCCCACCCAGGGGCTGGTGGTCACCGTCTTGGGTGACCACCGGCGAGGGGAAGCGGTCGGGCTGCCTGATGAAAATCCTTGAAGCCGAACGATGGCTGAAAGGTACCAACTTCCGCGAAGTTGCGTTCCTCCAACGACAAGGCGGAGGAACTGCGAGTGTCCCCCATTCGGGGGCTCGGAAGGTGGAAAGGCGCGATGCATAAGGGGAGCGCGAAGACATGGTTGCCTTTCAAGGGGGTCACCCTCCTTTTAAAGGCAACTCTCCCCACTTGCGTACTCAGCCATCGCGGGCTGAGTCTTCTCCAACACACTCCAAGGTCCTCCCCCTACGACACGGGGGCTGGGCCCCACGCGTCATGCAAGCTGGCCCAGGGCAGAAGAAGCCAAACCACCGCGCGCGGTGCGCGCAACTGCCCAGCGGTTACGAGCATTCCTCTACTTTCGCCCAGACCAGCGGGTGAAAGGGCAGACCGCCATGCAGGCGGCATGCAACCGCACCAAGGGGGCGCACCCTTTCGACTTCGACGCGTTCGGCATGGAGGCCCAGGCCCACACGTCATGTAACCGGCGCGCGGTTGTTACGTGCAAGAAACCGCACCGCCACTCGCGCCACTACCGTGCCTCCTCGACTGCGGAACCAGTACCACGACTCAAGGCAACCCTGCGCATAACCCAACAGTGCCAACCAGGCACATCGGTCACGGGTCAGTTAGCCGCGGGAGAAGGCGCGATGGTCGATACGGCCAGAAATGGGTCGGCAGTAATGGCGGTGGCAGGCGGGCGGAAGCAGCGGTCAAGTCGTCAGCCAAGCTCACGTCCCCTCCTGGGACAGCGAGAGAACCCTCTCCCACGGCGTGAAAACGACGCGCCCGTGTTCCGTTTTTCGAACGGCTCGCGCACGCGCAACGGCTGCCCCGCGAACCACTCGTCCCGTCACATTAACTCTGCGGCAGGATAGGCGGCACCTTTGGCGGGCGAAGCAGGCGACGCTTCACCTCCGCCATAATGGCCGCGTCAAAAAAGGTGCGCCACGTCATTCGATTTTGTATCCTTTTCCACTTCCTCTTTCTCTCTCTTGCCACAGGGACCGGGAAAGGGGATACCCCGAAAGGGATCCTTCTCCGCGAAGGAAACGGGTCCCGAGCCCCCCTACTGATCAGAGGTTCAAAGGCTGGCCCCTCAGAAGGGTTCAACAGCCGCCTCAGAGCACTCGGGCTCCGCGCCCACTACTGGTCAAAGGTTCGAAGGTCGGCCCCTCGAAAGGGTTCAACGGCCGCCTCAGGCCACTCGGCTCCGCGCCCATTACTGATCAGGGGTTCGTAGGCTGACCCCCGAAGGGTTCGACAGCCGCCTCAGACGCAGAGCGAGGGATGACCCTGGGTACGTTTGATACATAACCAAGGCTCGGGCTACGCTCCCGAGGTACCCTAGGACATTTCCGAGACCAACGGGAACGATTTTGTAACGGAATCCCACCAGAGGGAGGCATCGAGCCCTCGGACCCCGTCAAAAGGGGACCGGGTCCGGCAAATCACCCACAGGTACTTTTGGAGCGCGCCTCCGGGCCACTAGCCGACCCCTAACAAATGGGGCACGGGCGTCCACTCGGATTACCCGTTAGCAGCTCACTGGAGACACCATGTTTGGCGCCCTCCGAGGGCAACGTGGCGCTTTCCCCCCTCCTCCTTGCGGAAAGGTGACGCAGGGGCGTATGTAAAAAAGTCGAGTCTGTCCTTGACCATCCTCTCGCTCTGTGCGGAGGCTCGGGGGCTGCTCTCGCAAACCCGGCTCCGGCCAAACCGTTGACAACGTCAACATACCAGCCCGAGAACTTGGGACTCGACTGTGCACCCGGGCTACGGCCAGTTCGCATGAGGGAACAACTAGACCGGCCGAAGCATCACGAAACGCATTAAGACCTCGAAGGAGTCAAACCACTCCTCCGAGGCCTCGGGGGCTACACCCGGCGGGTGCGCTCGCGCGCACCCACCGGAACGAAACGCAACCGAGAAAGGCCAGTCCCCTTGCAAAAAAGTGCGACAAAAGCCTCCAAGCGAGTATTAACACTCCCTTTGAGGCTCGGGGGCTACTGTCGGGGACCATAATTAGGGGTACCCCCAAGACTCCTAATCTCAGCTGGTAACCCCCATCAGCACAAAGCTGCAAAGGCATGATGGGTGCGATTACGTCAAGGCTCGGTCCACTCAAGAGACACGATCTCGCCTCACCCGAGCCCAGCCTCGGGCAAGGGCAGCCGACCCCGGAGGATTCACATCTCGCCCGAGGGCCCCCTCAAGCAACGGACACACCTTCGGCTCGCCCGAGGCCCAGTCTTTGCCAAGAAGCAACCTTGGTCAGATCGCCACACCGACCGACCGCACCGCAGAATCATTTAATGCAAGGATGGCCTGACACCTTATCCTGACGCGCGCTCGTCAGTCGACAGAGTCGAAGTGACTGCAGTCACTTTGCCGCTCCACTGACCGGCCTGACGAGAGGACAGCGCCGCCTGCGCCGCTCCGACTACTGTGCCACTCGATAGAGTGAGGCTGACAGCAGCCAAGTCCGGCCTCGGGCGTCATAGGAAGCTACGCCTCGCCCGACCCTAGGGCTCGGACTCGGCCTCAGCCCCGGAAGACGGCGAACTCCGCCTCGCTCGACCCCAGGGCTCGGACTCGGCCTCAGCTCCGGAAGACGGCGAACTCCGCCTCGCCCGACCCCAAGGCTCGGACTCGGCCTCGGCCCTGGAAGACGACGAACTCCGCCTCGCCCGACCCCAGGGCTCGGACTCGGCCTCGGCCCCGGAAGACGATGAACTCCGCCTCGCCCCGACCCTAGGGCTCGGACTCAGCCCTGGCCTCAGCCGACGGTCTCCGCCTCGCCCGACCCGGGGCTCGGACTCGACCTCGACCACGGAAGACAGACTCGACCTCGACCTCGGAGGAGCCTCCGCCTCGCCCGACCCAGGGCTCGGACCAACAATGTCACAGGGGGGGCATCATTACCCTACCCCTAGCTAGCTCAGGCTACGGGGAACAAGACCAGCGTCCCATCTGGCTCGCCCCGGTAAACAAGTAATGATGGCGCCCCGCGTGCTCCATGACGACGGCGGCTCTCAGCCCCTTACGGAAGCAAGGAGACGTCAGCAAGGACTCGACAGCCCCGACAGCTGTCCTTCCGCCAGGCTCCAGCGCTCCTCCGACGGCCACGACATCTCATGAACAGGGTGCCAAAACCTCTCCGGCTGCCACAACGGAATGTTGAGAGTACCTAGAGGGGGGGTGAATAGGTGATCCTGTAAAAACTTAAACTTATAGCCACAAAAAACTTGTTAAGGGTTAGCACAATAATTGCCAAGTGGCTAAAGAGGAGATCTTGCACAATACGACAATCACAAAGAATTCAACACAGAGAAGACACGGTGATTTATCCCGTGGTTCGGCCAAGTACAAAACTTGCCTACTCCACGTTGTGGCGTCCCAACGGACGAGGGTTGCAATCAACCCCTCTCAAGCGGTCCAAAGACCCACTTGAATACCACGGTGTTTTGCCTTGCTTATCTTTACCCCACTTGCGAGGAATCTCCACAAATTGGAGTCTCTCGCCCTTACACTTAAAGCTCACAAAGAAGCGCGGAGTAAGGGAGGGAAGCAACACACACAAATCCACAGCGAAATGCGCACACACACGGCCAAGAATCGAGCTCAAAGACTATCTCAAAGTTCTCACAAGAACGGAGCTCGAATCACTTAAAATGACAATCGGATGCGCAAAGACTGAGTGTGGATGATCAAGAATGCTCTAAGGTTGCTTGGTGTCTCCCTCCATGTGCCTAGGGGTCCCTTTTATAGCCCCAAGGCAGCTAGGAGCCGTTGAGAACAAATCTGGAAGGCCATCCTTGCCTTCTGTCATCGGGCGCACCGGACAGTCCGGTGCCCGATCTCCTTCCTTAAACAGCGCAGTCGACCGTTGCAGATCTGGGAGCCGTTGGCGCACCGGACATGTCCGGTGCACACCGGACAGTCTGGTGCCCCTTTCCGACCGTTGGCTTGGCCACGTGTCGCGCGCAGAAACCGCGGCCGACCGTTGACCCTAGCCGACCGTTGGCTCACCGGACAGTCCGGTGCACACCGGACAGTCCGGTGAATTTTAGCCGTACGCCGTCGGCGAATTCCCGAGAGCGGCTACTTCGGCCGAGGCAGCCTGGCGCACCGGACACTGTCCGGTGCACCACCGGACAGTCCGGTGCCCCAGACCGAAACAGCCCCTTGGCTGTACACAACCACCTCTTTTCTTTTCTTTTTCTTCCTGTTTCCAATACTTAGACAAGTATATTAGTACACAAAATCAATGTACTAAGACTTAGAAACATACCTTTGCTCTTGATTTGCACTTTATTCATCCATAGGCATGAATTCATATTTAAGCACTTGTGTTGGCACTCAATCACCAAAATACTTAGAAATGGCCCAAGGGCACATTTCCCTTTCAATCTCCCCCTTTTTGGTGATTTATGCCAACACAACATAAAGCAACTAGAACAAGTGCAAAATCACTTCAAATAACACTTAAATTTATTTTGATTCATTTTTGGCATATATGGATCATCCTTTGCCACCACTTGGTTTGTTTTTGCAAATCAAACTCAAATCTCTATCTCTAAGTCAAACACACATGTTGAAGCATAAAGAGAGTCATTCCAAAAGATATTGATCAAAGATTTCAAAAACTTCCCCTATTTCCCATAATTACAACTTCTCCCCACAAGAAGCCAACTTTTGACAAGAGACACAATAAAAGAGTTTTGCCAAAACAAAAAGCTCTATTCTACTATTTTCAAAATCTCTCAAGTGGTAGCTGATCCATTTATCACTTTGGCCTTTATTTTCTCCCCCTTTGGCATCAAGCACCAAAACGGGATCAATCTTGGCCTTTTAACCCCATTGCCTCACCAAAATCTTCAATAAGAATACAAAGGCAATAAGAGTCTAAAGATGAACTTGGAATAAGTTACCCTCTCATCGGAGTGCAGTGGAAGTCTTTCATGATCCAAGTCCACCTTTTCCCTTTCAATCCTCCTTCGAGACTAAATCATGGAGCTCAAACACATGGTTAGTCTCAAAGGGTCAAGTTGTAACACATCTCCCCCTAAACATGTGCATCATTTTGCAACGGACTTGTGAGGTCCAGGGAGTGTTTGTACAACTTGAGCACCATAATAAGCAACAAAATGCAAAAAGGAACATGATCAAAAGCATAAATACATGTATGCTACAATTCAATCCAGGTTCCGCGAATCTAAGACATTTAGCTCACTACGCAACCTGCAAAAGGTCTTCTCATCTAGAGGCTTAGTGAAGATATCGGCTAGCTGGTTCTCGGTGCTAACATGAAACACTTCGATATCTCCCTTTTGCTGGTGGTCTCTCAAAAAGTGATGCCGGATGTCTATGTGCTTTGTGCGGCTGTGCTCAACAGGATTCTCCGCCATGCGGATAGCACTCTCATTGTCACATAGGAGTGGGACTTTGCTCAGATTGTAGCCAAAGTCCCGGAGGGTTTGCGTCATCCAAAGTAGTTGCGCGCAACACTAACCTGCGGCAACGTACTCGGCCTCAGCGGTGGATAGGGCAACGGAGGTTTGTTTCTTAGAGTTCCATGACACCAGGGACCTTCCTAAGAATTGGCACGTCCCCGATGTACTCTTCCTATCGACCTTACATCCAGCATAGTCGGAGTCTGAGTATCCAACTAAGTCAAAGGTAGACCCCTTTGGATACCAGAGCCCGAAGCAAGGCGTAGCAACCAAATATCTAAGAATTCGCTTCACCGCCACTAAGTGACACTCCTTAGGATCGGATTGAAATCTAGCACACATGCATACGCTAAGCATAATATCCGGTCTACTAGCACATAAGTAAAGCAAAGAACCTATCATTGACCGGTATGCTTTTTGATCAAAGGACTTACCTCCTTTGTTGAGGTCGGTGTGTCCGTCGGTCCCCATCGGAGTCTTTGCGGGCTTGGCGTCCTTCATCCCAAACCGCTTCAGCAAGTCTTGCGTGTACTTTGTTTGGGAGGTGAAGGTGCCGTCCTTGAGTTGCTTCACTTGGAACCCAAGGAAGTAGTTCAACTCGCCCATCATCGACATCTCGAATTTTTGCGTCATCACCCTGCTAAACTCTTCACAAGACTTTTGGTTAGTAGAACCAAATATTATGTCATCGACATAAATTTGGCACACAAACAAATCACCATCACATGTCTTAGTAAATAGAGTTGGATCGGCTTTCCCAACCTTGAAAGCATTAGCAATTAAAAAGTCTCTAAGGCATTCATACCATGCTCTTGGGGCTTGCTTAAGTCCATAGAGCGCCTTAGAGAGCTTACACACATGGTCGGGGAACCGATCATCCTCGAAGCCAGGGGGTTGCTCTACGTACACCTCCTCCTTGATCGGCCCGTTGAGGAAAGCGCTCTTCACATCCATTTGGTACAACCTGAAAGAATGGTGAGCGGCATATGCTAGCAAGATTCGAATTGACTCTAGCCTAGCCACAGGAGCAAAAGTCTCCTCGAAATCCAAACCTGCGACTTGGGCATAACCTTTTGCCACAAGTCGAGCCTTGTTCCTCGTCACCACTCCGTGCTCGTCCTGTTTGTTGCAGAACACCCACTTGGTTCCCACAACATTTTGCTTCGGACGAGGCACCAGTGTCCAAACTTCATTGCGCTTGAAGTTGTTGAGCTCCTCCTGCATAGCCAACACCCAGTCCGGATCTAGCAAGGCCTCCTCTACCCTGAAAGGCTCAATAGAAGAGACAAATGAGTAATGCTCACAAAAATTAACTAATCGAGATCGAGTAGTTACTCCCTTGCTAATGTCACCCAGAATTTGGTCGATAGGATGATCCCTTTGAATCACCGCTCGGACTTGGGTTGGAGGTGCCGGTTGCGCATCTTCCTCCATCACATGATCATCTTGTGCTCCCCCTTGATCACACGCCTCCTGTTGATGAACCTGTTCATCATCTTGGGTTGGGGGTTGCACCATAGTTGAGGAAGAAGGTTGATCTTGCTCCAATTGTTCCTGTGGTCGCACATCACCAATCGCCATGGTGCGCATAGCGGCCGTTGGAACGTCTTCTTCATCTACATCATCAAGATCAACAACTTGCTCTCTTGGAGAGCCATTAGTCTCATCAAATACCACGTCGCTAGAAACTTCAACCAAACCCGATGATTTGTTGAAGACTCTATACGCCTTTGTATTTGAGTCATAACCTAACAAAAACCCTTCTACTGCTTTGGGAGCAAATTTAGAATTTCTACCCTTCTTCACTAGAATGTAGCACTTGCTCCCAAATACACGAAAGTACGATACATTGGGTTTGTTACCGGTTAGAAGCTCATATGCCGTCTTCTTGAGGAGGCGGTGAAGGTAGACCCTGTTGATGGCGTGGCAAGCTGTGTTCACGGCTTCCGACCAAAAACGCTCGGGGGTCTTGAATTCTCCAAGCATAGTCCTCGCCATGTCGATTAGCGTCCTGTTCTTCCTCTCTACCACACCATTTTGCTGTGGTGTGTAGGGAGCGGAGAACTCGTGCTTGATCCCTTCCTCCTCAAGGAACTCCTCCACTTGCAAGTTCTTGAACTCCGACCCGTTGTCGCTCCTTATCTTCTTCACCTTGAGCTCAAACTCATTTTGAGCTCTCCTGAGGAAGCGCTTGAGGGTCCCTTGGGTTTCAGACTTATCCTGCAAAAAGAACACCCAAGTGAAGCGGGAAAAGTCATCAACAATAACTAGACCATACTTACTCCCTCCTATGCTCAGATAGGCGACGGGTCCGAAGAGGTCCATATGCAGCAGCTCCAGGGGTCTTGAAGTGGTCATCACATTCTTGCTGTGATGTGCTCCTCCCACTTGTTTACCTGCTTGACAAGCTGCACAAGGTCTATCTTTTTCGAATTGCACGTTAGTCAAACCTATCACGTGTTCTCCCTTTAGAAGCTTGTGAAGGTTCTTCATCCCCACATGTGCTAAGCGGCGATGCCACAGCCAGCCCATGCTAGTCTTAGCTATTAAGCATGCATCTAGACCGGCCTCTTCTTTTGCAAAATCAACTAAATAAAGTTTGCCGTCTAATACACCCTTAAAAGCTAGTGAACCATCACTTCTTCTAAAGACAGACACATCTACATTTGTAAATAGACAGTTATACCCCATGTTGCATAATTGACTAACAGATAGCAAATTATAACCAAGAGACTCAACTAAAAACACATTAGAGATAGAGTGCTCATTAGAAATTGCAATTTTACCTAACCCTTTTACCTTGCCTTGATTCCCATCACCGAATATAATTGAATCTTGGGAATCCTTATTCTTGACGTAGGAGGTGAACATTTTCTTCTCCCCCGTCATATGGTTTGTGCATCCGCTGTCGATAATCCAGCTTGAACCCCCGGATGCATAAACCTGCAAGGCAAATTTAGGCTTGGGACTTAGGTACCCAACTCTTGTTGGGTCCTACAAGGTTAGTGCAAATATCCTTAGGGACCCAAATGCAAGTTTTGTCTCCCTTGCATTTTGCCCCTAACTTCCTAGCGACTATCTTCCTATCCTTTCTACAAATAGCAAAGGAAGCATTTAAAGCACAATAAATTGTAGAAGATTCATTTACTACTTTCCTAGGAGCATGAATAGTATTCTTTCTAGGCACGTGATGAATAGCATTTCTCCTAGTCATACTTCTACCATGCATATAGGAAGAACTAGAAGCAATCACGGCATAAGAATCATAAGCATGTGAATCAAAAGCATCATAACTTCTAAAAGCATTTCTAGAATTTTTTCTATCATGATACAAAAAGGCATGGTTCTTTTTAGCACTAGTAGCCATAGGGGCCTTCCCTTTCTCCTTAGCGGGAATGGGAGCCTTATGGCTTGTTAAGTTCTTGGCTTCCCTTTTAAAGCCAAGTCCATCCTTAATTGAGGGGTGTCTACCAATCGTGTAGGCATCCCTTGCAAATTTTAGTTTATCAAAATCATTCTTGCTAGTCTTAAGTTGGGCATTAAGACTAGCCAATTCCTCAGTTAGTTTGGAAATTGAAACTAAATGATCACTACAGGCATCAATATTGAAATCTTTACACCTAGTGCAAATCTTAACATGTTCTACACAAGATGTTGATTTACTAGATTTTTCTAGTTTAGCATTTAAATCATCATTTATGCTCTTTAAACTAGCAATTGAATCATGACATGTAGACAACTCACAAGAAAGCATTTCATTTCTCTTAATCTCTAATGCAAGTGATTTTTGTGCTTCTACAAACTTGTCATGTTCTTCATACAACAAATCCTCTTGCTTTTCTAAAAGCACATTCTTATCATTCAAGGCATCAATCAATTCATTGATTTTGTCTATCTTAGATCTATCTAAGCCCTTGAATAAGCATGAATAGTCTATGTCATCATCATCACTAGACTCATTATCACTAGAAGAAGCATAAGTGGAGTCTCGAGTACTCACCTTCTTCTCCCTTGCCATAAGGCATGTGTGACGCTCGTTGGAGAAGAGGGATGACTTGTTGAAGGCGGTGGCGGCGAGTCCTTCATTGTCGGAGTCGGAGGAGCAATCCGAATCCCACTCCTTTCCGATGTGTGCCTCGCCCTTGGCCTTCTTGTAATTCTTCTTCTTTTCCCTCTTGTTCCCCTGTTCCTGGTCACTATCGTTATCGGGGCAGTTAGCGATAAAATGACCAATCTTACTGCACTTAAAGCATGAGCGCTTCCCCTTTGTCTTGGTCTTGCTTGGCTGCCCCTGGTGACCTTTTAGCACCGTCTTGAAACGTTTGATGATGAGAGCCATCTCTTCATCATTAAGTCCGGCCGCCTCAATTTGTGCCACCTTGCTAGGTAGCGCCTCCTTGCTTCTTGTTGCCTTGAGAGCAAGGGGTTGATGCTCGTTGATCGGTCCATTCAAGGCGTCGTCCACGTATCTTGCCTCCTTGATCATCATCCGCCCACTTACGAATTTTCCGAGTACCTCCTCGGGCGTCATCTTCGTGTACCTGGGATTCTCACGAATATTGTTCACGAGATGAGGATCAAGAATGGTAAATGACCTCAGCATTAGGCGAACGACGTCGTGATCCGTCCATCACGTGCTTCCGTAGCTCCTTATTTTGTTGATAAGGGTCTTGAGCCGGTTGTATGTTTGGGTTGGCTCCTCGCCCCTTATCATTGCAAACCTTCCAAGCTCGCCCTCCACCAACTCCATTTTAGTGAGCATGGTGATGTCGTTCCCCTCGTGAGAAATCTTGAGGGTGTCCCATATCTGCTTGGCATTGTCCAAGCCGCTCACCTTATTGTACTCGTCCCTGCACAAGGAAGCTAGCAACACAGTAGTAGCTTGTGCATTTTTATGAATTTGTTCATTAATAAACATAGGGCTATCCGAGCTATCAAATTTCATTCCATTCTCTACAATCTCCCATATGCTTGGATGGAGAGAGAATAAATGACTACGCATTTTGTGACTCCAAAATCCGTAGTCCTCCCCATCAAAGTGTGGAGGTTTGCCAAGAGGAATGGAAAGCAAATGCGAATTCGAACTATGTGGAATACGAGAATAATCAAATGAAAAATTCGAATTGACCGTCTTCCTGTAGTCGTTGTCGTCGTCCTTTTGAGAAGAAGAGGATTCGTCGCTGTCGTAGTAGACGATCTCCTTGATGCGCCTTGTCTTCTTCTTCTTCCCATCTTTGCGCTTGTGGCCCGAGCCAGAGTCGTTGGATTTGTCATCTTTTGGCTCGTTGACGAAGGACTCCTTTTCCTTGTCGTTGATCACGATTCCCTTCCCCTTAGGATCCATCTCTTCGGGCGATTAGTTCCTTTGTTGAAGAGAACGGCTCCGATACCAATTGAGAGTACCTAGAGGGGGGGGGGTGAACAGGTGATCCTGTAAAAACTTAAACTTATAGCCACAAAAAACTTGTTAAGGGTTAGCACAATAATTGCCAAGTGGCTAAAGAGGAGATCTTGCACAATACGACAATCACAAAGAATTCAACACAGAGAAGACACGGTGATTTATCCCGTGGTTCGGCCAAGTACAAAACTTGCCTACTCCACGTTGTGGCGTCCCAACGGACGAGGGTTGCAATCAACCCCTCTCAAGCGGTCCAAAGACCCACTTGAATACCACGGTGTTTTGCCTTGCTTATCTTTACCCCACTTGCGAGGAATCTCCACAAATTGGAGTCTCTCGCCCTTACACTTAAAGTTCACAAAGAAGCGCGGAGTAAGGGAGGGAAGCAACACACACAAATCCACAGCGAAATGCGCACACACACGGCCAAGAATCGAGCTCAAAGACTATCTCAAAGTTCTCACAAGAACGGAGCTCGAATCACTTAGAATGACAATCGGATGCGCAAAGACTGAGTGTGGATGATCAAGAATGCTCTAAGGTTGCTTGGTGTCTCCCTCCATGTGCCTAGGGGTCCCTTTTATAGCCCCAAGGCAGCTAGGAGCCGTTGAGAACAAATCTGGAAGGCCATCCTTGCCTTCTGTCATCGGGCGCACCGGACAGTCCGGTGCACACCGGACACTGTCCGGTGCCCGATCTCCTTCCTTAAACAGCGCAGTCGACCGTTGCAGATCTGGGAGCCGTTGGCGCACCGGACATGTCCGGTGCACACCGGACAGTCCGGTGCCCCTTTCCGACCGTTGGCTTGGCCACGTGTCGCGCGCAGAAACCGCGGCCGACCGTTGACCCTAGCCGACCGTTGGCTCACCGGACAGTCCGGTGCACACCGGACAGTCCGGTGAATTTTAGCCGTACGCCGTCGGCGAATTCCCGAGAGCGGCTACTTCGGCCGAGGCAGCCTGGCGCACCGGACACTGTCCGGTGCACCACCGGACAGTCCGGTGCCCCAGACCGAAACAGCCCCTTGGCTGTACACAGCCACCTCTTTTCTTTTCTTTTTCTTCCTGTTTCCAATACTTAAACAAGTATATTAGTACACAAAATCAATGTACTAAGACTTAGAAACATACCTTTGCTCTTGATTTGCACTTTATTCATCCATAGGCATGAATTCATATTTAAGCACTTGTGTTGGCACTCAATCACCAAAATACTTAGAAATGGCCCAAGGGCACATTTCCCTTTCAAATGTACTTAGGGCGCTAGCTCCTCTCTGCTAGACACGTTAGCACACTGCTACATCTTCCATTGTACACCTGGGCCCTCTCCTTACGCCTATAAAAGGAAGGGCCAGGGCACTCGTACGGAAGGTTGGCCGCGCGGGGGAGGACGAGACAGCGCGTGCAGGCCTCTCGCTCCCTCCCACGCGGACGCTTGTAACCCCCTACTGCAAGCGCACCCAACCTGGGCGCGGGACAAACACGAAGGACGCGGGTTTCCCCTTTTACGCCTGTCTCCCTCCGGTTTTCCCCCTTCGCGCTCCGTCTCGCGCCGACCCATCTGGGCTGGGGCACGCGGCGACAATTTACTCGTCGGACCAGGGGACCCCCCGGGGTCAAAACGCCGACAATTGTGTTGCTTTAGTAAACAAAAATATAGAAATTTATAACAAGAGTTTGATCAATGAATTTTTGATACCGATCAAGTGTGCAGTGGAAGCGCTTTCCTTGCCAGAAACTCCATTTCCCTTCCAATTTGAGACTAAGAAAATATAGACTTGAAATGACATTAGTCTCAAAGATTTGAAGTGTAGACCATTGCCCCCCTTAATATGTGCATACAAGTGATGAATACTTGTGAAAGCAGGTACTAGCCAGAATATGAAATATGAAATTATACCAATTGAAAGAGACATAAATGATCAATGGTATAGTGAATGAGCAATGTGTGCAATATTTCAATCCATGTTCCAAGAATCAAGAACATTTAGTTCACTACTAAGCTCACAAAATCTCTTTTCATCAAGGGGCTTGGTGAAGATATTGGCTAACTATTTATGCGTACTAACACGATCAATTACGATATCTCTCCTTCGTGAGTAATCTCTCAAAAAGTGATATCAGATGTCTATGTGCTTAGTGCATCCATGATCAACAAGATTATCTACCATGCAGATTGCACTCTCATTGTCACATAGGAGGGGGACTTTGCTTAGATTGTAGCCAAAGTCCCCGAGGTTTTGCCTCAACCATAGCAATTATGCACAACAATGTCCTACAACAATATACTCGGCCTCAGTAGTTGATAGGCCAATGGAGTTTTGTTTCTTTGAAGACCAAGACACCAAGGATCTCCCCAAAACCTGACAAGTCTCTGATGTACTCTTCCTATCAAACTTACATCCGACATAATCAGCATTAGAATATCCAAGAAGGCTAAAGTTCGAGCCCTTAGAATACAAAAGCCCAAAGTTAGGAGTATGAATTAAATATCTCAAGATTGTATTCATGGCCATAAGATGACATTCCTTAGGGTCAGCTTGGAACCTTGCGCACATGCATACAGAAAGCATAATTCTGGTCTAGAAGCACATTAATACAAAAGTGAACCTATTATAGATTGATATACCTTTTGATAGATCTACAGATATACCTCCTATGTTGAGGTCGAGATGCCCATTAGTTCCCATATGTGTCTTGATAGGTTTGGCATCCTTCATCCTAAACTTCTTTAGAATGTATTGAGTACTTTGTTTGGCTGATGAAGGTTCCATCTTGGAGTTGCTTGATTTGGAAGCCCAAGAAATACTTTAACTCCTCCATCACGGACATTAAAAATTTCCTAATCATGATCCTACTAAACTCTTCACAAGATGATTTGTTAGTGGACCCAAATATAATATCATCAACATAAATTTGGCATACAAACAAATTATTGTCAATAGTTTTAGTAAAGATAGTAGGATATGCTTTTCCAACTTTGAAGGAATCTGCAATAAGAAAATCTTTCATGCATTCATACCATGCTCTTGATGCTTGCTTAAGCCCATAGAGCACCTTTTTAGCTTATATACATGAGTGAGATACTTATCATCTTCAAAGTCGGGAGGTTGCTTAACATACACTTCTTCCTTGATTGGCCCGTTGAGGAAAGCACTTTTACGTCCATTTGAAAGAACTTGAAATTATGGTAAATAGCATAGGATATTAATATGTGAATGGACTCAAGCCTAGCTATGAGTGCAAAGGTTTCATCGAAATACAAATCTTCAAATTTTGAGTACCCCTTAGCTACAAGTCAAGCTTTGTTCCTTGTCACCACACCATGTTCATAATGTTTGTTGTGGAATACCTACTTGGTTCCTACAACATTTTGGTTAGGACGTGGTACTAAGTGCCAAACCTCATTCCTTTTGATTTTGTTGAGTTCCTCTTGCACCGGATCCTTTAATGCGTCTTCAACCCTAAAAGGCTCAATAGAAGACATAAAAAGAATAGTTTTCATACAAAATTAGCAATCCTAGAGTGAGTCGTTACCCTCTTTTGGATATCACCAAGAATCATGTCGACGGGGTGAAATATTTGGATTGCTTGATGGACTCTTGGGGTGAGGTGGCCTTGTTGCTTGTATCTCTTGATCATCCTCCTTATCTTGTTCTTCTTCTTTATCTCCCCTTGATGTATTCTCCCATCTTAAGCTTGCTCATTATCTTAAACTTGTTCCCCATCTTCTTGAGCTTGCTCTTCATATTGAGTTAGAGGAGTACTTGTGTGCAGGAAGAGGGTTGATCTTGTGCTTTAGTTGGATCTTGTGGTTCTTGTGGGCACGCATCTTTGATGGACATGTTCCTTAGCGTGGTGCATGGAACCTCTTCATCATCTAATTCATCAAGATCAACTTGTTTTACTTGAGAGCCGTTAGTCTCATCAAACACAAAGTCACAAGAAACTTCAACTAATCTGGTGGATTTGTTGAAGACTCTATATGCCCTTGTGTTTGAGTCATAACCAAGCAAAAAAGCCTTCTACCACATTAGGAGAAAATTTAGAGTTTCTACCCTTCTTGACAAGAATAAAACATTTACTCTAGAAGACTCTAAAATATGAAATATTTGGTTTTTACTGTTAAAGAGTTCATATGATGTTTTCTTGAGGATTCAGTGAAGATTTAACTGGTTGATGGCGTAGTAAACCGTGTTGACCACCTCCACCCAAAATTGATCCGATGTCTTGTATTTTTCAAGCATGGTCCTCACCATATCTATTAGAGTTCGATTCTTCCTCTCTACAACACCATTTTGTTGTGGTGTGTAAGGACAAGAGAACTCATGCTTGATTCCCTCCTTGCCAAGAAATTCTTCAATTTGAGTGTTCTTGAACTCTGTTCCGTTGTCACTTCTAATCTTCTTGATTCTTAAGTCAATCTCGTTTTGAGCTCTTCTTAATAATCTCTTCATGGTCCCTTGGGTTTCAGATTTATCCCGCGAAAAGAACAACCAAGTGAAGCGATAATTATCATCCATAATAACTAAACCATACTTACTCCTGCCGATGCTTATGTAAGTAATTGGGCCAAATAGATCCATGTGAAGAAGCTCCAATGGTCTTTCCATTGTCACGATATTCTTGTGTGGATGATGTGTCCCAACTTGCTTTCCTGCTTGGCATGTGCTACAAGTCTTATTTTTCTCAAAATGCACATTGGTTAGTCCTAAAATGTACTCCCCTTTTAGAAGCTTATTAAGATTCTTCATCCCAACATGGGCAAGTCGACAATGCCATAACCAACCCATATTAGTTTTAGCTATTAAGCAAGTGTCAAGTTCGTCCTTGCCATTTGAAAGATCTACCAAATATAGCTTTCCCTTTGACACTCCCTTAAAAGCAACTGAATCACCATTTCTTCTAAAAAGGTAACACCGACATCCATAAATAAACAATTGTGACAAATTGAACATAATTGAGATACAAAAAGCAAATTGTAGTTTAGGGAATCCACCAAATAGACATTTAAAATAGTGTGCTCAGTGGTGATTGCAATCTTACCTAGACCTCTTATCTTGCCATGATTCCCATCCCCGAATGTAATTGCATTTTGGGAATCCTTTTTTCTTTTCATAGGATGAGAACATTCTCTTCTCACCAATCATGTGATTTGTGCATCCGCTACCCAACTAGTGCCTCTAGATGCATAAACCTACAACATAGACATAGTTTTATGCCTTGTTTTTAGATACCCAAATGGTCTTGTGTCCTTAGAGAAAAGCACTTTTGGTACCCACACACAAGTCTTTGGGCTCTTGTGTGAAAACAACTTTGTACGCATATTTGATAACAACTTTGTAAGCACATATGATGCATAAAATGTATGAAAAGATATGTACATGGTCCAGTTGGTGCATTCTTAATTTTAGTCTTAGGCATTTAAACATTTTTAGCATGTGAATCAAAATGCCTAGAATGAGATGCTTTTGAACTGGAGGCATAAGAACGATGAACATGAGCATGTTTAACATTCTTGGCATGATAATTCTTGGAATAAATAATGTAAACATCATTATCATGAAAAATTGGAGCCATTCCCTTAACAAAATTTGGAAATTCCTTTCCATGGGCATTAGTTTTGGTGTTTTCTTTGCCTCCAGTTTGGAAGACAACACCATCCTTAATGCCGGGGTGTCTCCCATTATAAAGCATTCTCCTAGCAAATTTATACTTTTATGTTTCAACTTCATGCTCGGCAATTTTAGCATCTAGTTTGGCAATATGATCATTTTGGCTCTTAATTAAAGCAACATTCTCAATAAAATAATCAACATCTCTACATCTAGTGCAAATAGAAATATGCTCAATAGATGATGTAGAGGAATGACAATCATTCAATTTCTCAGTCTTAGCATTTAAATCAACATTCTCAGATTGAAGATAGGAAATTGAATTAGTGCATATTTTTAGCTCATTGGTCAAGAGTTTATTCTTTTCAATTTCATGAGCTAGGGCCTTTTCTAGCTTAGTGTATTTCTCATGTTCATCAACGAGTAGATCCTCTTGGTTTTCCAAGATTTCATCCTTCTCGTTGATGGTTTTGATTAACTCATTCACCTTAGCTATTTGATCTTGACTAAGGCCTTTGAAAAACTTCGACAAAGCCTCCTCATCACTAGATTCATCGTCAGATTCACTATCGGAGGATGTATACTTAGGAGAGGATCTTGGGTATATCTTCTTCTTGCTCTCCTTTGCCATAAGGCACTTATGCTCAACATTTGGGAAGAGGACACCTTTGTTGATGGCGAGGGTGGCGACATCCACATCATCGGAGTCGGAGGAAGAACTCTCGTCTGAGTCCCACTCCTTACCAACATGGGTTTCTCCTCCCTTCTTGTTATAGAAGAATTTCTTCTTTTCCATCTTATTCCCTTTCTTGTCTTTTTTCCTATCTTCTTTTTTGCTCTTTATGTTTGTGTGGTTGTGTTGACAATGCATTCATCAAGGGGCAGATTGCGAACACATGGTTGATATATGTGAAAGGGAAATTGGCCTTAGAGCCATTTCTATATTTGTTTTGGTGCTTGATGACCATCATAATCATGTGAACTAACTAGTTTGCCAAGTATGTTGAGGACTTGCATCAAGACAATGACCTCACAACCGAGCTGCAAGCCATTGCCTTCAAGGAAATAAGCTAAAAGGAGGATGGAGCCCCAAGCAAAGAGCTTCCAATCGACCCCTCCAAGCTGAATGACGAGGAGACAACCCTCATCGTCAAAATCTTCCAACAAATCTTAAAGAGCTAGAAAGGGAAGGACTACAAACCCCATAGCAAGAGGGTTTGTTACAAATGTGGTAAAACTGGTTCCTTTTGCTATGGGGTTTGTAGTCCTTCCCTTTCTAGTTCTTTAAGATTTGGTGGAAGATTTTGATGATTAGGGTCGTCTCCTCGTCATTTATATTGAAGGGGTCGACTGGAAGCTCTTTGCTTGGGGCTCATTCCTCCGTTTAGCTTATTTCCTTAAAGGCAATGGCTTGCAGCTCGGTTGAGGGGTCATTGCCTTGATGCAAGTCCTCAACATACTTGGAGTTCTTAACCATCATCTCATGGCTAAGGAACCTGCCATGTACCTCCTCGGGGGTCTTCACCTCGTACCTAGGTCCTTCACAAATCAAGGTTACAAGAGTAGTATTTTGCGAAATAAGTAACTTAGCTTGATTTTAATGACTTCAAGGTTGTGAATTTGGTTCACGAACGTCTTGAGTCGGTTGTACATTTCTTGTGATCCTTCTCACTTGTTGATGGAGAACCTCCCGAGCTCTCTTTCGATGAGCTCCATCCTTGTGATCTTGGTGATCTTGTCACCTTAGTGTGTTGTATTAAGTGTGTCCAAAATCTCCTTGGCTATTTGCAACCCATTCACTTTGTTGTATTCTTCCCTACACAAAGAGGCAAGCAATATCGTTGTGACGTAGGAGTTGCGATGTACGATTTGGGTCGCCTCTTCCAAATCATAGTCCTCATCTCCAATATTTTGTATCTTCATACCTAATTCAATAACATCCCAAATGCTTGGGTGGATTGAATATAAGTGACTTTTCATTTTAACACTCCACCACGAATAATCTTCACCATTAAATTGTGGTGGTTTCTCTAATGGAACCGAAAACAAGGGTGTATGTTTAGGATTACGAGGATAACAAAAGAGGATTTGGTTAACCGGTTTGCGCTCATGGCACTTTGAAAATGACGACACGACGTTGGATGTGGAAGGCGATGAAGATGTGCCGGTCTCGAAGTAGACCACCTTCCGCATCCTTTTCTTCTTCTTGTCGTCCTTCTTGTGTGACTTGGAGGATCCTTGGGATTCTCCTTTCTTCTCTTTATGCTTCTCCTTGTGCTTCTTCTCAGACAACACATTTTCTTCTTTGTTCCCATTGGGCTTTTCTCCCGATGGTACTTTCTCTTCAAATTTCTCTCCTGAAGGTATCTTCTCGCTCTTGTCGGTGACTTCTCCAGACATCACTCCGATTTGTTAGACTCTAATAAAGTGTTGGGCTCCAATACCAATTGAAATTTGCCTAGAAGGAGGTGAATAGGAGACACCTAAAATTTATCACTTTAAATACAAACTTAGACCCCGGTTAGGTGTTAGAACGAGAAACAAGTTGATCGAAGTGAGGGAGATGAGTTCTTCTTGCAAGTGTTACTCAATATGATTACATAATTACTTAGGAGCAACACAATTGATTTGGAATTAAGAGCAAGCAAGCGAACTAGAAGAGGGAAGGAAGAAATAAATCACAATCACACCACAACACAAAAGACATGATAATTTATTCACTGGAGTTCGGTTTCACAAGGAAATCTGCCTCTCCATTGAAGTGTCTACTTAGGATAGGTCTCTTGCAACCCTTAACCTCTCTCAATCCGGTCACTTAGATCATTTGAGTGCTTCTTCTTAATCGAAGGGCACAGTCCCCACAAGGACCTCCATATGCACGGAGTCTATTGCTAGCTTATACAAAGAACGAGAATAGAAATATAATGATAATACAAATGAGAACACCTAATAAAATATCATAAGAACTCAATGACACACTCTTCTCAAATATCTCTCAAGGAATTATTCTCTAGTTGATCACTTCTTGATTATGACACTTTTGAGGATCTCAATTGCTTTTAATGTGACTTGGAGTGAAAGCTCTAGCTCTTGCAATGAATAGGAGTGCTTGTGTTGCTTGGGTCTCTTGGATGTGATTTAATGGGGTGGTTGGGGTTGTATTTATAGCCTCCAACTACCACCTAGCCGTTACTATCGTTCTGACCACCCACAGACGGTCCGTGTCCCTTGCTCGAGCGATCCACCCCTACAAGATCAACGACTAGATCGCAAATGGTTATATGGAACGACTATATCAATGACTAAAATAACATTAAATACGTCGCCAAATGTCAAACAAAGTGCTTCGTGGACGGTCCACTAGTAGCCCTAGACGGTTCACGCTTGGCACTAAAATTCATTTTATGGAACATATCACCTTTAGGTTTGTTCAATTTTGAACAGGCGGACGGTCCACAATTTATAGCTGGACAGTCCGTGCATGGTACCGGACGGTCCGCGCATGGCGCTGGACGGTACTTGACTTAGCCTTGAACGGTCGGTAGTTCATTTTCTCAATTCAACATAGTTCCTGTCCAAATCTAATTTAGATATTACGTATGGTCCGCATAGGATGCCTGAACGGTCTGTGCCTTTTGATTTTTTGGATTTGATCTTTTGATGTATATCCTTATGAACATGTGATCATATACTTGGCAAACTAGTTTGTTCACATGATTGTGATGGTCATCAAGCACTAAAAAAATATAGGAATGGCTATAAGGCCAATTTCCCTTTCACATATATCAACCATGTGTTCGCAATCTCCCCCTTGATGAATGCATTGTCCACATAACCACACAAACATAAAGAGCAAAAAAGAAGGAAAAAGGGAAGATTTCACTCAAATGACCAAAAGCTAAACAAAATCTAAATTGGGGTCATTTGAAATAAGCAAAAACATGGTCCCCAAAGACATAGACAACGACTCGACGCAACAAAGCATCAACTGATGGCTCTTAAGAAGGGATAGAAAGGGCTCAAGCCCACTATCTAGAAATTAGAGCAAAAGGTAAAAGAGCTTGTAACTCTGAAAACACATCTAGTCCCTCCAAAAAAATATTAAGGCTCAACATAACAAGCAAAAGCAACTCAAATATAAACCCCCTGACTATGCAATGCATATTTGAGAACAATCCAATAAATATTATAAGGTCAAACAACATTATCTAAGGCACCCATGCCTTCTTTAGTAAACTCCTATTGCTCAAATGCATCTGTAGGTTGGGCTTTAAGTTCATTGTAACCTCGCTCTTCTACTCACACCAAAACATACAAATAAGCAAACAATAAATAAAAATAACATTGCACTAAATAATGGAAACAACTATGTAAAATAAATCTATGTGTCGAGACGAGTCCATAGGCTCGAGAACCACTAAAATCGGAGCTAAATCGTAGAAGTTATGAAATATATAAGTTCTAGGATGTTTTTTCTATTAAATTTGTGCTTTTAGGGACTTAATTGTGAATATTAAGGACCTATATGTAATTATATGTAATCCTGGATGGGCCTCAATGTAAAAATAAGGTTCCTGGATAGTGGGTCCTATAATCTAAAAGTCTAGGGTGTAATTTGTAATTGAAAAGGACGTAATTAAATGTTTCCTAACTGTCTAGATCGTGTGTTATTTTCTAAATTATGTGGAGAGTTAATTAAATATATAAGTTTTACACTCTGTAAAGGTTGCACATCTTTACCCACAAGTTGTGTATCCCTTCTAGCCCGGGTTAGCTGGACCCTTAGACACTTTCAAGGTGAATGACTAGGGATTCACTACAAGGCCTTTACAAAGATCCACTCTTATGAGAAAACCGGCTACGAATTTAGGCAGAGGTGGTATAGATCATATTGAGGTCTGAAAAGCCATCGCAACATGATCAGCCCTATCACAATACTTTAGCAACTCCTCCTCGCTTGCCCTTTCGAGTAAAATTCACTCACACCAGCTTCCCTAATAATTAGCCAAGACCAGAGCCATAACAGTCCTGTGGTTGCACTGTTTTCTTGGGTTGGGGTTCCATGTTGCAATTAAACAAAGTGATCTTATCATGCGTAATAATAAAGTCAATAATAATAAAACATGATTATGGTCCATAAGTATCATTATCCCAAAAACCAGGTACAACACTAGCAAGTCTACCCAAAAGCAGTAAACCAGGTATAAACAAGGTATAGAGAAAACAAATCTAGGTAACCTATTAGGTACCATCTGTTTAACCTAACTGTGCAATGCATATGTGAGAACAATCCAGTAAATATTATTAGGTCAAACAACGTGATGAAGGGCATATTTGCCTTCTTTAGTAAACTCTTATTGCTCAGATGCTTCGATGTGTTGGGCTTTAGGTTCCTCATAACTCGCTCTACTACTCGCACCAAAACATAGAAATAGGCAAACAATAAATAAAAAATAACATTACACCAAACAAACAAAACAATTGTGTAAAATAAATCTTCACGTCGAGACGAGTTGATAGGCTCGAGAACCACTAAAATCAGAGCTAGAACGTGAAGATCTAGGGTGTTTTTTTATATTAAACCCTAAACCCTAAAACAATCAAGGACAAATCCAATTGTGTCTCAAATGTGTGCTAGGATTAAATATCACACATATGATGACTCATCAACAATAAATAATCCATTGACAATAATAATAGAGCATGATCATAATTTATATATAGCAATAATCCTAAAACTAGGTAGAGCAATAGCAAGACAATCCAATAATTCATTTATATACAAGGTGCAGGGTAAACAAAACTAGGTAACCTATTAGGTCCTATCAAGTTAACCTAAGCATGCCACTATGATTATCAATATCATTATTAGGGTAAAGAATGTGATCAAGGACACAAATTGCTTTTTTGGTGCAAACTCTAGGTGCTTCTCCAATTAGCGCTTTAGGTGCCTCGTAACCTCGCTTCTATTCAAAACAATATATACAAGTAGACAAAGAATATGTAAAAATAACATTACACGAAACATGAAAACAAACTGCGTGAGAATATTCTAAGCATCGAGATGAACCCGTAGGTTGGAGAATCACTAAATTCGGAGTTAAAACAAATAAGTTATGAATTTCTAAATTTTATTGAATTGTTTCTATATTGGAAATCAATTTCGAATATTATTCTATGTAAACTAAGGCTCTGAGAACTGTGGATCCTATACATGTATAAGTCAGGGGTCCAGGTGCTAAATTCAGGGACCTATTTTATACTCTTTTCTATATGACTTGGACGACGGGTTAATTATCGAAGACTGCGAGGACTCTTTAGATAATATGCCACGAGCGTGTGCCCCAAGCACATGGATCCCAGATTTGTGGCCTAAAGTCTCCCATCAAAATGGTACCCAGCCCTCTAATCTAAGTCATCCACGATCAATCCAGCGATCCAGATTTAAAACATCGAAGCATTATCCGGCCATCTAATCTCGATCGTTCATCTCCTGATCATTGGCCAGGAACCCATCGCCCTTCCCCGATCGTCTCTGGGCGGCGCCACCGACCTTCATGGCATGGACTATAGATGTCCAAACGGGCGGCACGACTTGGCCCAGCCCGAGCCCGTTCCGGCCCGGCCCGTTTGAGCCTGGCACGAATAAGCCCGAACAGATAACCGTGCCGGGTCGTGCCGCTCGACAGGCTGATTCTACCAGCTGAGCACGACACTGATCTAGGCCAACCATATGTCGGGCTGTCCCGGAAAGCACGGCCCATGAAGGAACCTATGCCAGCCCGAGCACGACAAATACCAGTTTACACATTATCCCTTCACTTGCACATTCACACAGTTTATATATATATACAAATCAGAAATATAAAGATCAGAAGTATACACGAATTCACACTTGCACATTCACACAGTTGAGATAAAAATAAAGGATTAGAGTTGTTCATGCAATGGCTGCCTCATTAAAAACCTTTCTAGGTAAAAACTCACTCCTCGTGAGAAAACCCTAGAAAGGAAAAAAGAGTACAACCCAGCTCTAATTTAATAGTTCATGTCAAGGTTGTTCAGTTACATATTACAACTTACATCACTAGATTTCCAAATCAATAGAATGGAGTAGGAACTAGGAAGATAAAAGTCATAAGGGTCATCAAGATAAAGTCCTTCAAATGCATCTTCAAGTTCTTGGTCCTGTGTACAGTACTGCCCTCTAGCTTTACCAAGTTCCCAGTCTTTCATGCAAAGAAGCATCTCTACCATTTCTGGTGCTACACGCCTTTGTCGTTCCTCGATTATCCTACCACAGAGACTAAATGCAGATTCTGAGGATATAGTTGAAATAGGAACAAAAATAACATCCCTAGCTAAGATGGAGAGAACAGGATAGGACAACTTATGTTCATGCCACCAGTTTAGGGTATTGAAGTCCTCATCAAACTTCTGCAAAGTGTCACTATCCAGGTAGGAGGACAGCTATGTGTCAAGTGAACTAAGGTCAACACTAGAGTGTGCTTGTTGAAGCAAAGCAGATGCTGATGTTCCTCTACCAAGGTTAGGTGTGGTAGAACTAGGATATGGGAACTCAGAGGTACAATCAGATGCATAAATCAATCCCCAGTTTTGTTTTGTTTTACCTGTGACAGTTGGAGGAGCCACTTGCTGCCTGACTGCACCAAACTTCAGATCATATTTATTAAACATTGTAGACAACTCACTTTCCACACAAGTATAGTAAAGTGAGTAGTCAGTGCCAGATAGCCTAGATAATAATCTCAAGATATTGCTGAAACCCCTTAGTTTGGCTCTAGGATCTAATATAAAAGCAAATGCATAGAGCATAGGAATATCCCTCCAGTACTTAAAAAACTTAGACTTCATAGGAGCAACAACATGTCTAAGCAATGCATCATTCTCATACTGATTTAAATGTTGGACAATGTCAAGGATGTTATGCATTATAAGTGGAGATGTAGGATAGTAAACCCCAAAAAGAGTCACAGTAGCATCATAAAACAATTCAAGAAACTCAAGCAACTTTTCAGCCACATACCAATGTGAATTTGTCAACAGATTATGCTCACCTAGTTTTCTAGGATAGTTAGTGTCCATGAAGACACCAAAGGTTTTCTTGTAAGGAACTAAATGCTTAAGCATAAGGTATGTAGAATTCCATCTCACAGCCATGTCAATGCCAAACTTACGAGGGCGCACATTCATAGCAACACAGTAGCCCTTAAATGCAGCAATGCATTGATTAGAAGCATTCAAGAAAACTATTGCAGATCTAAATGAATCAAGGTAAGGGTTTAGCCTTTTCAAGCCACACTTCACAATCAGGTTTATAATATGACAAGCACAATGTTGATGCAAGAATGAAGTACCAACATAACCAGACAATAATGGACTAAGCTTCTCCATTGCCTTAGAATTGGAAGAGGCATTGTCCAAAGTGATAGAAAAAACTTTATTAACTACTTCATAATCCTCAAGCACAGTCATAACCCTCTCAGCAATGTTGAGAGATGTTTCAATTAGTCTAAGCCCAATTACTCTATTTTCTAATAGCCAGTCCTTAGAAACTTAATGAGCAACCACACTAAGACAGTCCTCCTTAGCATTACAACTCCAAATATCAGATGTAATTGCAATAGAAGTAACAGATTGCAAGCATTCAACAACTTTCGTACGCCGATCAGTAAAGAACTTAACAAAGTCCCTAGAGGTGGTTTGTATAGATACTTTTTTAAAGACATGATTATGAGATAGTCTAATATACTCTTCAAAAGTAGGTGACTCCGCAAAATTAAGAGGAAGATCAAGGATAGAAATCAACCTACACATCTGAGTTCTAGCACGATCATGACAGTAATCCTAGTTACACACAGAACCATCAGGGTTAAACTTAAGGATTGACTGCTTTCCCTGCTTAGCAAGCTTAACTTTGTAATCACATTGATGCCTAAGCAAATGATAAGTCCTCATCAAACTTGTAAACAGATAAGTCCTCATCAAACTTGTAAACAGATCAAAAGTCAACAGAACAGATGAGACCTAAACAACAGATAAGTGTAAGCTCATATAACTAGAGATGTTATTGAAGTACTTATAAAAATATAGGATATTGAAGTCATAAACCACAGATATTCACAAGTTTAGGATATTCACTAAATGAGAGAACATGATAGAACAGATAAGTCCTAATCAAACTTGTAAATAGATCAACAGTCAACATAACAGATGAGACCTAAACAACAGATAAATGTAAGCTCATATAACTAGAGATGTTATTGAAGTACTTATAAAAATATAGGATATTGAAGTCCTAAACCACAGATATTCCCAAGTTTAGGATATTCACTAAATGAGAGAACAGATAAGTCCTAATCAAACTTGTAAACAGATCAACAGTCAACACCTAAACCCTAAAGGCCTAAACAATAGATTAAAATCACCTAAACAATAGATCAACAAAGTCACCTCTGTTCATAGGAATAAAAATCTCAAACCCTAAACAACAGTTCATAGGATTGAAACCTAAACAATATATCAAGATCATATTACCTCTGTTGCTCTGTGCCAAACACAGCTCGTCGATGGCGTTACCAGTTGTTCGAACCAGAATTGAGCATTGGCGGACGGTCCGGCCCTGAGGCCGGACGGTCCGCGGTCCGGACAGTTCGCGCCTGTGGGCCGGACGGTCCGCGCGTGCGCAGAGTAGTTTAGGGTTCCGAGTTTTGTGCTATGGTTGTTGGCTAAAATCATGGGATAAGCTCGGAAATTAGTTTGTAAAGGGTCCAGCCCCCCTCCTCTATAAATAGAGAGGTCTACGGCCGATTTATAATCAACAATCGAATCAATACAACTTCTATTCGCATTTATTTCCAGTACAATTAGGAGTAGTTCTAGTCTAGTTCTAGTTTAGCCTCTCGATCCCCAAATTCTTCGCCTCTCTTCGACTCTACGCCGATTAGAGGAGTCTAGGTCGGCCGGCCCGAGCCTAGACAACCCCTAGGATCTCTCCTCCCCGACGGGGTCCCTCCCGGGAGCGAGATCCAGGCGCCGCCGGCGATCTTCCGCCGCCCCTGCGCACGCGCGGACCGTCCGGCCCCAGGGCGCGGACCGTCCGGCCGTCAGGCAGGAAACCCTAGCCCCTGCGCCAGGTCGCGGACCGTCTGGCCCCAGGCCGCGGACCGTCCGCACCTGACCAGAGAGCACCGCCGCTGGTTCTTCTTGAGTATTTGGCGCTCCAAAAAAGCGTCAACATACATTTTGGCGACTCCGCTGGGGAAAACACATCTAGGCTCATCAAATCGGCCCTCAATGGTCGGTTCAAGGGAGAGCTCTGATATTTCTCCAAGCAACATCATAGAGCCGACTTGGGAAACCTTGCCGGCTGATGAGCAGCTCCAGTTTTAGGAGCACAAGGAGCGGATGATCCAGGAGGCGAGAGCGAAATTCTTGGCCAACTTCAAAGTGGACAGGAACAACAAGGTCGTCCGACATCGGGCGACGGATCCGGCTTCGCTCCAACCCACGCCAGATATCCCCAATGTAAGTAATACCAACGAGCTACAATCTCTTAGAAATTATGTAGAAGAGCAGCGTGAACAAATGCAGAGCATCATAGGGGGTATGCAAAGCGATGTTAAGAGACTAGTACGTGCATTCGATAAGTCTAACATCGCAAATTTTCCTTCACACGAGGTTGGGTTAGGAGATAACGCGTGTAACACATCGGCTACAGGTTGTCACGACCAGTCACAACCCCTTTATGGGATGCCGATGGATACATACCCTAAGCAACCGCAAATCGGCAGCAAACCAGCCGATCTGCACATGCCCGGACCGTCCGCACGTGAGCGCGGACCATCCGGGCCAGCAACAGTCGGGCCTATTTTTAATGAGTTACCTAGATATGCGCCCGAGCCACCACACACGGCACAGAACCCAAACTACCCAGTCGGACGGTCCGCATACAACGACGGACGGTCCGCATATAGCCACGGACGGTCCGGGTACGTATCCGGACAGTCCGCGCATGAGTATTTTGAGGAGGATTATTACATGAATCCTCGCCCGTCCCAGCAACACTTCCCATCACACTATGCGATGCACCAGCCCATTAATTCAGGATCCAAAGCCCAGGAAAGCTTTCCGGCCCCACCTAGAAGGCCGGAAAGAAACGATCAAACCTATGACCCATATAGGGCAAATGAAAATGCACCACGTAAATCAAACCAATGGGGGGAAAGACAACATGCTAATATCCAGCCAATCCCACCTATGTTTGACCAGAGAGCCGGTGGTCTTGCACCGGCTGCCATTGATATAGTAAGGGAAGAAATAGTCGGGGCGTTCCGAGATAAGCTCGGAGTAAGCATGGTCCCTGGGGGGCAATCATATCGGAAACCTTATGACAGCCGATTTGATCACCACCCATACCCACAGGGAACCAGGATACCCGAATTCGCAAAATTTTCGGGTGATCAAGGGAAAAACACACGCGAACATATAGGCCAGTTCTTAGCACAATTGGGAGAATTGGCCGACACAGAGGCATTCCGCGTACGTTTATTTTCATTATCGCTAACAGGAACCGCGTTTGCATGGTATGCCACTTTACCTCCTAATTCCATTTCATCATGGGGGGATCTAGAACAAAAATTTCATGATCATTTTTTCTCCGGTGATTATGAATTGGATTTGGTAGATTTAGTGTCATTGCGACAGACAAAAGACGAATCGGTTAATGATTACATCCGGAGATTCCGCGATACAAGAAACCGATGCTTTCAAATTCATTTAGCAGAAAAACAGCTAGTAGGATTAGCCTTTAATGGTCTACGATATTATTTAAAAGAGAGATTAGAAGGCATCCAATTTTTTACACTAGCACAGTTACACCAGAGGGCTTTGGCTTGCGAAAGCCGGAGCAAAGAAACTGCTAAAACAATGTGTCACAACGTACATATAGTAGAATGCGACCAAAGTAGCTCAGATGACGAATCAGCCGAAGTATATGCTGCTGAAATGGTTTGGCCAAAACAGGCCAAATCTTCGGCTTGTTCCTCCTTGCAGCCGGTTCAAAAGAAACGGCAAGAGGAGGTTAAGTTTACGTTTAATGTTGGTAAGTGTGATAAAATATTTGACGAATTACTCAAAAATGGCAATATTAAAATAAATCACACTGTTCCATCCGCCGACGAGCTAAAACGTCGTGCATACTGCAAGTGGCATAACTCATTTTCTCATGCCACTAATGATTGTAATGTATTCCGACGACAGATTCAATCGGCCATTAATGAGGGACGATTGAAATTTCAGGAAATGCAGGTGGATACAGAGCCCTTTCCAATGAACGTGATCGACTTTGAGGGCAAGAAAGTCCTGGTTCGGCCAAACACGGCCGCTAAAAGCAAAGGCAAAGAGGCAATCATCGGCAATTCTAAAAAGGCCGATGAGGATCATAAAGTTTCTTGCAGAAAAGTGGTAGCCGAGAAGACTCCCGATGGAGGGGAGACCCTAAAGGTGACCATCACAGCCTCCAGCACTGGGGGGCAAGCGCAGACAGGAAGACAGATGCAGGAACCCGCGCTGCGTATCCCGGACGGTCCGACACGTAGGCGCGGACGGTCCGGGACCCCACCGGACGGTCCGGAGAGCTCCGGCGGACGGTCCGGCCGTACTCAGGACTCGCAGCGACCACGTACCTTCAAACCACGACGACCAGAGATAGGTACGTGGAAAACAAATACATTTAAAGCAGCTGGTCGGCTGATCAAGCCTGGCTCAACTTTCGATCAATTGTTGTCTAAATATGTGAAAAAGAAGGTCGGCCCCAGTGACCGGCCACCGAAGCGACCCCGCTCACCCATTCATGAGCAACGTCAGGTCAGACCGATTGGACCACCTCACCAATCGGAAGAAATGAAAGGTCCTATTGTACAATTGAGACCTAACATGCCGACATGGACCCCTCCACCTCCTTATCCATCTATGCCATATCCATACACATACTTACCTCCACCATATGTCCCAAATCAAATGTGGGGCATGCCACCATATCCATTTGGGATGCCACAGTACCCCGCCTGGGGGGCACCCCAAACGTCCGTTTTTGATAGGTTGGCGCCGCCAGTGCAAGACCGATTGAGCGCTGCTGAATCAGGTCACCAGGCACAGGCCCAACAAGATTGCCGGACTACTCGGCCTCCTAGGCCAACCAATCCGGCAGGGGGGCATATGCCTGTAGCAACTCAAAGAACAACAAAAAAGGACATCATCAAAATAGGCACCGCAGATGTTGTCATACAGGGAGACAATAAAGGACCGATGATTTTCGGCGAATCGGCCAACACAACCGAAAAGGATACGGCTACCATCAAAACAGCCGATCCAAAATACTCCATGCCTCGATGGTGCCCAGCGGGATTGACACGATCCCAAAAGAGAAAATTACAGCGCCTAAGAGCAAAGGAGAGCCAGGAGAAGGAGGCGGAAAAGACATTTAATGACACACATCCACTATACCCGCCACCGCAAAAGAAATGGAGACCGAAGGCCGTTGAGAAAAAACAAACGGCCACAGAAATAGAAAGTCAACCTGCACCAGGCGCGGACCGTCCGGCCTTCGCGCACGGACCGTCCGCCGTTCACCAGGAAGTCTCTGGACAACCTGCACCAGGCGCGGACCGTCCGGCCACCGCACGCGGACCGTCCGCCGTTCACCAGGAAGCCTCCAACGACACGACAACATCAATGGAAGAGGACGACCTGCTAGGAGAAGACCTGGTCGACTACGAGGCTTCTCCAGAACACCCAGGTATGGATGTAAATATTATTACATTTTCTGCCGATTGTACTATTATCGGCGACGATGAACCTGTTGTTGCCCAGTTTGATTTTGGTCCTAAAGAAGCCGCCTTTACTAAACCAAAAGAATCGGTAAATCATTTAAAGCCGCTCTTCGTACGCGGCCACATTGATGGGATACCGATTGCTAAGATGTTGGTAGATGGAGGGGCGGCTGTAAATCTAATGCCTTATTCATTATAAAGAAAATTAGGTAAACAAGATGACGAACTTGTCAAGACCAACATGACCCTCAGCGGTGTTGGAACTGATAGTTCGATCAAAGCCAGGGGAGTCACGTCCGTTGAATTAACCATCGGGACTAAGACCCTTGCTGCTGCATTCTTCGTCGCTGATGTAGAAGGAAATTATAGTTTAATCCTAGGTAGAGATTGGATTCACGCCAATCAATGTACCTTCTACATTACATCAAATGCTGATACAATGGGTAGGCGATGACATAGAACAAGTACATGCTGATGTATCGGCCTGCATCGCTGTGGCCGATGCCCCTGTACTCTGGACTTATGAGACTGCTACATGTCTCACAGGAGTAGACTTTTCTGATTATCAATTCATAAGTATAGATAAGAAAGGTTTCATTCCTGTAATGCTAGAGCCGATGGAGAATCGGCTAAATCCTAAATAAAGTTAAATGATGAATACACACAAAGTTCATGAGTCTTTGGTCACGGACAGTTCGGCCGCCAAGGCCGGATGGTCTGGTTTTTCACAAAAGATTTCGGACTTTAAGACCAAACATCTACCACAGCGAAAAGACAGTATTACAGGTGATCCGGTCCCCGAGATCGGAAAGTCCGCCATCACACAAAGATCATCTGATCCCTCTGTGGGGGACATGATAGAGGAATTCAGAGATCTTGATAAACTAGGACAGGGGTTTACATCGGCCGATCCTTTGGAGGAGATTGACATAGGAGATGGTAAAACTCCAAGGCCGACTTTTGTAAACAAGACCCTGGAGACCGATTCTAGAAATGAGATGATCGATCTATTGAAGGAATATTCAGATTGTTTTGCTTGGAATTACACTGAAATGCCTGGACTAAGCCGAGAAATTGTCGAACATCGGCTGCCTATTAAGCCTGGTTTCAGACCTTTCAAGCAGAAAGCTAGAACGTTTCGTCCAGATCTTCTCCCACGAATCAAGGACGAAATCCACCGGCTGCTAGAAGCTAATTTTATTAGACCTTGCAGATACACAGAGTGGGTCTCCAATATTGTGCCAGTGGAGAAGAAGGAGTCAGGTAAGCTTAGAGTATGCATTGATTTTCGTAATTTAAATAAAGCAACTCCTAAAGATGAATATCCCATGCCCATAGCCGACACATTAATCAATAATGCATCAGGAAATAGAATTATTAGCTTCCTTGATGGTAATGCCGGATATAATCAGATTTTCATGGCCGAAGAAGATGCGTCTAAAACGGCCTTTATATGTCCAGGCTTCATTGGTTTATTTGAATGGGTTGTCATGACATTCGGTCTTAAAAATGCTGGTGCTACTTATCAGAGGGCTATGAATCTGATCTTCCATGAGTTGTTAGGAAACACTGTGGAAGTCTACATTGATGATATTGTAGTCAAATCGGCTGAGTTTAGTTCTCATATAGCTGATTTGCGCAAAGCCTTTGATAAAATGCGTCGATATGGTTTAAAAATGAACTCACGTAAATGTGCTTTTGGAGTGTCGGCTGGTAAGTTTTTAGGATTTGTCATCCATGAACATGGTATAGAAATAGACCCTGACCGAATCAAGTCTATTCGGAATGTGGGGCCTCCGACTTGTAAGGTCGAAGTGTAGAGGTTTCTCGGCAAGGTGAATTATTTACGAAGGTTTATTTCTAACCTAGCCGGGAAGATTGATGCCTTCACCCCTATCCTTCGGCTTAAGAATGATGCTGAATTCACTTGGGGGGCAGAGCAACATGAAGCATTTGATCTCATTAAAAAATACTTGTCTTCGGCTCCCGTGTTAAAAGCACCACAAGTAGGAGCACCATTCAGACTATACATTGCAGCTGAAGACAAGGTTATTGGGGTTGTTCTGACACAAGAAACTGAGGGGAAGGAGCATGTGGTGACATATCTAAGCCGAAGGTTGGTGGATGTTGAAACAAGGTACACTTTTATTGAAAAGTTATGCTTATGCTTGTTTTATGCATGCACCAAATGTAGATGTTATTTACTGTCTAGTCATTGCACTGTTTCTGGTCAAGCCGATGTAATCAAATACATGTTGCATAACCCAATTATGAGTGGTAGAATTGGTAAGTGGGCTTATGCACTCATAGAATATGACTTGGCCTATGAACCATTGAAATCTATGAAAGGCCAAGTCGTAGCGGATTTTATTGTAGAACATCGGGTTAATGATATTCATGAACTAGACATGTCATACCTCACTATTACTCCTTGGACTTTATATTTTGATGGATCGGTTTGCAATGAAGGGCAAGGAATTGGCATTGTGCTTGTTTCACCAAGTAATGTCTCCTTTGACTTCTCCAGCCGATTGAAAACTTATTGCACTAATAATCAAGCTGAATATGAGGCCCTCCTATTCGGCTTAGAACTTTTAAATGGTATGGGAGTAAAACATGTGAAGGTGTTTGGTGATTCTCAGCTGGTTGTCCAACAAGTGTTAGAAGAATATCAATGTCTTGATGGTACTCTAAATAGTTATCTTGAGAAATGTTGGAGCATAATCCATTATTTTGACGAATTCAGTATTCGGCATATCTCTAGGTTGAGAATCATAGAGCTAACGATTTGGCACAAGACGCATCAGGTTATCGGATAAAGAGAGGGAAATTTCACAAAACTGAAATTCTGATAACCAGTGCGGAGCCAAATTCCCAGGCCGCGGACCGTCCGCGTGATGACGCCGGACCGTCCGGGGTTACCAGAAATGTTCTCTTAATCGATTCGGCTGACAATGAAGCCGATGCAAGTGATTGGAGGACGCATATACTTAATTATTTACGAAATCCCAATATCAGGACAGATAAGAACATTCGGCGAACAGCTTTCAAATATGTTTTGATGAGTGATGAACTTTACCGCCGAACAGTCAATGATGTCCTGCTGAAGTGCTTGGGCCCAGATGATGCTATATTAGCCATGGCCGAAGTACATGAAGGAATTTGTGGTACTCATCAATCGGCTCCAAAGATGAAGTGGTTGTTGTGAAGGTCTGGTTTTTATTGGCCTAGTATGATAGCTGATTGTTTCAAGTACTACAAGGGTTGCCAAGTGTGTCAAAAATTCGGCGACCTACAGTTGGTCCCTGCAGCCGAATTACATCCTATCATCAAGCCTTGGCCGTTCAGAGGATGGGGATTAGACTTTATTGGAGAAATTCATCCTTCATCATCAAAGGGGCATCGGTTTGTGTTAGTTGCCACTGACTATTTCACCAAATGGACTGAAGCCGTTGCTCTAAAGAACATGACGCACAAGGAGGTAATTGAGTTCATAACTGAGCATATTATTCATAGATTCGGCATTCCCCAGACCTTGACTACAGATCAAGGTACTTCTTTTATATCAAAGGAGGTACGTGAATTTGCTGAATTATACAGAATTAAGCTGCTTAATTCGTCTCCATATTACGCTCAGGCCAATGGACAGGCCGAGTCTAGTAATAGGACGTTGATTAATTTGATAAAGAAGAAGGTATCTGATAATCCTAAACATTGGCATAAGATTTTGTCTGAAGCTTTATGGGCTCATAGAATATCTAAACATAGTGCTACTAAAGTATCTCCTTTTGAGCTTGTCTATGGGCAGGAAGCAGTGCTACCTGTGGAAATAAGTTTGAATGCTGTCAGGTTTGCCAGACAAAATGATCTAACTGCTACTGATTATTATAATTCAATGATGGATAATATTGATGAGGTGACCGACAAGAGGATGATAGCTTTGGGAGCAATAGAAAAGGACAAGATCATGGTAGCCAGGGCTTACAATAAGAAGGTCAAAGCAAAATCATTTCAAGTAGGAGACTTAGTGTGGAAGACCATTCTGCCTCTAAGGAATAAAGACCGAAAGTTCGGGAAATGGTCGCCAAGCTGGGAGGGTCCTTATAAAGTGAAACAGGTGATGTCGGGTAATGCTTATTTACTACAAACATTACAAGGTAAGGATTTACCTAAGGCTTTGAATGGGCGTTTCCTCAAACAGTACCATCCTAGTATGTGGCAAGATGCCTAAGAAAACCGATGTGATCACATCGAGTTAGTTGCTTTTGGTTCGCCCAGCTCCACCAAAAGGCAGGGGGGCATATGTTCGAACCAGAATTGAGCATTGGCGGACGGTCCGGCCCTGAGGCCGGACGGTCCGCGGTCCGGACAGTCCGCGCCTGTGGGCCGGACGGTCCGCGCGTGCGCAGAGTAGTTTAGGGTTCCGAGTTTTGTGCTATGGTTGTTGGCTAAAATCATGGGATAAGCTCGGAAATTAGTTTGTAAAGGGTCCAGCCCCCCTCCTCTATAAATAGAGAGGTCTACGGCCGATTTATAATCAACAATCGAATCAATACAACTTCTATTCGCATTTATTTCCAGTACAATTAGGAGTAGTTCTAGTCTAGTTCTAGTTTAGCCTCTCGATCCCCAAATTCTTCGCCTCTCTTCGACTCTACGCCGATTAGAGGAGTCTAGGTCGGCCGGCCCGAGCCTAGACAACCCCTAGGATCTCTCCTCCCCGACGGGGTCCCTCCCGGGAGCGAGATCCAGGCGCCGCTGGCGATCTTCCGCCGCCCCTGCGCACGCGCGGACCGTCCGGCCCCAGGGCGCGGACCGTCCGGCCGTCAGGCAGGAAATCCTAGCCCCTGCGCCAGGTCGCGGACCGTCCGGCCCCAGGCCGCGGACCGTCCGCACCTGACCAGAGAGCACCGCCGCTGGTTCTTCTTGAGTATTTGGCGCTCCAAAAAAGCGTCAACACCAGTACATCCGGAGCACAACAAGCAGATCATGATTCCAAGATTCCAAGAAACAACAGTTCATCAGTTCATCACACAGCAACCAGATCAGGAGCTTAACAGAGGAGAGAAGATGAACACCAGTGAGTAGTAGATCTAGAGCAGATTTGATTACCTCTGTTTTGGACATGCTGGACAGGGAGATGGCACCAGTGAGCAGTAGATCCAGAGCATCAGTTCCGTCGCCGACTCGTCGTGGAGATGGATGGAGCCGGCGCATTGGTTCCTCACGGATCCACACACCTCACAGCCTCATAGGAGCACTAGAGCAGGGAGGAGCGAGCACCGGAGCACTGGAGCAGGGAGCACCGGACCACTGGAGCAGGGAGGAGGGAGCACCAGACCACTGGAGTAGGGAGCACCATAGTTCGGAGCAGGGACAGGAGCCAGGGACTCCAAGAGGTGTGTTGTGCGCTGCACCGCCACAACAAGAGGCAGGAGCGAGAGGGAGGGAGAGTGGGAGAATGACCGAGTGAGCGTTAGGGTTAGAGACGGACGCGCATAGCGCATTAGGTTATACGCACGCGACCGAAGTGCCGAACGCATTTGGGAACGGGTCGTCGGGAGCCGAAGTGCCGAAGTGCCGAAGTTGGGCCGTTGCAGGCAGCCCAAGTTGGGTGGTGCTGGTGAATTGAACGCTGGAAATTGAACCGCTAGTAATTGAACAAGCCGGTTAAAAGGCCCGGCAATACCGGGCCGTACCCAGGCCAGCCCAACGGGCTCAAATGGCTATCTAGCCCGGCGCGCTCTCCGAGCCGGGCTGAGCCCGGGCCCACTTCAATCCGTGTCGTGCCGGGCTCGTGCTAAAAAAATGTGCTTCGTGTCGGGCTAACGGGCCACGTGCTTTCTGAACCCTGCCGACGTAGCAGGCTTCCCCGCACTAGTGCATGATTCCCCACCATGTTTGTTATTACACGACGAGGAGCGAACAGCGAACGTCACGGAGGGGTTCTCACCTCGGATTGGGGTGACAGTGGTCCTTCCAACACGGTGCATTGGCTCCATGGCGGACGTTGCACGACGACGAGCAATTCCCTGACGATGAGGTCGAGATTCCCCATGGAGACTCCGTTGGCTTCTTGCTCTGGATCTTGTGATCACCTTCGACCATGCCGCGCACACTGAATGACAGTGGAGGAGCAGGACCATGGCGGCGACATCCCATCTCTTCTCCTGGCTCACTACTCCCCTGCTGGCTCTAAAGAGGGATCTCACAAGGCACCAACCTGATCCACACGCACGACCACGCTATGTGCATGTTACGCGCACTTAGAGCGAATCTCCATGGCAGCCTACTAGAATCATGACAGCATAAGCAATCCTTAGACACAGTGACTCCTCTCTGTTTCTCCATTCACTGATGGTGGCTCTCAGTGGCACTCACGGTTTGAAGGGGATGAGGGATCGCGGGGGCGTGCATTTATATCGTTGGTGTGGAAGCGGCTCTTTATACTCTAGAATCTAGGACAGCCCGATCAGTTGGATGTCGGGCTGGCCATTAGTGGGATTCGGTCGATTCTATTATGAACCCATTGCATTCGCTATGATCGCGACCAGGAAGATGATCCTGGACAGCGGAGCCTGCAGGGCAGTGCCGCAGTGGAACAGGCAGAGCACGTGATCGATTGTTCACAGAGGAAAAAATAGCTGGTCATGGGGGTCTACATATGGCCATCAATACGCCTGTGTCCGATGGAACGTGGGTACATTAGTACATATGGCCATCAAGCCCGCAGCATGTGAGTCCGGCACGAAGCCCGCTATTTAGACCCGATCCGAGTCTGACCTGGCTCTATACGGGCTCGAGCCTAGCCCGGCACGGGCAGCGTGCCGGGCTCGTTCATCGTTTTCGACACGTTGGGCCAGCCTGGGCACGGCCCGTTTCTAAACGGGCTCAGATTCGGCCTGTTTGATAAGAAAAAATTGCAAAAATAGCTATATCATTTATTTAAGGTCTATAATTTAATTGTGATATGTGTATTATTTGTAATATATATTATTGTATTTAGTTATATCCTTCAATTATGATTTATAAATGTGTTCAACTTTTTATGGTGATCTAATTTTAAGCTTAGTTTATACGCTGGACGGCTCGGGCCGGCACGGTGTTTATTTTCGGGTCGGGCTTAACGGGCTAGTCCAACACGGTTGGGCCCATCTCGTGTCGGGCTCGTTCAGAGAATTGAGCCTGTCGGGCTGCCTGGCCCGGCTCGGATAATTATTCGGGTCTAATCATGCTGTGCTTAAATGGGTCGTGCTTCAATGAGTTTGATCGTGCCAGGCCGAGCGATCCGTTTAGACATCTCTAAACGTGAGTCAGGTGTCAGGGAGTGGGCCGTCTGTGTGTGAGGCTGACCGGCTGACCCCACATGTTGGCATTAACATGTATTTGGGTCAAGCGGGCGTGACGAGGGGCTGGGCCGAGAGGCTGGTTTCGAACCAGAAGCACTTCAGTTTTTTTCTTTTTCTTTTTTTCTTATTCCTTTTATAGTTCAAGTTTTAATCTTCAAATTCCATTTCAATTTACTTTCAACTCGGAGTTTGGTGGTTTCAAACTATAATTAAATGCACAACTCAAAGACCCAGCATGTATGCAAAGTATAGAAATATTTATTATTATCATTCTTAGTTCTCTAAGTAAAAATGCTTCAAAACGTAAACCATAGATGTTGTATTTCCATAGATACTCCTTTGAATGTATGCCCTAAATTTTATTACTTATTTATTTAGGACAAGTTAATATATTTACCAAGAATTAATATATTTTTTTGTAAATAGTGCTTTAATTTTATAAATGGATTTATAACTAGATTGAAGCCTTTCTTTTATTTATTGTCCCAAGTTTTAGTTTTAAGTTTTTGGATTGGATCTAAGTTTTGGATACCAAATTTTTACTATTATTATTTATTTACTTAAGAGATATATACTTTATAAAGGAGTGAAATCGTTATTAAAAGACATCTTATCACAAATCTTTTGGAGAATTTTTTAAATCACCAAATCATGGTTTTGGATGTTACAAATTCTACCCCTTTAAAAAGGAATCTCGTCCTCGAGATTCGTAAGAAAAGGGATGTAGATCGGTTTGTTGTAATTTTGCATCTATTTCTAAATTGGTTCACAATAGATAGTTTTTTTGTTTAGCCTCCTGATAGGCCATAACTAGAGATGGGTAAGTAATAAAGATTATGGCAAGGAAAGAATTCAAACTGGATGATGGATCTTTGACTTATTTGGAGATCTGGTGTGACTCTTGTCCTTCCTTGACGAGATTGATCTTATCTTTCTCCTCCAGTCTAGGGGTTTTCATCTTGGGTCTTGGTGTCACCATCTGGTCTAGGAGGTTTAGATAGGTAGATGGTTGTGGAACATGAGATAGGTCAAATAGGGTACTTTGCTTTTTGGTTGGGATGGATGGATTAGGCAACCCATATGGTAGGTCAGGTAGTTGTGCATGGCCGAGTTGGTCTAAGACAACAATTTAGGTGAACTAGGTGGGAAAAGAGTCTCTAGGTGTAGATTTTAATCTATTAACTAATCTAGGTTAATTTGCTCTACCCTACAAATTGGTGTAAGAAAATGTGAACCGATTGACTAGGCCTTATTAGATTAGATTAGATTAACAACATTACCTCGCAATAGTTTAGATGGATCTAGATTAGATTTAGATTAAACTAGATAAGATTCAATTAATTTGGACTAGATCCTAGTTGTTACTCTAGGGTGGGATAAGCATGCATATCAGGACAATATGAGTCTATCAGGATAAGATAGAATCTTTTAAGATAAGATGAATCTTATTGGAATAAGTTAGATCTAAAAATGGATGTTATTAAAATAAGATAAATCTATTAAGATAAGGGGTCATGTTCTTGTTGGATTGATCTATTATTATTATTTTTAAGGGGAAAATATTTTTGAGTTGAGTGGTTATCTTAACAATATATTTTTATACCTATATGTAGATGTAATTGCGGACATTACTCCACAACTCATCACACTCAATCAAAGAACCAAATCAGACAAGTATCATAAGAACAAGCATTCAAGAGTATAGATGCCTACAAAATAGTTTTTCCCCAAGGATTAGGTGTCCTATTCCTAATCAGATAAGTATCATAAGAACAAGCATTCATCAGACAAGTATCACTTTATGTGTACGATTCTAAGATGTGAAATCCCCTTTTGTCTTTAGAAAAGAAAAGGTAAGAGTAATCAGAGTAAAGCAGCAATAGATGACAAAAGATTAAGGAAAGTTTTAGAAAGAAATAGAGTAGAAAAGGTAAGTAGCTAAAGGTTTCTCGGGTCTATCTAGGTTACGTCCTATAGTCAACATTCCTCCGATACCACTTCTATCACATCCAGATTTAAGAGAAAATTAAGGTGCGTCTCAAATGCGTGCTAGGAACAAGTCTCAAACATATGATGGATCATGGTACAAAAATCAATATCACATTTTTTACATAATAGAATTTTATACAAAATAGCTAAATAAATACATCATATGATGACAACGATCATCTGCAACCATAGTTGACTAGGAGACGATAGCCTAGACCTCTCCGAACTAATCGCATCATCTGTCATGCTTCTCATCTTGTGATACATATTCTTGACTTGGTGTGATTATAGTAAGAGTGAGCTCACAGACATTCATCGCTCAGCAAGTGTGGGTAATAATGTGCATAAGCTCACTTACGGTGAGGGCTCATGTGCAGTGTAAAACTTATCAAGGAAAATGGTTAAGACTGAGCATTTGTTTTAATAAGCCGGTCAAAATTTTATTAGCAATTATTAAGTATAAGTGTATACCAACCCAATTAAATAATATGGTCATATGGACTGTAGACTGAACTATGAACTTATAAATAATTTAAAGAGTTTGTTGTACTCTTTTTCTTACTAGGGTTTTCTCTCGAGGTGTAAGTTTTTACCTAGAAAGGTTTTTAATAAGGAAGCATTGCACTAAGGCTTCAAAACATTTAAAGACTATTTTATAGCCTATTTGCCTTATTCTATGTTGGTTTTACTGTTAAATGTGATGTATTCTGTTAAATGTGATGTATTCAGTGTATTTGGTTACTAGGCCCGAGCCCAGCATAGGGCTAATGGGCTGATCGAGGCCCCCAGCCGGTCCATGGGCTGACCGGGGCCCAGCCGGTCCATATCAGTGGATGTGCCATGCCTGGACAGAAAACTTGGCCCACGTGCTAGCCCGGTATAGCCCATTTAACCGTCGTGCCATGTCTGGGCACGACTTAGTCGTGCTGTGCCCAGGCGTGTCCGTGCTGGGCTGGCCTACATGTATAGTCGGATCTACCAAAATTAAAGCTGATCAAGTGAGGTGCTTCGATCTCCATGATTTTGCAGCTCTTTCGATATGATTTTACATATCCAAGCACAATAGTGGATACAAGAGCATGTTTGGAAGGCCTCAGTTTTTTAAAAAAAACTAGTTTATTAAAACTGAGTTAGTTCCAAAAATAATAGTCTATGCCCCATAGTTTATGCCCCGGTTTATAAAAACTGGATTTCTAATTTCTTAAAAACTAAAAAGCTAGTCTCTCCTAGCTAGAAAACCGAAGATAATAACTGGAGCAGCCTCAATACAGCCTAAAGGCACGCAGGCCGTCTTACAGACCCAATCAACAAAAACAAAAGCTGCAGCAAAATTCCCAAATATGCTTAGTTATTGATTATCCGTTCAGTTTTTCTTTTAAATAGAAACCAATCAGATATACAAAACTCTGCGTCATGGCCTGAACTTGTTTCCTCACACAACACATCCGGTACCGTACGAGCACACCCCCAGAAATATGATTTAAAAAGAAATAGAAAACTGAAAATAAATACAGGAAATCGCAAAATGTAGATAGAAGCAAATTCACAGCTGCCTTCCTCTTCGTTCTGGTCGCAGTAGAAAACTACGTACCGTCCATGCAACGTACGCAACGCAATCCACTAGTGCACGAACTTGAAATACAGAATCACGAGGATAGCCAAGACAAGAACTGCTATGATGAGACCGATGATCCACTTGTTTCTATCCATTCTCCTCATCATGCCTCCAATGGTCCTCCTGCTCTTGCCGACGTTGTTATCCACCTCGTCCAACTGCAGATCCAAATAAAGATTACAAAACAGGGGTTAAATAGGAAACAGGAGATCTGAACAAAACAAACAACAACCGCATGTTGGTAATTGTGGATACCAGTTATTATATTTGACCGGTGCATGACAGCATGGACTTTGGCATCAACTATCGCTCATATTTGTTTGAACTTAAACTATGGATACGAGTTGGTATTGAAGAACAAAGCTATACTGTGTTTTTCTAATCAAAGTTGATGCATTAGACGATCTGATAACCACACAAACTTGGTGACGTCTGGTTCAATTAATAATAAGTTTATATTGATATACATCTATCTATTATCTATTCAATAATGCAAGTCCGGCCCAGTCAGCAATCAATTACTCTAAATCTCTCCAGATTGATAGTGGGCTCAGTGTTTCAGGCGTGTGCCCCCACAGTTGTATGTATGTCGTTAGGCATGTGAAAATATGTGCACTTAATGAACATATGCAATGCTTGCCAATTACAACAGTCACAAGTAACATAAAAATGAAAAGGGGGAACTATATGAAAGTAAAAGTGAATCTATGCATGACAAAAAAAACAGTGAAGAGTTATTAAAACTCAGCCAATGTAGATACTACAGTTACCCAGGAAAAACTATTGAAGAAAAGTAGGTCAGGGTCTACACTATCTCCTTTAGTGTTTGCTGACATCAAAAGGCATAATAGACATAATTATCCACATAAAAACCTGTATGCATGACATTTTTTTAACAGTAGACTATGGAAAGCTACATTTCATCTAATCTGACACACAGTAAGTAGAGAGAAACTTGTGACTTGTAAGTGATTTCCTTTCAACAAATTGCATAGTACTGGAGGTTTAAGATAATTTAATTTAAAATAAAACTAAATGGCACACAAAAACCAAAACAGTTAGTTCAAACTGGTAGAATTTGGTAAAAAAATACTTACTACATCATGAGCATGCAAGAGAGACTGGCGCTGTTGACTCAGGTCATGCAGGATAGAGACACCAAGTTCTTCAGTCTCCAGCATAGTTCTATGGCTATCTCTGAGCCTATCAGTTGTTTGGTTCTGTCTCTCGGTTGCCCTGAGCAATCTTGACCTTTGATCAGCAGAAACCTGTGTGATCATAAAAAAACAACATTAGACTCTCATGGAGACTGTCAACTTTTTACTTGCAAGGTTGAAGGATAGACACATGAAACTAACAAATAAACAAATCTAAGATTGATGATAAATCAGAAATATGTGCGTGCAAAAGAACTAGCGCCTCATGCTTCATCAGAATATGAATATTGCCAGTTTGATATAGCTAGAGCTTAGCCATATGGATTCTGGACAGCATATGCCACAATTTGCAGGACACATTACTACCACCTTGCAGACATTATTGATAGCTTCGGCTTATCCATGCTGCAGGGGTAGCCTTTAGAATTTTCTAGATTGGTATAGAGCTGCTTCAACAAAAAATGATTGATATTTTCGACGAACATGGGAAAATAAGTGCTTTGCCATTCAGAGTGCGTTTAACATGAATTGTGAATTCATTCACTACAAGTCCATGAAACAACCAAAGAGCACATCCTGACGTTAGCTACTCATACAAGGCATTGCTTTTGTCCCAATTAGCTCCACATCTGTAATTTGGAAGGTTCAATTGCCTTCACTAACTGCAGTACTGAAAGGAGTCATAGACACTTGTATCCAGATCATAGGGCTAACATTAAAGAACTTGAGCCAAATTAACACCAACCAAACAGGTATGTTTTGTGTCATTTCTGCCAAATAACCAAGAGAAAATGATGGTTCAAATATAGACATGCCTTGCACAACCTTGTTAACAAACCAAAAAGAGCATGGTTCAATCCAGATGAGAATGGTTCATGAATTCAGAAAAGGTAACATACCCCCAATGTATCTGCCATTCCTGACTCCAACAACTCCTCCCTCGCCCCCTGTTGTGCATTAATACTAGTAACCCTCTTCAGCGCTCCCTTAAGGTTATTAAGATCTGACTTGTACTCCCTGATCTTTACTAGGAGATCAGCTCTAATGCTTGGTTGCAGGTTTCTTGCTTCAAGATCCATCTTCCTTATCTGAAAACAAAAACAACATTACCAATATACAATAGATGTCTTCCGCCGCACAATAAAACTTCCATTTGAATTTGATAACTGCTTAGCCTGATCCTATAAGAAGGAAACGTCCCTAAGTTTAAACAATTATGTAATCCTTAGGGTTCAAAATTTTCCGTGATCTATAAAAAATACAGCTCTAAAGAAGGATCGTTCCTTGTTTCTTTTTTTCTCCCTACACCTGAATATAATTCCAAAACAGTTTTGTGAGGGTCGTGCATCCTTCGCGGCTACTTAGTAACAAGAGCACAGCCACTATTTGCCTATGTTTAATAAAACAAAAACAAAAAAGAGGAGCGAGGGGATACCAGTGCCTCAGCGCCATCGATGCCGGATTGGATCTCCGCCGCCTTCTGCTTCAGCTTCTCTGCGCGACCAAATATTTTACCAAGAGACGATTCGGAGGGAGAGCCTACCGAGATTGAGGTTGCTTCTAGAAAACGAAGAGATTTGGGAGGGGTGGAGGATTACCTCCCTGTAGGGCGGCGGCGGCGGTGCATTTGCGGGTGAGGGAGGCGGACGCCTCGCAGTACTGGCGCTCGTAGCCCTCGAACACCTTGCTCATGTTGCCCCGATCTCGATCCCAATCGCTGTTTGTCTAAACCCGCGAAATTTTCTCTGGAGCGATCACGTCGGGAGGAGTCGAGGCCTAGGAAAGGAAGAAATGGGGACGGACCGAAGGAGTAGGACACAATTGGACGTGGACGTTCAGACCCAGAAGGCTTCGTTGGAGTTTTTCTTTCTTTTCTTTTTTTTCCTTCTTTTTTCATCCTTTTCTAGTACACGCTGGGTAGAAAAGATAATAAATTGGCGGCATGGCAGTTTAATCAGCAAACCCGAAATTCGATAGGTACGTGACCTATTCGGTGAAGATTTTGATCTGCAGGTGCAACTCGTATCCGATCCGAAGTTTCGCGGGTGTGGGTGCGGGTTTCTATTTCAACCGGCGGTGATCCGCATCTCGCCCGAAATGTTGGTTTATTCTTTATTTTTGTGCAAAAATAATTAAGATACAACGGTAATTGTTTTGAATAAGTAACATGGCTACTGATTCATGAAACGTTTTGTTGCTACTCAATATGTGAAGGCTTAAAATATGTAGATATAACTTAATTATTGTTGATACTTAATTGTTTATAGCTAATTGTTATTTAAAAGTGACACTAGGTAAAAACCCGCGAGTGACCCGAAACCCGACGGGTTCAGGTGCGGGCTTAAAATTGTACCCGTGGGTGCGATCGGGGACGAGTTTAGTTAGACTTCACGGGTGCGATCGCGAGTGGGTTTTTGCTCCACCTAACCCGAACCCGACCCATTACCATCCCTATCTGCAGCATCATCGAAAGACCTAGCTTTGTGCTTATGGTTACGTGTCTTCCACCAAGATTCAAGAGAGCTCTTGAGAACCAACCGAGCATGTAACACTCTGAATTTGGGGTATAAAATTTGTTCTTTAATATCTACCAAATTCAGGTGTTACTCCTTTTCTCACCTCTATAGATTTTCTTTCTCTTCTTTTTAATAGAATTTTGGGTGTTTATTCGAGAGGTGTATTATTTCTTTAGAATATTAAAACCTAGGGGAGACATGAATTGGTGCATTATGTTGAGCTAAAATTTTATTTTTGGTTGATGCACATGTTTGAAATATTCAAATTTGAATTTATGGTTTATTTTATTTGAATTCAATAGAGAAAATAAAAGAAAAGAAATAGAAAATTCAGAACAAAAGAAAAACCAGAAATCAGCCCAAGACACCCTCTCCCTCGACCTTTTCAGCCCAGTTGGCCCGGCTGCTCTCTCTCTCTCTACGCGGTGGGGCCTACCTGTCGACGCCATTCCTCTCGCCCATGCGAGCACCCTTTGTCCCATCTCCCTCTGCCAGCCCGGTCCCGCTTGTCGGCGCTGCCCGCTCACTCGTGCGCCCTCTCCCGCTGGCCCGTGGGCCTTGCCTGTCAATCCCGTCCCCCCCCCCCAACCGTCCGCGTGCATGACCTGCGTGCACGTTGTGGACTCCGCGCCCACGACGCACGCGAGGCCGCGCCCGCCCCACCCCGGCCATTTCTAGCGGCCTGCACCCCACTCCCTCTCCCCCTCCCTCACTCGGACCTCGTACAGAGCTCCCGCACTCACCCCACACCGCGCGCGCTAGAGAGGACATCGCTGTCGTCCACCGCCGTGGTCTCGTGCCTGTTCCGCGGTCGCTGTCGAGCCCTCGTCGTGTCCATTGCCTCGGTGAGCTTCGCCTCGACGCCAACAACCTGGGACACCCCTCGGTTCACCCCCTCCCCCTCTATTCCTCACTGTCCACGATCATTGGCCTTTCCTCCGCGTAGCAGCAGCTCCACCGCCGTCGACACGAGACCCCGTCGTGCCTCTACTACCGTTCAAGGGTCCCGGAGACTCCCCTCGAGGTAACCAACCTACCCCGCCTCTATTTTCCTCTTGTCTTCCCTCGGTTATGCGCGATTGCTCACCGGAGTAGAGTTGTGCCGCCGTCGAGCCGCCTCGTCGTGAACCGCCACCCTCCAGTGCCCCTGTGCCGTTGCTGTGCCCATGGTCGCGTTCGCCACACTCCCTCGAACCTCCTTGAGCCCTTCCCTGTGCCCCGAGGTCCCCGCGCGTGCCCGCGCCCTCGTCTCCGGCGAAGCTCCGCCACGAACACGGGTGGCGCTGCCGCTGGCAACCAGGGAGCCCCTGCTCAGGCTGGTCGTTCAATCCCCAGTGTTCATCTTAGATCGGATGGCCCGGATTTAAATAGATCAAACCTAATCCTAACCGTCCGCTTGGGATCCGACCGCTCGGATTTGTCCCTCACCCGCACCCCTACCATCGGGCCTGGCCACAGCCCACCAGTCAGTCGCGCGTGCACGCGTGCTCGCCCGTCGATCTAATCTTGGTCGTCGGTCCGAGATCTAACAGCCGAGGGAGCCCGATACCCCTTCGGTTGGCTGTTTTGTAAATGAAACCCTCGGTACCCTGGAATTAGATCCCGCAGTCCAGTTTTCTTTCAGTCGAGCCCCTGGTTTCTTGTAAGGAAGCCCCTGGTCTTTATTTTAATCACATAAATGGGTTTAATTTAGTGTTTTTGGATTCTAAAACTTGGAAATTTTGTATCTTTTGCATATGAACTCCAAATTAGGTGGTTCAAATTGCAAAATGTTCATAATGTTATTCTCTACCTATTTAAATTATATTCATCCACTGTTTGCATGTCTTAATTTTGTGGCTAGACTCTAGGTTAATTTAAAGTGATAGAATGTTCATTAAAGGTAAGATAAAAGTGAAACTCGAATAAATGTGCAAATGCTTAATCTTGTATATTTTAATCTCAGTTAATGTAATCCCATCCATGGAATAACTTTATCTAAATAAGTAATTTAATAAAATAGACATAGTTAGGTAGTTGATCTACTGAGATAAGCAGTAGTTGGAGAACAACAGACCACTAGGTATATCAACCTACCCTAGAACCTAGAGTTCACTTGTGTGTTTGTACTTTTCCATTGAACCTATGTTTACTCTGTTTCATATGATTGGTGTACTGTTTCTTTGTTATTTCCCATGTGTGTTGAATGAATGATTGTTTTGTGTAGACAACGAGCAGTCCGAGGTTTCCGAGTGTGTTGCAGGAGACTTCCTTGAGCAACAACCTGGTGAAGGAAAGTGTCCTATGACCCATTATGTCCTATTTACTTTACAATTCACTGTCCCGCATTGAGAGCACCTAGAGGGGGTGAATAGGTGATCCTGTAAAAATCAACACTAAATGGCACAAACTTGGTTTATAAAATGTTAGTGGAATCAAAACCAAGGTGCTATGTCTAGAGAGAAAGAGATGACTTCTTCACTTAATTGTGCTTCACAATGTGAGTATCAAACTTAGAGCAATTATCAAGTGAGTAGAAGCAGAGAGAATCACACAAGAATAACAACAGATGACACAACAATTTTATCCGTGGTTGGTCCAAGTAGAACACTTGCCTACTTCCACATTGTGGCGTCCCAATGGACGAGGGTTGCACTCAACCCCTTTCAAGCGATCCAATGGTCCACTTGAATACCACGATTTTCTTCCTTATAATAGATGTTCCCTTTGTGAGGAATCACCACAAGTTGGAGTCTCTCGCCCTTACAATATTGATCTCAAAGAAAACCACACGAGTAAGGGAGGGAAAGAAACACACGCAAAAGCTAGAGTTGCAGCAACGACACGCACACAATTTAAGAGACGAGCACACAAACACAACGCAACAAGTTCACAACTCCACAAGTGCTCAAATATCAATCACAATGTTCCGGATGCGTGCTTGCGGAGTCTAGGCGTCTTAGGATGTTGAAAGGGAAATGTGCCCTTGGGGCCATTTCTAAGTATTTTGGTGATTGAGTGCCAATACAAGTGTTTTTGTGTTAATCTATGCAAAGTGGTGGACAAAGTGCAAATCAAGTCAAAAGGTATGTTTCTAGACTTAGTGCATTGTTTTATGGACTAATGTATTGTGTCTAAGTGCTGGAAACAGGAAAGATTGAATTGGAGAAGAGATAGCTTTGTTTCAGCCAAAGCCAGCTCTGTCTGGGTGCACCGGACTGTCCGGTGGTGCACCGGACAGTGTCCGGTGCGCTAGACTGGCTCAGGCGAACTTGCTGCTCTCGGGAAGAAATTAACGGCGTACGGCTATAATTCATCGGACTGTCCGGTGTGCACCGGACAGTGTCCGGTGAGCCAACGGTCGGTCGGGCCAACGGTCGGCCGCGCGATCCGCGCGAGACACGTGGCCGAGCCAACGGTCGGGAGGGGGCACCGGACTGTCCGGTGCGCCAACGGCTCCCAGGCGCCAACGGTCGGCTTCGCCAAATAAGGAAGGAGATCCGCACCGGACAGTGTCCGGTGGTGCACCGGACTGTCCGGTGCGCCAGGCGACAGAAGGCAAGAATTGCCTTCCCGAATTGCTCTCAACGGCTCCTAGCTGCCTTGGGGCTATAAAAGGGACCCCTGCGCATGAAGGAGTACACCAAGCATTCCTTGAGCACTCTTGATCACTCACACTCCATTCTTGCGCACTTGTTCAACATTCTAGTGATTTAAGCTCCGTTCTAGTGTGCTAGTCTTTTGAGCTTAAGTCTGGGTCTTGTGTGTGCATATTTGCTGTGATCTTTGTGTCTTGTGTGAGTTGCTAATCCCTCCCTTACTCCGTGCTTCTTTGTGAACTTCAAGTGTAAGGGCGAGAGACTCCAAGTTGTGGAGATTCCTCGCGAACGAGATTAAGAAAAGCAAAGCAAAACACCGTGGTATTCAAGTGGGTCCTTGGACCGCTTGAGAGGGGTTGATTGCAACCCTCGTCCATTGGGACGCCACAACGTGGAGTAGGCAAGCGTTGGTCTTGGCCGAACCACGGGATAAACCACTGTGCCATCTCTGTGATTGATCTCTTGTGGTTATTGTGTTTTGTTGAGACTCCTCTCTAGCCACTTGGCAATTATTGTGCTAACACTTAACCAAGTTTTTGTGGCTTAAGTTTCAAGTTTCACAGGATCACCTATTCACCCCCCCTCTAGGTGCTCTCAGATGTTCAATGGAGGCTTGGTGTACTGCTCCATGTGCCTAGGGGTCCCTTTTATAGCCCCAAGGCAGCTAGGAGTCATTGGATCTCCATTTGGTAGGAAATTTTTGCCTTCTGTCGGTTGACGCACCGGACAGTCTGGTACACCACCGTACATGAACAGTGCACGATTTCTTTCCTTCATTGGCGAAGCCGACCGTTGAACCCTCAGTCCACTTGGCACACCGGACAGTCCGGTGTGGCCTAGTGACCGTTGGCTCTAGCCACGTGTCACCCGTTGATCGTGATGCCGACTGTTGGCGCGGGCGCTGTTGGCTCACCTGACAGTCTGGTGCGCATTGGACAGTCCGGTGAATTTTAGCCGCAGCACCCTCTGCAATTCCCGAGAGCAGCGAGTTCATCGTTGAGCCAGCCTGGGCACCGGACACTATCCGGTGCACCGAAGGTTGATGCAAGTTTGGCTGTACTTAGCCAAACTTCTCCAATTCAATCTCATTTGATTTGACAAGGTTCCTAGCACTTAGAGGAATATGTTAGTACCAAAAACAATTCACTAAGGCTAGAGTCATACCTTGATTCTTGATTTTCATCTCTTTAACACTTAGTACACATCACCTTAAAACAATATGTGTTGGGCATCTAATCACCAAAACATTTATAGAAATTGCCCAAGGCACATTTCCCTTTCAATCTCCCCCTTTTTGGTGATTTATGCCAACACATTAAAAGCAACTCAAAGTGCAACATCATTTTCAAAGAGAAGCTAAAGAGTGCAAATTGAAGACCAATTTATCTCACATAGGATTTGGCATATTTGGATCACTTTTGCCACCACTTGGTTTATTTTCACAAAACAAATTCTTTTTCCTATCTCTATATCAAGAACACTTGTTTTGGCAAATCAAGAGATCTTTCAGGAGTAAATTTGATCAAATGCCACAAACTCCCCCTTTTTCCATAACGAAAATTCTCCCCCATAAGTGAACATTTTTTGCAATAAGAGGGTTTTGATCAAACATAAAGAAAAACACAAAGATTCTAACTCTACAGTTTTTGAAATTCACAAGTGGTTGGCTGATCCATTTGCTTTGGCCTTAATTTCTCTCCCTTTGGCATGAAGCACCAAAACAGGAGAAGTTTTGGCCCTTTAACCCCATTGCCTCACCAAAATGTCAAATAAGAGTAAAAGGCAATGAGAACACAAGTACAAACTTGGGACAAGATACATTGATACCGGAATGCAGTGGAAGCCCTTTCTTTGTCCAAGTTCACTTTTCCCTTTCAATGCACCTTTGAGACTATATCAAGAGTACTCAACAAACAAGTTAGTCTTAAGGGAGTCAAGTTGTAGCATATCCTCCCCCTAAACATGTGCATCATTTGCATAGGGACTTGTGAGGTCCGGGGATGACTCATACAACTTGAGCACCAAAAATAAGCAATTAAAGACATTAATGCTTAAAGTGATATGATCAAAGGCATATAACACATGTATGCTATAGATCAATCCAAGTTGCACGAATCTAAGACATTTAGCTCACTACGGAACCTGCAAAACCTTTTCTCATCTAAAGGCTTGGTGAAGATATTGGCTAGCTGGTTCTCGGTGCTAATATGATAACTATCGATATCTCCCCTTTGCTGGTGGTCTCTCAAAAAGTGATGTCGGATGTCTATTTGCTTAGTGCGGCTGTGTTCAACAGGATTATCCGTCGAGCGGATTGCACTCTCATTATCACATAGGAGTGGGACTTTGCTTAGATTGTAGCCAAAGTCCCTGAGGGTTTGCATCATCTAAAGCAGTTGCGCGCAACATTGTCCTGCGACAACATAGTTGGCCTCAGCGGTGGATAGGGCAACGAAAGTTTGTTTCTTAGAGCTCTAGGACACCAGGGATCTTCCCAGAAACTGACAAGTCCCTGATGTACTCTTCCTATCAACCTTGCTCCCGGCATAGTCAGAATCTGAGTATCCGATTAAGTCAAAGGTAGACCTCTTTGGATACCAGATCCCGAAGCAAGGCATAGAAACCAAATATCTAAGAATTCGCTTAACGGCCACAAGGTGATGCTCCTTGGGGTTGGATTGAAATCTAGCACATAAGCATACACTCAGCACAATATCCGGTCTACTAGCGCATAGATAAAGTAAAGATCCTATCATAGATCGTTATGCCTTTTGATCAACGGACTTACCTCCTTTATTGAGGTCTAGATGTCCATCCATTCCCATTGGTATCTTCGCGGGCTTTGCATCCTTCATCCCAAACCTCTTGAGCAGATCTTGAGTGTACTTCATTTGGGATATGAAGGTTCCTTCCTTGAGTTGCTTCACTTCAAATCCAAGGAAGTAATTCGACTCGCCCATCATTGACATTTCAAATTTCTGCATCATTACCCTACTAAACTCCTCACAAGACTTTTCATTAGTAGAACCAAATATAATGTCATCAACATATATTTGGCATACAAAAAGATCACCATTACAAGTCTTAGTAAATAGAGTAGGATCAGCTTTCCCAACCTTGAAAGCATTAGAAATGAGGAAATCTCTAAGGCATTCATACCATGCTCTTGGGGCATGCTTAAGTCCATATAGCACCTTAGAGAGCTTGTAGACGTGGTCGGGATACCTGTCATCCTCAAAGCTAGGGGGTTGTTCAACATACACTTCCTACTTGATTGCTCCATTAAGGAAGGCGCTCTTCACATCCATTTGGAATAGCTTAAAAGAGTGGTGAGCAGCATAGGCTAATAATATTAGAATTGATTCTAGCCTAGCTACAGGAGCAAAAGTCTCCTCAAAATCCAAACCTGTGACTTGGGCATAACCTTTTGCCACAAGTCGAGCCTTGTTTCTTGTCACCACACCATGTTCATCTTGCTTGTTGCGGAACACCCACTTGGTTCCTACAACACTTTGCTTCGGACGTGGCACCAGGCTCCAAACTTCATTTCTCTTGAAGTTGTTGAGCTCTTCCTGCATGGCCAACACCTAGTCCAGATCCTGCAAGGCTTCTTCTAACCTAAAAGGCTCAATAGAAGAAACAAACGAGTAATGCTCACAAAAATTAGCTAAACGTGAGCGAGTAGTTACTCCCTTGCTGATATCACCCAGAATATGATCTACTCGATGATTTCTTTGAATCGATGATGGTACTTGAGTTGGAGGAACTTGTGACACTTCTTCTTCGTTATCTTGTTCTTCATGTGCCCCCTTGATCCTGCCCTTCATCTTGAGGTACATGTTCCTCATCTTGGGTTGGGGGATGCACCAATGTAGAAGAAGAAGGTTGATCTTGCTCTTGTGGTTCCTGTGGTCACACATTGCCTATCGCCATTGTTTGCATTGCGGTTGTCGGAACCTCATCCTCTTCTATATCATCAAGATCAACTTGCTCTCTAGGAGAGCCATTAGTTTCATCAAATACAACGTCGCTAGAGACTTCAACTAATCCTGATGATCTGTTGAAGACCCTATACGCCTTTGTATTTGAGTCATAACCTAGTAAGAACCCTTCTACAGCTTTGGGAGCAAACTTTGAATGCCTACCTTTCTTTACCAAGATGTAGCATTTGCTCCCAAATACACAAAATAGGAAACATTTGGTTTGTTACCGGTTAGCAGTTTGTATGATGTCTTTTTGAGGAGGCGATGCAGATAGAGCCGGTTTATGGCATGGCAGGCTGTATTCACAGCTTCCGACCAAAACCGCTCAGGCGTCTTGTATTCACCAAGCATTGTCCTTGCCATATCAATTAGCGTCCTGTTCTTCCTCTCTACCACACCATTTTGTTGTGGTGTGTAGGGAGCGGAGAACTCATGCTTGATGCCTTCCTCCTCAAGATATTCTTCGACTTACAGGTTCTTGAACTCAGATCCATTATTGCTCCTTATCTTTTTCACCTTTAGCTCGAATTCATTTTGAGCTCTCCTTAAGAAGTGCTTTAGAGTTCCTTGGGATTCTGATTTGTCCTGCACAAAGAACACACAAGTGAAGCGGGAAAATCATCAACAATGACAAGACCATACTTACTTCCCCCGATGCTGAGATAAGCAACAGGCCCGAAGAGATCCATATGTAGGAGTTCCAGTGGTCTTGATGTTTTCATCACGTTCTTGCTTTGATGAGTACTTCCCACCTGCTTCCCTGCTTGGCACGCTGCACAAGGTATGTCTTTCTCAAAACATACATCGGTTAGTCCTAACACATGTTCTCCCTTTAGAAGTTTATTAAGGTTCTTCATCCCAACATGTGCTAGACGACGGTGCCAGAGCCAGCCCATATTAGTCTTAGCGATTAAGCATGCATCTAGATCGGCATTCTCTTTTGAGAAATCAACTAAGTAGAGCTTGCCGTCTAATACACCCTTAAAAGCTAATGAACCATCACTTCTTCTAAAGACAGATACATCAATATTCGTAAATAAGCAATTATAACCCATATGACATAATTGGCTTACAGTCAATAAATTGTATCCGAGCAATTATACTAGAAACACATTAGAAATCGAATGCTCCGATGTGATGGCTATTTTTCCTAAGCCCTTAACCTTGCCTTGGTTCCCATCTACAAAGATGATAGTGTCTTGGGAATCCCTGTTTTTGACGTAGGAGGTGAACATTTTCTTCTCCCCTGTCATGTGGTTTGTGCATCCGCTATCAATGATCCAGCTTGAGCCCCTAGATGCATAACCCTGCAAGGTAATTAAGCTTGGGTTTAGGTACCCAACTCTTTTTGGGTCCTACAAGGTTAGTCACAACAGACTTTGGAACCTAGATGCAAGTTTTGTCTCTCCTGCACTTAGGTCCCAACCTTCTAGCAACTACTTTATCATTTTTGCATAACAATACAAATGAAGCATTACTTGTTTGATAAAGTGTAGTTGGTCCAGTTAATGTCTTCCTAGGCGCTTGAGAAGCAATATGATGGTGCCTAGGTCTATTCCTACCATGAGCATATGAAGAGATAGATGCAAACATGGCATGAGAACTAAATACAACATCATGACATACAGGAAAACAACATGATTATGACACCTATCATGATGAGCAACATTAGTAACTTTCTTATCATAAAGATAGGCATGAAAACAACATGATTATGACACCTATCATGATGAGCAACATTAGTAACTTTCTTATCATAAAGATATGCATGGTTCTTTTGAGAGCTACTAGTCATAGGAGTCTTCCATTTCCCTTTGTTGAGACTAGAAGTCCTTTGGCTTGTTAAGTTCTTGGTCTTCTTTTGGAAACCAAGTCCATCCTTAATAGAGGGGTGTCTACCAATGGTGTAGGCATCCCTAGCAAATTTTAGTTTCTCATAATTATCCTTGCAAGTCTTAAGTTGAGGATTAAGACTTGTAACATCATTGTTTAACTTAAGAATGGTAGAAGCATGTTCATTGCAAGCATCAATATTAAATTCTTTGCATCTATTGCAGATAACAACATGCTCTACATATGAACTAGCCACATTAGATTTTTCTAGCTTTGTATTTGTAACACCCCTGGTGTTACTATAACTAAAACTTGAGCATGACATCATAAGCATTGGCATTGCATATGTGTGACACACCTAGAGTGCATTCACTAGGCAAAAATTTCAAACAAGTTGTATTGTTTTAATGTTTTTGCAAATGGAACCCTGGTTAATGGACTTAACCCTAAATAGTGGTTAAAGGGGGTAAAACTTAACTCAAGTTAAGAAAACCTAAATACTTTAGGGTAAAAGTCATAAAATGACCCTAAGAATAAACTTGAATCACTTTTATACCCCTGAGATACCAGAAAACCTAATTGGAACCCTGGAACACCCTAAAACCAAACCCTAGGGGCTTATGTGCAAAAATGATGAACCTTTGGACTAAAGTGTAAAAACTACTATGTTTTGACATATAAAGTCATTTGGTTCACAAATATGTGAATTTACAAGCCAAACCCTAAGTTTTGGACTTAAATGCAAAATGGACCTCATTTGAGGGCAATTCTAAGTCTGAAATTCAGAGAATTGACTCAACTTTGGGGCTTTGTAACTTACAAAGTATAGGGTTTTTGCCCTAGGTCACCACATCAAAGTTGAAGCCCAATTATAGGAGAACAACTTTGTTTAAGGATTCAAGCCATGGTCTTATGAGAAATTTGGAGAAAAACTCAGCCAAAGTTGGACTGTCAGGTCACTGAGTCTGAATTTTTAGAGAAACAGTGTAACCACAGAGACTTTGAGCAAAGATTCCTCTATGATCCAGCATGAATCTGCCCATGGTATCTATGACAAACTTGTAGCTGGTTAGTAGATCTATAACTTTGCTGCAGAGTTTGGTTTGTGTTGCCACAGAAATTTGGAAGAAAATCGACCCTCAATTCTGGCTGTCAGTCCATCAGATTGGTCCTAGCCATGGTACAGTGCCTGATTAACTGAAGAAGATCTCCCCCGTGCTCATCGCCGGTAGCCGTCGCCGTTGATCGCGGCTCGTCGTGATTCGTGCTCGGTGGTCATCGGATATGCACAGCCGGTATGAACCCTTGCCGCCGGTGAGCTGTAAGCCACTCCGGCCAGCTGTAGTGCTTTCCTCCCCTTGCTCTCTGCTCGGGGATAAGGATTTCACCGCCGTTGAGCCATCACCGGCGTCCGCCGCGTGGCTCTGTCTTTACACCGTGCCGTCGTGACTCCTCTAGGCCATCCCATCGTCGACGGGGAGCTTGCCACGCCATTAGCCACGATTTCACCGCGACGTCTTCTTCCTTATCTCCGGCCACCTCCGCTAGCCGCTTAAATTAAAGCGCCACCGCCTCGGGGCTCTATAAATTGACCCCGCCGTGAGCTTCACCACATCCTCACGCATTCAGCCACCACTAATCGCTAGCCGTCCTTCGCTAGAACTCGCGAATTTTGGATTTCCCCCAAATCTATTTTCCGCCGCCGTGAATCAAGCTCGCCGTGGTCAGCCCGTTTCAGGTCCAATCTCACCCTCGGTTCCCTTGTTTCAACGTCCTTGCTTCCTCTTGATGCTTGACGAGCCATTGAATTGAACTAAGGGCTCTCTGGTCGCCGGGAACATGATCATTTCGCCGCTATGCTTACGGCCACCGTGGCCGGAGCTCCATAGTTCACCAATAGTGCAATTAAGTTAGGGGAAATGGTCAGGCTGACCCCAATTTCATGTCCGCCGCTCGGAGAACCCAGCCATAGCCCCAATCGGCCGATGTAGATGCTCGCCGGAGCGCGGCGGTGCGCGAGCGCCGTCGGGGACTTCCGGTTGCAAATTGATAGAAACGCAGGGGCCTTTTTGTAGGTGTCAGTGACTCTGCGCAATAGTGAACGACCCTGTTCTGGTTTAGTCAAAACGCCGAGGGCCTCTGCGCAAAATCTCCCTCGCGGGCACGGGCGCGCGCACGAATCCACTCGGGCTTGGGCCGCCTGGACTTGAATTGGCCCAGTACTGTTTAGAGTTTTTCCTTTTCTTTTTCAGTGGAACTTTAGAAATCTGTAGAAAATTATAGAAAAATGATAAAATTGTGAAACTAATTTTCCTAGGTTTGTCATTTTCCATAGTATTTAATAAAAATAAGTTGGTGGTTTTTAGTGAAAGTAAGAAATTTTAGGGTATTTAAAATGGTTAAAAATGTTGATTATGGATTTTTAGAAAATAATTGATAAGTCCTAAAATGCCCAAAATTTTTATATGAGTGTTATACAATATTTAGAAGCCTTGGGTAAAGTTTGTATTGATTTGGACCTTGTTTGATCACCAAACCCCAAAACACCCCCCTGCCCTATGAACTCCTTTACCGACTCCGGAAACCCTAAGTTCCCGGAACTCCGTGAAGGCAAGTTGTATTCAAGACATAAATAATAAGTTTATGTTATCTTTGCATCCTCATGAGCATCCCATGGCATCCATTCTTATACTTGTGAATGGTTATGATTAGAACGTGAAGAAGAGATAGAAGTCACTGAAGAGCAAGTACAACCACCTTTGGACACTCAGGCCGGGAATAGTTTCTACTTCGACATTTGTGGATCCGAGCCTGAATCACCTGTAAACGAAGGCAAGCCCCGGTGCATTTGCCACCTCCCTTGCTATTTCAAAATCTTTCTCACTTGATTGCTGCATTAGGTGATAGGAGTTGCTTGATAAAACCATTCCTGCATTACCTTCCTTGAATTTGATTACCTTCCTTGATCACCTGTTTTACAAAAGCTTTTTGATGCTTAGCTTTGCTTTAGAAAAACAAAAGGTTTTGTTTTTACAAAATATGATGTGGCAAAAGTGGGTGGGATGTTTTTCGAAAATAAAACTTGATGATGGATCTATCAAAGGCCTTGATAGGTTCAACATCGGAAAAGATGTACCTCTGCCAGGTACCAACTTTGGGTTTGAAATGATTAAGCTGAGACCGGGCGGGTGACTTGCACGAGAAGAGAGTCTCGGTGTAGTGTCTCCGTCTGAGTCGATTAAGGACCGTCTCGATGTAGGCTTGTTGATCGAGGACCCTTTAACTGGTCACATGCCTCGTCATGGGTAAGCCTTGCCTCGGGCAGACTAAGGCCGGAATAAGACAACACGAGATGGGCGTGGAGCGGTGGCGAGAGTAGCGTGTACCCTCCGTGGCAAGAGGCTGGACGGTGGTGTATCTGTGCTCTCGGTCTGCGTGAACCTGATCCGGTCTTAAGAACCCCGGTGGCGGGTTGACATATGCAAGGGTTAAGTGCTACATATGTCGTGTGATTGGAGATCCTCAGCTGAGTATAATCGATTCGAATCGCCGTACCTTCGCGGTCATGAAGACTTGGTCACTACCCTACACGTAGCATTCCACTAAAGACGATGGGCTCTTGTTAAGAAATTGGCTAGTGCAGGACCAGTGATTGAACTAGGGTAGAAAGAACTCTAGTGCAGGTAATTTTACTTAACTTGACAAATTAAAACTGGATTTTTAAGGATCCACTTTAGTAAGCATTTCTGCAAAACAGAGTCTTTGAATATTGAAAAGCCTTACCTTGACTCCCATATAACCAGCATACCCTTGAGAGTCTTTTCTTAGTCGGGTAAGACTTGCTGAGTAATTCCATACTCAGGGTTTATCCCTTCGTTGTTTTTAGGTGAGGAAGTAGCAGACTTTTGCTGCTTCTGTGCCAAGGTGGTTCTGAAAGAAGAAAAACAAGACTGAAGTGCGGGAGGACTCGGTCCTCCACTTAGGATCTTTGTTATAACTTCTCGGGAGGAGTTTGTGCCTCCCTGGTTTGTATAATACTACTACTCTGCACTCACGTTTAGTCTGGTCTGTAATAACATAACTCAAGCTTACTTTTGAAATCAATGTAAGATTATGTAATTCGCTTCCGCATTTTCTTTATCTCCGATGTTCTGTAATGTCTACAAGATGGGTGAAACGTTCCTGGTAAGGTAAGGAAAGATACCGAACTTGTCAAGTGACTTAGGAACATCTACAGGGTGTCTGATGTCTGTTAGACAAGGACAGCTGTAGGTGGGCCTAATTACTTGGGAGGTTCCGTCACAGCTGGTATCGGAGCGTAGCCCTTCTTGGCAGATGTTATGAAGCATCTTCAAAAGGAGTTTCGAAAGTCTTACCTAAAAATTCTTTTCTCTTCTTACCTAAGTATTTTGAAGAAGTCTATCTTAAAGACCAGATAGGAAGAGTGCAACATATAGAAGGTTGAATCGACTAAGGTTGATTCTGTAATTATACATGCATCATGCTAAGCACTATTCTAATAACATTTTCCCCCTTAGAAAAGATGCCGCCACGTACCAGGCTAACGGCACGCAAGTCTACGGGACCAATTGGGGTGTCTCGGCATCAATTGGCTCCCCGACATGAAAGCAGCAGCAGTGGAAGTAACGACCCCATCGGAGACCTTGAAGCTCGTGTGAGTCGACTTCAGGCAGCACTGCAACATAGGACTGATGCTTGGGTCGCTGACGGAGATAGAATCAACGAACTGAGAAGGGACATCCGACACTTGCAGGATCAACTCGCTGATCGAGACTTAGCACTTGACTGGGCCGTGCAGTCTCGTTTGCTAATGTGTGCTAAGGAAGCAAGGGCTCAGGCCCGAGTTAAAGAACTTAGCTCGACTGTTGATGACCTGCAGGTTTACTGCAATACGTTGCACGAGGAAGTCCATATACTATACTCACAACTACACCCAAGTGAGCCTGCACCACCTGCTGAGGCGGAAGCTGGACCATCCCACGTTGCGGGACGTGCGCTGGGTGGGGAGTTAGACCTTTTTGAGCCCCCTCCTTCTTTGAGGTTGGTTGATGTCTGGACTCCCACACCTGACGATGAAGCCGCCAAGACTGATGGCAAGCAGGAATAAGGGTGTAATAGAAGTAGAGTAGGGTATGGTAGGGTATTGAAGGGTGTACTGTTGTATAATGGGTATTGTATCCTGTTAATAGGTTGAACTTTTGTATAATGGGTATTGTATCCTGTTATGTAATATCGAGTCTGTATCATTACTTTTTATAGTAATGTAAAATGGAAGGTTTTCTCTGGCACATTATGTTTACTTCAAATGTTTTTGCCACAGATGCCGACCAGGACTCGAGGACAGGATGCAGCAGGAACTTCTGGGGGATGGGATGCTACCCCAAACCCACCTCCAGTTCCTCCCACGTTAGCCGAGGCGATCGCCGCCTTGGTGAATGCCACCGCCGATAATACCCGCTTCCTTAGGGAAATGGCGGGTCAGCAGCAGTTCCAGCAGCAAGCAGCAAGAGGTTATCCGCAGGGTCCCCGTGAGACCACCTATCTGGATTTCTCGGAAACTCGTCCACCCCTATTCGTCAAGGCAGAAGATCCCCTAGAAGCTGACGAGTGGATTCGGGTTATCGAGCAAAAGTTTGGTCTTCTTCGTTGCTCAGAGACACAGAAGCCGTTGTTCGCCGCACAACAACTCCGTGGTCCTGCCAGTACCTGGTGGGGAAATTTTATGGCTATTCAACCTGACAACCATCAAGTCACCTGGAATGAGTTTAAAGCAGCCTTCCGTGAACACTACATCCCCGAAGGAGTGCTACATATGAAACAAGAGGAGTTTATGAAGTTACAACAAGGTGGAGATACCGTCAACCAATATCTCAACAAATTCAATCACCTGTCGCAGTATGCCATTGATCAGGTGAATACGGATTTAAAGAAGAAGAACTGTTTTATGCGGGGACTGAATGATCGGCTACAAAGGAAAATGGCCACATGCATAGACCTCACGTATGGAAAGGCTATCAGCACAGCCTTATCTGTTGAAGCCAAATACACAAATTCTGGAAAGAATAAGGGATTCGGTGGTGAGAGGCCTAATCAGGGCCAGGCGAAGAAACCACGGTTTGTGATTCGACCCTCAAACCAAAATCGCACTTTTTCTCGTCCACCTTCATTTCCCTTCAAACAGCCTATTATTATCCGCCCCAACAATACTCCCACTACCCCAAAACAGCCGGGTGCCCCAGGCACTCGATTCCCTGCCTTGCCTAGTTCTTCAACTGGGTGCTTTAATTGCGGCAAGTCGGGACACTTCATCAAAGACTGCCCATATCCTAGGCAAAATCAATCTAATGCTCCGCAAGGATCTGGGAAATCAACTCAGCCTAAAGGAAATGCTATGGGGAAGAATACGAAGAAAACGGGGCGTGTATATTACACTCAAGTGGCTACTACACCGGAAGGAGAGCCGGTGATGATGGGTACGTTTCCCGTGGCCAGTCACCCAACAATTATTCTTTTTGATTCTGGTGCTTCACATACATTTATTAGCAAGAAGTTTGTGGAACAATATCATATTGCATACCATGAATCAAAGGAGGGATTTAAAATTCATTCACCTGGGGGACACATTTATACTAAAGAAGTGGCCTATGGAGTGCCAGTAATAATGGCCGGACGGAACTTTCCTGCTAACATGATTGTTCTAAAGGGCCAGGATATAGATGTAATTTTGGGTATGAATTGGTTAACCCAACACAAGGCAATCCTCAACACTGAACTCAGAACCGTCAGGTTGAGCTATAACCAAGAAGAGATTCTCTTGACTCTCCCCGCAACCAATCCAGCCAAAACTTCTGGAAGAGTCTATGAAGCCATTGTACCGGAGATCAAGAACATTCCGGTAGTATGTGAGTTTCCAGATGTATTTCCGGAAGATTTGCCTGGACTGCCCCCTGAAAGAGATGTAGAATTCGTAATTGAGCTAAAGCCCGGTACGGCTCCCATCTCCCGAAGATCGTACCGCATGCCCCCTAATGAATTAGCGGAACTGAAGATTCAATTACAAGATCTATTGAATAAGGGATTCATCCGGCCAAGCTCGTCCCCGTGGGGTTGTCCCGCCATTTTTGTTAAGAAGAAGGATCAAACCTTGAGAATGTGCATGGATTATCGACCCCTAAATGAGGTCACCATCAAGAATAAGTACCCCCTTCCAAGGATCGACATATTATTTGATCAACTGACTGGGGCGAGGGTATTTTCCAAAATTGATCTCAGGTCGGGCTATCATCAAATCCGTATTCGGCCCGAGGATATACCGAAGACCGCGTTTACTACGCGATATGGATTGTTTGAATACTTGGTAATGTCTTTCGGGCTCACAAATGCTCCTGCCCATTTCACTTATTTGATGAACTCGGTGTTCATGCCCGAGTTGGACAAGTTCGTGGTAGTCTTCATTGACGATATCTTGATATATTCTAAGAATGAAGAGGACCATGCTCAGCATTTACGGATTGTATTGACGCGCCTCAGGGAACATCAGCTATATGCCAAGTTCAGCAAGTGCGCGTTCTGGCTGGAAGAAATTCAATTTTTGGGGCACGTATTATCGGCTAAAGGAATTGCGGTAGATCCTAGCAAGGTCAAGGATATTCTGGAGTGGAAACCCCCAACAACTGTTCATCAAGTCCGGAGTTTTCTTGGACTAGCTGGGTATTATCGCAGATTCATACCAGATTTTTCTAAGCTTGTGAAGCCAATCACAAGTTTGTTGAAGAATGACATTAAGTTCAATTGGTCTTCTAAGTGCAATGAAGCCTTTGAGCAACTAAAGACACTATTGACCACTGCTCCAGTATTAGCTCAACCGGACATCACTAAACCTTTTGATGTATATTGTGATGCATCTGGCAGTGGGTTCGGCTGTGTACTGATGCAAGAGGGCCGAGTGATTGCGTATGCTTCAAGGCAGTTGCGCCGACATGAGGAGCACTATCCAACTCATGATTTGGAGCTAGCTGCTGTGGTTCATGCCCTAAAGATTTGGCGTCACTATCTGCTGGGAAATATCTGTCACATATATACAGATCATAAAAGTTTGAAGTACATCTTCACCCAGTCAGAGTTAAATATGAGACAAAGACGATGGCTTGAGCTCATCAAAGACTATGAACTGGAGATCCATTATCACCCAGGCAAAGCCAATGTGGTGGCAGATGCATTGAGTCGTAAGACTTCCTGCCACTGTCTTATGGCGAAGACTGTAACGCCCTGAATTTGGGGGTAGAATTTTTTCTTCTTTTCTTTCACCAAATTCAGGCGTTACCCTTTTCTTTTTCTCATTCCCTCGCTAAACCTTGATCTTTTCCAAAGTTATAACGGAGTTCGGCTTGGAATTCCCGTGTAAAGAAAACCCTAAAATTACTTGATGTTGTTTGATGCACCATGCCGAACTATGCATACTTTGATTTGCTTAGGGATGTAAGTGCATTCATTTAGAAAGATCGGATTTCGAAAGGGAGAAAAACCTTTTTTTTCTTTTTCTTTTTCTTTCTCTCTCTCTTTTTTTTCTTCTCTCTCCCGCGTCGTGGACCGCCCCTGGCCGGCCCAGTCGCCCCCCCCCCGCGCGCCTCCTTTGGGCCCAGTTGGCCCATGCCGCCCCCCCTCCCTTTATTTTTCCCAAAACCCCTCTCCCTCTCCCTCCCTCTCATTTTCTCTCTTCCCCACCCCACCCGCCGCCCCCTGCCCTAGCCGCCGCCCCGCCGCTCGGTCGCCTCGCCGCTCGGCCGCCCGTCCCCGGTGAGATCTCCCTCCCCCTCTCCTCCCTCCCCCATCTCCCCTCCCCCTTTCCCCTCGCCGCTCGGCCGCCCGCCGCCCAGCTCGGCCGCCATGGCCGGCTCGGCCGCCCCCGTGCGCCCTGCCCCGTGCCCGCCCGGCTCGGCCGTCCCCGTGCCCGCCCGGCTCGGCCGTCCCCTGTGGCCGCCCGGCCTCGGCCGCCCCGGCCCCGGCCCAACCGCCCGCCCCTGCCCAGCCGCCCCTGCGCGCCGCCGGCTCGGCCGCCCCCGCCCCTGCCCCAGGCCGGTTCAACCGCCCCCTGGCCGGTTCAACCGCCCCCCCTTTTTTTATTTTTATTTTTTTTATATTATTATATTGTCTTTCATTACTGTTACTTATTTTATTTTAGGTAGGTTAATCATTGTTCATATTATTGAAATAGGAAACTTAATTTAGAATTTCGTTACGCTAGTAGGTTCATACAACCAATTGTTTATCCAGTCTGATCAACTAAAAACGACTAGGTTTCCATTAGTGCATATAACTGAATTCTTTTGTTAGAGCCAATTGTAACTAATCATTAGTGCATAAGCTTTAACCCCCCCCTCCCGCGAGACCTTTTCCCGTTTCTTTCTAACCATAATGAGTGCGATACCGAATGTCATACTTGATGCATATTCACTTTATTTGTTCCCTTGTATGATGTACTGTTTGTTTCCCAATTTGAATGGATGAATGTATGTATGCTTGCAATCGCATAGAGAACGATCCGGTCGAAGAGCCCGAGGAACTCGCAGGAGAAGCCCCTGAGCAGCAGTCGTTTGGTGGAGGCAAGTGTCCTTTGACCTATCTCTGTCCTATTCATTCTTTAATTCACCTCCCGCTTTACACCTTTATACCTAAGGATTGACTAGCTTTTGTTATCCATGTCCTTGCTTACCTATTTGGGTTGGATTATTACTGTTTAGCTTTATGCTATTGCTCAAACTCTAATCAATGAACATGATGAGATTATCTATGATACGCTGTTTTCCCTTCTCTTATTATGATGTTGTACTTGTGACCTTTAAGGGGATTCGAGCGGTTTCTCGAGTGCCTCTCCGTAAGGACCTGTTCTATGGATGACCGCCCGGGAAAACAGTGCAACCATGAGGGTGGAATAGGGTGCCCTTAGCTGAATAATTAGAGGATCCGGGGTGTAGTTCACTTAGCCGTCGTGCCGTCAATGGGGCTCGGTGTATGCGGCTCGCTCTGCCAAGTTTGGGTTCGCCCCTTGGGGAGGAGTGCGGTGCATTTAGGAAACCTAACGGGTGGCTACAGCCCCGGGGAATCTTTGTAAAGGCTACGTAGTGAAACCCTGCCTATTCACCTTGGTAGTGTTTAAGGGTTTGATCGGCCCGAGGCAAGAGGGAATCACGGCTTGTGGGTAAAGTGCACAACCTCTGCAGAGTGTTTGAAAACTGATATATCAGCCGTGCTCACGGTTATGAGCGGCCAAGGGAGCTCCAGTGATTAGTGGTACTTGATCAGAGACATTGTGGTACAGGTGGTTGTGAGAATCGATGGTTTTGGTTATGACTATGGTGCTGGTAAGTGGTATTCTTTCCGTTTGGAAAGGGTACATTGGGCTAATAACTTGGGTTAATGCTAAAACTTGCCTTTTTCTACTAGTAAATAATAATCTGACCAACTAAAAGCAACTGCTTGACTTATCCCCACATAAAGCTAGTCCACTACAGCCAAACAGGATACTTGCTGAGTATGTTGATGTGTACTCACCCTTGCTCTACACACCAAACCCCCCCCCCCCCCAGGTTGTCAGCATTGCAACCACTGCTCAGGCGAAGATGAAGCTGTGGAAGGAGACTTCCAGGAGTTCCAAGACTACGACGAGTTCTAGGTGTGGGTTAGCGGCAACCCCCAGTCGGCTGCCTGTGAAGGCCGCAGTTATCTACGTTTCTTTTCCGCACTTTGATTTATTGTAAGAACTATATGGACGTCTCAGACGTACGATGTAATCGACTATTATTCCCTTTTAATACTATTTTGAGCACTGTGTGATGATGTCCATATTATGTAACTGCTGTGTACGTGAATAACTGATCCTGGCACGTACATGGTTTGCATTCGGTTTGCCTTCTAAAACCGGGTGTGACATAAGTGGTATCAAAGCCGTGCTGACTGTAGGACCGCTAACCTAGAGTAGAATGGTCGTTCTAAGGACTATAGACCTCTGTCCCTTCCTTGACTTTGATATCCCTTCAAAAGTTGGTCATACCGACCAAACCTATGTTCTACTATATATTATACCTTGCTGAAAATCATGTTTTATTCTAATCCTTCATTCACTTATGATTCATTATTTGCTGGTCATATTAATTCTGTTCTCACCCTTTTGCTTGCGATGTCTTTTATAGATGGCTCGACTTAGACACACTGCACGAAAGTCCGTCATCCCTTTCTTACCCTCCCGCCTTGCCGAGCGTCCGCTTCGCCGTCCTGTGGCCGGACAGTCCAGCCACTTGGAGAGACTGCACCACCGCCTGCATGAGGAGCAGGAGCGTCGACGACAGGAGCAGCAGGGCTCTTCTTCCTCGCTCCACCAGGAGATAGAGTCTGTGAGGAGCTGCTCCCCTAAGCTTCCCCTGGAGGTGCCCCCTGCACCACCACTGGGCGTCCCAGCTTCTGGAGTAGCTGCTGGAGGAGACCCAGACGACGGAGGTGGCGACGACAGCTTGAGCCACGGCACCGACCTCTCTGCTAACCATGAGCTGGAAGGATGGTTTGCTCGTTCCATCACTCGCGACGCTGCTCGCGGGTGTCACTTCCACGATGCGCTCGACACCCTGCTACGTCGGGCATTTGACCGGCATACTTGGTCCATCGAGTATCGCTGTGTGGTCTACCAGCATAGTCGCGGGGTCTACCCGGACCGCTGGGAGGCAACTTGCTTGGTGCGCCGTCCGGAGAACAGTCTCCAGGGTGCGGAGGCCTGCTCAGAGCACTATTCTATCTCTGAACGGGACTCAGCTGAGGCAGCCATGCAAGATGCTGCACGGCGTGCGCTTTCGCACTACTGCTCGGTTTTCGGTGGGGTAGCTGACGGTCTTGACCTGAAGTATTACCCCCACCGTCCATCTGGCAGCACAGGAGGCGTGATTGTCTCACCTGTCGGTGAGGGCAATCCTAGGTTGAGCAGCACAGTCAACCTAGCCGCCGTGCTAAACACGGAGCTGGACCATGCACTAGACGAGCTGAGTAGGGCTCGTGCTGAGATCGCCCAGCTGCGGGCTGAGCGCGCGGAACGTCGTCACCTGGAGGATGGTTCCCCCGCTCCCTTCGGGACTCAGCATCTGTACCGTTCACCTCGGCGTGGATCCCAGTCTTATGGCAATCCCGACTGCAAGACCAAGATAACTCTAGAACCATAGATCGTTAGAGTTGGATCTTGTAATTAATACGAAATATATATGCATAGAAGCTTCAGTCTTAGCGTTAGTCTCAGTTTTAGTTAGTCTTAGTTAGACAGGGTAGTTTGCTATATCCTGTGCATTTATGTTTGTCATGATGAACTATGTTTGGTTTGGATCTTTGTAATGATTGTCACCAGAGTGTGGGTATCCCCTGCATTTTGGTTTACCTATTATGTTAATAAAGTTAGTTATATAGTTGGGAAACCCTTTATTCTCCTTTCCTCTTTATCTGAGAAGCTGTGTGGTCTGTGTTGGAGATCGGTGAAGATGCTCATCTGTTCAGTGCTGTTGAAGAATTCTATTCTTTTTCCTTATGCTGCAAGATTTGCCAGATCAGTTCTGATGTGTGGTTGCATTCTGCAGATGTCAGAGAACACGCGCAGAGGAGGAAGGCGTGCTCAACAGGAGCGAGCCGCTCCACAGGATGAGGTGCCTCAGCAGCAGCACCTGCCGCCCCCGCCCCCGATGTCCATCGAGCAGATGTTTCTGATGCAGACTCAGGCAGTCCAAGCTATCGGTCAGACTTTGGCCGCCATTCAGCAGCAGCAGCAGCAACAGCAGCAGGTCCCACCTCAGCCTCAGATGCCTCAGATGCCCAGAGACAAGCGTGCTGAATTCATGAGAGGCCATCCACCAACGTTCGCTCATTCTTCTGACCCCATGGATGCTGAAGATTGGCTGCGCACTGTGGAGCGGGAGTTGCATACCGCTCAGTGCGATGACAGGGAGAAAGTCCTGTATGGTCCCCGTCTGTTGAGAGGAGCAGCCCAGTCATGGTGGGAGTCTTACCTCGCCACCCATGCCCACCCTAACGCCATCACTTGGGAAGAGTTCAGAGGAAGCTTTCGTCAGTACCATGTTCCTGCAGGTCTGATGATAGTGAAGAAAGAGGAGTTCCTGGCCCTCAAGCAAGGGTCATCGTCTGTCAGTGAGTACCGGGACAGATTTCTGCAGTTGTCTCGCTATGCTCCTGAAGATGTCAACACCGACGCCAAGCGACAGTACCATTTCCTGAGAGGCTTGGTTGACCCTCTGCAGTATCAGCTGATGAATCACACTTTCCCGACATTCCAGCACCTGATTGACAGAGCAATCATGACAGAGAGAAAGCGTAAGGAGATGGAGGATCGTAAGCGCAAGATCAGTGGACCCCAGCCTGGAAGCAGCAGTCGTCCTCGTTTCTCAGGCAATCAACCTCAGCAGTTCAGGCAGAACCAGCGTCCAACTCAGCAGCATCAGCAGTTCCAAAGGCAGTATCCTCAGCACCAGTACCAGAACCGTCGGAGCAATCAGTCAGGAGGTCAGTTTCAGAAGTAGAATCAGCAGGCACCTCGTCTTCCTGCCCCAGCAACCCAACAGAACAGTCAGGCAGCACCAGCTCAGGTTGGAAACAGAGCATGTTTCCACTGTGGAGAGCAAGGCCACTGGGTGATGCAATGTCCGAAGAAGGCAGCCCAGCAGCAGTCAGGCCTCAATGCCCCAGCAAAGCAGAATGTGCCTCAGCCTGGAGCAGGCAATCGCCCTCAGCCGCGCTATAATCATGGAAGGCTGAACCACTTGGAGGCTGAAGCAGTTCAGGAGACCCCCGGCATGATAGTAGGTATGTTCCCAGTCGACTCCCATATTGCAGAAGTGTTATTTGATACTGGAGCAACGCATTCTTTCATTATTGCATCATGGGTAGAAGCACATAATCTTCCAATTACTACCATGTCAACCCCCATTCAAATTGACTCAGCCGGTGGTAGAATTCGAGCCGATAGCATTTGTTTGAATATAAGTGTGGAAATAAGGGGGATAGCGTTTCCCGCCAACCTTATAGTAATGGGTACTCAGGGAATAGATGTCATCCTAGGGATGAATTGGCTAGATAAGTATCAGGCAGTTATCAGTTGTGATAAGAGGACAATAAAGTTGGTGTCCCCACTAGGAGAGGAAGTGGTGACCGAGTTAGTCCCGCCTGAGCCAAAGAAAGGAAGTTGTTATCAGATGACCGTCGATAGCAGTGAAGCAGACCCAATTGAGAGTATCAAGGTAGTGTCTGAGTTCCCGGATGTGTTTCCAAAGGACTTACCGGGTATGCCACCAGAGCGGAAAGTTGAGTTTGCCATAGAGCTTCTTCCTGGAACCGCCCCTATCTCTAAGAGAGCTTACAGAATATCTGGACCAGAGTTGGTTGAACTTAAGAAGCAAATTGATGAGCTGTCAGAGAAAGGTTACATTCGGCCAAGCACCTCGCCTTGGGCCGCCCCTGTCTTGTTCGTGGAAAAGAAAGATGGCACCAAGAGGATGTGTATCGATTATCGAGCTTTGAATGAAGTCACGATCAAGAACAAGTATCCCTTGCCCAGAATAGAAGATCTGTTCGACCAGTTGAGAGGAGCCAGTGTGTTCTCCAAGATTGATCTAAGGTCAGGTTATCATCAGCTCAGGATCCGACCTTCGGACATTCCGAAGACGGCATTCATTTCCAAGTATGGGTTGTATGAGTTCACAGTGATGTCTTTTGGTTTGACCAATGCGCCAGCGTTCTTTATGAACTTGATGAACAGTGTATTCATGGATTATCTTGATAAGTTGGTGGTGGTATTCATTGATGACATTCTGGTTTATTCTCAAAGCGAAGAAGAGCATGCAGATCATTTGAGAATGGTATTGCAGAGATTGCGAGAGCACCAGTTGTATGCAAAGTTGAGCAAGTGTGAGTTCTGGATCAATGAAGTCCTGTTCTTGGGTCATATAATCAACAAAGAAGGTTTGGCTGTGGATCCGAAGAAAGTGGCAGACATTCTGAACTGGAAAGCGCCAACAGATGCTCGAGGAATCAAGAGTTTCATTGGAATGGCCGGATATTATCGGCGATTCATTGAAGAGTTTTCGAAGATAGCGAAACCAATGACCGCGTTGCTAGGCAACAAGGTTGAGTTCAAGTGGACCCAGAAATGCCAAGAGGCCTTTGAAGCGCTGAAAGAGAAGTTGACTACAGCGCCTGTCCTAGTCTTGCCTGATGTGCACAAGCCCTTTTCGGTGTATTGCGATGCTTGCTACACAGGTTTGGGATGTGTGTTGATGCAAGAGGGAAGAGTTGTGGCTTACTCGTCCCGACAGTTGAAGGTTCATGAGAAGAATTACCCAATCCATGATCTAGAGTTGGCAGCAGTGGTTCACGCACTGAAGACATGGAGGCACTATCTGTATGGACAGAAATGTGATGTTTACACAGACCACAAGAGTCTGAAGTACATATTCACTCAGTCAGAGTTGAACATGAGGCAACGAAGATGGTTAGAGTTGATCAAAGACTATGAGTTGGAGATTCATTACCATCCAGGCAAAGCAAACGTAGTGGCAGATGCTTTGAGCAGAAAGAGTCAAGTCAATCTGATGGTTGCTCGTCCGATGCCTTATGAGTTGGCCAAGGAGTTTGACAGGTTGAGTCTCGGATTTCTGAACAATTCGCGAGGAGTCACAGTCGAGTTGGAACCTACCTTGGAGCGCGAGATCAAAGAAGCGCAGAAGAATGATGAAAAGATCAGTGAGATTCGGCGACTGATTCTAGATGGCAGAGGCAAAGATTTTCGAGAAGATGCAGAAGGCGTGATATGGTTCAAAGACCGCTTGTGTGTTCCCAATGTCCAGTCCATTCGGGAGTTGATCCTTAAGGAAGCTCATGAGACAGCTTATTCGATTCACCCTGGCAGTGAGAAGATGTATCAGGATCTGAAAAAGAAATTCTGGTGGTACGAAATGAAGAGGGAAATCGCAGAGCATGTGGCTATGTGCGATAGTTGCCGAAGAATTAAGGCAGAACACCAGAGACCTGCTGGATTGTTGCAACCGTTGCAGATCCCTCAGTGGAAATGGGACGAAATTGGTATGGATTTCATAGTCGGATTGCCTCGCACTCGAGCCGGCTACGATTCCATTTGGGTAGTAGTGGACCGCTTGACCAAGTCAGCCCACTTCATACCTGTCAAGACCAACTACAGCAGTGCCGTATTGGCAGAGCTGTACATGTCTCGGATCGTTTGTCTTCATGGTGTGCCGAAGAAGATAGTGTCAGACAGAGGAACGCAGTTCACCTCTCATTTCTGGCAGCAGTTGCATGAAGCTTTGGGCACGCATCTGAATTTCAGTTCAGCTTATCATCCGCAGACAGATGGCCAGACCGAAAGAACCAATCAAATTCTTGAAGACATGTTGAGAGCCTGTGCGTTGCAAGATCAGTCCGGATGGGATAAGAGATTGCCTTATGCGGAGTTTTCCTATAACAACAGTTACCAGGCCAGTTTGAAGATGTCACCATTTCAGGCGCTCTATGGAAGGAGTTGCAGAACTCCGTTGCAATGGGATCAGCCTGGAGAAAAGCAAGTGTTTGGGCCAGACATTTTACTTGAAGCCGAAGAAAACATCAAGATGGTTCGAGAGAATCTGAAGATAGCGCAATCAAGACAGCGAAGCTATGCAGACACAAGAAGAAGAGAGCTGAATTTCGAAGTCGGAGATTTTGTCTATCTGAAAGTGTCACCGATTAGAGGAGTCAGAAGATTCGGAGTGAAAGGCAAGCTAGCACCCCGCTACATTGGTCCGTATCAGATTCTTGCAAGACGTGGAGAAGTGGCCTATCAGCTCAGTTTGCCAGAGAATTTGTCTGCTGTGCATAATGTCTTTCATGTGTCTCAGTTGAAAAAGTGCCTGCGTGTGCCAGAAGAGCAGTTGCCAGTGGAAGGTCTTGAAGTCCAGGAGGACTTGACCTACGTTGAGAAGCCAGTGCAAATCCTTGAGGTTGCAGACAGAGTCACCCGAAGGAAGACCATCAGAATGTGCAAAGTCAGATGGAATCACCACTCTGAGGAAGAAGCAACCTGGGAGCGTGAAGATGATCTGATGGCTAAATACCCTGAGCTCTTTGCTAGCCAGCCCTGAATCTCGAGGGCGAGATTCTTTTAAGGGGGATAGGTTTGTAACGCCCTGAATTTGGGGGTAGAATTTTTTCTTCTTTTCTTTCACCAAATTCAGGCGTTACCCTTTTCTTTTTCTCATTCCCTCGCTAAACCTTGATCTTTTCCAAAGTTATAACGGAGTTCGGCTTGGAATTCCCGTGTAAAGAAAAACCCTAAAATTACTTGATGTTGTTTGATGCACCATGCCGAACTATGCATACTTTGATTTGCTTAGGGATGTAAGTGCATTCATTTAGAAAGATCGGATTTCGAAAGGGAGAAAAACCTTTTTTTTTCTTTTTCTTTTTCTTTCTCTCTCTCTTTTTTTTTCTTCTCTCTCCCGCGTCGTGGACCGCCCCTGGCCGGCCCAGTCGCCCCCCCCCCCCCCGCGCGCCTCCTTTGGGCCCAGTTGGCCCATGCCGCCCCCCTCCCTTTATTTTTCCCAAAACCCCTCTCCCTCTCCCTCCCTCTCATTTTCTCTCTTCCCCACCCCAGCCGCCGCCCCCTGCCCAAGCCGCCGCCCCCTGCCCTAGCCGCCGCCCCGCCGCTCGGTCGCCTCGCCGCTCGGCCGCCCGTCCCCGGTGAGATCTCCCTCCCCCTCTCCTCCCTCCCCCATCTCCCCTCCCCCTTTCCCCTCGCCGCTCGGCCGCCCGCCGCCCAGCTCGGCCGCCATGGCCGGCTCGGCCGCCCCCGTGCGCCCTGCCCCGTGCCCGCCCGGCTCGACCGTCCCCGTGCCCGCCCGGCTCGGCCGTCCCCTGTGGCCGCCCGGCCTCGGCCGCCCCGGCCCCGGCCCAACCGCCCGCCCCTGCCCAGCCGCCCCTGCGCGCCGCCGGCTCGGCCGCCCCCGCCCCTGCCCCAGGCCGGTTCAACCGCCCCCCTTTTTTTTATTTTTATTTTTTTTTATATTATTATATTGTCTTTCATTACTGTTACTTATTTTATTTTAGGTAGGTTAATCATTGTTCATATTATTGAAATAAGAAACTTAATTTAGAATTTCGTTACGCTAGTAGGTTCATACAACCAATTGTTTATCCAGTCTGATCAACTAAAAACGACTAGGTTTCCATTAGTGCATATAACTGAATTCTTTTGTTAGAGCCAATTGTAACTAATCATTAGTGCATAAGCTTTAACCCCCCCCTCCCGCGAAACCTTTTCCCGTTTCTTTCTAACCATAATGAGTGCGATACCGAATGTCATACTTGATGCATATTCACTTTATTTGTTCCCTTGTATGATGTACTGTTTGTTTCCCAATTTGAATGGATGAATGTATGTATGCTTGCAATCGCATAGAGAACGATCCGGTCGAAGAGCCCAAGGAACTCGCAGGAGAAGCCCCTGAGCAGCAGTCGTTTGGTGGAGGCAAGTGTCCTTTGACCTATCTCTGTCCTATTCATTCTTTAATTCACCTCCCGCTTTACACCTTTATACCTAAGGATTGACTAGCTTTTGTTATCCATGTCCTTGCTTACCTATTTGGGTTGGATTATTACTGTTTAGCTTTATGCTATTGCTCAAACTCTAATCAATGAACATGATGAGATTATCTATGATACGCTGTTTTCCCTTCTCTTATTATGATGTTGTACTTGTGACCTTTAAGGGGACTCGAGCGGTTTCTCGAGTGCCTCTCCGTAAGGACCTGTTCTATGGATGACCACCCGGGAAAACAGTGCAACCATGAGGGTGGAATAGGGTGCCCTTAGCTGAATAATTAGAGGATCCGGGGTGTAGTTCACTTAGTCGTCGTGCCGTCAATGGGGCTCGGTGTATGCGGCTCGCTCTGCCAAGTTTGGGTTCGCCCCTTGGGGAGGAGTGCGGTGCATTTAGGAAACCTAACGGGTGGCTACAGCCCCGGGGAATCTTTGTAAAGGCTACGTAGTGAAACCCTGCCTATTCACCTTGGTAGTGTTTAAGGGTTTGATCGGCCCGAGGCAAGAGGGAATCACGGCTTGTGGGTAAAGTGCACAACCTCTGCAGAGTGTTTGAAAACTGATATATCAGCCGTGCTCACGGTTATGAGCGGCCAAGGGAGCTCCAGTGATTAGTGGTACTTGATCAGAGACATTGTGGTACAGGTGGTTGTGAGAATCGATGGTTTTGGTTATGACTATGGTGCTGGTAAGTGGTATTCTTTCCGTTTGGAAAGGGTACATTGGGCTAATAACTTGGGTTAATGCTAAAACTTGGCTTTTTCTACTAGTAAATAATAATCTGACCAACTAAAAGCAACTGCTTGACTTATCCCCACATAAAGCTAGTCCACTACAGCCAAACAGGATACTTGCTGAGTATGTTGATGTGTACTCACCCTTGCTCTACACACCAAACCCCCCCCCCCCCCAGGTTGTCAGCATTGCAACCACTGCTCAGGCGAAGATGAAGCTGTGGAAGGAGACTTCCAGGAGTTCCAAGACTACGACGAGTTCTAGGTGTGGGTTAGCGGCAACCCCCAGTCGGCTGCCTGTGAAGGCCGCAGTTATCTACGTTTCTTTTCCGCACTTTGATTTATTGTAAGAACTATATGGACGTCTCAGACGTACGATGTAATCGACTATTATTCCCTTTTAATACTATTTTGAGCATTGTGTGATGATGTCCATATTATGTAACTGCTGTGTACGTGAATAACTGATCCTGGCACGTACATGGTTTGCATTCGGTTTGCCTTCTAAAACCGGGTGTGACAAAGACCTTCGAGAACACTTTGTGTCAAGAAATGGAAAAGCTAAACCTGGGGATCATTCGACAAGGGACTCTAAATTAGTTAAGGCTTGAGTCAATCATTTTGCAAAGAATAATTGATGCTCAAAAGGATAATCTGGGTATGAAGCACATACGAGAAAAGATAAGGGCTGGAACAGCCAAGTGTTTCAAAGAAGACGATCAAGGTGTGATATGGTTTAAAAACCGCATAGTTGTGCCAAAGAACGAAGAGCTCCGCCAGCAAATTCTGGATGAAGCACATCTTAGTCGCTATTCTATTCATCCCGGAAGCACTAAGATGTACCAAGATTTAAAGCAACATTACTGGTGGACAAAAATGAAGATTGAAATTGCACGCTATGTGGCTAAGTGTGACACCTGCAGACGTGTCAAGGCCATACACATGAAAACTGCTGGTCCATTACAATCTTTGTCAATCCCAACATGGAAATGGGAAGACATCAGCATGGACTTCATTGTGGGATTGCCCAGAACCGCAAAAGGCTTTGACTCCATCTGGGTTATCATCGATCGACTTACAAAGATCGCCCACTTTCTCCCGGTCAAGGTAAAATATCACGTCAATGTCTATGCTGAGTTGTACATCGCCCGTATTCTCAGTTTGCATGGTATCCCAAAGACTATAGTGTCGGATCGTGGACCACAATTTGTATCTAAATTCTGGGAAGAACTTCATAAATTCCTGGGTACTAAACTGCTCCACAGTTCGGCCTATCATCCTCAAACCAGTGGACAAACTGAGAGAGTGAACCAAATACTTGAAGATATGCTGCGGGCATGTGTCCTGGATTTCTCACTAAAATGGGATGAATGTTTACCTTTAGCAGAGTTTTCATACAATAATAGCTACCAAGAAAGTATCAAGATGGCACCCTTTGAAGCTTTATATGGACGACGGTGTCGGACTCCGCTAAATTGGTCTGAACCTGGAGAAAGATACTTCTTTAGACCTGATATGGTGAAAGAGGTTGAAGAAAAGGTTCAGAGAATTATCCATAATATGAAGAAAGCTCAAGCACGGCAAAAGAGTTATGCAGACAAACGGCGAATGCCCTTATATTTTCTTGAAGGGGACTATGTCTACCTGAAGGTATCGCCAATGAAGGGCGTATCGCGTTTCGGAGTTAAAGGAAAACTTGCACCACGATATATTGGTCCTTTTCTTATTCTGGAAAGATATGGGCCAGTGGCGTATCGACTCCAACTCCCCGAAACCTTGTCTGCTGTGCATAATGTGTTCCACGTATCACAACTGAAGAAGTGTCTTCGGGTTCCTGATCGAACCGTTGAAGTGACTGATGTTGTCCTGGAACCAGATTTAACATACTCGGAACATCCTATTCGAGTTCTGGATCAAAAGGACAGGGTCACCCGAAGAAAGACTCTCAAGTTCTACAAGATACAGTGGAACCAGCATTCGGAAGCTGAGGCTACATGGGAAACCCAAGACTTTTTAAATAAGAATTTCCCAGGCTTCCTAGCCTCATGTAAATTGTAAAGCCTGTATAGCTGTTGTAATAAAGAAGTAACCCCCACATTACCCCTGTCTTGTACCAAAAATAAAGAAATAAAAATGTGATGTGTTTCCTTTACCATTTCCTACCCTAGGATTTTTAATCTCGGGACGAGATTCTTTTATGGGGGGAAGGATGTAACACCCCTGGTGTTACTATAACTAAAACTTGAGCATGACATCATAAGCATTGGCATTGCATATGTGTGACACACCTAGAGTGCATTCACTAGGCAAAAATTTCAAACAAGTTGTATTGTTTTAATGTTTTTGCAAATGGAACCCTGGTTAATGGACTTAACCCTAAATAGTGGTTAAAGGGGGTAAAACTTAACTCAAGTTAAGAAAACCTAAATACTTTAGGGTAAAAGTCATAAAATGACCCTAAGAATAAATTTGAATCACTTTTATACCCCTGAGATACCAGAAAACCTAATTGGAACCCTGGAACACCCTAAAACCAAACCCTAGGGGCTTATGTGCAAAAATGATGAACCTTTGGACTAAAGTGTAAAAACTACTATGTTTTGACATATAAAGTCATTTGGTTCACAAATATGTGAATTTACAAGCCAAACCCTAAGTTTTGGACTTAAATGCAAAATGGACCTCATTTGAGGGCAATTCTAAGTCTGAAATTCAGAGAATTGACTCAACTTTGGGGCTTTGTAACTTACAAAGTATAGGGTTTTTGCCCTAGGTCACCACATCAAAGTTGAAGCCCAATTATAGGAGAACAACTTTGTTTAAGGATTCAAGCCATGGTCTTATGAGAAATTTGGAGAAAAACTCAGCCAAAGTTGGACTGTCAGGTCACTGAGTCTGAATTTTTAGAGAAACAGTGTAACCACAGAGACTTTGAGCAAAGATTCCTCTATGATCCAGCATGAATCTGCCCATGGTATCTATGACAAACTTGTAGCTGGTTAGTAGATCTATAACTTTGCTGCAGAGTTTGGTTTGTGTTGCCACAGAAATTTGGAAGAAAATCGACCCTCAATTCTGGCTGTCAGTCCATCAGATTGGTCCTAGCCATGGTACAGTGCCTGATTAACTGAAGAAGATCTCCCCCGTGCTCATCGCCGGTAGCCGTCGCCGTTGATCGCGGCTCGTCGTGATTCGTGCTCGGTGGTCATCGGATATGCACAGCCGGTATGAACCCTTGCCGCCGGTGAGCTGTAAGCCACTCCGGCCAGCTGTAGTGCTTTCCTCCCCTTGCTCTCCGCTCGGGGATAAGGATTTCACCGCCGTTGAGCCATCACCGGCGTCCGCCGCGTGGCTCTGTCTTTACACCGTGCCGTCGTGACTCCTCTAGGCCATCCCATCGTCGACGGGGAGCTTGCCACGCCATTAGCCACGATTTCACCACGACGTCTTCTTCCTTATCTCCGGCCACCTCCGCTAGCCGCTTAAATTAAAGCGCCACCGCCTCGGGGCTCTATAAATTGACCCTGCCGTGAGCTTCACCACATCCTCACGCATTCAGCCACCACTAATCGCTAGCCGTCCTTCGCTAGAACTCGCGAATTTTGGATTTCCCCCAAATCTATTTTCCGCCGCCGTGAATCAAGCTCGCCGTGGTCAGCCCGTTTCAGGTCCAATCTCACCCTCGGTTCCCTTGTTTCAACGTCCTTGCTTCCTCTTGATGCTTGCCGAGCCATTGAATTGAACTAAGGGCTCTCTGGTCGCCGGGAACATGATCATTTCGCCGCTATGCTTACGGCCACCGTGGCCGGAGCTCAATAGTTCACCAATAGTGCAATTAAGTTAGGGGAAATGGTCAGGCTGACCCCAATTTCATGTCCGTCGCTCGGAGAACCCAGCCATAGCCCCAATCGGCCGATGTAGATGCTCGCCGGAGCGTGGCGGTGCGCGAGCGCCGTCGGGGACTTCCGGTTGCAAATTGATAGAAACGCAGGGGCCTTTTTGTAGGTGTCAGTGACTCTGCGCAATAGTGAACGACCCTGTTCTGGTTTAGTCAAAACGCCGAGGGCCTCTGCGCAAAATCTCCCTCGCGGGCGCGGGCGCGCGCACGAATCCACTCGGGCTTGGGCCGCCTGGACTTGAATTGGCCCAGTACTGTTTAGAGTTTTTCCTTTTCTTTTTCAATGGAACTTTAGAAATCTGTAGAAAATTATAGAAAAATGATAAAATTGTGAAACTAATTTTCCTAGGTTTGTCATTTTCCATAGTATTTAATAAAAATAAGTTGGTGGTTTTTAGTGAAAGTAAGAAATTTTAGGGTATTTAAAATGGTTAAAAATGTTGATTATGGATTTTTAGAAAATAATTGATAAGTCCTAAAATGCCCAAAATTTTTATATGAGTGTTATACAATATTTAGAAGCCTTGGGTAAAGTTTGAATTGATTTGGACCTTGTTTGATCACCAAACCCCAAAACACCCCCCTGCCCTATGAACTCCTTTACCGACTCCGGAAACCCTAAGTTCCCGGAACTCCGTGAAGGCAAGTTGTATTCAAGACATAAATAATAAGTTTATGTTATCTTTGCATCCTCATGAGCATCCCATGGCATCCATTCTTATACTTGTGAATGGTTATGATTAGAACGTGAAGAAGAGATAGAAGTCACTGAAGAGCAAGTACAACCACCTTTGGACACTCAGGCCGGGAATAGTTTCTACTTCGACATTTGTGGATCCGAGCCTGAATCACCTGTAAACGAAGGCAAGCCCCGGTGCATTTGCCACCTCCCTTGCTATTTCAAAATCTTTCTCACTTGATTGCTGCATTAGGTGATAGGAGTTGCTTGATAAAACCATTCCTGCATTACCTTCCTTGAATTTGATTACCTTCCTTGATCACCTGTTTTACAAAAGCTTTTTGATGCTTAGCTTTGCTTTAGAAAAACAAAAGGTTTTGTTTTTACAAAATATGATGTGGCAAAAGTGGGTGGGATGTTTTTTGAAAATAAAACTTGATGATGGATCTATCAAAGGCCTTGATAGGTTCAACATCGGAAAAGATGTACCTCTGCCAGGTACCAACTTTGGGTTTGAAATGATTAAGCTGAGACCGGGCGGGTGACTTGCACGAGAAGAGAGTCTCGGTGTAGTGTCTCCGTCTGAGTCGATTAAGGACCGTCTCGATGTAGGCTTGTTGATCGAGGACCCTTTAACTGGTCACATGCCTCGTCATGGGTAAGCCTTGCCTCGGGCAGACTAAGGCCGGAATAAGACAACACGAGATGGGCGTGGAGCGGTGGCGAGAGTAGCGTGTACCCTCCGTGGCAAGAGGCTGGACGGTGGTGTATCTGTGCTCTCGGTCTGCGTGAACCTGATCCGGTCTTAAGAACCCCGGTGGCGGGTTGACATATGCAAGGGTTAAGTGCTACATATGTCATGTGATTGGAGATCCTCAGCTGAGTATAATCGATTCGAATCGCCGTACCTTCGCGGTCATGAAGACTTGGTCACTACCCTACACGTAGCATTCCACTAAAGACGATGGGCTCTTGTTAAGAAATTGGCTAGTGCAGGACCAGTGATTGAACTAGGGTAGAAAGAACTCTAGTGCAGGTAATTTTACTTAACTTGACAAATTAAAACTGGATTTTTAAGGATCCACTTTAGTAAGCATTTCTGCAAAACAGAGTCTTTGAATATTGAAAAGCCTTACCTTGACTCCCATATAACCAGCATACCCTTGAGAGTCTTTTCTTAGTCGGGTAAGACTTGCTGAGTAATTCCATACTCAGGGTTTATCCCTTCGTTGTTTTTAGGTGAGGAAGTAGCAGACTTTTGCTGCTTCTGTGCCAAGGTGGTTCTGAAAGAAGAAAAACAAGACTGAAGTGCGGGAGGACTCGGTCCTCCACTTAGGATCTTTGTTATAACTTCTCGGGAGGAGTTTGTGCCTCCCTGGTTTGTATAATACTACTACTCTGCACTCACGTTTAGTCTGGTCTGTAATAACATAACTCAAGCTTACTTTTGAAATCAATGTAAGATTATGTAATTCGCTTCCGCATTTTCTTTATCTCCGATGTTCTGTAATGTCTACAAGATGGGTGAAACGTTCCTGGTAAGGTAAGGAAAGATACCGAACTTGTCAAGTGACTTAGGAACATCTACAGGGTGTCTGATGTCTGTTAGACAAGGACAGCTGTAGGTGGGCCTAATTACTTGGGAGGTTCCGTCACAGTATTTAAATCATCATTCAAAGTTTTGAGACTAGAAATAGAATCATGGCAGGTAGACAGCTCAGAAGACAATATTTCATTTTTCTTAATTTCTAGAGCAAGAGATTTTTGAACATTAATAAATTTATCATGTTTGTCATACAGAATATCTTCTTGCTTTTCTAGCAACCTATCCTTTTCATTAAGAGCATCAATCAATTCATTTATTTTATTTACCTTAGTTCTATCTAATCGTTTAAATAAATCACTATAATCAACTTCATCATCAAAAGATTCCTCATCACTAGAAGAAGTATACTTAGGTGTATCTCGTATATGTACCTTCTTCTCCTTAGCCACGAGACACGTGTGTCGTTCGTTGGGGAAGAGAAAGGATTTGTTGAAGGCCGAGGCAGCTAGTCCTTCATCATCGGAGTCGGATGAAGAACAGTCGGAGTCCCATTCTTTTCCAATGTGCGCCTCACCCTTTGCCTTCCTGTAGTTCTTCTTCCTTTCCTTCTTACCTTTCTTTTCTTGTGCCTGCTCATTGTCATTATCAGGACATTATGCTATGAAACGACCAGACTTACCACACTTGAAGTAGGAGCGCTTTCCCCTTGATTTTTCTTGTTGGGATACTCCTTGCGTCCCTTCAAGGCGGTCTTGAAGCGCTTGATTATAAGCGTCATTTCGTCCTCGTTGAGCCCGTCAGCCTCCACTTGTGCTACCTTGCTAGGTAGCGCTTCTTTGCTGCTGGTTGCTTTGAGAGCGACAGGCTGCAACTCGTAGAGAGGAAGTGGTCCGTTTAAAGCATCGTCCACATACCACGCTTCCTTCACCGTCATGCGCCCGCTCACGAATTTTCCGAGAATTTCCTCGGGCGTCATGTTGGTGTACCTGGGGTTCTCACGAATAAGATTTACAGGATGAGGATCAATAACAGTAAATGACCTTAGCATGAGTCGGACGACGTCATGGTCCGTCCATCTTGTACTACCATAGCTTCGAATCTTGTTGACCAGGGTCTTGAGCCTGTTGTATGTTTGAGTTGGCTCCTCTCCCCTCATCATGGCGAACCTCCGTAGTTCACCTTCCACTAGTTCCATCTTGGTAATCATGGTGGCATCATTACCCTCGTGAGAGATTTTGAGGGTATCCCATATTTGTTTGGCATTGTCCAATCCACTTACTTTGTTGTATTAATCCCTGCATAGAGATGCTACAAAAACAGTAGTATCTTGTGCATTTTTATGTATTTGCTCATTGATAAATACAGGATTGTCAGTGCTATCGAAATGCATTCCATTTTCAGCAATTTCCCAAATACTAGGATGGAGGGAAAATAAGTGACTACGCATTTTATGACTCCAAAATGAATAGTCCTCTCCATCAAAGTGTGGGGGTTTTCCAAGTGGAATAGATAGTAAATGGGCATTTGAATTATAAGGGATGCAAGAATAATCAAAAGAATAGTTTTGATTAAAGGTTTTCTTTTTCGACAAAGAGTCTTCGTCGTCGTCATCCCTTGGTGAAGAAGAGGAGGCGTCACTGTCGTAGTAGATGATCTTCTTTAAGCACCACTTCTTCTTTCCATCCCTCTTCTTATGACTTGAGCCTGAGTTAGTGGGATTGTCGTCTTTTGGCTCGTTGATGTAGAGGGTCTCCTTCTCCTTGTCGTTGATCACCATCCCCTTACCTTTAGGATCCATCTCTTCGGGCGGTTAGTCCCTTAATGAAGAGTATGACTCTGATACCAATTGAGAGCACCTAGAGGGGGAGGTGAATAGGTGATCCTGTAAAAATCAACACTAAATGGCACAAACTTAGTTTATAAAATGTTAGTGGAATCAAAACCAAGGTGCTATGTCTAGAGAGAAAGAGATGACTTCTTCACTTAATCGCTCTTCACAATGTGAGTATTAAACTTAGAGCAATTATTAAGTGAGTAGAAGCAGAGAGAATCGCACAAGAATAACAACAGATGACATAGCGATTTTATCCCATGGTTCAGCCAAGTAGAACACTTGCCTACTTCCATGTTGTGGCATCCTAATGGACGAGGGTTGCACTCAACCCCTTTCAAGCGATCCAATGATCCACTTGAATACCACGATTTTCTTCCTTATAGTAGATGTTCCCTTTGTGAGGAATCTCCATAAGTTGGAGTCTCTCACCCTTACAATATTGATCTCAAAGAAAACCACATGAGTAAGGGAGGGAAAGAAACACATGCAAAAGCTAGAGTCGCAGTAATGACACGCACACAAGTCAAGAGACGAGCACACAAACACAGCGCAACAAGTTCACAACTTAACAAGTGCTCAAATCTCAATCACAATGTTCCGGATGCGTGCTTGCGGAGTCTAGGCGTCTTAGGATGTTCAATGGAGGCTTGGTGTACTTCTCCATGCGTCTAAGGGTCCCTTTTATAGCCCCAAGGCAGCTAGGAGCTGTTGGATCTCCATTTGGTAGGCAATTCCTGCCTTCTGTTGGTTGGCGCACCGGACAGTCCGGTGCACCACCGAACATGATCAGTGCATGATTTCTTTCCTTCTTTGGCGAAGCCGGCCATTGAACCCTCAGCCACTTGGCACACTGGACACTGTCCGGTGCACACCGAACTGTCCGGTGCGGCCTATTGATCGTTGGCTCTGGCCACGTGTCACCCGTTGATCGCACTATCGATCGTTGGCGTGGGCGCTGTTGGCTCACCGAATAGTCCGGTGCACACCGAACAATCCGATGAATTTTAGCCGCAGGACCCTCCGCAATTCCCGAGAGCAGCGAGTTCATCATTGAGCCAGCCTGGGCACCGGACACTGTCCGGTGCACACCGGACAGTCCGGTGCACCAAAGGCTGGTGCAAGTCTGGTTGTACTTAGCCAAACTTCTCCAATTCAATCTCGTTTGATTCGACAAGGTTCCTAGCACTTAGCGGAATAATGTAGTACCAAAAACAATTCACTAAGGCTAGAGTCATACCTTGATTCTTGATTTGCATCTCTTTAACACTTAGTACACATAACCTTGAAACAATATTTGTTGGGCATCTAATCACCAAAACATTTATAGAAATTGCCCAAGGGCACATTTCCCTTTCACGATACTATGATCAACCTAAGGATTGACTAGTGTTCTATTTTCCTGTCCTTGTTTACCCTTTGGGAATTGGTTACTATGATTAGTATTATGCTACTGCTTTACTTTAATCAATGAACATGATGAGAACATTTATGATATGATGATGAACATGTGATACTTTAGGGGACTCGGGCTATTTCCCGAGTACCTCTCTGTAAGGACCTGTTCGCTGGATGACCACCCGGAAAAACACTACAACCATCAGGGTGGAATGGGATGCCCTTAGCTGATTAATAAGAGAAACTTGGGTGTGTAGTTGGCTTCACCGTAGTGCCGTCAATGGGGTCGGGGCATAGTGCTTGCTCTGCTAAGGGTGGGTGTCGAGGTTCATTCTGAAAGGTAAATAGGGTTAACGTTTTCCCAGTATTAATTTTGGTGGTTGAATGCCCAACACAATTATTGGACTAACTAGTTTGCGCTAGATTATATTATCTACAGGTGCATAAAGGTTCAACACAAACCAATAAAAGATTGAAGTTAGGGTTCAAATACAAAGGAGCAAGAAACCGAGTGTGCCCTGGTCTGGCGCACTGGACTGTCCGGTGCCCTAGGACCGTACAGTCTCAAACCAGCCACTCTCGGGTTTCTTCAGGCGATCTGCGCTATAATTCACCGGACTGTCCGGTGTGCCACCGAACAGTCCGGTGCACTAGCAGAGCAGTGGCTACTTCGCGCAACGGTCGCCTGCAAAAGCTAAAAACAGATAAATAGTGCACAACAGTGCGAGGCAGAGTCAGAGCGCAGAGTCAATGGCGCACCGGACAATGAACAGGAGCTGTCCGGTGCCACTAGAGGACAAAGCCTCCAACGGTCAAAAGGTCCAGAACCCTAACGGTTGGGTGACGTGGCTGGCGCACCGGACAGTTTCCGGTGGCGCACCGGACTATCCGGTGCGCCCATCGACAGCAGCCTGTCCCAACGGTTGTTTGGTGGTTGAGGGCTATAAATACCCCCAACCACCACCACTTCAAGCATCCAAGTTTTCTGAAATTTTCATTCAATACAAGAGCTAGTGCATTCACTCCTAGACACAATTCAAAAGATCAAAGCCTCTCCAAGTCCCAAATTCATTCCAACCACCTAGTGACTTGAGAGAGTGTGTGTTCGTGTTCTTTTGCGCTCTTGTTGCTTGGATCGCTTTCTTCCTTCCTCATTCTTGTTCCAAAGTGACTTGTAATCAAAGCAAGAGACACCTAAGTGTGTGGTGGTCCTTGCGGGGTCTAAGTGACCCGTTTGATTAAGGAGAAAGCTCACTCGGTCTAAGTGACCGTTTGAGAGAGGGAAAGGGTTGAAAGAGACCCGATCTTTGTGACCACCTCAATGGAGACTAGGTTCTTTAGAATTGAACCTCGGTAAAACAAATCACCGTGTTCACTCGTTTTATTTCTTGGTTGATTTGTTTTCCCCCTCTCTCTCTCCTGGACTCAGTTTTAATTCTAACGCTAACCCCGGCTTGTAGTTTGTGTTTTAAGTTGTAAATTTCAGATTACGCCTATTCACCCCCCCTCTAGGTGACTTTCAATTGGTATCAGAGCTCAGTACTTCACTAGAGTCTAACAACTCGAAGTGAAGTTGGGAGGATCCGCCAAGAGGGAGATGGAAACCGGCGAGAAGGCCACAAGCCACAGGAAGGCTCCATCAAGGGAGTCCGGCACCAAAGCCAAGGAGGGATCCCCTCCCCGCATCAAGTCGCATCGGAGTGGCGACAAGAAGAAGAAGATGAAGAAAGTGGTCTACTACGAGACCGACTCTTCGTCGCCCTCCACATCCGGCTCCGACGCAGCGTTTGTCACTTCTAAGCGCCATGAGCGCAAGAAGTATAGTAAGATGTCACTTCGCTATCCCCGTATTTCTAAGCGTGCTCCTTTACTTTTCGTCCCCTTAGGCAAACCACCATATTTTGATGGTGAAGATTATTGTATGTGGAGTGATAAAATGAGGCATCACCTAACCTCACTCCACGCAAGTATTTGGGACATTGTTTAATTTGGAGCACAGGTACCTACGGTGGGGGATGAGGGCTACGACTCGGACGAGGTCACCCAAATATGACACTTTAACTCCCAAGCAACTACTATACTCCTTGCCTCCTTATGTCGAGAGGAGTATAATAAGGTGCAAGGGTTAAAAAGTGCCAAGGAGATTTGGGACGTCCTAAAGACCGCGCACGAAGGAGATGAGGTGACCAAGATCACCAAGCGGGAGACGATCGAGGAGAGCTCGGTCGATTCATCCTCAACCAAGGAGAGGAGCCACAAGCAATGTACAACTGGCTCAAGACCTTGGTCAACCAAGTGCGCAACCTCGGGAGCACCAAATGGGATGACCATGAAATGGTCAAGGTTATTCTAAGATCCCTTGTTTTTCGTAACCCTACTCAACTTCAATTAATTCGTGGGGAACCTAGATACAAATTAATGTCTCCTGAGGAAGTGATAGGAAAGTTTGTGAGCTTTGAGCTAATGATCAAAGACTCCAAACACATCGTCAACTTGGAGCAAGGCAGCACCTCCACATCCGAGGTGCAACCCATCGCATTTAAAGCGACAGAAGAAAAGAAAGAATAATCTACATCAAGTAGGCTCCCCATCGATGCCTCCAAGCTCGACAATGAGGAGAGGCGCTCATCATCAAGAGCTTCCGTCAAATCCTCAAGCAAAGGAGGGGGAAGGATTACAAACCCTGCTAAGAGGGTGTGCTACAAGTGTGGTAAGCCCGGTCATTTTATTGCTAAATGTCCAATGTCTAGTGATAGTGACAGGGGCAACGACAAGAGGGGGAAGAAGAAGGAGAAGAAGAGATACTACAAGAAGAAGGGCGGCGATGCCCACGCGTGTCGGGAATGGGACTCCGATGAGAGCTCCACCGACTCCTCCTCCGACGAGGATGCCGCCAACCTCGCCGTCAACGAGGGACTCCTCTTCCCCAATGTCGGCCACAAATGCTTCATGGCAAAGGACGGCAAAAAGAAGAAGGTACAATCTAGAACCAACCCCAAGTATACTACATCTAGTGATGAGGGTAGTTCTAGTGAAGACGAAGATGATTTAATTACTCTTTTTGCCAACCTTAACATGCAACAAAAAGAAAAATTAAATGAATTGATAGGAGTTATTCATGAGAAGGATGAACTCTTGGATAGCCAAGAGGAATTCCTTATTAAAGAAAATAAAAGGCATGTTAAAGTTAAAAAAATGCTTATGCTCAGGAAGTAGAAAAATGTGAAATTTTGTCTAAGGAACTTAGCATTTGCCATGACACTATTTCAAACCTTAGAACTGATAATGCTAGTTTAATTGCTAAGGTTGAAAAATTAAATGCTTGTAATGATTCAATTGCTAGTCTTAGAACTGAAAATGACAATTTAGTTTCTAAGATAAAAAGGTAAATGTTTGCAATGATTCTATTTCCAGTCTTAGAAATGAGAATGCTATTTTAAATGCTAAGATTGAGGAATTAAAATTATGCAAACCCTCTACATCTACTGTTGATCATATTACTATTTGTACTATATGTAGAGATGTTAGTGTAGAAGCTATTCATGATCACCTTGCTTTAATTAAACAACAAAATGATCATATAGCTTAATTAACTGCTAAAATTAATGAGCATGAAATTGAAAATGAAAATTTTAAATTTGCTAGAAGCATGCTCTATAGTGGGAGACGCCCTGGCATTAAGGATGGCATTGGTTTCCAATAGGGAAGCAATGTCAAGCTTAATGCCCCTAAGAAATTGTCTAACTTTGTTAAGGGCAAAGCTCCCATGGTTCAGGATAATGAGGGCTATATTTTATATCCTGCTAATTATCCTGAGCACGAAATTAGGAGAATTCATGCTAGGAAACCTCATACTGTTTCACATCATGCTTTTATGTATAAGAATGAGGCTTCTAGCTCTAGGCAATCAACCCATGTTAAATTGCCTAAAAATAAAACTCCTACTGCATCAAATGAGGCTAACATTTCATTTAAGACTTTTGATGCATCATATGTGCTTACTAACAAATCAGGCAAAATAGTTGCCAAATATGTTGGGGGCAAACACAAGGGGTCAAAGACTTGTGTTTGGGTACCCAAGGTGCTTGTTTCTAACGTGAAAGGACCCAAGACTGTTTGGGTACCTAAGAACAAGGCCTAAATTGTTTTGCAGGTTTATGCATCCGGGGGCTCAAGTTGGATAATTGATAGCGGATACACAAACCACATGACAGGGGAGAAGAGAATGTTCTCCTCCTACGAGAAAAACGAAGATCCCCAACGGGCTATCACATTCAAGGATGGAAATCAAGGTTTGGTCAAAGGACTTGGTAAAATTGCTATATCACCTGACCATTCTGTTTCCAATGTTTTTCTTGTAGATTCTTTAGATTATAACATGCTTTCTGTATCTCAATTATGCAAAATGGGCTACAACTGTCTATTTACAGATATAGGTGTTACTGTCTTTAGAAGAAGTGATGATTCAGTAGCATTTAAGGGAGTATTAGAGGGTCAGCTATACATAGTTGATTTTAACAAAGCTGAACTCAATACTTGCTTAATTGCTAAGACTAATATGGGTTGGCTCTGGCATCGCCGACTAGCCCATGTTGGGATGAAGAATCTTCACAAGCTTCTAAAGGGAGAACAAATTTTGGGACTAACAAATGTTCATTTTGAGAAAGACAGGGTTTGTAGCGCATGTCAAGCAGGAAAGCAAGTTAGCGCCCATCATCCACACAAGAACATAATGACAACGGATAGGCTACTAGAACTACTCCACATGGATTTATTCGGCCCAATAGCTTACATACGCATCGGTGAGAGTAAGTATTGTCTTGTAATTGTGGATGATTATTCTTGCTTCACTTGGGTGTTCTTTTTGCAGAAAAAATCACAAACCCAAGAGACCTTAAAGGGATTCTTGAGACGAGCTCAAAATAAGTTCGGATTAAGGATCAAAAAGATAAGAAGCGATAATGGGACGGAGTTCAAGAACTCACAAATCGAAGGTTTTCTTGAGGATGAGGGCATCAAGCATGAGTTCTCTTCTCCCTACACACCTCAACAATATGGTGTAGTGGAGAGGAAGAATCGAACTCTACTAGATATGGCAAGAACCATGCTTGATGAGTACAAGACTTCAGACCGGTTTTGGGCTGAGGCGATTAACACCGCCTGCTACTCCATCAACCGGCTCTACCTTCACCGAATCCTCAAGAAGACATCATATGAACTCCTTACCGGTAAAAAGCCCAAAGTTTCATATTTTAGAGTCTTTGGTAGCAAATATTTTATTCTTATTAAAAGAGGTAGAAAATCTAAATTTGCTCCTAAGGCTGTAGAAGGCTTTTACTAGGATATGATTCAAACACAAGGGCATATAGAGTCTTCAACAAATCCACTGGATTAGTTGAAGTTTCTTGTGACGTTGTGTTTGATGAGACTAATGGCTCCCAAGTGGAGCAAGTTGATCTTGATGAATTAGATGATGAAGAGGTTCCATGCGTTGCACTAAGGAACATGTCCATTGAGGATGTGTGCCCTAAGGAATCCGAAGAGCCCACACAAGCACAAGATCAACCGTCATCTTCCATGCAAGCATCTCCACCAACTCAAGATGAGGAACAGGCTCAAGACATTGAAGATCAGGAGAATGAGCCACCTCAAGAGGAGGACAAAAATCAAGGGGGAGATGAAGACAAGGAAGATGATCAAGAAATACAGGGTCAAAAATCGCCACACCCAAGAGTCCACCAAGCAATTCAACGAGATCACCCCATCAACTCCATCCTCGGTGACATTCATAAGGGGATAACCACTAGATCTCGAGTTACTCATTTTTGTGAACATTACTCTTTTGTCTCCTCTATTGAGCCTTACAGGATAGAGGATGCACTAAGAGACTCGGATTGGGTGATGGCTATGCAAGAGGAGCTCAACAACTTCACGAGGAATGAGGTATGTCATTTAGTTCCACGTCCTAACCAAAATGTTGTAGGTACCAAATGGGTATTCCGCAACAAGCAAGATGAGCATGGTGTGGTGACAAGGAACAAAGCCCGACTTGTGGCCAAAGGTTATTCACAAGTCGAAGGTTTGGATTTCGGTGAAACCTATTGTTGGGGGCCTTCGGCTTCCGAAGGTCCTCAAAAACATGATTTAACAATGTTTCTGGAGTATAATACATGAGCAGGAACCTTCAAACTTGGACCTTTCGGACTTGAGTCAAAATCACAGTGTGAAGAAGCACAAGGGATACGAAGGATGGAACGAAGCCGAAGCTGTGCGCAAGGGAGCTTCGACGTGATAACAGAAAAGGAAACCGACTTAAAGGGGAAAAGGCTATCTAGACCCCGACGAATTACTGTAGAATTATTAGTAAATGTAAAGGGCATGAGTGTAATTTTACATGGGCTGCGTTCCGTGCCTATAAATAGATGAACAGTGCTCCAGTACTGTTCACGCTGACTTGGCATTTTGCTTTTGCGTCACGCTTGTACTCTTTACCTTCCCTCAAGCCGAAGGTACACTTGCAACATGATATCATTTCTATTTCTTCATAGTAATAAAATAGAAATGATTCAATAATAACAACATATTTAATTGTTCATGTTGTCTCTTATACTTCGTATGATTTCCTCTCTATTTTCATATATCATGCTTACGAAGGTAAGTCCTTCGTAACCTTCGTCCGAAGATCGTTATATCCTAGAGGAAATAATGCTTCGAAGGACGAAGGACTTTAACATTTAACACTTTGTGTTGCCTTGTTCTTAACTCATAGCATTTGAGAACAAGTCCCCAACATTGGCGCCCACCTCCGGTGAACTGTTTCCGACCACTTTCGGCAAGCATCGACCTTCGTCATGCCGCCAAAGAAAGCTTCAGCAACAGGGGCTGCTGCTCTGCAGCCGCTGGACCCGAACCAGGAAACCCTTTCTCTTCGGGAGGCCCGAAGCCAGAAGAGGAAGGCCACCAGTCCAACGCCTCAGGAGGACGACTTGGACCAAGAAATCAGGAATATGGAGATGCTTCATCAGCAAGTTCAACGGAAGAAGGAAAAGATGGCTCGGCTAGCTGACCTGCAAAGGCAGATAGACGAAGCCTCTGAAGAAGTTCGTCATCTTGCTCAGGATGAGCAAAACCGAAGGCCCCAGCACAGAGAGCTTCACCAAGAGGGCTTCGTCAACGAGGATGACTGGTATGAGGACTTCCACCATGGAAATTTTGCCTTTGACGATGCTTCTCCTCTGTCAGCTGAACTGCAGGCTACACCTTGGCCCCCGTCTTACAAACCACCTCAGCTCCCCATGTATGACGGACACTCAGATCCGAAGCAATTTCTGATGAGCTACGAAGCAACCATATCTTCATATGGTGGTAATACTGCAGTCATGGCGAAATCCTTCGTCATGGCAGTCAAAAATGTTGCACAAACCTGGTACTCCTCTCTTCGGCCAGGAACAGTTACATCATGACAAAAGCTGAAGGACATGCTTATCACCAGTTTCCAAGGGTTTCAGACGAAGCCAGTCACTGCTCAAGCTTTGTTCCAGTGCACCCAGGATCACGAAGAATACCTTCAGGCGTATGTCCGAAGGTTCTTACGACTAAGGGCACAGACGCCAACGGTGCCCAATGAAATTGTCATTGAGGCCATGATTAAGGGGCTTCGACCAGGACCTACAGCCCAATACTTCACCAGGAAACCTCCTCAGACCCTGGAGAAACTGCTCCAGAAGATGGATGAATACATCCGAGCTGATAATGACTTTCGACAGAGAAGGGAGGAAGCTTATAGATTCTCCGAAATGACCAGGGGCTTCGGAGGAAGAGTCCATCCTAGGCACGTCAGATTAATTCATTCCACTCAGAATGACGACAGAGGAAGCCAGCAACAGAGGCCACAATATTCCTCCCAGGCTTCGGGGCAGCAACAGAGCTATCCTCGGCCCCCAGCTCCAAGGGGCAGAGGCGCCAGGGGCTTCGGAGGAAGTTTGGAGATCAGCCCAGAAAAATTTATTGCCTATTCTACGGTGAGGACAAGGGCCATACTACCAGGATGTGCCATGTCACCATCCAGAAATAGAAAGAGATAGCAGAAGCTGCAGCCCAACAGAGCCAGCCGAAGCAAGTTATGCATACTGCTTCGTACCACTCACCGTACATTCCAGAGTATGTGGGTAACCATTCTGCAGCTTCTGTTGCTTCGGCAAGCCAATCTCATGCTTCTTGGCAACAGCTTCCACCTCCACCACTAATACAACGAGGCCAGCAGCCAGAAGGGAGCCAACACACTCATCAGCAACGAGACTTCAGAGAGGAGTCCGAAGCTCGCACAGTCAACAGTACTGTACCAGAGTCGAAGCACATCTACTAGAAGATATCCTGCTGCTGAAATAGTTCTTGCATTTGTTATCATTTTTCTTTTTAATAAGGAACAATCATTGAAAGCCTAAGTTTTTATTGTCGTTTTCAATTTCTTGTAACAGCTTCGTTTTTGTCATAGTGAAAATATATCTTATGCACAAACATACGGAATCCAAAAAGTTGCCGAAGCATGAAAACTCGTTCTTAAGAGCTCGTGGTTACAGAAAGTATCTCCGAAGCTACAAAAAGTCGTTTTAAGGAACGCAACGTAAGTTTTCTACTCAAAAGTCGTTCCAAAGGGAATACAGAGCTTACAGCGAAAAATAAACGCTGATACCGCCGAAATAAAAGGCGAAGAAGCTCCTAAGGGAGGCTTACAGCGAAAAATAAACGCTGATACCGCCGAAATAAAAGGCGAAGAAGCTCCTAAGGGAGGCTTACATCGAAAAGTCAACGCTGATACACCTAAAAGTAAGCGGTGAAGCCGAAAAATAAGCGGCAAAGAGACTGTGTTCTACTGTGGGAACATGTGTGTATCTTCGACACAAATATCATTTTGCATATCATAGCATCATCACATCATTCGCATAACATGACATCATACATCATATTGCATCAATGGCACAAGAAGAGAATACAATGTTAATCTTCGGAAATTGTTTCGAAGAAATTGTGCCAAGGCACAAAATAAAGTTTGAAGAAGTACAGGTTCATCAACCTTAGCATCAGAGAAGATCTATTGCTTACGAAGCATAATATTTTCGCGAATATGGATATTCTTCACGAAGCATGAAAAGAAGGGAAGGTGTTTTTTCGCCAAAGGCTCAAAAACGGTATGTATGTAAAGTTTCATGCATCGTAAAGAACTGAATTACATACAACTTATATATATTACTTTCAAAACTATAGAATATTACACACTTTGTTCAGCAAATATTACATCAGTATTTCGAATGTTTTTACAGCAATAGCTATTCTTCTTTTAAAACTACTTCCGCAGCTTCGTTTAGTAGTTGAGTCACAACTTTGTCCATAATAGCTTCGGCCATCTTAGTAATTTCATATTCCTTTTTTGCTTTGGGGTCGGCTTGTGACTTGAAGGGCTCCGGGGGAGGAATTTTTCGGCTGCGATATAAAACATGAATAAGTTCGAAGTCACAAGAATAAAACATAAAGTCAAAAGCAATTAGACAATACCTATCTGCCTTTCAAGTTCTGCAGTTTTTTAGCTGCCTTTGCTGCTTCTCTAGCATCGTGGGTATCTTTTTCACTTTCCTTTATAATTTCGTGAGCCATCCCTCGGCCACCACTTTCCCAGATGTCGGTGAAAAACTTTCCGCCAACAAAGCTTGCCTTGGCCGAGGGGTCTTTTATATCTTCAATAGAGAACGCAGCTTCGGCTTGGGCCAGAATCTTCACATGCTCGCATCCTGCCTTCTCCAAAATAGCTGCAATTCCCCTGGCACCTGAGAAGGCACAGACATCTCTGCAGCCACTTAAAACTTCCTCAAAAGCTTCGGCTTCGCCGTTGATCCAGTCGATTGGACCTTCGGGATCGCCCAGTACGAAGTTGTCTTCATTCGAATATGCGCCGACGCTAGCGAAACTAGTCTTAATTTTTCCCACATATTCTATGGATTTTTCATAACATCTTTCTTTTGAAGACCGAAGTTCTGCAGTTGTTTTCTCCCAATGATTTTTCCAGTAATCACTGGCGTCTCGGTCAGCTTCGGCAATTGCACATTTTAATTTTGCTTCTGCCAGCTGTCTCCAAGATCATCAATTTTGCATTTCTAGGCTTCGGCTTGGGCTTTTGAAGTAGCCTCGTCTTCTTTTATCTTGTTTATCAATGAGTTTAATATTTTGTCTTTTTCAAGACCTTCGTTCCTTAGCTCAATTACTCCGGAACAAAGGTTATTCAAGGTCATGGTACATCCCTCGTCTTCAGCGCTTTTTTGCGCCCTGAGGGCGTTGCTAAGAATAAGGCCCTGCAAAAGGAGTGTGGTATTAAGTATAAGCAACCAATTTTTTTTTGTTTTTAAGTACAAAAATCTTATTCTCTCACCTTTAAGCTGTTGTATGCTAAGCTGTCGGCCAATTCATCTTTTGATAACACTGAGAGCCCGTCTTCTAGCGTCGGGAATCCGAAGCTTCTTGCCATCTCCCGGTGCTGTCTGGGAGACAATACAAGAAGTCTTCTTCTCCACTGCCGTTGAATATCAACGTCCCTCTTGGATATTTTAATTTCTGGGCATAATGATGAGCTTCTCGTTTTTCCTCTTCAGATTGCCTTTTGCCCGAAGCATGTCGTACAATATAATCAGGTACTCTGGAAGATGCTTCGGGAGTTGAAGAGAGAGTTTTTTCAGGCAGATTTTGCTTTATAGCCTCCTTTGTCGTTTCTCCTCCGGTTTCCAAGGATTTCTCCTTGGCGGGCTCTGAAGGCCCAGCTTCGATCTCAGCCTGGTGCTTTGTAGCTTCGGCTTCAGAGGCTGTTGTCTCAATTTGTGCTTTTTGAGCTTCGGCAATTTTCCTCGGAGTAGAGCTTGAAGACTTTATTGTCTCCAGTACATTCAGAACATTAACCATCCTTTTTCTTTTGGGGGTCATTGTTGGACCTTTCTGGGTTTTTGGCACTTCAACTTCTGTCGAAGGACTTAAAATTTCTGATGTTTTTGTCCCTTCAGCTCTCGGCTCTTCATTTTTTTCAGCCTTCGGCGTTGCAGTCAGCTCTTCAGTTTTCTGTGTAGGTGTAGGTTCTTTGGCTTCAGTAGCCGAAGAGGTCTCACCGACAAACTCGAGCACTATGGTCGGTTCAATAAAGCGCGGTCGGTGAGTAAGGACCTTCACCTTTTTCCTCTTCGGCGCAGGCTCGCTTGGAGCAGCTGAAGCATCATCTTTCCCGGAAGTTGCATCTTTTCTTTTTCGCCCCCGTAGTGGGTAGCGGTAGTCAGGGTACATGAACCCAATAGCATCAAAAACTCGGTTGAGCCTTTTCTTCTTCCGGCCTCCGAAAGCCGCAGATAACGCAATATCTTCTGCCTTCGAGTATGACCCAAGCAGTTCATCGCTTGTAGCTTCAATACATTTCAGCCAATCATCATCTGGCTCAACAAACTTACCTTCGTACTTGAAGGTGAACTTCATCCTAATCAACCCACCTTCGTCAGATTTGGTGATAGTCTCCTTTGGCATTTCCCACTTTTCTACAAGTGGTCATACTCTGAAGGCTATGTGCTCCTGGATTAAATCCCTTGTCCCGATGAAAGAGCAAACTACGCTGAAGGCCCTCTGGCATTCTTCGGTTGCCTCGTCAATATCCACCTTCGGTTTCCGGAGGCCGAAGCGCTGCCAGATAGGGCGCATGATAATATCTTTAATATCTTCTCGTGCCTTCAAATCGTTTTTTACATAGAACCATTCCTTCATCCAATCTTCGGGCCATCTCTTCTGAAATGTCGGCACGGGACAACTTGACCTAGAGCGGGCACCGAAGCTATAACAACCAAAATTGTTATGACATTGCTCTTTGCCCCAGGGTTTCGTCTCATATAATAGCTCGTGCATATTGCAAAAACTTTTTGCATTTGGCTCCAAGCCTTGGCTCCTCACGGCCCATACGAAGATTCCCATTCTTATGATTGCTTCGGGAGTAAGTTGATGAAGGTAGACCTGATATATCTTCAGAACTTCAACCACAAATCTGTTTAAGGGGAACCGAAGCCCAGCTTTAAAAAAGCTTCGGAAGATCACAACTTCATTCTCTTCGGGAGTAGGCACAGTCCTCTCTCCATCATCTGCCCTCACAACAGACATATCTTGAAAATATCATCCTCTCATGTTATCAAGATGACTTTGTTTAATACTTGATTTTTTGAAAACTGTATGGCTTGGTCGCCATGGTCGATCTTCTGAGTTTTCGCCGCCACTTTCCACATCATAACTATCACTTTCACCGGTATCTTCAGATAAGCCTTCTAAAATTTCTCTAGTAATCTTCTCTGTATTTGTTTTCGCTATTGATTCAAGAAAGCCCAAATTCTTCTCCTCAGAAAGGCTTAGTTTCATTTCGGCAACAGCTTTCTTATCTTGAGACATCCCTTTGAAAATGCTGAAAATGTGCTCTTAAGGCCGAAGCTAAAAAAATCTAAAAAGCTAGGCAAGCGTTTGTAGGCAAGAGCTGTTTGAGCAGGCAAAGCAGATGGCAAAGAGCGTACCAAGTGAGCTCGCAGTGTGCTCATATTTATACGCCTAGGGCGTTGCAAGTGGGAGGGTCCCGCTTGTCATTGACTGTTGCTATTCTAGCAAAGGGAAGATGTTTTTTCGGACCTTCGGCTTAGGGCCTTCATCCATATCGCAATCTGAATTTATCATCCTAACAAATTAATATTGCGAGGGGCTACTGTTGGGGGCCTTCGGCTTCCGAAGGTCCTCAAAAACATGATTTAACAATGTTTCTGGAGTATAATACATGAGCAGGTACCTTCGAACTTGGACCTTTCGGACTTGAGTCAAAATCACAGTGTGAAGAAGCACAAGGGATACGAAGGATGGAACGAAGCCAAAGCTGTGCGCAAGGGAGCTTCGACGTGATAACAGAAAAGGAAACCGACTTAAAGGGGAAAAGGCTATCTAGACCCCGATGAATTACTGTAGAATTATTAGCAAATGTAAAGGGCATGAGTGTAATTTTACATGGGCTGCGTCCCGTGCCTATAAATAGATGAACAGTGCTCCAGTACTGTTCACGCTGACTTGGCATTTTGCTTTTGCATCACGCTTGTACTCTTTATTTTCCCTCAAGCCGAAGGTACACTTGCAACATGATATCATTTCTATTTCTTCATAGTAATAAAATAGAAATGATTCAATAATAACAACATATTTAATTGTTCATGTTGTCTCTTATACTTCGTATGATTTCCTCTCTATTTTCATATATCATGCTTACGAAGGTAAGTCCTTCGTAACCTCCGTCCAAAGATCGTTATATCCTAGAGGAAATAATGCTTCGAAGGACGAAGGACTTTAACAATATTGCCTGATAGCCAGTCTGAATTCTTTCATATCCTTGTACAAACTACCAATCTTCATTATTGGATTAGATCTGTTGCAAACAAATACCCTTTCTTGTGGTATGCAATCAATGCAGGGCAATGCAGCTGTTTCATCATCAAATTCATCACTTCGGCGGACACCAAATGGGGTAAAAGCATCTTGCCTTTCAGTAGTTTCACGTTCATCTTCTGTTAACAATCCTAACCGATCATACATCACTGACTCAGAGGCAGTCTCTTGTTCTCCTTCTTCCTCCCATCTATCATCAATCTGTATTGCCCCCCAATCAATTTCTAAAACCTGAAACCAAGGGATAAGACAACTATGAAGTACTCAGCGTAGGTACATCAAACAATAAACTGCTGGACAATAAACTGTTGGATATTAGAATCAAACCTCCATTCTATGTTCATCCCCTAACAGAAAATCTTGGGGATCCGACTAATCTGAGATCCTAACAGGTAGATCCACTCTTTCCACAGAAGAAACCGTGGGGAGGCAAGGAAGGGGTGGCTCACTTTCATCGCCGAGAGATGAATCCGGGGAGTGGGCGCAGTTTTCTACCTCCATGCAGACAGGGTGGCAGACGGGGTCGCGAGCACCTGGTGGCAGACGGGGTCGCGGGCACCTGGTGGCAGACGGTGGTGCGGTCACCTTAAGGCAGACGGTTAGGGGTAGATTAGTACGAAGGGGTACACAATCTTCATCAAGCGCAAGAAAACAGACGGTAACAGAGCGCGGGAGATTAACAGTCCCAATCTGGCACGACTGTGTGCTCCATAATACCAAAATGGCGATGCGCAACTGCGGAGTAATATAGTGGCGAAGCCGTGCGACGAGAATGTTACAAAGTCAAATAACTCCATTCAAGTGGTAGCGAGTGGATCGATATGGAGCAAGAAAGCCTGGTCCATTGGTGTATCTAGCATCTACTAAGTAATATTTTCCACTTGGAATAGCAAATGCATCGTCCCGAGACATGGCATCACGTAGCACACGTGAATCTGAAGCTGACCCTTCCCATACAGCTAGAACATAAACAAACTTCATGTGTCGATCACAAACACCCAAAACATTGGTGGTGATTTGTTGCTTCCTATTCCTATACCTCCCTTGATCAGCCAAAAGTACAAAAACATCAATGTGTGTACCATGTAGTGCTCCAAGGCAATCTTCAAACCACCTCCACTTAGAATCTTTAGGTTGTACAGCTAAAGGATCAGGAAGCTTGATAGAATACCTCTCAACACCTCATTGAAATAGCGACTAATTGGTTCAAGTGACCACTCGTATGAGCTACGAATCATCCTCATTTTAGTGCCATGACCCACTACAAGCAAAAAGATAGCAACCTTTTCTTCTACTGACACATTCAAGGTGTCACACATACCACACCTCTCACGTAAGATGGCGCATAGGTCCGAAAAGGATCTCTTAGTTATACGCAAACTATCATAGAAATAAACATTTGACCCTTTATACAAATTCCTTAGCATTTGCTTCTAACCAGCTACATCTCTCTGGTCTTTTCTGATAATAATAGTCCACAATCATGCCCATGACAGTTGCAACAAATAAGGATGCTACTCTCAGCCTCTTCTTCCTATGACTCTCTCTCATTTCCTCCAAATTTGTTCTAACTAATTCTAAGTTGTTGTGAGGCATCTACAACAGATAAACCATACATCATAAGCACACTTGAGAAAACATGTGAATACAGTTTATAAGATTGAATGCATAGCTGTTTGAGGAAAAGAAATGTGGAGAAACTCAGGGCTCAATAATGACAAAGGGTTAAAACATGTATGATATTGGTTAAAATAGGGCTCAAATTGAGGTTACCTCAGTGTATGATAGTGATTCATACTACTGCAGAGCAACAATAAGTAAATACAAAGAAACATAGAAACCATGAAACATAGAAAGCTACTAGTGAGAGCCACATGATTTTAAAGCAAAGCAAAACAGGCAACATCAGTTCACTTGACATCACTTGACATAGTTCACTTGACATCAGTTCAGTTCCACAAATTTTGCATAGCAGCAGTTCACTTGACAACACTCGACATAGTTCACTTTCACATGCCAATACAGCAAAAGCAATAACAAGCAGCCAAGTAATACAAAAGGAGTATTGAAACTAAACATCACCTAAACTGAACTAAACAACAAGCTAACCCACATCTGAATTATCAGTGCCTTATGGTGCAATATATAATTTTCTGATTGGCTTCTCGGTTCAAGGACTCAATAGTTTACTTCTTACTATTTTTCCTGGAACAAGTGCACACATATATTCTAAAAGATAAATCCTTTTTACCACACATCTAAAACAAGTGCACACGACTGAACTGAAACTTACACAGGTCCAAAGAATAAAAAATTCAGCTAGTAACTACTCACTAATAAGGACACAAAAAACAAAGGTAGTATGAAACATGATTATCACTTTGGAAATATCAGGAATTAATGAACTCAAACTTGCATTTGGATCCCCTTGCTTTCTTCTGAAATGGCTCCACAGAGGCACACGACACAATCAAACGCACTAAAAAACCTGCAATGGCTACTGCTGCATGACATGCTCCTGCTCTTCCTATCTTGCAGATGGCTACAATGCCCAGATAAACAAGTGGTGCCTGACGCTCATGGCTACAAATAAGCATGTATTGTTTATATGAGAGGAACTATATAGAGCAAACTAAACGTGTTTGCAAAGCACAGATCTTAAGGGGCTACCGAACACCCTCATTTGTACACCCCTCATGACGCAGAGTGCTTTCAGCTGTGGGGACCTACTAGACATGACCTACTAGACATCACGGAGCAGAAAGAAAGCAAGCAGGCAGCCCTCGTAAACCTTGAACAGAACGAGACCAAAGGAACCTCGGAGAACAGAGGAATAAGTACCTTAGGCGTGTGGCGCGGTGCCAGGGGAGGAGCTGAGTCCGACGAGGAGGAGGCGCGGGCGTGCAACACGACACTCGAGGAGATGAGTCCGAGGAGCAGGCGGCGCTCGACGCTCGGGGAGGAATCTGTATCCTTCTTTTAGGGTAGGAAAGTTTTGCAGGCTTCTGATTTGGCTCAAGAAATGGATTAAAAGTTAGTTTTTAATTCTATAGTTTGCTAAATAGATCAGCCCAAAAATTAAATTTCAATTCAAATCAATTCCAATCAAATAAACGAGGGTCTTTAGTCTAAAACCAATTGGAAAGACCCGGAAACAGCACGAGCAATACGACGAGTGGGCAAACCAAGATGGTGCGCCACGTGTTATCCAATGGCTTCCAGTCCAGCTCCTCCCCACACGCGCACCTGCACACCGCCAGCCAGCCAGCCAGCGAGACCGCCGGAGGAAACAACCAAACCAGACTAGAGATGGCAGTGGGTAAGGTACCCAGTGGGCACATGAAGGTATACCCATACCCACTAGGAAAAAATTGATCCATATCCATACCCATTACCCATCATGGGTACAAAATTACGCCATACCCATACCCACCATGGGTAGCGAGTACCCATCGGGTACCCATACCCATTAGCATTATGATAGACATGATCATTTGAATCGCAAAAAATAAGTACCAGCATAATAAATGTATCAAACCCAACATAATTTTATCACAGGTTCAACAATATTCAACATTAACTGGTAATATCATGCCTTCAAATCACACAAAACATAGCATTGATTCTACTCGTGCCCTAATAGAGTTTTTACCCATCGGGAGCAAATTCATTTTATATGAGACATAAATCCGGACCCACATGTCATATATTAGCGGGTTCCCCATCGGATAGCGGGTATGGGGCAACAGAAAACATACCCACGTCCACCATACCCGATGGGCATAACAAATGACCCAATAAAATACCTATGGGTATCAAAATCCGCCATACCCGTGCCCTAATAAGGTTTTTACCCATCGGGTTTCGGGTTTCGGGTACCCATTGCCATCCCTAAACCAGACAGACAGTTTCGGCCTCAGCCCAACTGGTGCCGTGACGTCTCCTCTCCTCTCTTCGTCTCATCCCCAGCCCACCCACAACAATGCCCTCCTCCCTTCCCACCTGACCTGCGCCGCGCCGCGCCGCGCTGCGCAGCCATCCTTGTTCTGTCCCGGGTACGCCGCCACACACATCAGTTCAAGCGCTTCTCTCCCTCCCTCCTCTTCGTGGATCGGAATCGACGCCTGGAAGTGGATGACGATGGCGGGTTCTTGCGCCGCGGTGCCCGTTGCCGGTCTCCCCTCGTTGAGGACGCCGATGCCAACTCACCTCAGACTTGGCGGCTTTATGCCCTGTTCCTCGGCCGCGCGGAGTCGCGGCGCCGCCGTGCTGGGATGCGCTCTTGGGGCCAGGAAGCAGACGCCGGGAGTTCTGAACCAGGTACTTGCTTCTTATAGATAAACTTGATTTGTTGTTTGGTCTGCATGATATCGTGGCTAGAACCTTTTCTCTTTCTTTTTCTGACTTTGCTGCTAAACTGTTTCTCGATTGCATTGCTGCTGTGATGGCAATTTTGTTATGCTTATTGCACCTTCAAAGATAAATTAATAGATGACACACTACATGGTCTCAATTTGAGTACCTATCGGTATTGGTTGTTATTATAATTCCTTGTGTGCCAAAGGATTTAATTATTGTTTCTTCATGTCATGCCTATACACTTGCCTAATCTCTGCAATGTGTAATAACTAAGATTTGTTGTCACTTCAAAATTGCACGCATCGGCCTGTTATCACCGTAGTTCCAATGTTCACCCAAAATTCTTATCTCAAAAGAAAAAAAACAGTCAGAATTTGATCTTTTTACGGTCCACGGTAACAGCTAATCCTACTTGGGTTGCTGGTATCTTCTACTTAGATCCTGCGCCTAAAGTTTAGACAGTAGCGTTCAAACCTCCCCCGCATGTGAGCTATGCCCGCTACAAAATACAGCAGCTTCGGATTAATACCAACATCAGTTGATGTGGAACTTTATGGCTGGAAATGATAAAAAACACCATTGAGAAAGTTAACCATTTTTCACATATATTCTGTGGGCTACTCTCATTACTTGCCAAAAAGTGTTTGTGCTATATCTTTTCTCTAGCATGCCTCAAAAGGTGAACAAAGTAGCTCATTGGATAAAGTAGAGTTCCTATATGATCCTCCGATGAATTCAGCTTGATCTCATTTATTCAGAATCCAACGCTCGGGATTGTTATCACCTCTGTTGCTGTTTTTATTCAATATTTTCTGTAATGTCTCTGGAAAGTTGGGTTTAAAATTGACAGCACACATATAAATCCACCTGGTGAATTTAGGTTATCTTAAATGGTTGCAACCTCTCTTGTGCTATGGTGTTACTCTATATACTGAATTAATATTGACTAATCGTTATGGGTTCAACCTATTTTTTTAAATGACCTTTTTATTTCCACGTATACTGCAGTATATTTGGTTTTCACTAATGATTTACTGCCAGGGCTGTTTTTATTGTGCTTGTATAGTTGCTCTGCAGATACATGCGAAGAGATGGGCATGAAGGTGATGTGAGCAATCAAGGAAGGGATGGTGCTGTTATGTTTGGGCCAGATGATGATGGTGTAAAGATTCCTACTCAGGTAGAGACTCTTGTAAAGGGCACTGCAGCGGTTGCTGAACCAGAATACAAGCAGATCCCAGATGTAGATTACCTACAGGTACTTTTTTCTGATCATTTTATACTGAACTGTTTTTTTATTAAAATTTAAGTTTAATGGTTCTTAAACCTTTCAAAGTTGGTGTGATACAATCAGAAATCCAATAATGAATGCTACTTAGCATGTATGAGCTTTATGAATTGATTTATCCTATGAAGTGGACTCATTTATTTTGTGGTCATGAAGGAGCTGCTGGCTATTCAGCAGCAAGGACCTCGTGCAATAGGTTTCTTTGGAACCCGCAACATGGGATTTATGCACCAACAGCTTATTGAGATCCTGAGCTATGCTATGGTCATAACAGTAGGTTCCTATGTGCCATTGTCGTTCATATGATCTCCCTGATTTATATGCCAGTGTGGTTCATATTATCTTTGATCCCTCTAGCTTGTTAATAATGTTTGTGTATAATTTGCAGAAAAATCATATATTCACATCTGGGGCTTCTGGAACAAATGCAGCTGTTATTAGGGGCGCTTTAAGAGCTGAAAAGCCAGAGTTGCTTACTGTAATTTTACCTCAAAGTCTAAAGAAGCAGCCTCCTGAAAGCCAAGAACTGTTGTCTAAAGTAAGAATCCATGATATTTCTGTTCTGAAGTGAGACTTTTTGATATTTCTATTATAAACTGGTCATTTTGTAGTCAAACTTTTCTCCCGACCTGTTACTTATACAGCCTTATGCATGCCAGTTTACGTTTTGTTCTATATATTGTGTATAGGCATTTAGTGATTTTGTATCGATTGATAATGCTTGGAAGGCAAACCATGAAAGTCATTTTCTAAGACAAGTGATGGAGCAGTATAGGGAGCAGAATGACCTACATATGATTTTCATCAACTTAGAGAAGGCCTATGAAAAAATACCAATCATTGACTTGAAGAAGACCTATGACAAAATACCAAGAAATGTTATGTGGTGTGCTTTGGACAAACATAATGTTTCAATGAAGTATGCTGGACTCATTAAGAACATGCACAACAATATTGTGACTAGTGTTCGAATACGTGATAGGGACACATATGACTTTCGATTAGAATAAGATCATAGTTATTATTTATTAAGGTGTCGCTTAAGGGTCACAAAAGCGACGCTTAAGTGGTAAGGCGACCGGGTGAAGCAAGGCGTCATGTTGCCTTGCCTGCGAGAGTAAGGCGCGGGGAAGAGGCGGCGACGGCGACGGCGCGCGGGTCGTGGCGCATGGTGGCTGTGGTGAGAGAGAAGCTACGAGGAGGGAGAGCGGGAGAGCTGCAGGGAAGGAGGGAGAGCGGGAGAGCTGCAGGGAAGGAGAATTGCGGGGAGGGAGAAGTTGCTGGCGTGGAAGGAGAGCGGAGGGAGTAGTTGGCAGCTGTGGTGATGGATAGAACTATGAATAGAACTACATCAAGGCTCAGCTTTGAGCCCTTATCTTTTTGCCTTGATGATGGATGAGATTACAAGGGACGTACAAGTACAAGGGGATTTCTTTTGGCGTATTTTTTTATAGACGATATAGTGCTAGGTAATGAAATTTGGGTAGAAGTAAATAGGAAAATGGAGTTATGACAGGAGACTTGAGTTTTTAGACTCTAGAACTAAAACCGAATGCATGAGATGTAACTTTGGCACTAATACATATAAGGAGGTTTTAGTTTGGAAAAGGTACCTTTTGATATTTAGGGCAATGCTACGTTAGGTATAGAATCAAAGCAGGGTGGAGAAATTGGCGCCAAACATCTGACGTTCTATATGACAGGAGGGTACCATAGAAGCTAAAAGACAAGTTTTATAGGACAAAAACTAAACCTACTATGTTGTATGGTGCATAATGTTGGCCATGGTTTTTAAAGCGGTAAGGCGGTCCAAGGCGTTGGAGCACCGCCTGGACGCCTAGGCGGCGCCTAGGCGTTAGACCACCGCCCGGACGCCTAGGCGACGCCTAGGCGTCGCCTAGGTGACGCCTTAAGAATAGTGGTTGGCCTACAAAAACACATTATGTTCAACAGATAAGTGTTATAGAAATGTGTATGCTATGTTGGATTTGTAGCCATACAAGAAGGGATCGAGTCTGGAAGGATGATATATGTGATAGGTTAGGGATAGCATAATTGAAGAAAAGATTGTCTAACACTGATCATTTGGACATGTCTAACAAAGACCTCTAAAAGCACCCGTACATAGTGGGTCCTAAGGCACGATAGTAATATGAAGAGAGGAAGTTGATATGAGAAGTAGGAAAGGGATACCTGAAAGGATGGAGTATACCCAAAGAATTAGCCTTGAATAGCTGTGAATGGAAAAAAGCTATCCACACACTTGAACCTTGATTTGTGGCTTTTATTGGGTTTCAACTCTAGCCTACCCCTACTTGCTTGAGACAGACTTTGTTGATAGACAGCTCATCGGTTATTACAATATTTTCAGCATATTGACACAAAGTTATGGAAAGGTTTCTTAGAGCTGCACAAAAAAGGGGAAAATACAACAGCATGCTCGTGATGCTGATAAGCTGATTGTATGACAACTGCTGCTGCATAAGCTTCCTTAGTTGTGTTTTTATATCAATGAACTGATGTTTGGTATTACCTGGTTTACACTGAATTGTAATATTATTACTGCTGAGTTATGTCTTAGAACCATTCCTTTTAACTGTGATCTCTCCATGACCATACACATACCAACACTGATACTTGAGGAGAACATTGTGCTTCGTTGTTACTATTGAAAGAGAATAAATTATGCTTTTCTGTATAAACTATAGAATAGTACGATGATAAATAGTTGACTTGATTCGTTCTTCACCAATAGAGCATTCTATTTATTTTCACTTCAGATCTCTTAATTAATTCTGCTGTTGCCACTGACCATCAGTTCTGTCGTATGTCAGTTGTTTCATAAGAAAGTTTTATAGTTTGTTTGGATCTTTCATGTGTTTTGTTGCTACTATCCTTAGGACCTTAACAACCTTGATCATAAGTATGCTTAAAAATCAGTGTGATCACATGGTTAGGAATGTTTCACCATGACATTGGAATCGTTCATAAATAAGAAACCATCAGCATTATTCTACCTGGGATTCTGTCTTGATAGCTAATATAAAGATACGAGCTCCCCTGTGTGTAAGAAAACAAAAGCTATATCATTGAGCATTCACTGTCATGTGTGTTAATTCCAATAACATGCCTTGTGAATTTAATGGTGTCCTGTCGATGCATTTTTTCCATACTATAATTTGAAGTGCTTCAATAGCATTTTGTATTTTTTATAGGTACAAAACTTACTCGAGAAACCACAGTATGATCATTTGCCACTAATTGAGGCTAGCAGGTCAGTGAGCTACCTTTTCAAACTGCTCATAGGTTTCCTATAATTTTTTTAATCACCAGTGGTGTGGCTACATACTGATTCGGTCCATGCAGTTTATCATTTAGTTACATCTCTTTTCAGAGCTCGCACAAGTGTAGGTGCAATGCATCCTTTGTTTTTGGACAAAACAGATTGCACTTTGTTTAATTCAAATAGATGATTGATGGTTTGGGTACAATCCAGAACTTCATTACACTGCACGGACTGAAACACTATCGGCGTGATTGGTTTCCTGGCCGGCTGTGTCCAGGCCCGTGGGATGCGTTGATCGTAGCTGCGTGTTTGATTGTTTACCTGCACGGCACCGTCCGAGCCGGTATGCGTGGGTGCAGGCCAGGTCTAAAAAGCGCTCGTTCACCTGCATGCGCGGGGAAGCGAGGCACGCGCGAGCCAGGCGCCCAGGGCGCGCCGGTAACCAATCACGCCATATGTTACGCGGGGTTTAATCAGTTATATTTTGGAAGACCAGCATGTCTTTTTGCTTATTTGTATCTTGTACGTTTTCGGTTTTCCACTACCCCTTTAGCTGCTCAGAAGGACTTGGACTGAAAGAGAGTCACATTTCTTTTTATCTGTACATATATATGTATTGTGACTATAATATCACCTTTATGCTTAATGGCTACTGTTGCAATCACCAGGTTATGCAATATGGACATCATCTCTAAGGTCCAACAGGTAATCTGCTTCGCGTTCCACGACAGCAAACTGCTGATGGAAACATGCCAGGAGGCCATGAACCTTCGGAAGATCGTGACACTCTTCTACTTGGATTAGCTCCGGTAGGGATCTAGTCTCCTTTTTTTTTGGGTCCGTGGCGTAGGCTAACGTTGGGGGGATAAAAAGCAAGCTGAACAGTTTAGTTAGTTTCGGAATATATTGGATAGGTGGTGCGGTGACCTTCTATTGGAGGAGAAAGTCATTTTGTTTCTCCCATTGTTTTGATTCTTGTCACAAAGAAACCAATAATCTTGTCGATATGCCTAATTCGTCATTGAAGGGAATAAGATTATTAGCTGGAGTATATTTGTTGTTGACCTCAAGGATTATAGTTAGTTCGTGCTCCAGTTTTTCCATCTATTTTATGTCAGTTTCCTGCTTTTTTATTTGAGATGAGATGTTTATCTTGATTGATGTCTTATTTTTCATTTTTCAAGTGCATTATTAATATGGTTATATCTTTCAAAAAGCGAGTTGGGTAAAATTAAATTTCAACCTCTTGGCCGCGCTTGGTGGGTCGCTATTCTTCCATCTCCAACCATTCTCCCATTTAACTCGCTCAATATATATTTTATACTCTATTTTATTACCTCCCCATAATATTTCTCCTTCTATAAGAGTACGTTTGATTGGAGAGTCAACTAAAAATAGAGCAGCCCCATTCTAGTTTTTGAGAATAAAGTCGTTCTATTCTGCGTTTGGCTAACAAAACAGAGTCGTTTTATTTTTTGTTTGGTTGAAGAGTAGAATAGAGTGGAGTCACTCTGTTTTTTGTTTGGTTGGAGAGTCATATGAGTATAGAGGAGAGGAGAGCGCTCGCATCTGGTCGTTTTTGTGGAGCGGAAGCATTCTAATTATTTATAGTAAATTTCTATATAGAGACTCCAGTAACCGTTTCGCTCTTATTTTTTTTGAAAACCAAACATCCAAATAATAAGAACGGAGCCACTTCATTCTCATTCACTCCTCAACCAAACACATCCAAGTTAACTTCTACCAATTCACCATACATTAACTATCATCCTTTTATAATATATATTTAAAATTCATAATACTTTATACACGTATATGTCTTCGCCAGTTGTGTGTCGTATACTGTCTTAAACCTTTTCCTAAAACCATCAAACAGACTATCTACTAAGAGTAGACCACATGAATTGGGTGCTCAGTTACTATGTTTTATGCAAATGTCAAACTGAATAACACTCACAGACCCAAACAGACTGCACCCTACCTAACCAATGATTTCAGTTGTTACACAAAACACTAAAACACAGATAAGCCCACATGACTCCCACCGACAATATTCACCAAGAGCTCATTCAAATGAGTTACTAGCAACATGGGTAAATGTCAAAGTCATTCATGTTGACAACAAAATATCTTTGAATTTATGCAATTCAGGGGTGTGCAATTTTAATGCAGACTTAGGTCTTGTTCGGTTATTTCTACGCTATATGGATTGACTGGGATTGAAAAAAATATTAGAGATTTTGACTTGATATAGATTTAAGCCCACCCAATTCCTTCCAATCCACATGGATTGAGATAAAAACGAACAATCCCTTAAGGCTATGTTCGGTTCCCTGGGATATAATCCCTAAGATGAAATTTTCCACCCAGGGAATGAGTGATCCCCATGCTGTCACTTAATCCCGTTGGGGTACAATCTCTGTCAGGGAATAATCCCTATGCCAAAATCCTGTTCGGTTAAGCCATGGCTGAAAATGCTAAAAGCAATACTAGAACGGCGGTACGATTCACAAAATATCTCTAGATGGCGTAGAGGAGGTTCGAGGGGCACACAATTGAGCAGCCAATGCCAATGCCAATTATGAAGCAACTGTTCAAATGAGTAGCTGCAGATAATTCATAGATCCATATAAACAAAAGCAAGTCGCACATCTGTGGATGATTTAATTACAAAATTCAAAGGCAAAATTAGTTTACAAGAACCACATTATTACAGTACAACCCTTGTTCATAATACCTAATGTTCATTGGTTTCTTCGGATGCAGCTCTCTGTCATAAACACCAAATATAAGAGCAAGTTATGCCACGGAGACAAGGCATAAATGGAGTAACTTTGCATAGTTAAAGAACAAAATGCATATTTTAATGGAAGTGATTTTTTTCATTGGTATGGTCCTGATCAAACTAAAAAAATGTGAGCCAAAGAAAGTTACAAGGAACGAATTTGCAAGCTCCGTTATGAAGCCATGGGCAAACGCATAGAGCAACAAATCAAAGTGGTACATGTTACAAATATCTGCAACAAATCAAAGGTGTGTAGCATAGGGAAGAGAAATAGCATCATATCATCATCATCCTCATCTCTCCGCTTTCTAAGATGATCCCTTAATTCCACATTCATTGCTAACTAAAAAAACCATGTCATATAGAATTGAACAAGCACAATAGTGAAAAGTATATAAGAATATTTAGTAATATATTTAAATTCCTAAATGAGAGGGTATCGAGTCCGACGATGGTAGCTTGTCTTCTCCAATTCATGTCATATGATGGTTACTAAACATGACTAGTCTATTAAATGCAAGAACCACATGTAAGATTCTATAGATTATAGGATAAATGGAAAAAATGCTAGCAGCACAGTCTGCAACCACTTTCACCAGATGAACAAAGACATGATCCAAACTAGCATCGCCGAAAGACATACTAGCTAGCTAGGATAGTTTCCACTCCGTCGTTGATGTCAGATAAGCAGACATGAACAGTCTAAAACTGATCTCTGAAATGCAAGCTTAAATTCACTAGCTTTTCTTAAAAGGGGCCTTGTAGGAGCAGAGCAGAACTACTCCAATCAAAAACCTGTCATGATACTAGTATAATCGTTACTAGAAATAATCTTTTAACAATTTATTATTTGCAACTGATACACGAGGCATGATCCCTCATATTATGTGCATCCAAAAGACATGATTATAGTTCAGGTTCCTCGTATTTAACATATGTGCATCCAAAATACATGGATGTATTATAATTCAGGTTTTCTGTCAGTTGTGAACGTCCAAAAGCCAGAAACAACGCCTGAAACCCAACGTTCAATTCTAGGAATATATAACACAATTCTAATACACTATAATCATCACATCATGCATGTATTTATCATTCAGAGCTAATCTTTAAAATTTGGAAGACATCCCTATTTTTGGAGGATATCAGCCGGACGGTGCATCATCACCATTTCCTGCCGTCCACATACCAACGCGACTGCTATCATCCATTGATCGATCTGGTAGCCGCCCCAGTTCGCTGAATGCAGCATCGGATCCTGCTGCCATGAAAAGTTCGGCAACGTCTGAAAGGGAAATGTGCCCTTGGGCCATTTCTAAGTATTTTGGTGATCAAGTGCCAACACAAATGGTTTAAGTGTGAAATTATGCCAAATGGTGAAAGAAGTGCAAATCAACACAAAGGTATAATTCTCTGATTCTAGTTTTTGTGTACTAACATATTTATCTAAGTGCTAGAATCAGAGAAAAGACAAAAGGAAAAAGAGTTGGCTGTGTACAGTCAACTGCTGTTCAGTCTAGGTGTACCGGACAGTGTCCGGTGGTGCGCCAGGCTAGCTCGGGTGAAAAGGCTACTCTCGGGAATTCATCGGCGGCGTACGGCTAAAAATCACCGGACTGTCCGGTGAGCCAACGGTCGACTGCGCCAACGGTTGGCCGCGCAATTCGCGCGTGACGCGTGTGAATCATCTAGGCCCCTTTGGTAATGTTTTGGTAATTAATGACAACTACTTGTGGACTAACGATTCTTGGAGAAATAAGAATGCAGGGTTGGACCACATAGAACAGGAAATGTTGAAGAGTCATACGCATTGGTTGTGGATCAGATGAAGGCAAAGGTATAATATAGGTTTTACTTTTGCCGGTCTTGAGGTGTTTAGAGAAGATACCTGACCGGATTAGTAGGCTAGATAGCCGTACTATTAAGAGGGGTCAATGACTTAGATCTGTGTAAAACTTAGTGCCTCATAGAGCATCAAGTAGTTGCATTTGCATAAGGGCTAACAGTGCTTCTCATTTCGTGAGTTAAAAGTTCATTCAAAAGCATGTTTGAAATTTGAGAAGTCTTGGTCGCGCGGACTGTCCGGCCCTTGGGGGCGGACCGTCCGCGATCCTCCAGAAGGTCCGGGGTTTGACCATTTGTGTTGACTCTGTGTTCTATTGCACTGCGGACCGTCCGGGCCTTAGGGCCGGACCGTCCGCAGTCCTGACCAGAGGAAGGTGGCTTCGGGTCAGTCCCTAAATTATAGGCGGACGGTCCGCCTGTGAGGCGCGGACGGTCCGCATGTGTCTAACTCGTTTTTGGACAGGGACTGTGTGTTTTTATTGATTTGTACTACGGACGGTCCGGGGGACCAGTCCGGACAGTACTGACTCAGGTCGCGGACAGTCCGGGATTTATAGCCGGACGGTCCGCGTGTGTTAACTCCGTTTGATCCGAGGCTCGGGTGTTTGAAATTGCCAGGTCGCGGACGGTCCGGCCTTGAAGGGCGGACTGTCCGGACCCACCTTTTGAGTCTGCTCTGACATGTTTCAACGGTCATTATAGCCGTTATGGTGTACGGCGGACCGTCCGGCCCTAGGGCGCGGACGGTCCGCGTGTGCGCAGAACTGCCCCCTTTTGCACATAACGGTTGGTTTTAGATGGGGGACTATAAATAGAAGGGTAGCTCGTGTGTGAGATCTCTCTTGGCCATTCCTTGCACACATTGAGCTCATTTGTGATCCTCCAACTCACTCTCTCACACTCTTTGCTTGAGATTGCATTCTAGTGAGAGATTGAGGGTTCCTAGTGCATTTGCATCATTTGGTGATTCTTGAGGCACTAGGTGGTACACCGAGCAAGCGTCGTTGGCTTGTTACTCTTGGAGGTTGCCGCCTCCTAGACGGCTCGGGTGATTGTCTCCGTCGAGCTCTCCAAGAAGATTGTGGAGAAGTCGCGGTGTTGATTGTGAGGGGTTCGCGCCTACCTCGCCGGAGCGGCAAAGGTGACATTAGTGGAATCGAGGTATTGAGTGATTTCTTGTCCACTTGGCTCAAAGATCAAGTCGTGTCTTGATAGAGGAGCAAGTGAGAGCTTGAAGTCCACCTCAACGTGGATTAGGGGTGATCGGCAAATCACCGATACCACGGGATAAATTTCGGTGTCTATTCCTTCTAGCATTACTTATTGCCTTGCAATTGATTAGTGTTTTGCTTATTGTTCTTCAAGTATTCAATCTCCGTAGTTGTCTTTCATACATTGTTTACTTATTGACACTAGTAAATTTATTCCTCTTGTTGTATTGATTAAATTTACTTAGTATTGTTGTTTTTAGTCAAAACCGTCTATTCACCCCCCCTCTAGCCGGTGTCCTAGATCCTACAAGTGGTATCAGAGCCGAGGACTCCATTGTTTGTGGATCTAATCATCCCGGAGTGGGACAAAATGGCTAGTAACAACAATGTGCACATTGGGAAGCCACCGCACTTTGATGGAAACAATTATGATTATTGGAAAATAAGAATGTCAATGCATCTTAGAGCAATGGGTGGAAAAATTTGGCCAATTGTTAGAGATGGATTTGTTGTATTGAAGGAAGATGAACCATCCGTTAGTGATAATGAGAATATCCTCACAAATGATCAAGCCATGAATGTCTTTTATGATGCTCTTGATATAAATGAGTTCAATCGTATCAAGAATCTCACAACCGCTCATGAGATTTGGGTAAAACTAATGGAAATTCATGAAGGAACTACAATTGTGAAGAGTGCCAAACTATATGTGTGCAAAGGGAAGTTTGATCAATTTATTATGAAAGAAGATGAGAGTGTATCCGATATGTTCAATCGATTGAATGAGATTGTAAATGAACTCAAAGGACTTGGTTTTAATGTACCAGATGTGGATTTCACACACAAGTTCCTTAGATCACTTCCGGAGAAATATGAGACTATTGTGACAATGCTAGTAAGGAGTGATCTATCTACAACCTCTCTAACCGAAGTATTGGGAGAAATTCTCACTCAAGATATATTTAAGAAGTCACAAGCCGATGCTTTAAGTTTGGCAAAGAAGGTGAAAAATGAATCTATTGCTCTCAAAGCCAAGGCCTCAAAGGCAATTGAAAAGGAAGATAGCAATGATGAAGAAAATGAAAGTGAGAGTGATGGTGACATGGCTTTATTTGTAAGGAAATTCAATAAATTCATGAAGATGAAAAGAGGTCAACCTAGAAGAGGTCAAACATCTAGAAGAAATGCTTTCAATGATAGAAAATGTTTTGAGTGTGGGGAACCCGGTCACATTGCCATGAATTGTCCAAGCAAGAAGAAGAAGGGCAAAGATGAAAGTGACAAGAAGAAAAAGAAATACTATAACAAGAAGAAAGATGACAAAGCCTACTTAGTTGAATGGGACTCGGATGATAGCTCGGATGATGATGATGATGACACCTCATCCAAGCTTAATGCCGGAATTGCCATCAAGGAAGCTCCCTCACTCTTCTCATCCCCCCATTGCCTCATGGCAAAGGGAGATGCTAAGGTAAACTACAAGGCGGGAGGGAATCATTGGGTGTTGGATAGTGGATGTACTCAACACATGACCGGGGATATGAAGATGTTTACCCAAATGAGTGAGGAAGATTGCTCAAATTATGATAGTATCACATTTGGAGATAATCGTAAAGGAAAGGTTAAAGGTTTGGGTAAAATTGCTATCTCAAATGATCATTCTATATCAAATGTGCTATTGGTTGAGTCTTTGAATTTTAATTTACTTTCCGTAGCTCAATTATGTGATTTAGGATTTTGTTGCAATTTCACAGTTGAAGATGTTATTATCTCTAGTGTTGATGGTAGCAATCTTAAATTTAAAGGTTTTAGACATGAAAATCTTTATCTTGTTGATTTCTCATCTAATGAGGCAAAGCTCACAACTTGCTTATTTTCAAAAGCTTCACTAGGTTGGTTATGGCATAGAAGACTTGGTCATGTTGGGATGAAGCAACTCAATCGGCTAACCAAGCATGACTTAGTTCGAGGATTAAAAGATGTGAAGTTTGAAAAGAACAAATTGTGTAGCTCTTGTCAAGCCGGTAAGCAAGTGGCAAACACTCATCCAAATAAAAGTCAAATGTCCACTCATCGACCTTTGGAATTACTTCACATGGATTTATTTGGGCCCACATCTTTTGTAAGTATTGGTGGTAATTCTTATTGTCTTGTGATTGTGGATGACTATTCAAGATTTACTTGGGTTTATTTTCTACGAGACAAATCCAATGTGTTTGAAACATTCAAGTCATTTGCTATATTGGCTCAAAATCAATTTGACTTTGACATCAAAAAGGTTAGAAGTGATAATGGGTCGGAATTCAAAAATGCAAGAATTGATAAATATTGTGATGACAAGGGTATCAAACATGAATTCTCTTCCAAATATACCCCGGAACAAAACGGTATTGTTGAAAGAAAGAATATAACTCTTATTGATATGGCAAGGTCTATGTTAGCGGAATATAATATATCGGATTCTTATTGGGCCGAGGCAATAAATACCGCTTGTCATTCATCAAATAGACTATATTGTCACAAGCTCTTGAAGGAAACTCCATATGAATTGCTCATTGGTAGAAAGCCAAATATCTCATATTTTAGGGTATTCGGTTGCAAATGTTATATTTTGAGAAAGGGAAACCGGCTTTCTAAATTTGAGAAGAAATGTGATGAGGGTTTTCTTCTTGGATATTCATCAAATAGTAAGGCTTATAGAGTCTTCAACAAAACTCATGGTATTATTGAGGAAGCATATGATGTTGAATTCGATGAAACAAATGGGTCTCAAGATGAGAGTGATAATCTCGATGATGTTGGGGGAACTCAATTGATAAATGCAATGAAAACAATGGCCATTGGTGAAATAAAACCAAAGGAAGATGATGATGAAGATAGTGTGGTTGTCATTCCTTCATCCTCAACTATAAATGAGGAAGATCACCAAAGCCAACAACTCGATGAAACCATGGATACTCATGATCAAGGTACTTCAAGACCTATGGTTCCTCCTAATGCTTCAACAAGCAACTATCAAACGGTATCAAGAATTCATCATTCCATTGTGAAGGATCACCCGGTTGATCAAATTGTGGGTGATATTAGTAAGGGTGTTCAAACTCGCTCTCGCATAACTTCATTTTGTGAACATTTCTCTTTTGTATCTTGTATGGAACCTAACCGTGTAGATGAAGCTCTACTTGATGTTGATTGGGTGAATGCAATGCATGAAGAATTAAATAACTTCGCTCGAAATGAAGTTTGGGAGCTTGTTGAGAGACCAAAGAACCACAATGTTATTGGTACAAAATGGGTGTTTCGCAACAAGCACAATGAAGATGGTGTGGTAGTAAGAAACAAGGCAAGATTAGTTGCACAAGGATATACTCAAATTGAAGGATTGGATTTTGGGGAGACATTTGCTCCCGTAGCAAGATTAGAAGCAATCCGGATTCTACTTGCTTATGCTTGTGCACACAATATCAAGCTCTACCAAATGGATGTAAAGAGTGCCTTTCTAAATGGTAAGATTAGTGAACTAGTGTATGTTGAACAACCTCCCGGTTTTGAGGACCCCAAAAGACCTAACCATGTGTTCAAGCTTTCTAAAGCTCTCTATGGGCTTAAGCAAGCTCCACGCGCTTGGTATGAAAGGCTTAGGGATTTCTTGCTTTCCAAAGACTTCAAGATTGGGAAGGTTGACACTACTCTATTCACTAAAAGAATTGGCAAAGATTTATTTGTTTGTCAAATCTACGTTGATGATATTATTTTTGGATCTACTAATGAATTATTTTGTGAGGAGTTCGGAAAAATGATGTCAAAGGAATTTGAAATGTCTATGATAGGAGAATTGAGCTTCTTTCTTGGCCTTCAAATCAAACAATTGAAAGATGGAATTTTTATAAGTCAATCAAAATATTTGAAGGACATGCTCAAGAAGTTTGGTTTAGAAAATGCTAAGCCTATCAAGACTCCAATGGCAACAAACGGTCATCTAGACTTAGATGAAGGAGGTACTATAGTTGATCAAAAACTTTATCGTTCAATAATTGGTAGTTTGCTTTATATTACCGCATCTAGGCCCGATGTTATGTTTAGTGTATGCATGTGTGCTCGATTTCAAGCTTCTCCTAGAGAGATTCACTTGAAGGCCGCTAAAAGAATTCTAAGATATTTGAAGTATACTCCCAATATTGGTCTATGGTATCCCAAGGGTGCACAATTTGAATTAATTGGATATTCGGATTCGGACTATGCGGGGTGCAAAGTTGATAGAAAAAGCACCTCCGGTTGTTGTCAATTTCTTGGTAGATCTCTTGTTTCATGGTCTTCTAAGAAACAAAATTCGGTTGCTCTATCTACCGCCGAGGCGGAATATATATCGGCCGGAAATTGTTGTGCTCAACTATTATGGATGAAACAAACCTTATTGGACTATAGAGTTATTTTCAAGAATGTGCCTCTCATGTGTGATAATGAGAGTGCGGTAAAATTGGCTACCAATCCGGTCCAACACTCAAGAACCAAGCATATTGATATACGGCATCACTTCTTAAGAGATCATGTTGGCAAGGGAGATATCTCTATTTATTCCATTGGCACCGATGATCAATTAGCAGACATTTTTACAAAACCTTTGGATGAAACAAGATTTTGTTCGCTAAGAAGTGAAATGAATGTGCTCGATATCTCAAATGTGGCTTAAAGTTGATCACACATGTGTCGTCTTGCATCTCGGGTCTAAGTATGCTCTTTATGCTATTTATTTGGTATTATTTGTGCATTTTTTATTTCTAATTACTCTAGAAAGTTTAATTCCAAAATTTTGCATTACTCAATTACATCATATGTATATGCATGCATACCAACTCTTGGATTGGTCAAAATGTCCATATATGAGCACCAATTCGGATTCGGAATTCAAAATCAGAAAGTGGACAGAAATTGGAAAAATGAGTGTCAGGCCGCGGACCGTCCGCCCATGGACCGCGGACCGTCCTCAGCATCAGGAAATGGACAGTCCGATCAGCCTCGCAGACCGTCTGAGATCATCAGGGCGCGGACCGTCCGCCGCCCCAGCGCGGACCGTCCGCGACAGGGCAGAAAAAGAGGCAGTGCCCGCAGACTTGCCAGTTGTGCCCATTTGCTTGTTCTCTCTAGCTCTCTTCTCACCAAATACTCCCCTGTGTCGAGTGTGCGCGGACGGTGAAGTGAAGATTTGCGCGGACAGTCCGACAGCTTGTGGCAACATTCCATCAACATGTCTTCATCACGGTATCTTCAAATCTTGTGGATTTCATCAAATTTCTTCAACTTTGAGATTATTTGGGTTTCCTCTCTGATCTGAAATTGAGCAGTGGGTTTCAAAATCTGATTGGTGGGATTGATATTTCTCTTCAATATGACTGCTATGCAAAATTTTGACCTTGTTTGGCTGGGTATTATCTGCAAAAACATCGAATTGAACACTTGTGGCGGCTAGGGTTCTTGGAGTCGCCCCTGGTCGGTCGCGGACCGTCCGCCTGGTGGACGCGGACCGTCCGGGCCTCTGGCGCGGACAGTCCGGCCCCCTAGCGCGGACCGTCCGGACCCTGGCAGAGCATTACCATTCCATTCCCAGATAATGAGGAAGACCCTGGCTATGAGGGTGGAGCAGCTCCTAATGTTGAGGAACAGCAGATGCCTCCTCCTCCACCTCCTCCTCAGCCTCAGCACTATTGGGAGCCTGCTCCAGGATATTTTGATCCTTATTTTCACAATATGCAGCAAGGGCTGGAGACTCATATTGATGCTCGCTTTGATGGCCTGATGTCACATGTGGATCACCGCCTTGATGACATGTAGTCTCGCTTTGACAGTAACTGGGATGCACTTAACTCTGAATTTTCTGAGTTTCGTGATCAAATTCACACTAATGTCACTGATCCCATCATGTCAAGGCTGAATAATATGCAACAAAGTTTTCAAGATAACATGGGTGCTCTCTCCAGTCAGTTTGACAATCTTTCTACAACTGACAACATGCATGATATAAGTCAGAGGCAGCAGCAGCTCCAGCAGGACTTTGGCCAGTTCTCCTCCCTGTTTGACACCTTCAGCACTCATTACTATAACATGCATCCTCCGCCGAGTGATCAGTGAGGCCTCTCCTTTCTGGCAATTGATGCCAAAGGGGGAGAGAAGTGGAAGAGAAGCTGTCTGGCGTTTCTTTCAGGGGGAGTTGGTGGTTCTATGTGGACATCAAGACCATGCATATGCATTTTACCTTTTCATGCCGCTTTAGTTTATGTCTTATGCATTCGGAACTTGGTTTGATCCATTAACTCTGTGTCGTATGTCTGTGGACTATTATTTGTAATATTCTGTGGGATGAACTATGTTTTAGTTCAAATCACTCTGTGTGTGGTTAATCGAGATGTGATTATAATTGTTGCGCTCACTCTACGGATCATCTCTTGTATGCCTCGATAACCATGATTGTAGGAAAGTCTCCATCAAGCTCCAATATATTATGTGTGTTATATCTTCAACTTCAAATAATCCTGCACACACTTAGGGGGAGCCTTTCTTGCATACTGAGTTTTTATTGGGATTTATCTATCTCTTGGACAGAACTTCAAATCAAGATAAGTCCTATGAAACTCATCTCCAAGATCTATCTTATACCTTAGGTATGAGAGAGATTTGGAGAAACTAAACTTCTCTTTAATATACTATGTGGTGTTGTCATCAATTACCAAAAAGGGAGAGATTGTGAATCATCTAGGCCCCTTTGGTAATGTTTTGGTAATTAATGACAACTACTTGTGGACTAACAATTCTTGGAGAAATAAGAATGCAGGGTTGGACCACATAGAACAGGAAATGTTGAAGAGTCATACGCATTGGTTGTGGATCAGATGAAGGCAAAGGTATAATATAGGTTTTACTTTTGCCGGTCTTGAGGTGTTTAGAGAAGATACCTGACCGGATTAGTAGGCTAGATAGCCGTACTATTAAGAGGGGTCAATGACTTAGATCTGTGTAAAACTTAGTGCCTCATAGAGCATCAAGTAGTTGCATTTGCATAAGGGCTAACAGCGCTTCTCATTTCGTGAGTTAAAAGTTCATTCAAAAGCATGTTTGAAATTTGAGAAGTCTTGGTCGCGCGGACTGTCCGGCCCTTGGGGGCGGACCGTCCGCGATCCTCCAGAAGGTCCGGGGTTTGACCATTTGTGTTGACTCTGTGTTCTATTGCACTGCGGACCGTCCGGGCCTTAGGGCCGGACCGTCCGCAGTCCTGACCAGAGGAAGGTGGCTTCGGGTCAGTCCCTGAATTATAGGCGGACGGTCCGCCTGTGAGGCGCGGACGGTCCGCATGTGTCTAACTCGTTTTTGGACAGGGACTGTGTGTTTTTATTGATTTGTACTACGGACGATCCGGGGGACCAGTCCGGACAGTACTGACTCAGGTCGCGGACAGTCCGGGATTTATAGCCGGACGGTCCGCGTGTGTTAACTCCGTTTGATCCGAGGCTCGGGTGTTTGAAATTGCCAGGTCGCGGACGGTCCGGCCTTGAAGGGCGGACTGTCCGGACCCACCTTTTGAGTCTGCTCTGACATGTTTCAACGGTCATTATAGCCGTTATGGTGTACGGCGGACCGTCCGGCCCTAGGGCGCGGACGGTCCGCGTGTGCGCAGAACTGCCCCCTTTTGCACATAACGGTTGGTTTTAGATGGGGGACTATAAATAGAAGGGTAGCTCGTGTGTGAGATCTCTCTTGGCCATTCCTTGCACACATTGAGCTCATTTGTGATCCTCCAACTCACTCTCTCACACTCTTTGCTTGAGATTGCATTCTAGTGAGAGATTGAGGGTTCCTAGTGCATTTGCATCATTTGGTGATTCTTGAGGCACTAGGTGGTACACCGAGCAAGCGTCGTTGGCTTGTTACTCTTGGAGGTTGCCGCCTCCTAGATGGCTCGGGTGATTGTCTCCGTCGAGCTCTCCAAGAAGATTGTGGAGAAGCCGCGGTGTTGATTGTGAGGGGTTCGCGCCTACCTCGCCGGAGCGGCAAAGGTGACATTAGTGGAATCGAGGTATTGAGTGATTTCTTGTCCACTTGGCTCAAAGATCAAGTCGTGTCTTGATAGAGGAGCAAGTGAGAGCTTGAAGTCCACCTCAACGTGGATTAGGGGTGATCGGCAAATCACCGATACCACGGGATAAATTTCGGTGTCTATTCCTTCTAGCATTACTTATTGCCTTGCAATTGATTAGTGTTTTGCTTATTGTTCTTCAAGTATTCAATCTCCGTAGTTGTCTTTCATACATTGTTTACTTATTGACACTAGTAAATTTATTCCTCTTGTTGTATTGATTAAATTTACTTAGTATTGTTGTTTTTAGTCAAAACCGTCTATTCACCCCCCCTCTAGCCGGTGTCCTAGATCCTACAACGCGTGGCCGAGCCAACGGTCTGATGGGGGCACCGGACTGTTCGGTGTGCACCAGACCGTGTCCGGTGCGCCAACGGCTCCAAATCTTCAACGGTCGGCTGCGCCAGAATAGGAAAGCAATCAGCACCGGACTATCCGGTGCACCACCTGACAGAAGGCAATGATAGCCTTCCTAGATTGCTCTCAACGGCTCCTAGCTGCCTTGGGGCTATAAAAGGGACCCCTAGGCGCATGGAGAAGTACACCAAGCATTCTTCGATCATCTCTAAGCACTAAGTCTTCATTCTAGCGCGTTCGATTCTTTGTGATAGCAATTTGAGCTCCTTTTGAGTTGAGAACTCCGTGTGTGAACTTAGAGCTCAGGTTGTGACTAGTGTGCGTGTTTGAACTGTTGCTTTTGAGACTTGTGTGTGTTGCTTTTCCCTCCCTTACATCCGTGCTTCTTTGTGATCATCATTTGTAAGGGCGAGAGGCTCCAAGTTGTGGAGATTCCTCGCAAACGAGATATAGTGAAAGAAAGAAGAACACCGTGGTATTCAAGTTGATCATTGGATCACTTGAGAGGAGTTGAGTGCAACTCTCGTCCATTGGGACGCCACAACGTGGAATAGGCAAGTGTTATACTTGGCCGAACCACGGGATAAATCCTTGTGTCTCTTGTGCATGTTCTCACTGTGTCTATTGTGTTTCACAAGAACTCTCCTTTAGCCACTTGATCTCATTGTGCTAACTCATAATCAAGTTTTGTGGCTTTAAGTTTTTAAGTTTTTATAGGATCACCTATTCACCCCCCTCTAGGTGCTCTCAATTGGTATCGGAGCCATTCTCTTCAAGAAAGGGACTAATCGCCCGAAGAGATGGATCCTAAGGGAAAGGGGATGGTGGTCAACGACAATGAGAAGGAGTCCATCTTCAACGAGCCAAGGGACGACAAAGCCAATGACTCCGGCTCGAGTCAAAAGAAGAAGGATGGAAAGAAGAAGAGGCGCATCAAGAAGATTGTCTACTACGACAGCGATGAATCTTCCTCTTCTCAAAAGGACGACGAATACGAGGAGAAAAAGAAAACAGTTAACTCGAACTTTTCTTTCGATTATTCTCGTATTCCGCATAATTCCAATGCTCATTTGCTTTCCATTCCACTTGGTAAACCTCCACACTTTGATGGAGAGGACTACGGATTTTGGAGTCACAAAATGCGTAGCCACTTGTTCTCTCTTCATCCAAGTATATGGGAGATAGTAGAAAATGGAATGCGATTTGATAGTTCGGATAACTCCATGTTTATCAATGAACAAATCCATAAAAATGCACAAGCTACTACTGTTCTTTTAGCATCCTTGTGCAGGGAAGAATACAATAAGGTGAGTGGCTTGGACAACGCCAAGCAGATTTGGGACACCCTCAAGATCTCGCATGAGGGGAACGACGCCACCATGCTCACCAAGATGGAGTTGGTGGAAGGCGAACTAGGAAGGTTCGCGATGATCATGGGAGAGGAGCCAACTCAAACGCACAATAGGCTCAAGACCCTGGTCAACAAGATAAGAAGCTATGGAAGCACGAGATGGACGGACCACGACGTCGTCCGACTTATGCTAAGGTCCTTCACTATCCTTGATCCTCATCTTGTAAACTCTATTCGTGAGAATCCTAGGTACATCAAGATGACGCCTGAGGAAATACTCGGAAAGTTTGTAAGCGGGCGAATGATGATCAAGGAGACAAGATATGTTGATGAGGCGTTGAATGGCCCAATCCACGAGCCTCAAACTGTTGCTCTCAAAGCAACAAGTAGCAGGGAGGCGCTACCTAGCAAGGTGGCGCAAGTTGAGGCGGCCGAGCTTAATGAGGATGAAATGGCCCTCATCATCAAGCGCTTCAAGACGGCGCTCAAAGGTCGCAAGGAGCATCCCAACAAGAGCAAGACGAAGGGAAAGCGCTCCTGCTTCAAGTGTGGTAAGATTGGTCACTTTATTGCTAACTGTCCCGATAATGATAGTGACCAGGAACAAGGAAAGAGCGGCAAGTGGGAAAAGAAGAAGACCTACAAAAACACGAAGGGCGAGGCACACCTTGGAAAGGAGTGGGATTCGGATTGCTCCTCGTCCGACTCCGACAACGAAGGACTCGCCGCCTCAGCCTTCAACAAGTCGGCTCTCTTTCCCAACGAGCATCACACCTGCCTCATGGCAAAGGAGAAAAAGGTAAGTACTCGAAGTACCATTACATATGTTTCTTCAAGTGATGATGAGTCTAGTGATGATGAAGTAGACTACGCTAGCTTATTCAAAGGCTTAGATAGAACCAAAATTGATAAGATCAATGAATTAATTGATGCTTTGAATGAGAAGAATAGATTGTTAGAGAAACAAGAGGATCTTTTATATGAAGAGCATGATAAATTTGTTGATGCACAAAATTCTCTTGCTTTAGATGTTAAAAGAAATGAAATGCTTTCATGTGAATTATCTACATGCCATGAATCTATTTCTAGCTTAAAGAGTATTAATGATGATTTAAATACTAAGTTAGATATAGCTAATAAGTCAAGCTCTCGTATAGAACATGTTGCGATTTGCAATAGGTGTAAGGATTTTAATGTTGATGCTTGTAGTGAACACTTAATTTCCATTTCCAAATTAAATGATGAAGTGGCTATTCTTAATGCCCAACTTAAGACTAGCAAGAATGAATTTGACAAACTAAAATTTGCAAGGGATGCCTACACCATTGGTAGACACCCCTCAATTAAGGATGGGCTTGGCTTTAAAAGGGAAGCCAAGAACTTAACAAGCCAAAGGGCTCCCACTCTCACAAAGGAGAAAGGGAAGGCCCCTATGGCTAATATTGCTCAAAAGAATCATGCATTTATTTATGATAGGAAATTTTCTAGAAATGTTCATCATGATAGGAGTTGTAATGCTTATGATTCAAATGCCATGCTTGCTTCAAGTTCTTCCTCTGTGTATGGTAGAGATATGCCTAGGAGAAATGTTGTTCATGTACCTAGGAAAGCAAGTAATGAACCCTCTACAATTTACCATGCTTGCAATGCTTCTTTTACAATTTATAGGAAGAATAAGAAAGTAATTGCTAAGAAATTAGGGGCAAAATGCAAAGGAGATAAAACTTGCATTTGGGTCCCTAAGGCTATTGTTACTAACCTTGTAGGACCCAACAAGAGTTGGGTACCTAAAACCCAAGCCTAATTTGCCTTGCAGGTTTATGCATCCGGGGGCTCAAGCTGGATTATCGACAGCGGATGCACAAACCACATGACGGGAGAGAAGAAGATGTTCACCTCCTACGTCAAGAACAAAGATTCCAAAGATTCAATCATATTCGGTGACGGGAATCAAGGCAAGGTTAAAGGACTAGGAAAGATTGCTATTTCATCCGAGCACTCCATTTCTAATGTGTTTTTAGTTGAGTCGCTCGGGTATAACTTGTTGTCCGTTAGTCAACTTTGTAATATGGGTTATAATTGCTTATTCACAAATGTAGATGTGTCTGTCTTTAGAAGAAGTGATGGTTCATTAGCTTTTAAGGGTGTACTAGATGGCAAACTCTATTTAGTTAATTTTGCAAAAGAGGAGGCCGGTCTAGATGCATGCTTAATTGCTAAGACTAGCATGGGATGGCTGTGGCATCGCCGTCTAGCACATGTGGGGATGAAGAACCTTCACAAACTTCTAAAGGGAGAACATGTGTTAGGTCTAACAAATGTAACTTTCGAAAAAGATAGACCTTGTGCAGCTTGTCAAGCAGGTAAACAAGTGGGAAATGCTCATCACAGCAAGAACATGATGACCACATCAAGACCCCTGAAGCTGCTGCATATGGACCTCTTCGGACCCGTCGCCTACCTCAGCATTAGGGGAAGTAAGTATGGTCTTATTATAGTTGATGACTTTTCCCGCTTCACTTGAGTATTCTTCTTGCAGGATAAAACAGAAACCTAAGGGACCCTTAAACGCTTCCTAAGGAGAGCTCAAAATGAGTTTGAGCTCAAGGTAAAGAAGATAAGGAGCGACAATGGGTCCGAGTTCAAGAACCTTCAAGTGGAGGAGTACCTTGAGGAGGAAGGAATCAAGCACGAGTTCTCCGCTCCCTACACACCACAGCGAAACGGTGTGGTAGAGAGGAAGAACAGGACGCTCATAGACATGGCAAGGACGATGCTTGGAGAGTTCAAGACGCCCGAGCGGTTTTGGTCGAAAGCCGTGAACACGGCTTGCCACGCCATAAACCGGGTATACCTTCATCGCCTCCTCAAGAAGACGTCGTACGAACTTCTAACCGGTAACAAACCCAACGTTTCATACTTTTGTGTATTTGGGAGTAAATGTTATATTCTAGTGAAGAAAGGTAGGAATTCTAAATTTGCTCCCAAAGCTTTAGAAGGGTTTTTGTTAGGTTATGATTCAAATACAAAGGCGTATAGAGTCTTCAACAAATCATCGGGTTTGGTTGAAGTCTCGAGCGACGTTGTATTTGATGAGACTAATGGCTCTCCAAGAGAGCAAGTTGATCTTGATGATGTAGATGAAGAAGATGTTCCAACGGCCGCAATACGCACCATGGCGATTGGAGATGTGCGACCACAGGAACAAAAGGAGCAAGATCAACCTTCTTCCTCAACAATGGTGCATCCCCCAACTCAAACTGATGAACAGGTTCATCAAGAGGAGGCGTGTGATCTAGGGGGAGCACAAGATAATGATGTTATGGAGGAAGAAGCACCACATGCCTCTCCAACTCAAGTCCGAGCGACGATTCAAAGGAATCACCCCGTCGACCAAATATTGGGCGATATAAGCAAGGGAGTAACTACTCGCTCTAGATTAGTTAATTTTTGTGAGCATTACTCTTTTGTCTCTTCTCTTGAGCCTTTCAGGGTAGAAGAGGCCTTGCTAGATCCGGACTGGGTGTTGGCCATGCAGGAAGAACTCAACAACTTCAAGCGAAATGAAGTTTGGACACTGGTGCCTCGTCCCAAGCAAAACGTTGTGGGAACCAAGTGGGTGTTCCGCAACAAACAAGACGAGCACGGGGTGGTGACAAGGAACAAGGCATGACTTGTGGCAAAAGGTTATGCCCAAGTCGCAGGTTTGGACTTTGAGGAGACTTTTGCTCCTGTGGCTAGGCTAGAGTCTATTCGTATTTTGTTAGCCTATGCCGCTCACCATTCTTTCAGGTTGTTCCAAATGGATGTGAAGAGCGCTTTCCTCAATAGGCCAATCAAGGAGGAGGTGTACGTAGAACAAGGCCTGTTTGGTTCGGTCAAAAAATTCAAAAAAATCGGGAAGATAATTAAAAAAATTGTTTAAGTGTTTTCAGGAATTTTAGAGATCCTTTGTGAATTTCTCTAGGACACAATACAACTCTGTTTCAAGTGAAATTTTGTGTGCTTCCATCAATTGTGATTTTGGATCAGTGATAAAAAATTCAGAATATTTCGAGCTCGTTTGCTGGTACTCCTTTGGAAACACGCCTTTGATTTCTACTAGTGCTGAAAAATCTGCGCTATTTACAGAACTGCCATTCTGCTAGTTTGTTCCTTTTATCTTGTTGTGCTTCGATAGGACATGTTTTAGCCAGCAATTGTGACTTCTGCTTTGGACACTTATTGAACTTCGCTAATCTGCACTCGATTTTGTTCCACATTCACATACATATTGTGCCTGTCCTACAGCTCCACATACTATATCTTCTGATCAATACAGATTTGACCTTGCAATCATGGTTTCACTACCTCTTGGTAAGTATCACGAACCAACCTCCGATTGTACCATTCTTTGCTTGTATTTCGTCAGACACTTGTAAGACCTTGGTAAGATACATTAGAGCGTGTTCCTGTGTTCCACCCGAGAGGAGCGTGTAGTGAGATTATTAGGGATAACCTTCACCGTTTGTTCCATGTTTTTGTGTTTCGATGGCAGGCGACGACGAAGAAGAAAGGATCCCTACAGACTTTGATGAATGTGTTAGCCGCCAAGATCTTGAGGCAAACAACAAGCTCCTGAAGGAGCAAATGGAGGAGACGGTCCACAAGTCAGTGCATGATGCCTTCATTAACATGGACCTTGGCAGGACTTACGAGAGGCTAGATCGACGATTGTCCTAGATCATCGACAGACTTGCTGTGTTGGAGACACAACAACAAGCACCGCCACCACCTCCTCGTCCACGTCTTCCCGATGATGCGGTGATTGATGAAGAAGGTAATTATGATGAAGCGGCCACCAGAGATTTGCGCCTCCGTCGTCGTCTTCATCAAAACACAGAAGGTATGCCACACCGCCAGCAAGGTAATAACAATCGTGCTCCTGACGACCCTTATGCTAAGATTAAATTTTCTATACCATCTTTTTCGGGTCATTATGATGCTGAGGGATATCTTGATTGGGAGATGACGATAGAACAGAAATTTGCTGCCCACCTTGTACCTGAACGACATCAAGTTAGAGAAGCCACTAGTGAATTTAAAGATTTTGCTATTATTTGGTGGACTGGTCTAGTTGGGGATGGTAGAGCACCTACGACTTGGGAAGATCTTAAGGTAGCTATGCGCGATAGATTTGTTCCCCCATCTTATCATAGTGAATTGCGTAAGAAATTGATGTGTTTAGAGCAAGGGGATAAATCTGTTCAAGATTATTATGCTGAGCTTCAGAAGGGATTGCAGCGTTGTGGGATAGTAGAGGGACATGAGGACGCTCTTTGCCGTTTTTATTCAGGTTTGCGGCGTGACATTCAGGACATTGTGGATTACAAAGATTTTAACACTGTCAACAAGTTATTCCAGTTTGCTATGCTTGCAGAGAAAGAATTGCAGGGACGCCAACATCGACCTAGGACTACTTTTGGCGCCTCCTCTACATCACGGACGCACACACCTGCCTCGAGTCATACACCTTCGACCACTACAGCGCCCACGCGACCTCCCTCGACACCTTCTGCACATGTTGGTAAACTTCCTTTGCAGGTACCCGCCAAGAAACAGAATTCACCAGCACCTGCAGCACCTGCAGCACCTTCCAGTGGTCGTTCTTCGGGTATTGTTTGCCACCGCTGTCATGGTATTGGTCACGTGAAGAAGGATTGCCCGAGTCAGCGAACATACATTGCTACGGATGATGGCTACATTAGTGCTTGCGACGGTGAGGATGACGATGATGACACCAGTGATGTTGCTGCTAATGATGATGCTATGCTTGGTGCTGATGCTACGGTGAACCTTCGAAGCATCATGGTGCAGCGTGTTCTTAGTGCTCAGCCAGAATCATCAGAGAAGCAACAACGCCATAATTTGTTCCAGACTTTCTTCGCCATCGAGAATCGACGTGCACGTGTTATTATTGATGGTGGAAGCTGCAATAATTTGGTGAGTTCAGATTTGGTCAAGAAGCTTGGCTTGACCACACGTCCACGGCCACATCCATACCACATTCAGCGGATCAATGATTCAGGCAAGGTTAAGGTAACACACATGGTACGAGTGCATTTCTCCATTGGTATGTATTCTGATTATGCGGATTGCGATGTAGTACCTATGGAAGCTTGTTCTCTTTTGTTGGGTAGACCTTGGGAATATGATACTGATGCACGTCACCATGGTAGGAGTAATACATACACTTTTAGGCATAAAGATTAAAACATTACTTTGCTACCTTTGACTCTTGCTGAAATTGTACAAGCTGATAAAGATAGAGCTGCAAATACCCATAAGGAACCAACTAATGAGACAGAAATTCAGCAACAAATTAAATTGAAAGCTCCTGTCATGCTTGCTACTAAATCTGATCTTCTTGAAACTCATGCTACTAATGCTTGTTGCTATGCCTTGGTTTGCAAAGATGCTTTCTTTTCTATTGATGATATTGCTAGCACTTTGCCTGCATCTGTGACTAACCTTTTGCAGCAGTTCCGAGATGTTTTTCCCTCTGAGTTACCTCCAGGACTTCCTCCCATTCATGGGATTGAGCACCAAATTGATTTGATTCCTGGAGCGAGCTTGCCCAACCGTGCTGCATATCGAGCAAATCCTGAGGAGACTAAGGAGATTCAGCGCCAAGTCCAAGACCTTTTGGACCGCGGGTATGTACGTGAGAGCCTTAGTCCTTGTTCTGTTCCTGTCATTTTGGTTCCAAAGAAAGATGGTAGTTGGCGCATGTGTGTAGATTGTAGAGCCATTAATAACATCACTATCCGGTACCGTCATCCTATTCCTCGATTAGATGATATGCGCAGTGGATACCACCAAATTAGAATGAAATTAGGCGATGAATGGAAAACTGCTTTTAAAACTAAGTTCGGCTTGTATGAGTGGTTAGTGATGCCTTTTGGATTAACTAATGCCCCTAGTACTTTTATGCGTTTGATGAACGAGGTTTTGCGCCCATTTATTGGAAAATTTGTGGTGGTTTATTTTGATGATATCTTGATCTACAACACTTGTTTATCTGAACATCTTGACCATCTACGTGCTGTTTTTTATGCTTTGCGCGCCGCGCGCTTATTTGCTAACCTTGACAAATGCACCTTTTGCACCGCACGCGTATCGTTTCTTGGCTATGTTGTCACTACACAGGGTATTGAGGTTGATGAGGCCAAGGTGCATGCTATTCAGAGTTGGCCAACGCCATCGACGGTGACACAAGTACGGAGTTTTCTTGGACTTGCAGGATTTTATCGTCGTTTCGTGAAGGATTTCAGCACCATCGCTGCCCCATTACATGAGTTGACCAAGAAGGGTGTTTCATTTAATTAGGGGCAGTCACAAGAGGATTCTTTTGCTCTTTTAAAAGAGAAGCTTACTCACGCGCCACTACTCCAACTTCCTGACTTTGGTAAGACTTTTGAACTCGAATGTGAAGCAAGTGGAGTTGGCATTGGTGCTGTTTTGATGCAAGGAGGTAAACCCGTTGCATATTTTAGTGAAAAATTGAATGGTCCTGTTCTTAATTATTCTACTTATGATAAAGAATTATATGCTCTCATACGATCTTTGCAAACATGGAAACATTATTTGTGGTCTAAGGAATTTGTTATTCATTCTGATCATGAGTCACTTAAGCATCTTCGTAGTCAAACAAATCTGAACCGTAGACATGCCAAGTGGGTAGAATTTCTTAAAACTTTTCCTTACATCATTAAATATAAAAAGGGGAATGATAATGTGATTGCCGATGCTTTGTCTAGACGCTATGCTATGTTGTCTCAACTTGATTGTCGTATTTTTGGACTTGAAACAATTAAGGGACAATATGCTTTTGATGATGATTTTGTAGGATTACGGGGATGCTACACTAGCGCAAAACAAAATTTTCAACCCCATAATACCAAGAACTACTGCGGTTATAGGTCATGGAATTACCACTAGACGCGCAGAGCAGCGGAAGACGTCTCGATGTAGACGAACGCGTCGAGCAGTGCCGTGCAGTCGCCGGCGTCCTTCACGTCCTCTCACGGTTCGTCCAAGTGCTCCAGATGCAGCACCTCCGAGGTATCCACACGTACAGGGAGGAAGCGCCGCGTACCGAACTGCTAGGTTCGCGACGGCGGCTTGGCAAGGGCGAGAGGCGAGCGGCGGCTGCTGGTTTGCAGGTGGCGAATTAGGTTATCTCTTAACCGCGCCCCCGCCCCTCATTATATAGGCGTTATGGTGGGCTTCTGATGCCGAGGTCCATCATTAACCCTAAAGCCCAGTCTAATTTCGGATCTAATCCGAATTAGGCTTCCTTCCCCTTAAGTGTGTGACCCTATAGGTTCACGTACAAATAGACATAGCCCGAGTACTCTTACTTGGTCCAATAATTGACAGCGACCTCTAGCAAGACATGTCAACTCCTATGTGTACGTAAAGATCATATCAGACGAACCATTGCGACATTACATACATGCTGTTCCCTTTGTCTCACGATATTTGGTCTGGCTCTAAGCTGACCTCTCTTTCTCGATACTGTGAATTGGAATCCTTTCAATGGTTAACTCTTAACCCTAGCACGGCCATGCATTTCTTGATCCAATCACTCGAGGGGCCCAGAGATATCTCTCTCACAAAGAGAGGGACAAATTCCATCTTGACTGACCATGCCTCAAAGCATGCTTCCTGACAAACCCAAAACTACCTTTATAACTACCCAGTTACGGGATAGCGTTTGATAGTCCCTAAGTAAGTCAATTCACATCTTGAGAACATGCGACAATCTCAGGTCTAAGGATACAGTATTCATGTTGCAAGAAGAGAACTATATTACAATATCTCACGTTGGGTCGGTCCAGACTCATGTCATACATGCGCCCACATTATTAGTTTAACATCTCCATGTTCATGACTTGTGAAATGTAGTCATCAACTAATACATATGCTAGTCATCGACTCTGACTAGGGACATCATTTAGAATAACCATATAAGTAAAGAATCTCATAAACAATTCACATAATTGCTAATCAATACAAGGTGCCTTCCATGGATATTCAATTAAGCAATATATATATCATGGATACAAAGAAATATGCTCATCTCTATGATTATCTCTAGGGCATATTTCTAACAGTCTCCCACTTGCACTAGAGTTAATCTAGAAGATATCTAATACCCATAGATCTCACGTGTGCCTCATGCTTAGGTTGTGGAAGAGGTTTTGTCAAAGGATCAGCAACATTCAAATCCGTATGTATTTTGCATATCTTTATCTCACCCCGCCAAATGAATTCCCGTATGAGGTGAAACTTCCGCAGTACGTGTTTGTTTTTCTGGTGGTTCCTTGGCTCCTTAGCTTGCGTAATAGCCCCATTGTTGTCACAGTAGAGGTTCAATGGGCTAGATGCATTAGGAAACACACCAAGCTCGATGAGGAACTTTCTTATCCAAACACCTTCCTTCGCAGATTCAGAAGCTGCAATGTACTCGGCTTCTGTTGTAGAATCAGTCACAGTCTCCTGTTTGGAACTCTTCGAACTAACAGCACCACCATTTATTGTAAACACAAAACCTGATTGCGATTTTAACTCGTCTGGGTCAGTTTGGAAGCTAGCATCGGTGTAACCAGTTACAACGAGCTCCTCCTTACCCCCATATACCAGGAACATATCTTTAGTCCTTCTTAAGTACTTAAGAATGCCTTTTACCGCTGTCCAGTAAACCTCACCTGGATCAGCCTGGTATCTACTCGTAGCACTTATAGCGTATGAAACATCTGGGCGTGTACTTATCATGGCATACATGATTGAACCAATTGCTGAGGCGTATGGTACCTTACTCATGCGCTCCCGCTCATTAGCCGTTGTAGGACATTGCATCTGGCTAAGGTGTTTACCAAGTGACATTGGTATGAACCCTTTCTTGGACTGTTCCATGTTGAACTGTTTCAAAACCTTGTCAATGTACGTATCTTGACTTAATCCTATAAGCCTCTTCGACCTATCTCTATAGATCCTTATGCCCAAAATATATGATGCTTCCCCTAAGTCCTTCATAGAAAGACTCTTTTTCAGTGAAGCCTTGACGGACTCCAGCATAGGAATGTCATTCCCAATCAATAATATGTCATCCACATACAAGATCAGAAATACAACAGCGCTCCCACTTTCCTTCTTGTAAACACAAGCTTCTTCTTCATTCTGATGAAAACCAAGCCCTTTGATCACTTCATCAAAACGAATGTTCCAACTCCGAGATGCTTGCTTCAACCCATAAATGAATTTCTGAAGTTTGCATATCTTTCCAGCATTGATCGGATCGACAAAACCCTCGGGCTGTATCATATACACGTCCTCATCTAGGTTTCCATTAAGGAAAGCTGTTTTGACATCCATCTGCCAAATCTCATAATCGAAATATGCGGCAATAGCTAGAATGATCCGAATAGATTTAAGCATCGCTACTGGCGAGAATGTCTCATCATAGTCAACTCCTTGAACTTGTCGAAAACCCTTTGCAACAAGTCGAGCCTTATAGATGTGAACATTTCCATCCATGTCTTTCTTCTTCTTATAGATCCATTTGCATTCTATAGGTCTAACACCATCAGGCGGGTCAACCAAGTTCCAAACTTGATTTTCTCCCATGGAATCTATCTCGGATCTCATGGCGACATGCCATTTCTCGGAATCTGGGTCCATCATCGCTTCTGAATATGTTGCAGGTTCGTCGTTGTCTAACAACAACACTTCCCCATTGCCCAACAATAGCACTTCTCCTCGTGCCTCGTGAAGCCTTGCTGACCTTCGTGGTTGTGGTGGTGTTTCTCTTGCCATAGACGTCTCAACTTGTTCTGCTACATTAGCATCACTTGTTGAATCTTGTCCCACTGGCTCATCCTGAACTTCTTCAAGATACACCTTTTGTTTACTTTTCTCTCTTTTGAGAAACTCTTTCTCTAAGAACACACCGTTCCGGGCGACAAACACTTTTCCCTCTGACCGGTGGTAAAAGTAATATCCTAAAGTTTCCTTTGGATATCCCACGAACATGCACTTGTCCGATTTTGGAGTGAGTTTATCCGACTGTAGTCGCTTGACGTAAACCTCACAACCCCAAATCTTCAGAAAAGACAAACTGGGAGTCTTCCCAGTCCACATCTCATATGGTGTCTTAACTACGGACTTAGACGGTACCCTATTTAGTGTGAAAGCTGCTGTTTCTAGAGCGTATCCCCAAAACGACAAAGGTAGGTCCGACTGGCTCATCATTGATCGAACCATATCCAATAAAGTCCGATTACGTCACTCAGACACGCCATTCCTCTGAGGCGTTCCAGGCGGCGTAAGCTGTGGAACAATTCCACAACTCTTTAGATGATTGCTAAACTCATGACTCAAATATTCACCACCACGATCTGATCGCAGTGCTTTAATTTTCTTGCCACGCTGATTTTCTACTTCATTCTGAAACTCTTTGAACTTTTCTAAGGATTCAGACTTGTGTTTCATTAAGTAGACATACCCATATCTACTAAAATCATCAGTGAAGGTTATGAAGTATTGGAATCCTCCCCTAGCTGTCGTACTCATTGGTCCGCACACATCAGTATGTATGAGTTCCAATAATTCTAATGTCCTCTCCGGTAAACCCGTGAAAGGCGCCTTGGTCATCTTACCAAGTAAGCAAGCTTCACATGTCTCGTATGATTCAAAATCAAACGAAGTTAAAAGCCCATCAGAATGAAGCTTCTTCATGCGATTCTCACTTATATGACCCAAACGACAGTGCCACATGTAGGTAGGACTTAAATCATTAGGCCGAGGCCTTTTAGCACTAATATTACAGATAGGTGCATCATCAAGATTTAAAATGAATAACCCATTCATAATGGATGCAAAAGCCACAAACATGCCATTCTTAGAGATCACACAACCATTGTTTTCACTCGCAAATGAATAACCATCCTTCATCAAACATGAAGGAGACATAATGTTTCGACTCATACTAGGAACTAGATAACAATTATTTAACTCCAAAATAAATCCTGATGGGAGGTGGAGTTGCATCGTCCCGACGGTCAACGCAGCAACTCTTGCATTATTGCCTACCCGGAAATCAACTTCTCCTCTTTTCACGCTTCTACTTCTTATCATTCCCTGCATCGAATTGCAAATATGGGCAACCGATCCAGTATCAAATACCCAAGAATTAATATAAGAATCAGCAAGAAAAATTTCTGTAATGTGAATAGCAAGTGTACCTGCTGCGGCTGTACCCTTACCGCCACGATCCTTAATAGAGGCCAAGTACTGCTTGCAATTCCTTTTCCAGTGACCAAGTTCTTTGCAATAAAAACACTCTGCATCTGCAGCTGGTCCAGCCTTGGGCTTTTGATTTGGCTTGGATACTGTATCCTTTGCCTTGCCCTTCTTCTTTTGAGTTTTACCCTTCTTCTTAAAGTTGGGTTTGTTTTGGACCGCCATCACATGGCCGCTGCTGCCAGCGCTTTTCTTTATGTCCCCCTCTGCAGTTTTCAGCATGCCACATAGTTCATTGAGGCCCCTCTCCGCCCCATGCATATGGTAGTTCGTGATGAAGTTTCCATAGCTGGGCGGAAGAGATGCCAAAATGAAGTCAGTGGCCAACTCTTGGCTTATTGGGAAGCCTAGCTTCTCCAACCTCTGACTGTAACCAACCATTTTGATTACGTGTGGCCCAACTGTTGTGCCTTCTGCTAGCTTGCATTCCAGAAAGGCTTTGGACACATTGAACCTTTCAGTCCTAGCCTGAGTCTAGAACATATCCTTGAGCGCCACGATCATATCGTGTACCTCATGGTTTGTCTCAAACTGCATCTGCAGCTCAGGCTCCATGCAAGCAAGCATTAGGCAACTCACTTCAAGATTAGTATCCATTGCTTTCTTGTAAGCGGTTTTAGCTGCAGCAGTTGCATTTTCACCAGGATCCTCTGGTAGTGGGGTGTCTAGAACGTCTTCCTTTTTTCAGCCCTGAGAACAATTCTCAGGTTACAGATCCAATCCGTATAGTTTGTTCCATTTAACTTATCCTTTTCAAGAATTGATCGCAAAGTAAATGTTGGTGTGCTAGGTGCCATTTATCTACAACAAAATAATGCAAAATACTAAGACAAAAATATCCATGACAGAGTAAATCATATTAAACATTTAATAGTCTACTCCCACTAAAATCAATATCCCTCGATTGATACTTAGTGATTCAGAACCCACAACTAACAAGTCTTCTAGTGAGCTTTAGCATCACCGCTAGAAGACAAGGTAGATCGGTAAGCAACTCCTTGCTAATCATATCATATATATGACTCCTGTTGTTGGGTGACATCTCTATGTCTCGGCTCCCAACCTTATGCCTCAAAGTCCTTAACCATTAAGCTGACTTTGTTTAAGTTAACCAACCCTTTCTGCAGTTCGTATCCGATACAAACCTATCTAGTCAAGGAAAACTGGTGGCACCCTAATTTCATAGACCCACCACCAATTGTACAAGACTTATGATAGTGCAAGGTTTGGAGAGGCATTAAAGCTTAAACATTTATGAGGGATCGTCCTACTTATAACATCGCACACAAGGACATATATGCAATATAAACAAGTAGAACAATAAGAATGGCATTCACACAACAGTTGTGATTCGGTATGGCTTGCTGTCACATGGTGATCCCCATCTCCAATAATCTGTCCATCACGATGATCTCCATCTCCATGATATAGGTATGCCATCCTCCAGGTGATGAGTCCTTCAAGACCTATCTAACGTATGCTGGTAAACAAATTACATATACGCTTTGGATCATCACATGTTGACACGCAGGTCATTACATTAAATTTGGACAATACATGTGGCTCCAGCCATATTGCCCTGGTCACGACACGCAGGTCATGAATAATTTATTAACATGCATCATATACACAATAGCCATACCGATCACAAGATGTCCTGCAAAAACAGGATTCCATGCATCGTATGTATGGAAATTCCACTGGAAATCTCATGCGGTTGATCAAATCAACCCAAATCCGAGACTTTCGACCCGAAGAAGATTACACTCATGACGTTGATCTGTTACGTCAATCTGCTGGTTGTGTACGCAGTTAGCCCCGATGGTGATTCCAGCCGGTAGGGGCAAGTCGCGCATACAACAGAGAAGGACGAACTGATCTCTCCAGTCATATCCGATGTAATCTACTTCAACCCTTTATTACCAATTGATCTAATCAAACCGTGCATCAAGTAGATCCATCTCATGAACCTAGATCCAGACCTAAAACTACGCAGAACTTGCTTTGATACCACTGTAGGATTACGGGGATGCTACACTAGCGCAAAACAAAATTTTCAACCCCATAATACCAAGAACTACTGCGGTTATAGGTCATGGAATTACCACTAGACGCGCAGAGCAGCGGAAGACGTCTCAATGTAGACGAACGCGTCGAGCAGTGCCGTGCAGTCGCCGGCGTCCTTCACGTCCTCGCACGATTCGTCCAAGTGCTCCAGATGCAGCACCTCCGAGGTATCCACACGTACAGGGAGGAAGCGCTGCGTACCGAACTGCTAGGTTCGCGACGGCGGCTTGGCAAGGGCGAGAGGCGAGCGGCGGCTGCTGGTTTGCAGGTGGCGAATTAGGTTATCTCTTAACCGCGCCCCCGCCCCTCATTATATAGGCGTTATGGTGGGCTTCTGACGCCGAGGCCCATCATTAACCCTAAAGCCCAGTCTAATTTCGGATCTAATCCGAATTAGGCTTCCTTCCCCTTAAGTGTGTGACCCTATAGGTTCACGTACAAATAGACATAGCCCGAGTACTCTTACTTGGTCCAATAATTGACAGCGGCCTCTAGCAAGACATGTCAACTCCTATGTGTACGTAAAGATCATATCAGACGAACCATTGCGACATTACGTACATGCTGTTCCCTTTGTCTCACGATATTTGGTCTGGCTCTAAGCTGACCTCTCTTTCTCGATATTGTGAATTGGAATCCTTTCAATGGTTAACTCTTAACCCTAGCACGGCCATGCATTTCTTGATCCAATCACTCGAGGGGCCCAGAGATATCTCTCTCACAAAGAGAGGGACAAATTCCATCTTGACTGACCATGCCTCAAAGCATGCTTCCTGACAAACCCAAAACTACCTTTATAACTACCCAGTTACGGGATAGCGTTTGATAGTCCCTAAGTAAGTCAATTCACATCTTGAGAACATGCGACAATCTCAGGTCTAAGGATACATTATTCATGTTGCAAGAAGAGAACTATATTACAATATCTCACGTTGGGTCGGTCCAGACTCATGTCATACATGCGCCCACATTATTAGTTTAACATCTCCATGTTCATGACTTATGAAATGTAGTCATCAACTAATACATATGCTAGTCATCGACTCTGACTAGGGACATCATTTAGAATAACCATATAAGTAAAGAATCTCACAAACAATTCACATAATTGCTAATCAATACAAGGTGCCTTCCATGGATATTCAATTAAGCAATATATATATCATGGATACAAAGAAATATGCTCATCTCTATGATTATCTCTAGGGCATATTTCTAACAGATTTTAAAGAGGTTGCATTCAATTGTAAAGAGGGCCATACATGGAATAAATTTGTGCTAAATGATGGATACTTGTTTAGAGCTAACCGCCTATGCATTCCAGTTGGTTCGGTTCGTCTTTTGTTGTTGCAGGAAGCGCATGGTGGTGGTTTAATGGGTCACTTCGGTGCCAAGAAGACGGAGGTTGTGCTGTCCACACACTTCTTTTGGCCTCGAATGCGGCGTGATGTTGAGCGCTTTGTAGCAAGATGCACGACATGTCAAAAAGCTAAGTCTCGATTGAACCCACATGGTTTGTATATGCCTCTTCCTATTCCTTCAGTTCCGTGGGCGGATATTTCTATGGATTTTGTTTTGGGATTGCCTAGGACGAAGAGGGGGAGCGATAGTGTTTTTGTTGTGGTTGATCGTTTCTCTAAGATGGCACATTTTATACCTTGTCACAAAACGGATGATGCCATTCATATTGCTAACCTGTTTTTCAAAGAGATTGTTCGTTTGCATGGTATGCCTTCTACTATTGTTTCAGATCGTGATGTAAAATTCTTGAGTCATTTTTGGCGTACTCTATGGAACAAATTGGGGACAAAATTGCTGTTTTCTACTACTTGTCATCCCCAAACTGATGGACAAACAGAAGTTGTGAATAGAACATTGTCTGCAATGCTGCGAGCAATATTGAAGAAAAACTTGAAAATGTGGGAAGAGTGTTTGCCGCATGTGGAGTTTGCATATAATCGGGCGGAACACTCCACCACCAAGGTAAGTCCTTTTCAGGTAGTGTATGGTTTTAACCCTCGTGCTCCTATTGATCTTTTGCCTCTACCTACTACCGAGCAAGTACGTATTGATGCTAAGGAGCGTGCTGACTTTATTTTGAAACTTCATGCTTCAACTAAAGCAAACATTGAAAAGATGACTGAAAAATATAGAATTGCTGGTAGTCAAGGTAGAAAACAAGTTAAGCTTGAAGTGGGTGATTTAGTGTGGTTGCACTTGAGAAAAGATAGATTTCCAGAGTTAAGAAAGTCTAAATTGATGCCACGTGGTGCTGGTCCATATAAGATTTTGGAAAAAATAAATGATAATGCATATAAACTTGAGTTGCCTCCCGAGTTCTGGGTTAGTCCTACATTTAACATTGCAGATTTGAAACCGTATTTGGGGGAAGAAGATGAGCTTGAGTCGAGGATGACTCCACTTCAAGAGGGGGAGGATGATGAGGACATCACTTCTATACATACAATAAATGGACCGATAACACGGTCGCATGCACGACAGCTAATTCTCCAGGTACGTTCTACCCTAGTCAATTGTGTTTCAGAGCTTACGCTTGGGGCCATGGATGTTTTAATGATTAGGAACCTTGGAGAGGACCAGCAAGGACTTTGGAAAGGCCTAGTTGTTGAGGAGGAGCAGCAAGGGCGCCCACAACAGGAAGGAGATCAAGTCCGACTCAGCTGCGACTCCATCTCGGGTTCCAGGACCAGTCTGCACTAAAATGGACGCCCAAGATGCATCCGGACTCCGATTGTGACGGACTTGATATGGTTGGAAAGATAAGAAGATTATCTAACCAACCCAACTGGTTCCACCATAAAATTCGGCCGGAGTCAACGGGAATCGTCGAAACAAGTCAGCGTTCAGATTCTGTTTTGGTGCTGCGACACTGTCTGTTGGGCCGTTGGGCCGTGTATCGCGTCGGAGCCCATTAGGGGCGCGTCCAGGGGTCACGCACGCCCTAATACTCTATTTATTCAGCAGCCGCCGCCACATTAGGGTGGGGTTTTGCTTAAGTTTAGATCTATCGAGAACAACCACCGTCGATCGGTTTGTGAGACCCCAACTTGTGAGCTTAATCATTCATCCGCAATATTCTAGATTGTGTTCTTTCTTGTTCTTGCTTGTGTCTTCGATTCTCGGGCAGGAATTAGCCCTCGTGGCGAGGTCAATCACGCAGTGCACGATTGATAACCAGAGGAGAAGTGGTGCTGCGATTGCGGGGTTCTAGTCGTGTTGATTAGAAGCCGGATCGTTTGTGTGACATCTCCACCAAATCGATAGTTATCTTCACATGACGGAAGATCGGGCACCCCCGTTCCTATCACCCCCCCTCTCCCTTTGTTGGCCGTCGCCCCCTCTCCCTCTCCTTCTCCCCAAGTGATTGCAGCCACCACCCCCTCAACCTTAGCCGCCCCCATCTCCTCCTCTCCAAGGTGCAGCCCTCCCCGCTTGGTTCTCCGTCGTGTGGGTGCGAGCCCTCCATTGGAGTTGGAGGGAGGAAGAAGGAAGAAAGGAAGGAGGAAAGGAAGAACCCAAGGTGATTTTGTGATCATCTTTTTGTATTTGTGCTGCAATCCAATTGGTTACATGTTTACCTATGCGAATCGGTAGAGGTGCTGTCCAGAATTTTTGTGGGTGGGCAAACATCAGTAGTATTATCTACTTCTGGGGATTTTTCGTGGGTAATTAGTGGTAATCAGTATTAGAATCATGTAGAGCTTTGTCATACCTTTCCAATGAGTACTTATGCGCTCGATTCGGAGTTATATTTGACGAGATATCGTTGTTTGAACCCGGCTAGGTTGCTGTCCAAAAATAGATTGTAGGGTGTATCTTGTGGACGGTTTTGGGCTAATTAGATGTTAGAATTTAGTTATCATTTGAATACAAAACTTGTGGGGAATTTTATGTAGATGCTTCTGGAGTTTTTGTTTGTTACCACTGCTGTCATAATTTTAAAGATATGAAATTGTCAAGCAGCGCCGATGCAGTTGGTGGGTGATGGGGTGTTAAGTCGCTCGCGACGGGTTCAGAATTGTGCGTAGGTGCGACGTCGTTTATGAGCGTTTGTTATGTCGATTTGTGCACTAAGTTGTATGTCAAAAACAGGTGGTGGGCTTCCGGATCGCACTTAGGGCTTTGTCCAAATTCCCCGGTGAAGGCAAGTAAAATAGTGATGGTTTATCCTGTTGGATGATTAATGTGTCCTATACTCGATTATATTTATGTCAATTGTTTTCATCCTCATATTCCTTGTTGGGTACCGTTGCTTGAAGATATTCATGTTCTATTAATTACATATGTTGAGGGTGTGGTTTGATCAAGTTACACATGTTGATTATTATTTGGAAGGGGTGGAAGTATATGTTTAACACATGTTATTTTGGGTGGTCTCATGTTGTTGACATGCATAGTGCATTCATCATCCTTTGCATGGAAGTTTCATTGCAATCTTATGGTCCAACCGTACTGGTACAATAAGCATCATACGTTGCCCGAGAAGGGGTATGATGCAGCTTCATATCCTTAGAGGTATGGAGGCAGAAGTCATTACTGCATCTGTAGCCATGTGCATTCACGGGTGAAATGTGGAACCTGTTATGGTGGTGTGGTATTGTGGATCTTCACTTTGTGTTTCATCTTTGAATTGAGTAGTTGTTATCTTGTCTACTTGCTACAATTTGATATTCAATAAGAAGTTGTGAACTATGTGGTCCTTAAAACACGGTTTGTTTACATTGTCTAATTGTTGTTTGTTCTTTTTACTTGCTGAGATGTGTCATCTCACTCTTGCATTGTTTGATGCAGGCACTTGATCTTTGCTTTTGGGAAAGAAGGAAAGTAGCAGCACGGTCACTACACCCTTAAATAATTGTGCCATTGCTTAGTAATGATGTTAAACAGGGGTTCAAGTCCAGGGGATTAATATGTTCTAGCCTTCATGGTAGTCGAATTTGCTTTTGGGTTGGCTGAATTTCATTTTCTTTATTTTGGTCATGAATATTCATTACTACCTTTGCATTCTGATTATACTCTATGGATTATCTTTCTTTTACATTATGTACAAACTTTATGTTTCTCTCGTCATGCTATTTTCAAGGGAGGTGCTGCCGGATTTTTCTTTACTTTCTGTCTCCATTTCTTTTCTTATGTTGTTTAAGTTTTGTGAGAAGGGGCTTTGGTAACATTCATTGTGTGGGAGCAATGGGGTGTTACAGTTTGAGCAAGCGCGTATGGTGGTACGTGTCTGATGACTAACGATGCACGAGGAAACTTCTTCCGGCAGGTGTGGGGCGTGCTCTCTAATGATGAGACCATGAAAATCGTGGCATATATCGAAGTCGGCATGATACTGATGGTTCCAATGTAGTGGTGAAACAAATAGATTAAAACAACAAAAATTATGTATGACCAGGATCAGAAATGGATTATGAAACATTTTTTTATAAAAGTATAACATATATTTTGTAAATAAGTTATCGTGGTATTATATGTCCCCGTTGCAACGTACGGTCACTCACCAAGTTAGTCATTACGACTGTACCACTGGATCTGAAAACGTGCACACAGACGAGGCAGGCTGACCACAACCTCCATACTACCTTGCGTGGCCGGGGCAGGGGCTGGCGCCTCGGCGGCGAAGGCAGCGATGGTGAGTGCGGCCACGACAACGACGTCCGCGATCAACGTAGGTGAAAAGAATTATATTTCTGTAAATTTTTGTGATTTTATTGGGGAAAACTATGGCTGCATGCTGCCCAGTCGTCTTTTTTATAATTTAGTCCTTTTTAAGTTTTATTTTCACAAATATGCCCCTTCTGGTTTCATTCCAAAAACTAGACCCTCAGCTCGACGCCATAGACATTGGCGCCGAGCTAGTACGTCTCGACGCCAATTACTTTGGTGTGTACAACGTTCTGCGTGGCTCCAACGTGGCGTTGACGTGGCAAGAGGTCGGCGTTGTGGAACTTGGCGCTAACCTCGGCGCCATGGATCTCGGCATCGAGCTCTGTGTCTATAAATAGCGAACTTTGGCCGTCAGTTTCTCTTCTACCAAACGACCAATATCAACCTGGCGACTTTGTTCCTGTGTATCAAGGTAATTTCCTCCCTTTTATGGTCTTTTGCTATGTCTGATTATTAGGGTTATGGTTATCGTTTGTGAATCATTCTTATAATCAATTTTGATCGTCATATTATTGATTTGTAGGATGTCTAGACGTGGTAAAAGTGCTAAACAAAGGTAAGTGTTGTATTAAATGTAATAACTAATTTTTATGAGTCTTATAATACTTATTGAAATTTAGGAAGGGTCCATTGACTGGAACTGCCTTCGACCCGCTTCCTTTGCCAACTGGTGTTCCAGTGCCTATGTGTTCTTGTGGTGATCCTTGCAAGGCTGACAAGTCTGAGGACCATGACACGGTATCGACAAAGGTATTGGATGTGTGCTAACTATGCATTTGAGCCAACGATTGTTCATCGCCAGATGAAATTAATGGTGAGAATAAAATTTTAGATTGTTAACAATTTGTAATCTAAGTGTTTGCGTACTAATCATTGCATGTATTGTAGACTCCACCACCACTCTGTGATTTTGAGCAGTGGATTGACACAGAAATCTCACAGAAAGACAAGAACTGGTTGGAGAATCTTAAGAAATGGGACGCGGAGGACAAACAAAGGATAGAGAAAAGACGAGAGGAGCTTGTGAGAGCACCTAGGGGGGTGAATAGATGATCCTGTAAAATTCAACACGAAATTCCAACAAGCTTGATTAAAGAGATATTAGCGCAAGTTAATCAAGTCTATGAGGCGAGCTCTTGCGAACACAAATAATCACAGAGAGAGCAATCACAAGAGACACACGATTTTATCCTGTGGTTCGGCCAAGTAACACTTGCCTACTTCCACGTTGTGGCGTCCCAATGGACGAGGGTTGCACTCAACCCATTTCAAGTGTTCCAGTGATCAACTTGAATACCACAACTTTCTTCCTTATAGTTTTCTTCCCGTTTGCGAGGAATCTCCACAAGTTGGAGCCTCTCGCCCTTGCAATATTGATCACAAAGAAATCACGGAGTAAGGTTGGGAAGAGCAACACACACAAGACTCAAATTCGCAGCACAACCACGCACACAAGTCACGACTTGAGCTCGAAACACAACACACGGAGTTCACAACTCAAGTGGAGCTCAAATCGCTAACACAAAGAATCGAATGCGTGGAGTTGGAGTCTTAGGATGCTTAGTGAATGCTTAGCTTACTCCTCCATGCGCCTAGGGGTCCCTTTTATAGCCCCAAGGCAGCTAGGAGCCGTTGAAGACAAACTTGGAAGGCCATCCTTGCCTTCTGTCGAGTGGCACACCGGACAGTCCGGTGCGCCACCGGACAGCTACTGTAGCCTGTCCGGTGCGCGATTGCCTTCCAAATCGGGCACAGACGACCGTTGCAGCTCCGGGCCCGTTGGCGCACCAGACACTGTCCGGTGCACATCAGACAGTCCGATGCCCCCTGTCGACCGTTGGAGCTGCCACGCGTCGCGCGAAGATTGTGCGGCCGACCGTTGGCTCACCGGACAGTCTGGTGCACCACCGGACAGTCTGGTGAATTATAGCCACGTCGCCCCTTTGCTTTTTCTGAAGGCGACAAGTTCGCCGCGGATGACTCACCGGACGATCCGGTGCACCATCGGACGGTCCGGTGAATTATAGTCGTACGCCGCCGTCGAGTCCCGAGAGCGGCCTTTTCACGCGGACCAGCCTGGCGCACCGGACAGTCTAGTGTGCCAAGCCAAGCTGGAGTTGGCTACACAGAGCCAAGTCTTTTTCCAATTCTTTTCTCCCTCTTTCTAGCACTTAGACAAAATATGTTAATACTCAAAACAATGTACTAAGTCTAGAAACATACCTTTTTCTTTGATTTGCACTTCTCACTTTACTTGGCACATAAGAACTCAATTAAACATGTTGGGCACTTAATCACCAAAACATTATAGAATTTGCCCAAGGGCACATTTCCCTTTCAATCTCCCCCTTTTTGGTGATTTATGCCAACACATCAAAAAGCAATCAAAATAAGTGCAACATCAATGCAAATGAGGACCAAATCATTTTTGCACAAGATTTGACATATTTGGATCATTCTTTGCCACCACTTGGTTTGTTTTTTTGCAAATCAAATTCATTTCCCTATCTCTAAGTCAAACACACTTGTTTGGGCACATAAAGAGTTATTCCAAGAGTAAAATTGATCAAGTGCCAAAAACTCCCCCTTTTTCCCATAATCAAAATTCTCCCCCACAAGAGACCAAATTTTGCAATAAGAGTATTTTGGACAAATCAAAATTTCTAACTCTATTGTTTTCAAAATTCACAAGTGATAGCTGATCCATTTGCTTTTGCCTTAATTTCTCCCCCTTTGTCATTAAGCACCAAAACAGGGTCATTATTGGCCCTTTAACACCATTGCCTTACCAAAAATGTCAATTAAGAGCAAAAAGGCAAATAGAGCGTAAGAATGAACTTGGAATTAATTACACCAATACCGGAGTGCAGTGGAAGTCTTTGTAACGTCCAAGTCCATTTTCCCTTTCAATGCACCTTTAAGACTACATTAGGAGTGCTCAAACACACATGTTAGTCTCAAAGGGTCAAGTTGTAGCACATCTCCCCCTAAATATGTGCATCATTCACACATGGACTTGTGAGGTCCGGGGATCCCTTGCACAACTTGAGCACCATAAATAAGCAACAAATTGTATAAATGAATGAAGTAACATGATCAAAGGCATAGAACACATGTATGCTATAGATCAATACAAGTTACGCGAATCTAAGACATTTAGCTCACTACGCAACCTGCAAAAAGTTTTCTCATCCAGCAGCTTGGTAAAGATATCGGCTAGCTAGTTTTCGGTGCTAATATGGTACACCTCGATATCTCCCTTTTGCTGGTGGTCTCTCAGGAAGTGATGCCAGATGTCTATGTGCTTAGTGTGGCTATGTTCAACAGGATTGTTTGCCATGCAGATAACACTCTCATTGTCACAAAGGAGTCGGACTTTGCTCAGATTGTAGCCAAAGTCCCAGAGGGTTTGCCTCATCCAAAGTAGTCACGCGCAACACTGTCCTGCGGCAACATACTCGGCCTCAGCGGTGGATAGGGCAATAGATGTTTGTTTCTTAGAACTCCAGGACACCAGGGACCTTCCTAGAAATTGGTACGTCCCCGATGTGCTCTTTTTATCAACCTTGCACCCGGCATAATCGGAGTCTGAATATCCAATCAAGTCAAAGGTAGACTGAGAGCACCTAGAGGGGGGGGGGTGAATAGGTGATCCTGTAAAAACTTAAAACTTAACACCACAAACTTGATTAGGAGTTAGAACAATGAAATCAAGTGATTAGAGAGGAGAGCTCTTGTGAAGCACAATAGACACAGTAAGAACAAGCACAAGAGACACGAGGATTTATCCCGTGGTTCGGCCAAGTACAAAACTTGCCTACTCCACGTTGTGGCGTCCCAACGGACGAGAGTTGCACTCAACTCTTCTCAAGTGATCCAATGATCAACTTGAATACCACGGTGTTCTTCTTTACTTTACTTTTTCCCGTTTGCGAGGAATCTCCACAACTTGGAGTCTCTCGCCCTTACAATAAGAATCAAAATGAAGCACTAGAGTAAGGGAGAGAAGCAACACACTCAAATTCACAGCAAATACGCACACACAAGGCCAAGACTTGAGCTCAAAAGAATATCACGAGGTTCTCACTAGAATGGAGCTCAAATCACTAAGAATGTCGAACAAGTGCGCAAGAATGAAGTGTGAATGATCAACAATGCTCAAAGGATGCTTGGTATACTCCTCCATGCGCCTAGGGGTCCTTTTTATAGCCCCAAGGCAACTAGGAGCCGTTGAGAGCATTCTAGGAAGGCAATTCTTGCCTTCTGTCGACTGGCGCACCGGACAGTCCGGTGCACCACCGGACATTGTCCGGTGCGGATTTCGTTCCTATTTTGGCGCAGCCGACCGTTGGCGATTTGGAGCCGTTGGCAAACCGGACATTGTCCGGTGCACACCAGAAAGTCCGGTGCCCCCTTCAGACCGTTGGGCCGGCCACGCGTCATGCGCGGATTGCGCGGCCGACCGTTGGCTCACCGGACAGTCCGGTGATTTATAGCCGTACGCTGCCAACGAAACCCGAGAGCAGCCAGTTCGCCAGAGCTAGCCTGGCGCACCGGACAGTCCGGTGCACCACCGGACAGTCCGGTGCTCCCAGACTGAACTGTCTTTGGCTGAACAAAGCCATCTCTTTTCCAAATTGATTTCTCCTGTTTCCAGTACTTAGACACAATACATTAGTCCTTAAAACAAAGTACTAAGTCTAAGAAACATACCTTTATGTTGATTTTCACTTTGTCCATCATTTGGCATAGATTAACACATGACCACTTGTGTCGGCACTCAATCACCAAAATACTTAGAAATGGCCCAAGGGCACATTTCCCTTTCAATCTCCCCCTTTTTGGTGATTTATGCCAACACAACAAAAGCAATACAAAGATGTGCAACATCAATGCAAATAAGAACACAGATTTGTTTTGAATCAAATTTGGCATATATGGATCATTCTTTGCCACCACTTGGTTTTGTTTTTGCAAATCAACCTCAATTTCCTATCTCTAAGTCAAACACACTTGTTGAGACATAAAGAGAGTTGTTCCAAAAGAAATTGATCAAAGATTTCAAAAACTCCCCCTTTTCCCATAATCAACCATTCTCCCCACAAGAGGCCAACTTTTGACAAGAGAGACAATAAGAGAGTTTTGTCAAATCAAAAGTTCTATTCTACTATTTTCAAAATTCTCAAGTGGTAGTTGATTCATTTATTGCTTTGGCCTTAATTTCTCCCACTTTGGCATCAAGCACCAAAACGAGATCATTTTTGGCCCTAGAACCCCATTGCCTCACCAAAATCTTCAATTAAGAGTAAAAAGGCAATAAGAGCATGGAGATGAACTTGGAATAAGTTACCCTCTCATCGGAGTGCAGTGGAAGTCTTGCATGGTCCAAGTCCACCTTTTCCCTTTCAAACCTCCTTTGAGACTAAATTAAGAAAACTCAAGCACATGGTTAGTCTCAAAGGGTCAAGTTGTAGCACAACTCCCCCCTAAATATGTGCATCACTTGCAAATGGACTTGTGAGGTTCGGGGAGTGCTTATACAACTTGAACACCATAAATAAACAACAATACGCATAAAGGAACATGATCAAAGGCATAAAACACATGTATGCTATAAATCAATCCAAGTTCCGTGAATCTAAGACATTTAGCTCACTACGCAGCCTGCAAAAGGTCTTCTCATCTAGAGGCTTGGTAAAGATATCGGCTAGCTGGTTCTCGGTGCTAACATAAAACACTTCGATATCTCCCTTTTGCTGGTGATCTCTCAAAAAGTGATGTCGAATGTCTATGTGCTTTGTGCGGCTGTGTTCAACAGGATTATCTGCCATGCGGATAGCACTCTCATTATCACATATGAGTGGGACTTTGCTCAGATTGTAGCCAAAGTCCCTGAGGGTTTGCCTCATCCAAAGTAGTTGCGCGCAACACTGTATTGCGGCAACATACTCGGCCTCAGCGGTGGATAGGGCAACAAAAGTTTGTTTCTTAGAACTCCACAACACCAGGGACCTTCCTAAGAATTGGCACGTCCCCGATGTACTCTTCCTATCGACCTTACATCCAGCATAGTCGGAGTCTGAATATCCAATCAAGTCAAAGGTAGACCCCTTTGGATACCAGATCCCAAAGCAGGGCGTAGCGACTAAATATCTCAGAATTCGCTTAACGGCCACTAAGTGGACTCCCTTGGATCGGATTGAAATCTAGCACACATGCATACGCTTAGCATTATATCCGGTCTACTAGCACATAAATAAAGTAAAGACCCTATCATAGACCGGTATGCTTTTTGATCAACGGACTTACCTCCTTTGTTGAGGTCGACATGTCCGTCGGTTCCCATTGGAGTCTTTGCGGGCTTGGCGTCCTTCATCCCAAACCGCTTTAGCAAGTATTGCGTGTACTTCGTTTGGGAGATGAAGGTGCTGTCCTTGAGTTGCTTCACTTGAAACCCAAGGAAGTAGTTCAACTCACCCATCATCGACATCTCAAATTTTTGAGTCATCACCCTGCTAAACTCTTCACAAGACTTTTGGTTAGTAGAGCCAAATATTATGTCATCGACATAAATTTGGCACACGAATAAGTCACCATCACAAGTCTTAGTGAATAAAGTTGGATCGGCTTTCCCAACCTTGAAAGAATTAGCAATTAGAAAGTCTCTAAGGCATTCATACCATGCTCTTGGGGCTTGCTTAAGTCCATAGAGCGCCTTAGAGAGCTTACACACGTGGTCGGGGTACCGTTCATCCACAAAGCCAGGGGGTTGCTCTACGTACACCTCCTCCTTGATTGGCCCGTTGAGGAAAGCTCTCTTCACGTCCATTTGGAACAACATGAAAGAATGGTGAGCGGCATAGGCTAACAATATGCGAATCGACTCTAGCCTAGCCACAAGAGCAAAAGTCTCCTCAAGTCCAAACCTGCGACTTGGGCATAACCTTTTGCCACAAGTCATGCCTTGTTCCTTGTCACCACCCCGTGCTCGTCCTGTTTGTTGCGGAATACCCACCTGGTTCCCACAATGTTTTGCTTGGGACGTGGCACCAGTGTCCAAACTTCATTTCTCTTGAAGTTGTAGAGCTCCTCCTGCATGGCCAACACCCAGTCTGGATCTAGCAAGGCCTCTTCTACCCTGAAAGGCTCAATAGAAGAGACAAAAGAGTAATGCTCACAAAAATTAACTAGTCTAGAGCGAGTAGTTACTCCCTTGCTAATATCACCCAATATCTGATCAACGGGATGATTCCTTTGAATCATCGCTCGAACTTGAGTCGTAGGGGCTTGAGGTGCTTCTTCCTCCATAGCATGATCATCTTGTGCTCCCCTTGATCACACGCCTCTTCTTGATGAACCTGTTCATCGTCTTGAGTTGGGGGTTGCACCATTGTTGAGGAAGAAGGTTGATCTTGCTCTTGGTGTTCCTGTGGTCGCACATCTCCAATCGCCATGGTGCGAATTGTGGCTGTTGGAACGTCTTCTTCATCTACATCATCAAGATCAACAACTTGCTCTCTTGGAGAGCCATTAGTCTCATCAAATACAACATCGCTAGAGACTTCAACCAAACCCGATGATTTGTTGAAGACCCTATACGCCTTTGTATTTGAGTCATAACCTAACAAAAACCCTTCTACAGCTTTGGGAGCAAATTTAGAATTCCTACCTTTCTTTACAAGAATGTAGCATTTACTCCCAAATACACGAAAGTATAAAACATTGGGTTTGTTACCGGTTAGAAGCTCATACGAAGTCTTCTTGAGGAGGCGATGAAGGTAGACCCGGTTTATGGCGTGGAAAGCCGTGTTCACGGCTTCCGACCAAAATCGCTCGGGCGTCTTGAACTCTCCAAGCATCGTCCTTGCCATGTCTATGAGTGTCCTGTTCTTCCTCTCTACCACACCATTTTGCTGTGGTGTGTAGGGAGCGGAGAACTCGTGCTTGATTCCTTCCTCCTCAAGGTACTCCTCCACTTGAAGGTTCTTGAACTCGGACCCGTTGTCGCTCCTTATCTTCTTCACTTTGAGCTCAAACTCATTTTGAGCTCTCCTTAGGAAGCGCTTGAGAGTCCCTTGGGTTTCAGATTTATCCTGCAAAAAGAATACCCAAGTGAAGCGGGAAAAATCATCAACAATTACTAAACCATACTTACTTCCCCCGATGTTAAGGTAGGCGACGGGTCCGAAGAGGTCCATATGTAGCAGCTCCAGGGGTCTTGATGTGGTCATCACGTTCTTGCTGTGATGAGCATTTCCCACTTGTTTACCTGCTTGACAAGCTGCACAAGGTCTATCTTTTTCGAAAGTCACATTTGTTAGACCTAACACATGTTCACCCTTTAGAAGTTTGTGAAGGTTCTTCATCCCCACATGTGCTAAACGGCGATGTCACAACCAGCCCATGCTAGTCTTAGCAATTAAGCATGCATCTAGACTGGCCTCCTCTTTTGCAAAATCAACTAAATAAAGTTTGCTGTCTAGTACACCCTTAAAAGCTAGTGAACCATCACTTCTTCTAAAGACCGACACATCTACATTTGTGAATAAGCAATTATATCCCATATTATAAAGTTGACTAACAGACAACAAGTTATATCCGAGCGATTCTACTAAAAACACATTAGAAATAGAATGCTCGGATGAAATTGCTATTTTTCCTAGTCCTTTAACCTTGCCTTGGTTCCCATCACTGAATATGATTGAATCTTGGGAATCTTTGTTCTTGACGTAGGAGGTGAACATCTTCTTCTCCCCCGTCATGTGGTTTGTGTATCCGCTGTCGATAATCCAACTTGATCCCCCGGATGCATAAACCTGCAAGGCAAATTAGGCTTGGGTCTTAGGTACCCAACTCTTGTTGGGTCCTACAAGGTTAGTAACAATGGTCTTAGGAACCCAAATGGAAGATTTATCTCCCTTGCATCTTGCTCCTAATTTCCTAGCAACCACTTTTTTATCCTTTCTACAAATAGCGAAGGAAGCATTGCAAGCATGATAAATTGTAGAAGGTTCATTATCTACTTTTCTAGGAACATGAACAATATTTCTTCTAGGCATAACATTTTTCTTAGCCAAATTTCTATCATGCATAATGGAAGAACTTGAAGCAAACATGACATTTGAATCATAAGCATTACAACTCCTATCATAATGAATATTTCTAGAATATCTCTTATCACCATAAATGAAAGCATGATTCTTTTGACTACTATTAGTCATAGGAGCCTTCCCTTTCTCCTTTGCGGGAATGGGAGCCTTATGACTTGTTAAGTTCTTGGCTTCTCTCTTAAATCCAAGCCCATCCTTAATTGAGGGGTGTCTACCAATGGTGTAGGTATCCCTTGCAAATTTTAGTTTATCAAATTCATTTTTGCTAGTCTTAAGTTGGGCATTAAGACTAGCCACTTCATCATTTAACTTTGCAATAGAAACTAGGTGTTCACTACAAGCATCAACATTAATATCTTTACACCTATTGCAAATCACAACATGTTCTACACAAGAGTTAGATCTATTTGCTACTTCTAGTTTAGCATTTAAATCATCATTAACACTTTTTAAACTAGAAATGGTCTCATGGCAAGTAGATAGTTCACAAGAAAGCATTTCATTCCTTTTAACTTCTAAAGCAAGAGATTTTTGTGCCTCTACAAATTTATCATGTTCTTCATACAAAAGATCCTCTTGCTTTTCTAACAATCTATTCTTATCATTCAAAGCATCAATCAATTCATTGATCTTATCGATTTTAGTTCTTTCTAAGCCCTTGAACAAACTAGCGTAGTCTATTTCATCATCGCTAGGTTCATCATCACTAGAAGAAGCATAAGTAGACTTTTGAGTGTTTACCTTCTTCTCCTTTGCCATGAGGCAGGTGTGATGCTCGTTGGGGAAGAGGGACGATTTGTTGAAGGCCGAGGCGGCAAGTCCTTCGTTGTCGGAGTCGGACGACGAACAATCCGAGTCCCACTCCTTGCCAAGGTGTGCCTCGCCCTTAGCCTTCTTGTAAGCCTTCTTCTTTTCCCTCTTCTTCTCTTGTTACTGGTCACTATCATTATCGGGACAATTAGCGATAAAATGACCAATCTTACCACACTTGAAGCAGGAGCGCTTTCCCTTCGTCTTGCTTTTGTTGGGATGCTCCTTGCGACCTTTGAGTGCCGTCTTGAATCGCTTGATGATGAGGGCCATTTCTTCCTCATTGAGCCCTGCCGCCTCAACTTGTGCCACCTTGCTAGGTAGCGCCTCCTTGCTATTTGTTGCCTTGAGAGCAATGGCTTGAGGCTCATGAATTGGACCATTCAACGCCTCATCGACGTATCTTGCCTCCTTGATCATCATCCGCCCGCTTACGAACTTTCCAAGTATTTCTTCGGGCGACATCTTTGTGTACCTAGGATTCTCACGAATATTGTTTACTAGATGTGGATCAAGGACAGTGAAAGACCTTAGCATTAGGCGGACGACGTCGTGGTCCATCCATCGTGTGCTTCCATAGCTCCTTATTTTGTTGACGAGGGTCTTGAGCCGGTTGTACGTTTGGGTTGGCTCCTCTCCCCTGATCATTGCGAATCTCCCAAGTTCGCCCTCCACCAACTCCATCTTGGTGAGCATGGTGACGTCATTTCCCTCATGAGAGATCCTGAGGGTGTCCCAAATCTGCTTGGTGTTATCCAAGCCGCTCACCTTATGGTATTCATCCCTGCACAATGAGGCTAACAACACAGTAGTAGCTTGTGCATTTTTGTGAATCTGCTCGTTGATGAATAAGGGACTATCCATGCTATCAAATTGCATTCCATTTTCTACTATCTCCCATATACTTGGATGGAGAGAGAACAAGTGACTACGCATTTTGTGACTCCAAAATCCGCAGTCCTCTCCATCAAAGTGTGGAGGTTTGCCAAGAGGAATGGAAAGCAAATGTGCATTTGAACTATGAGGCATACGAGAGTAATCAAAAGAAAATTTCGAGTTAACCGTCTTCTTTTTCTCGTAGTCTTTGTCGTTGTTGTCCTTTTGGGAAGAAGAGGACTCGTCGCTGTCGTTGTAGTAGACGATCTTCTTGATGCGCCTCTTCTTCTTCCCGTCCTTCTTCTTATGACTTGAGCCTGAGTCGGTAGGCTTGTTGTCTTTCGGCTCATTGATGAAGGACTCCTTCTCCTTATCATTGATCACCATCCCCTTGCCCTTAGGATCCATCTCTTTGGGCGATTAATCCCTTACGTGAAGAGAACGACTCTGATACCAATTGAGAGCACCTAGAAGGGGGGTGAATAGGTGATCCTGTAAAAACTTAAAACTTAACACCACAAACTTGATTAGGAGTTAGAACAATGAAATCAAGTGATTAGAGAGGAGAGCTCTTGTGAAGCACAATAGACACAGTAAGAACAAGCACAAGAGACACGAGGATTTATCTCGTGGTTCGGCCAAGTACAAAACTTGCCTACTCCATGTTGTGGCGTCCCAACGGACGAGAGTTGCACTCAACTCCTCTCAAGTGATCCAATGATCAACTTGAATACCACGATGTTCTTCTTTACTTTACTTTTTCCCGTTTGCGAGGAATCTCCACAACTTGGAGTCTCTCGCCCTTACAATAAGAATCAAAATGAAGCACTAGAGTAAGGGAGGGAAGCAACACACTCAAATTCACAGCAAATACGCACACACAAGGCCAAGACTTGAGCTCAAAAGAATATCACGAGGTTCTCACTAGAACGGAGCTCAAATCACTAAGAGTGTCGAACAAGTGCGCAAGAATGAAGTGTGAATGATCAACAATGCTCAAAGGATGCTTGATATACTCCTCCATGCGCCTAGGGGTCCCTTTTATAGCCCCAAGGCAGCTAGGAGCCGTTGAGAGCATTCCAGGAAGGCAATTCTTGCCTTCTATCGACTGGCGCACCGGACAGTCCGGTGCACCACCGGACACTGTTCACTGCGGATTTCTTTCCTATTTTGGCGCAGCCGACCGTTGGCGCACCGGACAGTCCGGTGCCCCCTTCAGACCGTTGGGCCGGCCATGCGTCATGCGCGGATTGCGCGGCCGACCGTTGACTGACCGGACAGTCCGGTGATTTATAGCCATACGCCGCCGCCGAAACCCGAGAGCAGCCAGTTCGCCAGAGCCAGCCTGGCGCACCGGACACTGTCCGGTGCACCACCGGACAGTCCGGTGCTCCCAGACTGAACTGTCTTTGGCTGAACAAAGCCATCTCTTTTCTAAATTGATTTCTCCTGTTTCCAGTACTTAGACACAATACATTAGTCCTTAAAACAAAGTACTAAGTCTTAGAAACATACCTTTATGTTGATTTTCACTTTGTCCATCATTTGGCATAGATTAACACATGACCACTTGTGTTGGCACTCAATCACCAAAATACTTAGAAATGGCCCAAGGGCACATTTCCCTTTCATAGACCCCTTTGGATACCAGATCCCGAAGCAAGGCGTAGAAACTAAATATCTAAGAATTCGCTTAACGGCCACAAGGTGACATTCCTTGGGGTCGGATTGATATCTAGCACACATGCATACACTTAGCATAATGTCCGGTCTACTTGCACATAAATAAAGCAAGGAACCTATCATAGACCAGTATGCCTTTTGATCAACGGACGTACCTCCTTTGTTGAGGTCGACATGCCCATCGATGTCTTTGCGGGCTTGGCGTCCTTCATCCCAAACCTCTTGAGAAGATCTTGTGTGTACTTCGTTTGGGAGAGGAAGGTGCCGTCCTTGAGTTGCTTCACTTGGAACCCAAGGAAGTAGGTCAATTCGCCCGTCATCAACATCTCGAACTTTTGTGTCATCACCCTGCTAAACTCCTCACAAGACTTTTGATTAGTAGAACCAAATATTATGTCATCGACATAAATTTGGCACACAAAAAGATCACCATTACAAGTCTTAGTAAAAAGAGTGGGATTGGCTTTCCCAACCTTGAAAGCATTAGCAATTAAGAAATCTCTAAGGCATTCATACCATGCTCTTGGGGCTTGCTTAAGTCCATAGAGCGCCTTAGAGAGCTTAAACACATGGTCGGGGTACCTGTCATCCTCAAAGCCAGGGGGTTGTTCCACGTATACCTCCTCCTTGATGGGCCCGTTGAGGAAAGCGCTCTTTACGTCCATTTGAAACAACCTGAAAGAGTGGTGAGCGGCATAGGCTAATAAAATTCGAATAGACTCTAGCCTAGCCACAGGAGCAAAAGTCTCCTCGAAATCCAAACCTGTGACTTGGGCATAACCTTTTGCCACAAGTCGAGCCTTGTTTCTTGTCACCACCCCGTGCTCGTCTTGCTTGTTGCGGAACACCCACTTGGTTCCCACAACATTTTGCTTTGGACATGGCACCAGGCTCCAAACTTCATTCCTCTTGAAGTTGTTGAGCTCTTCCTGCATGGCCAACACCCAATCCGGATCCTGCAAGGCCTCTTCTACCCTGAAAGGCTCAATAGAAGAGACAAACGAGTAATGCTCACAAAAATTAGCTAAACATGAGCGAGTCGTTACTCCCTTGCTGATATCACCCAGAATCTGATCGACGGGGTGATTTCTTTGAATTGTCGCTTGGACTTGAGTTGGAGGGACCCGTGGTGCTTCTTCCTCCATAACTTGTTCTTCTTGTGCTCCCCCTTGATCACGCGCCTCTTCTTGAGAAACCTGTCCATCATCTTGAGTTGGGGGATGCACCATTGTAGAGGAAGATGGCTGATCTTGCTCTTGTTGTTCTTGTGGTCGCACATCACCTATCGCCATCGTGCGCATTGCGGCCGTCAGAACTGAGAGCACCTAGAGGGGGGGGGGGGTGAATAGGTGATCCTGTGAAACTTGAAACTTAATCCACAAAAACTTGATTAGGCGTTAGCACAATAATGCCAAGTGGCTAGAGAGGAGTCTCAACAAAACACAATAACCACAAGAGATCAATCACAGAGATGGCACAGTGGTTTATCCTGTGGTTCGGCCAAGACCAACGCTTGCCTACTCCACGTTGTGGCGTCCCAACGGACGAGGGTTGCAATCAACCCCTCTCAAGCGGTCCAAAGACCCACTTGAATACCACAGTGTTTTGCTTGCTTTACTATATCCCGTTTGCGAGGAATCTCCACACTTTGGATGATCACAAAGAAGCACAGAGTAAGGGAGGGATGAGCAACACACTCAAGACAAGAAATCACAGCAACACCACGCACACAAGTCGCAACAAGAGCTCACAACACAACTCAATGAGTTCACAACTCAACTAGAGCTCTAATTGCTATCGCAAGGAATCAAAAGCGCGGAATCGATGTCTTAGTGCTTAGGAATGCTTAGAGAATGCTTGGTGTGCTCCTCCATGCGCCTAGGGGTCCCTTTTATAGCCCCAAGGCAGCTAGGAGCCATTGAGTGCATTCCAGGAAGGCAATTCTTGCCTTCTGTCGCCTGGCGCACCGGACAGTCCGGTGCACCACCGGACACTGTCCGGTGCGGATCTCTTTCCTTATTTGGCGAAGCCGACCGTTGGCGCCTTGGAGCCGTTGGCGCACCGGACACTGTCCGGTGCACACCGGACAGTCCGGTGCCCCCTTCTAGCCGTTGGCTCGGCCACGCGTCGCGCCCGGATTAAGCGGCCGACCGTTGGCCCGGCGACCGTTGGCTCACCGGACACTGTCCGGTGCACACCGGACAGTCCGGTGAATTATAGCCGTACGCCGTTAATTTCTTCCCGAGAGCAGCAAGTTCGCCTGAGCCAGCCTGGCGCACCGGACACTGTCCGGTGCACCACCGGACAGTCCGGTGCACCCAGACAGAGCTGACTTTTGGCTGAACAAAGCCATCTCTCTTCCAATTCGATTTCTCCTGTTTCCAGCACTTAGACACAATACATTAGTCTCTAAAACAATGTACTAAGTCTGAGAAACATACCTTTATACTTGATTTGTACTTTGTCCACCATTTGACACTTAGGCACTTGTGTTGGACACTAAATCACCAAAACACTTAGAAATGGCCCAAGGGCACATTTCCCTTTCAATCTCCCCCTTTTTGGTGATTTATGCCAATACAACATAAAGCAAGTAGAACAAGTACAAAATCAATTCAATTAAGAACTCAAATTTGTTTTGAATCAAGTTTGGCATATATGGATCATCCTTTGCCACCACTTGGTTTGTTTTTGCAAATCAACCTCAATTTCCTATCTCTAAGTCAAACACACTTGTTGAAACATAAAGAGAGATATTTCACGAGAAATTGATCAAGGATTCAAAAAAAAAACTCCCCCTTTTTCCCATAATTAAGCCTTCTCCCCACAAGAGACCAACTTTTGACAATAAGAGCAAATAAGAGTATTTTGACAAACAAAAACTTTAACTCCACTATTTTCAAAATTCACAAGTGGTAGCTGATCCATTTATTGCATTGGCCTTATTTTCTCCCCCTTTGGCATCAAGCACCAAAACGGGATCAATTTTGGCCCTTTTAACCCCATTGCCTCACCAAAATCTTCAACTTAGAGTAAAAAGGCAATAAGAGTACAAAGATGAACTTGGAAAAAGTTACTCTTTCATTGGAGTGCAGTGGAAGTCTTGCATGGTCCAAGTCCACCTTTTCCCTTTCAACCCTCCTTTGAGACTAAATTAAGAAAACTCAAGCACACAGTTAGTCTCAAAGGGTCAAGTTGTAGCACATCTCGCCCTAAATTTGTGCATCACTTGCAAAGGACTTGTGAGGTCCGGGGAGTGCAAGTACAACTTGAGCACCATAAATAAACAACACAATGCATAAGGAACATGATCAAAGGCATAAACACATGTATGCTATAAATCAATCCAAGTTCCGCGAATCTAAGACATTTAGCTCACTACGCAACTTGCAAAAGGTCTGCTCATCTAAAGGCTTGGTAAAGATATCGGCTAGCTGGTTCTCGGAGCTAACATGAAACACTTCGATATCTCCCTTTTGCTGGTGGTCTCTCAAAAAGTGATGCCGGATGTCAATGTGCTTTGTGCGGCTGTGTTCAACAGGATTATCCGCCATGCGGATAGCACTCTCATTATCACCTAGGAGTGGGACTTTGCTCAAATTATAGCCAAAGTCCCTGAGGGTTTGCCTCATCCAAAGTAGTTGCACGCAACACTGTCCTGCGGCAACGTACTCGGCCTCAGCGGTGGATAGGGCAACGAAAGTTTGTTTCTTAGAACTCCACGACACCAGGGACCTTCCTAAGAATTGGCACGTCCCCGATGTACTCTTCCTATCGACCTTACATCCAGCATAGTCGGAGTCTGAATATCCAATCAAGTCAAAGGTAGACCCCTTTGGATACCAGATCCCGAAACAAGGCGTAGCGACTAAATATCTAAGAATTCGCTTCACAGCCACTAAGTGCCACTCCTTAGGGTCGGATTGAAATCTAGCACACATGCATACGCTAAGCATAATATCCGGTCTACTAGCACATAAATAAAGTAAAGACCTTATCATAGACCGGTATGCTTTTTGATCAACGGACTTACCTCCTTTGTTGAGGTCGGTGTGTCCGTCGGTTCCCATTAGAGTCTTTGCGGGCTTGGCGTCCTTCATCCCAAACCGCTTGATCAAGTCTTGCGTGTACTAGGTTTGGGAGATGAAGGTCCCCTCCTTGAGTTGCCTCACTTGGAACCCAAGGAAGTAGCTTAACTCGCCCATCATCGACATCTCAAATTTCTGAGTCATCACCCTGCTAAACTCTTCACAAGACTTTTGGTTAGTAGAACCAAATATTATGTCATCGACATAAATTTGGCACACAAAAAGATCACCATCACAAGTCTTAGTAAAAAGAGTTGGATCGACTTTCCCAACCTTGAAAGCATTAGCAATTAATAAGTCTCTAAGACATTCATACCATGCTCTTGGGGCTTGCTTAAGTCCATAGAGCGCCTTAGAGAGCTTACACACGTGGTCGGGGTACCGTTCATCCTCGAAGCCAGGGGGTTGCTCCACGTACACCTCCTCCTTGATTGGCCCGTTGAGGAAAGCGCTCTTCACATCCATTTGGAACAACCTGAAAGAATGGTGAGCGGCATATGCTAGCAAAATACGAATGGACTCTAGCCTAGCCACAGGAGCAAAAGTCTCCTCAAAGTCCAAACCTGCGACTTGGGCATAACCTTTTGCCACAAGTCGTGCCTTGTTCCTTGTCACCACCCCGTGCTCGTCTTGTTTGTTGCGGAACACCCACTTGGTTCCCACAACATTTTGCTTGGGACAAGACACCAGTGTCCAAACTTCATTTCTTTTGAAGTTGTTGAGCTCCTCCTGCATGGCCAACACACAGTCCGGATCTAGCAAGGCCTCTGCTACCCTGAAAGGCTCAATAGAAGAGACAAAGGAGTAATGCTCACAAAAATTAACTAATCGAGATCGAGTAGTTACTCCCTTGCTAATATCACCCAAAATTTGGTCGACGGGATGATCCCTTTGGACCATTGCTCGAACTTGGGTTGAAGGTGCCGGTTGCGCTTCTTCCTCCATTACATGATCATCTTGTGCTCCCCCTTGATCACACGCCTCCTGTTCATCATCTTGAGTTGGGGGATGTACCATTGTTGAGGAAGAAGGTTGATCTCGTTCATCTTGTTCCTGTGGCCGCACATCTCCAATCGCCATGGTGCGTATTGCGGCCGTTGGAACTTCTTCTTCATCTATATCATCAAAATCAACAACTTGCTCTCTTGGAGAGCCATTAGTCTCATCAAATACAACGTCGCTAGAGACTTCAACCAAACTCGATGATTTGTTGAAGACTCTATACGCCTTTGTATTTGAGTCATAACCTAACAAAAACCCTTCTACGGCTTTGGGAGCAAATTTGGAATTCCTACCCTTCTTCACTAGAATGTAGCATTTACTCCCAAAAACTCGGAAATACGAAACATTGGGTTTGTTACCGGTTAGTAGCTCGTATGACGTCTTCTTGAGGAGGCGATGAAGGTAGACCCTGTTGATGGCGTGGCAAGCCGTGTTCACGGCTTCCGACCAAAAGCGCTCGGGGGTCTTGAACTCTCCAAGCAACGTCCTCGCCATGTCTATAAGCGTCCTGTTCTTCCTTTCTACCACACCATTTTGCTGTGGTGTGTAGGGAGCAGAGAACTCGTGCTTGATCCCTTCCTCCTCAAGGTACTCCTCCACTTGAAGGTTCTTGAACTCGGACCCATTGTCGCTCCTTATTTTCTTCACCTTGAGCTCAAACTCGTTTTGAGCTCTTCTTAGGAAGCGCTTGAGGGTCCCTAGGGTTTCAGATTTATCCTGCAAAAAGAATACCCAAGTGAAGCGGGAAAAGTCATCAACAATAACTAGTCCATACTTACTTCCTCCTATGCTTAGATAGGCGACGGGTCCGAAGAGGTCCATATGTAGCAGCTCCAGAGGTCTTGATGTGGTCATCACATTCTTGCTGTGATGCGCTCCTCCCACTTGTTTACCTGCTTGACAAGCTGCATAAGGTCTATCTTTTTCGAAAGTAACATTGGTTAGACCTATCACGTGTTCTCCCTTTAGAAGCTTGTGAAGGTTCTTCATCCCCACATGTGCTAAGCGGCGATGCCACAGCCAGCCCATGCTAGTCTTAGCAATTAAGCATGCATCTAGACCGCCCTCCTCTTTTGCAAAATCAACTAAATAAAGTTTGCCGTCTAATACACCCTTAAAAGCTAATGAACCATCACTTCTTCTAAAGACAGACACATCTACATTTGTGAATAGACAATTATATCCCATATTGCATAATTGACTAACAGATAACAAATTATATCCAAGAGACTCAACTAAAAACACGTTAGATATAGAGTGCTCGGATGAAATAGCAATTTTACCTAACCCTTTTACCTTGCCTTGATTCCCATCACCGAATATTATTGAATCTTGGGAATCCTTGTTTTTGACGTAGGAGGTGAACATCTTCTTATCCCCCGTCATATGGTTTGTGCATCCGCTGTCGATAATCCAGCTAGAGCCCCCGGATGCATAAACCTGCAAGGCAAATTTAGGCTTGGGTCTTAGGTACCCAACTCATGTTGGGTCCTACAAGGTTAGTACAAATATCCTTAGGGACCCAAATGCAAGTTTTGTCTCCCTTGCATTTTGCCCCTAATTTTATAGCAACTATCTTCCTATCCTTTCTACAAATAGCAAAGGAAGCATTTAAAGCATGATATATTGTAGAAGGTTCATTAACTTTCCTAGGAACATTAACAGCATTTCTCCTAGGCATATGAACAACATTTCTCCTAGACATATCTCTACCATGCATATAGGAAGAACTAGAAGCAAACATGGCATGAGAGTCAAAAGCATCATTAGCATTACAACTCCTATAAGACTGTCTTCTATCATGGTACATAAACGCATGGTTCCTTTTTGCACTACTAGCCATAGGAGCCTTCACTTTCTCCTTGGAGGAGATGGGAGCCTTATAGCTTGTTAAGTCCTTGGCTTCCCTCTTGAAGCCAAGTCCATCCTTAATTGAGGGGTGTCTACCAATCGTGTAGGCATCCCTTGCAAATTTTAGCTTGTCAAATTCATTCTTGCTAGTCTTAAGTTGGGCATTAAGACTAGCCAATTCATCATTCAATTTGGAAATTGAAACTAGGTGTTCACTACAAGCATCAATGTCAAAATCTTTACACCTATTGCAAATCATAACATGTTCTACACAAGAGTTAGATTTACTAGCTACTCCTAGCTTAGCATTCAAATCATCATTTATGCTCCTTAAGCTAGAAATTGTCTCATGGCAAGAAGATAGTTCACAAGAAAGCATTTCATTTCTTTTAACTTCTAAAGCATGATATTTGTGTGCCTCTACAAATTTGTCATGTTCTTCATATAAAAGGTCCTCTTGTTTCTCTAAAAGTCTATCCTTTTCATTCAAGGCATCAATCAATTCATTAATCTTATCTATTTTAGTTCTATCCAATCCCTTGAACAAACTATAGTAATCTATTTCTTCATCACTGGACTCATCATCACTAGAAGAATCATGAGTGGCATTGTTTCGAGTACATACCTTCTTCTCCTTCGCCATGAGGCATGTGTGACGCTCGTTGGGGAAGAGGGATGACTTGTTGAAGGCGGTGGCGGCGAGTCCTTCATTGTCGGAGTCGGATGACGAACAATCTGAGTCCCACTCCTTTCCAAGGTGTGCCTCTCCCTTAGCCTTTTTGTATGCCTTCTTCTTCTCCCTCTTGTTCCCCTGTTCCTGGTCACTATCATTATCGGGGCAGTTAGCGATAAAATGACCAATCTTACCACACTTGAAGCATGAGCGCTTCCCCTTTGTCTTGGTCTTGCTTGGCTGCCCCTTGTGACCCTTTAGCGTAGTCTTGAAGCGCTTGATGATGAGAGCCATCTCTTCATCATTTAGCCCTGCCGCCTCAATTTGTGCCACCTTGCTAGGTAGCGCCTCCTTGCTTCTTGTTGCCTTGAGAGCAAGGGGTTGAGGCTCGTTGATTGGACCATTCAATGCGTCGTCCACGTATCTTGCCTCCTTGATCATCATTCGCCCGCTCACGAACTTCCCAAGAACTTCTTCGGGCGACATCTTGGTGTACCTAGGATTTTCACGAATATTGTTCACCAGATGTGGATCAAGTATAGTAAAGGACCTTAGCATTAGGCGAACGACGTCGTGGTCCATCCATCGTGTGCTTCCGTAGCTCCTTATTTTGTTGATGAGGGTCTTGAGCCGGTTGTATGTTTGGGTTGGCTCCTCGCCCCTTATCATTGCAAATCTCCCGAGCTCGCCTCTACCAACTCCATCTTGGTGAGCAAGGTGACGTCGTTCCCCTCATGAGAGATCTTGAGGGTGTCCCAGATTTGCTTGGCATTGTCCAAGCCGCTCACCTTATGGTACTCGTCCTTGCACAAAGAGGCTAACAACACAGTAGTAGCTTGTGCATTTTTATGAATTTGTTCATTAATAAACATAGGACTATCCGAGCTATCAAATTTCATTCCATTCTCAACAATCTCCCATATACTTGGATGGAGAGAGAACAGGTGACTACGCATTTTGTGACTCCAAAATCCATAGTGCTCCCCATCAAAGTGTGGAGGTTTGCCAAGAGGGATGGAAAGCAAATGTGCATTTGAGCTATGCGGAATACGAGAGTAATCGAAAGAAAAGTTCGAATTAATCATCTTTCTTTTGTCGTAGTCGTTCTCGTCGTTGTCCTTTTGGGAAGAAGTGGACTCATCGCTGTCGTCGTAGTAGACGATCTCCTTGATGCGTCTTGTCTTCTTCTTCTTCCCATCTTTGCGTTTGTGGCCCGAGCCCGAGTCAGTAGGCTTGTCATCATTAGGCTCGTTGACGAAGGACTCCTTCTCCTTATCATTGATCACAATTCCCTTCCCCTTAGGATCCATCGCTTCGAGCGATTAGTCCCTTTGTGAAGAGAACAGCTCTGATACCAATTGAGAGCACCTAGAGGGGGGTGAATAGGTGATCCTGTGAAACTTGAAACTTAATCCACAAAAACTTGATTAGGCGTTAGCACAATAATGCCAAGTGGCTAGAGAGAAGTCTCAACAAAACACAATAACCACAAGAGATCAATCACAGAGATGGCACAATGGTTTATCCCGTGGTTCAGCCAAGACCAACGCTTGCCTACTCCACGTTGTGGTGTCCCAACGGACGAGGGTTGCAATCAACCCCTCTCAAGCGGTCCAAAGACCCACTTGAATACCACGGCGTTTTGCTTGCTTTACTATATCCCGTTTGCGAGGAATCTCCACACTTTGGAGCCTCTCGCCCTTACACTTAGATGATCACAAAGAAGCACAGAGTAAGGGAGGGATGAGCAACACACTCAAGACAAGAAATCACAGCAACACCACGCACACAAGTCGCAACAAGAGCTCACAACACAACTCAATGAGTTCACAACTCAACTAGAGCTCTAATTGCTATCGCAAGGAATCAAAAGCGCGGATTCGATGTCTTAGTGTCACACCCGGTTTTAGAAGGCAAACCGAATGCGAACCATGTACGTGCCAGGATCAGAACTCACGTACACAGCGATTACATAAATGAACATCATCACACAATGCTCGAATAATAACATAAAAGAGTACTTATTACATCATAGAGTCATAGACATCCACATAGTCATTGTCTTAACAAGTAAATCAAAGTGCTAAACGAAACACAGTAACGATAAGGCCTTCACAGGCAGCTGACTGGGGGTTGCCGCCAACCCACACCTAGAATTCATCGTAGTCTTGAAACTCCTGGAAGTCTCCTTCCACGGCTTCACCTTCTCCTGAGCAGTGGTTACAGTGCGGGCAACCTGGTGTTTTGTGGTAAAGCAAGGATGAGTACACATCAACGTACTCAGCAAATGTCCCGTTTGGCTGAGGTGGACTAGCTTTATGTGGGGTTAGGCTCAAGCAGTTGCTTTTAGTTGGTCAGGTACTTAGCATTAGTAGAAGCCAGATTTTAGCATTAACCAACCCGTAAACCATTTCCTCATCGAGGAACATCATCATCATAGTCGAACCAAAACCATATCATAACCATTGTATCTCGAACCATCTGTATCTCTAATCAAAGAGGATCCCAAGGCTGCTCTTAACCGTGAGCACGGCTGATATACCAGTTTCACTACCCTCTGCAGAGGTTGCACACTTTACCCATGAGTCATGATTCCCTTTCTACCCGGGGAGAGCTAATCCCCATTGACCACTACCTAGGTGGTCCGGCAGGGCATCACTACGTAGCTTTTACAAAGATTCCCTAGAGATCATAGCTGCCCGTTAGGTTTCTCCAGTTTGATAAACACAGTACCCCTCCCCGCAGGAGAGTGACTAACAAAGAGCAAAACGAAAGAACCTCGGCACTCAGCCTCGGCAGAGCAAGCACTGTGCCTGGACCCCATTGACGGCACGACGGCTAAGCAACTACACCTCTAGTTCATCTAATTAATCAGCTAAGGGCATCCCATTTCACCCTCATGGTTGCACTGTTATCCCGGGTGGTCTCTCAACGAACCAGTCCTTACGGAGAGGTACTCAGGAAACAGCCTGAGCCCCCTAGAGTATCACAAGATCATCAACATCATCAGGATAACAGTATCATAAATAGTCACATCATGTTCATTGATTAGGTTAAGGCAATAGCAGAGTGCTAACCATAACAGCCCATAAGGTCATCAAGGATAAAGTAAAATGTAAAGCTAGTCAATCCTTAGGTTTCAAGTAAGTAGTGCGGGGTAGTAAGTTATAAATGAATAGGACATAATGGGACAGAGGACACTTGCCTTCACCAAACTGCTGATCAGGGACTTCCTCTGCAACTGCCTCGGGAAACACAGACTGCTCGTTGTCTACGCAAAGCAATCATTCACACTATGCACTTAGGAAAATAAGAAACAGAAAACAATATACCAAACATATGCAGCAGAGAGGGGTCACAAGTTCATAACAGAAAAGGGATAGGCACTCTAGTGTTCCCTAGGTCTGGGGTAGAGGACTACACAAAGTGATTTACTATCTACTAATCAGATCTAAGTCAGGGGTGGGATTAAATAATTATCTGGTTTAAGTTCCTAAACTTAAGTGTTTAAGTCCATAAACTTAAGTAATCCAACTATTATTAAAGTCTACTCATTTCCAATTATCTTAAATAAGGTTTCAATAGTCTTAATCCTATCCTAGTGATTAGCTATTAATTAATACATGGAAACAGCAGGGAAACATTGCATAAACAGATAGATAATAATATTATGAACATTTTGCAATTTGAAGCACCTAATTTGGAGTTCATATGACAAAGTTATGAATTTTACAAGTTTAGGGGTTAAAATTATACCCTAAGGACTTATTTTGAATTAAATAAAAGGGCCAGAGACTTAACTGCGAGAAACCAGGGACGGCGGGCGCAATTTCCAGAAAACAGGGGGGCTCTTTAAGAACATGCGCGGGCGAAGGGGTATCGGGCGCCTACAGCCGTTGGATCTCAGATCTACGGCCAGGATTAGATCCTGCGGGCGGGCGCGCGGGCGCGCGGCGGCGGGAGCGGCTGACAGGCGGGGCCGGGCGGACAGCGCGGGCGCGGGCGACTGGCAAGCGGGACCGGGCGGGCAGAGCGCGCGGGCGGACTGACGGGCGGGGCCGGGCGGACAGCGCGGGCGCGCGGGCGAGCTGACAAGTGGGGCCTAGCGGGCAGAGAGACGGGGTGAGGGGGCAGTGGGCCTGGGCCGCTGGATCGCTGGCGGACGGCCAGGATTAGGTCCGGGCGAGTTGAATCAGGGCCGCCCGATCTGGGTTGAACGGCGGAGATCGGATGGGCGGCCTGGGTCTTCCCTACGGCTAGCTGGGGCGGCGGCGCTCGTCCCCGCGGCGGAGGGCTTGCCGGAGACGAGGGGCACGGGCGACTGGCGGGGCTCTGGGGCAATCCGAGTGGTCGGGGAGGTCGGGGAGGGCGCGGGGAGTTCTCTGGTAGGGTCTGGGTCGGGGCAGAGGCACTGGAGGGGGGCGATTCACGGCGGGGCGGCTCGGCGGCGGGGCTACTCTACTCCGGCGAGCAATCAAACGCAACAGAGAGCAAAACAAAGGGCGATAGGGGCGGGAGAGGTCCGTTACCTCAAGGCGGGCTCCGGGGACTCCTCGGCGGCGACGGAGACGCGACGGTGACCCGGGTCGACGGTGGCGGCTGCACGGCGGACGACGGGTGAGCGCGGGCAGAGAGAAATAGGGAGGGGGAGAGGGAATTGGGGCGCGTTCCGAGTTGCGGGCGTCGGGGCGGAGCTCACCGGGGCTAAGGGCGCGGCGGAGCTCCAACGGCGACGAAGAACCGAGCTCGGAACGGCGGGGTTATGGCGGCGGTGCTCTGCGTGCGCGCAGCGAGGGGGGGGGAGAGAGGGTCTACTGGGCGCAAATGGGGGGAGAGGGTGAGGGCGAGTGGGCTCGGGGCACAAGTGGCCGAGGGCGAGGTGGGGCGAGTTCCACGCGCGACGTGGGCGCGGGGGAGGTGGGCGCGAGCAGCTCGGCGGCGGTTACGCGGGGACGACGGGGCTGACAGCCCGGGCCCGCGACGCAGAGAGAGAGAAGAAAGCGGGTGCGGGCGCGAGAGAAGCGGGGCTGACGGGTTGGGCCCACGGGCAGAGAGAGAGCGAGGGAGCGGGCGCGCGCGGGGAAGGCGGGCGCCGACGGGTAGGGCCGGACGAGCAGTGAGAGAGGGAGGCGGGTGCGCGGAAGACGGGCGCGCCGATAGGCCGGGCCCGCTGCGCAGAGAGAGAAGGGGGGGGGGGGAGAGGCGCGCGCGGGGTGGGCCGACTGGGCCGAAAGGCCGAGGAGGGCGGGTAAGTGGGCTGCTTTGCCTTTTCCTTTTATTCTGAATTGTTTTTCCCTTTTCTTTTATTTATTCTATTTGATTCAAATTCAAATGAGCCCCAAATTCAAATTAGACCTTTTGAGAATTATGCACCAAACAAAAGTGAAATCTAGGGTTCAACATGATGCAACAATTCATACTCCACTAGGGTTTAACATAATAAACTATGGTTACAAGTAAAATAAGCACTTAGCTCCTATAGAAATGAGAGAGAAAAGAATTAGGAAGGATGAGAAAAGGAAGTAACACCTGAATTTGTGAATATGAGCGAAGAAATTTTATACCCCCAAATTCAGGGTGTTACAAACCTATCCCCCTTAAAAGAATCTCGCCCCGAGATTCAAGGTTGGTCAGCAAAGAGTTCAGGGTATTTGGCCTTCAGGTCATCTTCTCGTTCCCAGGTTGCTTCTTCCTCAGAGTGGTGACCCCATCTGACTTTGCACATTCTGATGGTATTCCTCCGGGTGACTCTGTCTGCAAACTCCAGAATCTGCGTTGGCTTCTCTATGTATGTCAGATCTTCCTGGACTTCCAAACCTTCCACTGGGAACTGTTCTTCTGGTACTCGCAGACACTTCTTCAATTGTGACACATGGAACACATTGTGCACTGCTGACAAACTCTCTGGTAGGTCGAGCTGGTAGGCCACTTCTCCACGCTTGGCTTGAATCTGATATGGTCCGACGTATCGGGGTGCTAGCTTGCCTTTGACTCCGAACCTTCTGACTCCCCTGATAGGTGACACCTTCAGATAGACGTAGTCTCCCACTTCAAAACTCAGTTCCCTTCTCCTTCTGTCCGCATAGCTTCGCTGCCTTGACTGGGCTGTCTTCAGGTTCTCCCGAACCATTCTGATATTCTCTTCGGCTTCAAGCAAGATGTCGGGGCCAAACACCTGTCTCTCTCCAGGCTGGTCCCAGTGCAGCGGAGTCCTACAACTCCGTCCATAGAGTGCCTGAAACGGTGACATCTTCAAGCTGGCCTGGTAACTATTGTTGTAGGAGAATTCTGCATAAGGTAACCTTTTGTCCCATCCTGACTTGTCTTGCAACGCACAGGCTCTCAACATATCTTCTAGGATCTGGTTAGTTCTTTCAGTCTGACCGTCTGTCTGCGGGTGATAAGCTGAGCTGAAGTTCAAATGGGTGCCCAAAGCTTCTTGTAGCTGCTGCCAAAAATGAGATGTGAACTGCGTTCCTCGATCTAACACTATCTTCTTCGGCACACCATGAAGGCAGACTATCCGTGACATGTATAACTCAGCTAACGTTGCTCCGGTGTATGTTGTCTTCACAGGTATGAAATGGGCCACCTTTGTTAGGCGGTCCACAACCACCCAGATGGAATCATAACCGGCCCGGGTACGAGGTAGGCCAACTATGAAATCCATCCCGATCTCATCCCACTTCCACTGAGGAATCCGCAATGGCTGCAACAATCCGGCAGGCCTCTGATGCTCCGCTTTGGTTCTCTGACAGCTATCACAGATGGCGACATATTCTGCGATCTCCCTTTTCATACCATACCACCAAAACCTCCTTTTTAAGTCCCGGTACATCTTCTCACTCCCTGGGTGTATGGAGTAGGCTGTCTCATGAGCTTCCTTGAGGATCAGTTCCCGAATAGGTTTGAGGTCGGGAACACACAATCGGTCCTTGAACCAGATTACTCCTTCTTCATCCTCTCGAAAGTCTTTGCCTCTTCCTTCTAGGATCAGCTGTCGGATCTTGTTGATGTTTTCATCATCCTTCTGCCCTTCTTTGATCTCCCGCTCTAGGGTGGGCTCTAATTCCACTGTCACTCCTTGCGTACTATTCAGGAAACCGAGGCTCAGTCTGTCAAACTCCTTGGCTAACTCATACGGCATTGGGTGCGAGGCCAACATATTGACTTGACTTTTCCTGCTCAGAGCATCTGCAACAACATTGGCTTTGCCCGGATGGTAATGTATCTCCAACTCATAGTCTTTGATCAATTCCAACCATCTTCGCTGCCTCATGTTTAACTCTGACTGGGTGAATATGTACTTCAGACTCTTATGATCTGTGTAGATGTCGCACTTCTGCCCATACAGGTAATGTCTCCAGGTCTTCAAAGCATGAACCACTGCTGCCAATTCCAGGTCATGTGTGGGGTAATTCTTCTCATGGATCTTCAGCTGTCGAGATGAGTATGCTACAACTCTCCCTTCTTGCATCAGCACACATCCCAATCCGGTGTACGAAGCATCGCAATATACTGAGAATGACTTGTGGACATCAGGCAGGACTAACACAGGAGCTGTAGTCAATCTATTCTTCAGTTCTTCAAATGCTTCCTGACACTTTTGGGTCCACTTAAACTCAACTTTCTTCGCTAGCAATGCTGTCATTGGTCTAGCAATCTTCGAGAAACCTTCAATGAAACGCCTATAATACCCAGCCATTCCAATGAAGCTCTTGATCCCACGAACATCTTTCGGTGCTTTCCAGTTCAGGATATCTGCTACTTTCTTTGGATCCACTGCCAACCCATCTTGGTTTATGATGTGACCCAGAAATAAGACTTCATGAATCCAGAACTCGCACTTGCCCAGCTTGGCATACAACTGATGCTCTCGAAGTCTTTGCAATACCATCTTCAAATGCTCTACATGATCTTCCTCACTTTGAGAGTATATGAGAATGTCATCGATGAACACTACCACAAACTTGTCCAGATAATCCATGAACACACTGTTCATCAGGTACATAAAGAAGGCTGGCGCATTTGTCAAACCAAAGGACATAACTGTGAACTCATATAACCCATACTTGGTGATGAATGCTGTCTTCGGTATATCCGAGGGTCGGATTCTGAGTTGATGATAACCAGATCTCAGATCTATCTTCGAGAATACGCTGGCACCTCTGAGCTGGTCGAACAAATCTTCTATCCTTGGCAGGGGGTACTTGTTCTTGACAGTGACTTCATTCAAGGCTCTGTAGTCTATGCACATCCTTTTGGTACCATCTTTCTTCTCTACAAACAACACTGGAGCGGCCCAAGGCGAGGTGCTTGGCCTGATGTAACCCTTCTCTAACATCTCATCTATCTGCTTCTTGAGTTCCACCAATTCTGGTCCAGACACTCGATAGGCTCTTTTTGAAATGGGGGCGGTACCAGGGATAAGCTCTATGGCAAATTCGACTTTTCTCTCGGGTGGCATGCCCGTTAGCTCCTCGGGAAACACATCCGGAAAGTCCGACACAACCTTGATAGTCTCGAGCGGGTTGGGCTCCTTACTATCAACTGAAATCTGATGACAGACTCCCTCTTCTGACTTAGGCATCCATAGCTCGGCCACTACCTCTTCTCCTGACGGGGACTTCAATGTTACGGTCCTCTTGTCACAACTAACATTCGCCTCATACTTCATTAACCAATTCATCCCTAAAATAATGTCTATCCCAGGGGTGTCTATTACTATTAAGTCACTGGGGAAACCTATCCCCCTTATTTCCACCATTACGTTTGAACATATTTTATCTGTTTGCACCTTGCCACCAACCGAATTAATCCTCATGGGTGGCATCATTGCCTCTACTGAGATGTTATGCAGTTCTACCCATGTTGCAGTGACAAATGAATGAGTTGCACCAGTATCAAATAGCACTTTTGCGGGATGAGATTCGACTGAGAACATACCTACTGCCACATCTGGTGCATCCTGGATCGCTTCGGCCTCCAAGTGGTTCACCTTTCCACGGTTGTATGCTTGGTTACGATTGCCTGCTGCCGGCTGCAGTACACCTTGCCTTGCTGGAGCATTGGGGTTGGTCTGCTGCGGAGCCGTCTTCTTTGGGCACTGCATCGCCCAGTGGCCTTGATCTCCACAGTGGAAGCATCCTCTGCCTCCTCCTTGTGCTGGGGCTGCTTGGTTGCTCTGATTCGCTGCTGGGGCAGGAAGGCGAGGTGCCTGGTTGTTCTGCTTCTGATACTGATTACCTCCCTGCTGGTTGTGCTGACGATACTGCTGCTGCTGCGGGTACTGTCTCTGAAACTGCTGCTGATGCGGACGCTGATTCTGATTCTGATATCCCTGTGGGTGACCAGGTCTGCCTTGCTGAGATGAACTGCCTGAGAAACGTGGACAGCTGGTGCCTCCGGACTGGGGTCCACTCATCTTGCGCTTCCGATCTTCCATATCCTTACGCTTCTTCTCAGTCATGACTGCTCTATCGATCAGGTGCTGGAAGGTGGGGAAGGTGTGATTCATCAGCTGGTAATGCAGGGGATCCACCAAACCTCTCATGAACTTGTACTGCCTCTTGGCATCAGGGTTGACATCCTCGGGTGCATAACGAGATAGCTGCAGAAACTTGTCTCTGTACTCACTAACAGACATGGGTCCCTGCTTCAGAGCCAGAAACTCCTCCTTCTTCACGATCATCAGTCCCTCTGGCACATGGTACCGACGGAAACTCTCGCTGAATTCCTCCCAAGTGATGGCTTCGGGGTCAGCATGTGTGGCGAGGTAGGACTCCCACCAGGACTGGGCTGCTCCCCTCAGCTGGCGGGGACCATACAGAACCTTCTCCCTGTCGTCGCATTGGGCGGTGCGCAGTTCCCTCTCCACTGCGCGCAACCAGTCTTCTGCATCCATGGGGTCAGCAGAATGGGCGAAGGTAGGAGGATGCCCTCTCATGAACTCACCACGCTTATCTCGTGGCATCTGGGGCATCTGCACTTGCAATTGGGGTTGGGGTTGCTGTTGAGCCTGCTGCATGGCTGCCAGAGTCTGCCCAATGGCCTGCACTGCCTGGGTCTGCATCAAGAACATCTGCTCCACTGACATCGGGGGTGGTGGGGGAGGCTGCCTCTGATTTTCCTCCTGCTGGTCATGCTGCTCCAGCTGAGCACGCCTGTTGCATCGGCGCCTGTTGTCAGACATCTGTGGAAGACATTCACACATCAGCATTGATCTCACAATCTTTCAGCATAAGAAAAGAGAATACAGAATTCTTCATGACACTGAGTGAACAAAAGAGCTTCACTGATCCTCATTATGATTCAACACAGCTTCTCAGATAAGAAAGGAAAGTAAGAGTAAATGGCTTCCCAACTAAACAACTGACTTCATTAATATTACTAGCTAAGCCAAACTGCAGGGGAAACCCACATGTTGGCTACAGTCATTACAAAGATTCAAATCCAGTACAAGTTCATCATAACAAGCATGAAAGCGACTGATAGGCAAACTAAACTAAATGGAAGCAACTGATAAGCAAACTAAACTGACTACCTAAGACTGAGACATCTGACTTAAGAATTATTACAAAATCCGACGCTAACGATCTAAGGATCCAGATCTATCCTGGTCTTACAGATAGGGGAACCATAAGTGTGGTGACCACGTGGCGGTGAGCGGTATGGGTGCTGAGTCCCAACAGGTGCGGGAGAACCACCCTCCTGGTGATGACGCTCTGCCAGCTCAGCACGCAACTCCGCAATCTCCGTTCGAGCCCTGCTTAGCTCGTCCAGAGAGTGATCCAGCTCAGTGTTAAGCACTGCGACTAGGTTGACTGTGCTGCTCAACCTAGGGTTAGCCTCACCAACAGGTGAGACAACCACACTCTTTGTGCTGCCAGTGGGGCGGCGGGGGTAGTACCGAAGGTTAAGACCGTCGGCCACGCCACCGAACAAAGAACAGTACTGAGAGAGTGCACGTCGTGCTGCATCCTGCATAGCCGCCTCTGCAGTGTCCCTCTCGGAGATGGAATAGTGCTCCGAAACGGCCTCCGCACCCCGGAGGTCATCCTCCGGACGGCGAACTAGGCAGGTAGCCTCCCAGCGGTCCGGGTACCTCCCGCGACTGTGCTGGTAGACTACGCAACGATACTCGATCGACCAGGTGTGCCGGTCGAAAGCCTGGCGCAGCAAGGTGTCGAGTGCGTCGTGGAAGTGACAACCGCGAGCGGCGTCATGGGTGATGGGTCGGGCGACCCATCCTTCTGCCTCCTGCGGCTCAGAAGACTCCGTGCTGTGGTCTGAGTCGTCGTCGTCGGGGTCTCCTCCAGAACCTCCTCCTGTAGCTCCTCCAACAGCCGGGGCGTCCCGCGGTGGTGCAGGGGGCGCCTCCAGCTGGGCAACAGAGGAACGGGGCCTCACGGACTCCACCTCTCGCTGGGGTGGGGAGGAAGAGCCCTGCTGCTCTCTGTGCTGGCGCCGGCGTTCCTGCTCCTCACGCAAGCGGTGGTGCAGCCTCTCCAGGTGACTCGACTGTCCGGACACGGTGCGGTGCAGAGGACGCTCCGCAAGTCGAGACGGCAGGAAAGGAATCACCGACTTACGTGCAGTGTGTCTAAGACGAGCCATCTACAAAAGACACCGTAAGCACAAGAGTAAGAACAGAACTAATATGACAAGTGAATAAACCAAAGACAGAATAAGATAAAAATTTTAACAAGGTATTGTATAGATAGATAGTAAAATATAGGGTTGGTCGAGGTGACCGACTTTTGAAGTAACATCAGATGTCAAGGTGAGGGGGAGGGTCAATAGTCCTTAGTACGACCAGTGCTACTCTAGGTCAGCGGTCCTACAGTCAGCATGGCTTTGATACCACTTATGTCACACCCGGTTTTAGAAGGCAAACCGAATGCGAACCATGTACGTGCCAGGATCAGAACTCACGTACACAGCGATTACATAAATGAACATCATCACACAATGCTCGAATAATAACATAAAAGAGTACTTATTACATCATAGAGTCATAGACATCCACATAGTCATTGTCTTAACAAGTAAATCAAAGTGCTAAACGAAACGCAGTAACGATAAGGCCTTCACAGGCAGCTGACTGGGGGTTGCCGCCAACCCACACCTAGAATTCATCGTAGTCTTGAAACTCCTGGAAGTCTCCTTCCACGGCTTCACCTTCTCCTGAGCAGTGGTTACAGTGCGGGCAACCTGGTGTTTTGTGGTAAAGCAAGGATGAGTACACATCAACGTACTCAGCAAATGTCCCGTTTGGCTGAGGTGGACTAGCTTTATGTGGGGTTAGGCTCAAGCAGTTGCTTTTAGTTGGTCAGGTACTTAGCATTAGTAGAAGCCAGATTTTAGCATTAACCAACCCGTAAACCATTTCCTCATCGAGGAACATCATCATCATAGTCGAACCAAAACCATATCATAACCATTGTATCTCGAACCATATGTATCTCTAATCAAAGAGGATCCCAAGGCTGCTCTTAACCGTGAGCACGGCTGATATACCAGTTTCACTACCCTCTGCAGAGGTTGCACACTTTACCCATGAGTCATGATTCCCTTTCTACCCGGGGAGAGCTAATCCCCATTGACCACTACCTAGGTGGTCCGGCAGGGCATCACTACGTAGCTTTTACAAAGATTCCCTAGAGATCATAGCTGCCCGTTAGGTTTCTCCAGTTTGATAAACACAGTACCCCTCCCCGCAGGAGAGTGACTAACAAAGAGCAAAACGAAAGAACCTCGGCACTCAGCCTCGGCAGAGCAAGCACTGTGCCTGGACCCCATTGACGGCACGACGACTAAGCAACTACACCTCTAGTTCATCTAATTAATCAGCTAAGGGCATCCCATTTCACCCTCATGGTTGCACTGTTATCCCGGGTGGTCTCTCAACGAACCAGTCCTTACGGAGAGGTACTCAGGAAACAGCCTGAGCCCCCTAGAGTATCACAAGATCATCAACATCATCAGGATAACAGTATCATAAATAGTCACATCATGTTCATTGATTAGGTTAAGGCAATAGCAGAGTGCTAACCATAACAGCCCATAAGGTCATCAAGGATAAAGTAAAATGTAAAGCTAGTCAATCCTTAGGTTTCAAGTAAGTAGTGCGGGGTAGTAAGTTATAAATGAATAGGACATAATGGGACAGAGGACACTTGCCTTCACCAAACTGCTGATCAGGGACTTCCTCTGCAACTGCCTCGGGAAACACAGACTGCTCGTTGTCTACGCAAAGCAATCATTCACACTATGCACTTGGGAAAATAACAAACAGAAAACAATATACCAAACATATGCAGCAGAGAGGGGTCACAAGTTCATAACAGAAAAGGGATAGGCACTCTAGTGTTCCCTAGGTCTGGGGTAGAGGACTACACAAAGTGATTTACTATCTACTAATCAGATCTAAGTCAGGGGTGGGATTAAATAATTATCTGGTTTAAGTTCCTAAACTTAAGTGTTTAAGTCCATAAACTTAAGTAATCCAACTATTATTAAAGTCTACTCATTTCCAATTATCTTAAATAAGGTTTCAATAGTCTTAATCCTATCCTAGTGATTAGCTATTAATTAATACATGGAAATAGCAGGGAAACATTGCATAAACAGATAGATAATAATATTATGAACATTTTGCAATTTGAAGCACCTAATTTGGAGTTCATATGACAAAGTTATGAATTTTACAAGTTTAGGGGTTAAAATTATACCCTAAGGACTTATTTTGAATTAAATAAAAGGGCCAGGGACTTAACTGCGAGAAACCAGGGACGGCGGGCGCAATTTCCAGAAAACAGGGGGGCTCTTTAAGAACATGCGCGGGCGAAGGGGTATCGGGCGCCTACAGCCGTTGGATCTCAGCTCTACGGCCAGGATTAGATCCTGCGGGCGGGCGCGCGGGCGCGCGGCGGCGGGAGCGGCTGACAGGCGGGGCCGGGCGGACAGCGCGGGCGCGGGCGACTGGCAAGCGGGACCGGGCGGGCAGAGCGCGCGGGCGGACTGACGGGCGGGGCCGGGCGGACAGCGCGGGCGCGCGGGCGAGCTGACAAGTGGGTCCTAGCGGGCAGAGAGACGGGGTGAGGGGGCAGTGGGCCTGGGCCGCTGGATCGCTGGCGGACGGCCAGGATTAGGTCCGGGCGAGTTGAATCAGGGCCGCCCGATCTGGGTTGAACGGCGGAGATCGGATGGGCGGCCTGGGTCTTCCCTACGGCTAGCTGGGGCGGCGGCGCTCGTCCCCGCGGCGGAGGGCTTGCCGGAGACGAGGGGCACGAGCGACTGGCGGGGCTCTGGGGCAATCCGAGTGGTCGGGGAGGTCGGGGAGGGCGCGGGGAGTTCTCCGGTAGGGTCTGGGTCGGGGCAGAGGCACCGGAGGGGGGCGATTCACGGCGGGGCGGCTCGGCGGCGGGGCTACTCTACTCCGGCGAGCAATCAAACGCAACAGAGAGCAAAACAAAGGGCAATAGGGGCGGGAGAGGTTCGTTACCTCAAGGCGGGCTCCGGGGACTCCTCGGCGGCGACGGAGACGCGACGGTGACCCGGGTCGACGGTGGCGGCTGCACGGCGGACGACGGGTGAGCGCGGGCAGAGAGAAATAGGGAGGGGGAGAGGGAATTGGGGCGTGTTCCGAGTTGCGGGCGTCGGGGCGGAGCTCACCGGGGCTAAGGGCACGGCGGAGCTCCAACGGCGACGAAGAACCGAGCTCGGAACGGCGGGGTTATGGCGGCGGTGCTCTGCGTGCGCGCAGCGAGGGGGGGAGAGAGGGTCTACTGGACGCAAATGGGGGGAGAGGGTGAGGGCGAGTGGGCTCGGGGCACAAGTGGCCGAGGGCGAGGTGGGGCGAGTTCCACGCGCGACGTGGGCGCGGGGGAGGTGGGCGCGAGCAGCTCGGCGGCGGTTATGCGGGGACGACGGGGCTGACAGCCCGGGCCCGCGACGCAGAGAGAGAGAAGAAAGCGGGTGCGGGCGCGAGAGAAGCGGGGCTGACGGGTTGGGCCCACGGGCAGAGAGAGAGCGAGGGAGCGGGCGCGCGCGGGGAAGGCGGGCGCCGACGGGTAGGGCCGGACGAGCAGTGAGAGAGGGAGGCGGGTGCGCGGAAGACGGGCGCGCCGACAGGCCGGGCCCGCTGCGCAGAGAGAGAAGGGGGGGAGAGGCGCGCGCGGGGTGGGCCGACTGGGCCGAAAGGCCGAGGAGGGCGGGTAAGTGGGCTGCTTTGCCTTTTCCTTTTATTCTGAATTGTTTTTCCCTTTTCTTTTATTTATTCTATTTGATTCAAATTCAAATGAGCCCCAAATTCAAATTAGACCTTTTGAGAATTATGCACCAAACAAAAGTGAAATCTAGGGTTCAACATGATGCAACAATTCATACTCCACTAGGGTTTAACATAATAAACTATGGTTACAAGTAAAATAAGCACTTAGCTCCTATAGAAATGAGAGAGAAAAGAATTAGGAAGGATGAGAAAAGGAAGTAACACCTGAATTTGTGAATATGAGCAAAGAAATTTTATACCCCCAAATTCAGGGTGTTACACTTAGTGCTTAGGAATGCTTAGAGAATGCTTGGTGTGCTCCTCCATGTGCCTAGGGGTCCCTTTTATAGCCCCAAGGCAGCTAGGAGCCGTTGAGTGCATTCCAGGAAGGCAATTCTTGCCTTCTGTCGCCTGGCGCACCGGACAGTCCGGTGCACCACCGGACACTGTCCGGTGCGGATCTCTTTCCTTATTTGGCGAAGCCGACCGTTGGCGCCTTGGAGCCGTTGGCGCACCGGACACTGTCCGGTGCACACTGGATAGTCCGGTGCCCCCTTCTAGCCGTTGGCTCGGCCACGCGTCGCGCCCGGATTAAGCGGCCGACCATTGGCCCGGCGACCGTTGGCTCACCGGACACTGTCCGGTGCACACCGGACAGTCCGGTGAATTATAGCCGTACGCCGTTAATTTCTTCCCGAGAGCAGCAAGTTCGCCTGAGCCAGCCTGGCGCACCGGACACTGTCCGGTGCACCACCGGACAGTCCGGTGCACCCAGACAGAATACATTAGTCTCTAAAACAAAGCCATCTCTCTTCCAATTTGATTTCTCCTGTTTCCAGCACTTAGACACAATACATTAGTCTCTAAAACAATGTACTAAGTCTGAGAAACATACCTTTATACTTGATTTGTACTTTGTCCACCATTTGACACTTAGGCACTTGTGTTGGACACTAAATCACCAAAACACTTAGAAATGGCCCAAGGGCACATTTCCCTTTCAATCTCCCCCTTTTTGGCGATTTATGCCAATACAACATAAAGCAAGTAGAACAAGTACAAAATCAATTCAATTAAGAACTCAAATTTGTTTTGAATCAAGTTTGGCATATATGGATCATCCTTTGCCACCACTTGGTTTGTTTTTGCAAATCAACCTCAATTTCCTATCTCTAAGTCAAACACACTTGTTGAAACATAAAGAGAGATATTTCACGAGAAATTGATCAAGGATTCAAAAAAAACTCCCCCTTTTTCCCATAATTAAGCCTTCTCCCCACAAGAGACCAACTTTTGACAATAAGAGCAAATAAGAGTATTTTGACAAACAAAAACTTTAACTCCACTATTTTCAAAATTCACAAGTGGTAGCTGATCCATTTATTGCTTTGGCCTTATTTTCTCCCCCTTTGGCATCAAGCACCAAAACGGGATCAATTTTGGCCCTTTTAACCCCATTGCCTCACCAAAATCTTCAACTTAGAGTAAAAAGGCAATAAGAGTACAAAGATGAACTTGGAAAAAGTTACTCTTTCATCGGAGTGCAGTGGAAGTCTTGCATGGTCCAAGTCCACCTTTTCCCTTTCAACCCTCCTTTGAGACTAAATTAAGAAAACTCAAGCACACAGTTAGTCTCAAAGGGTCAAGTTGTAGCACATCTCCCCCTAAATTTGTGCATCACTTGCAAAGGACTTGTGAGGTCCGGGGAGTGCAAGTACAACTTGAGCACCATAAATAAACAACACAATGCATAAGGAACATGATCAAATGCATAAACACATGTATGCTATAAATCAATCCAAGTTCCGCGAATCTAAGACATTTAGCTCACTACGCAACTTGCAAAAGGTCTGCTCATCTAAAGGCTTGGTAAAGATATCGGCTAGCTGGTTCTCGGAGCTAACATGAAACACTTCGATATCTCCCTTTTGCTGGTGGTCTCTCAAAAAGTGATGCCGGATGTCAATGTGCTTTGTGTGGCTATGTTCAACAGGATTATCCGCCATGCGGATAGCACTCTCATTATCACCTAGGAGTGGGACTTTGCTCAAATTATAGCCAAAGTCCCTGAGGGTTTGCCTCATCCAAAGTAGTTGCGCGCAACACTGTCCTGCGGCAACGTACTCGGCCTCAGCGGTGGATAGGGCAACAGAAGTTTGTTTCTTAGAACTCCATGACACCAGGGACCTTCCTAAGAATTGGCACGTCCCCGATGTACTCTTCCTATCGACCTTACATCCATCATAGTCGGAGTCTGAATATCCAATCAAGTCAAAGGTAGACCCCTTTGGATACCAGATCCCGAAACAAGGCGTAGCGACTAAATATCTAAGAATTCGCTTCACAGCCACTAAGTGACACTCCTTAGGGTCGGATTGAAATCTAGCACACATGCATACGCTAAGCATAATATCCGGTCTACTAGCACATAAATAAAGTAAAGACCTTATCATAGACCTGTATGCTTTTTGATCAACGGACTTACCTCCTTTGTTGAGGTCGGTGTGTCCGTCGGTTCCCATTGGAGTCTTTGCGGGCTTGGCGTCCTTCATCCCAAACCGCTTGATCAAGTCTTGCGTGTACTTGGTTTGGGAGATGAAGGTCCCCTCCTTGAGTTGCCTCACTTGGAACCCAAGGAAGTAGCTTAACTCGCCCATCATCAACATCTCGAATTTCTGAGTCATCACCCTGCTAAACTCTTCACAAGACTTTTGGTTAGTAGAACCAAATATTATGTCATCGACATAAATTTGGCACACAAAAAGATCACCATCACAAGTCTTAGTAAAAAGAGGTGGATCGGCTTTCCCAACCTTGAAAGCATTAGCGATTAAATAGTCTCTAAGACAATATTCATACCATGCTCTTGGGGCTTGCTTAAGTCCATAGAGCGCCTTAGAGAGCTTACACACGTGGTCGGGGTACCGTTCATCCTCGAAGCCAGGGGGTTGCTCCACGTACACCTCCTCCTTGATTGACCCGTTGAGGAAAGCGCTATTCACATCCATTTGGAACAACCTGAAAGAATGGTGAGCGGCATATGCTAGCAAAATACGAATGGACTCTAGCCTAGCCACAGGAGCAAAAGTCTCCTCAAAGTCCAAACCTGCGACTTGGGCATAACCTTTTGCCACAAGTCGAGCCTTGTTCCTTGTCACCACGCTCTACACATAACAACATGCTCTACACATGAACCAGATTTATTAACTTCCTCTAGCTTAGTATTTAATTCATCATTTAAACTCTTTAAACTAGAGACAGATTCATGGCAAGCAGACAACTCAAAGGACAACATTTCATTTCTTTTAATTTCTAAGGCAAGAGACTTTTAAACACTAACAAATTTGTCATGTTCCTCATACAAAATGTCCTCTTGCCTTTCTAGCAATCTATCTTTTTCATTTAGAGCATCAATTAACTCATTGATTTTATCTACTTTAGCTCTATCTAAACCCTTAAATAAATCAGTATAATCTACTTCATCATCAGATGACTCTTCATCACTAGAAGAAGTATACTTGGGGGTGTCCCGAACACGTACCTTTTTCTCCTTGGCCATAAGACATGTATGGCGTTCGTTGGGGAAGAGAGAAGACTTGTTGAAGGCCGAGGCTGCTAGTCCTTCATCGTCGGAGTCGGATGTAGAGCAGTACGAATCCCATTCTTTTCCAAGGTGCGCCTCACCCTTCGCCTTCTTGTAAACTTTCTTCTTCTCCCTCTTCCCGTACTTTTCTTGTTCCTGGTCATTATCATTATCGGGGCATTGAGCAATAAAATGAGCAGTCTTACCGCATTTGAAGCAGGAGCGCTTTCCCCTTGTTTTATTCTTGTTGGGGTACTCCTTGCGTCCTTTAAGTGCGGTCTTAAAGAGCTTGATGATAAGCGCCATCTCATCTTCATTAAGTCCGATAGCCTCTACTTGAGCTGCCTTGGTTGGTAGCGCCTCCTTGCTGCTTGTTGCTTTGATAGCAACGGGCTGTGGCTCGTAGATGGGTAGTGGACCGTTCAAAGCGTCATCCACGTATCACGCTTCCTTCACCATCATGCGCCCGCTCACAAACTTTCCAAGGATCTCCTCGGGCGTCATCTTTGTGTACCTGGGGTTTTCACGAATAAGATTGACAAGATGGGGGTCAATTATAGTAAATGACCTGAGCATGAGTCGGACGACGTCATGGTCCATCCATCTTGTGCTTCCATAGCTTCTAATCTTGTTGACTAGAGTCTTGAGCCTGTTGTAGGTTTGTGTTGGCTCTTCTCCCCTGATCATGGCGAATCTCCCTAGCTCGCCTTCCACCAGTCCCATTTTGGTGATCATTGTAGCATTGTTTCCCTCATGTGAGATCTTGAGGGTGTCCCAAATTTGCTTGGCGTTGTCCAAGCCACTTACTTTATTGTACTCATCCCTGCAAAGTGAAGCTAACAAGACAGTAGTAGCTTGGGCATTCTTATGAATTTGTTCGTTAATGAATACAAGATTATCCATACTATCAAAATGCATCCCATTTTCTACAATTTCCCAGATGCTAGGATGGAGAGAAAAATGATGACTACGCATTTTATGACTCCAAATGAGTAATCCTCTCCATCAAAGTGTGGGGGTTTTCCAAGAGGAATAGAAAGCAAATGGGCATTTGAGTTGTATGGAATACAGGAATAATCAAAGGAATAGTTTTGATTCTCCGTCTTTTTCTTTGAAGAGTCGTCGTCGTCATCGTCTCTTGGTGAAGAAGAGGAGGCATCACTATCGTAGTAAATGATCTTCTTGATGCGCCTCTTCTTCTTCCCGTCCCTCTTCTAGTGACTCGATCCTAAGTCCGTGGGCTTGTTGTCCCTTGGCTCGTTGAAGAGGGACTCCTCCTTGTCGTTGACCACCATCCCCTTTCCCTTAGGATCCATCTCTTCGGGCGGTTAGTCCCTTAGATGAAGAGTACATCTCCAATACCAATTGAGAGCACCTAGAGGGGGGTGAATAGGTGATCCTGTAAAATTCAACACTAAATTCCAACAAGCTTGATTAAAGAGATATTAGCGCAAGTTAATCAAGTCTATGAGGCGAGCACTTGCGAACACAAATAATCATAAAGAGAGCAATCACAAGAGACACGTGATTTTATCCCGTGGTTCCGCCAAGTAACACTTGCCTACTTCCACGTTGTGGAGTCCCAATGGACGAGGGTTGCACTCAACCCCTTTCAAGTGATCCAATGATCAACTTGAATACCACAACTTTCTTCCTTATAGTTTTCTTCCCGTTTGCGAGGAATCTCCACAAGTTGGAGCCTCTTGCCCTTACAATATTGATCACAAAGAAATCACGGAGTAAGGTTGGGAAGAGCAACACACACAAGACTCAAATTCGCAGCACAACCACGCACACAAGTCACAACTTGAGCTCGAAACACAACACACGAAGTTCACAACTCAAATGGAGCTCAAATCGCTAACACAAAGAATCGAATGCGTGGAGTTGGAGTCTTGGAGTCTTAGGATGCTTAGTGAATGCTTAAGTTACTCCTCCATGCGCCTAGGGGTCCCTTTTATAGCCCCAAGGCAGCTAGGAGCCGTTGAAGACAAACTTGGAAGGCCATCCTTGCCTTCTGTCGAGTGGCGCACCGGACAGCTGTTGTAGCCTGTCCGGTGCGCGATTGCCTTCCAAATCGGGCACAGACGACCATTGCAGCTCCGGGCCCGTTGGCGCACCGGACAGTCCGGTGCCCCTGCCGACCGTTGGAGCTGCCACGCGTCGCAAGAAGATTGCGCGGCTGTAATACCCACTTTTTAAGAAAATCGAAAAGGAGAAAAGTACATCCCTTTGTATACATGAGTGTGTCATCTCTATCTATCATTTCATGTGAACACGTTATTTAAACAAATAAATAATTAACAAAAGACACCTAATTAACCTAAGTGCATCATGTTGGCTTTTATTTGTATGTGCATTTAATAAAAATAAGGAATTATATCAATGGAAATATAATAATGTCCAAATTGGGATTTAAGACCTCATTTACAATTTAGAAATTTGAGATAACATCAAAGAACAAGAAAAAAAGATCACCTTGTAAAGAAAACTGGATAAAAATAAATATAACTCTTCAAGTGAGTACTCTTAATTTACACCTTTAATCTGTGTACAAATTCGCAACAAACATTTGAATTCAAATAGAGATATAAATTGGGAAAAGAATGAGAAAAGCGAAGGAGAAAGAAAAGAAAAAAAACAAGTCGCTGCATGGGCCGACCAACCCTGTTTTCGGCCCATTCCTAGCCTAACCCCTGCGCAGCCCACTTAAACCACCGCACATTTCTCCTTCTGTGCGGCTGTCCGGAAGGGCCCACAACCCAGCCCCGTCCCTCTTTACTCCCAGCGCGTCGTATCTCTGTTGGGTGGGCCCCAGTTGTCAGCTTCTTCCTCAACAGAACACCGTGAAGACCGCCGCGCGCTCACCCGCGATTGCCGGGGAGTTCTGCTGGCCTGGTTCTTTCTCCCCCCTCCTCGGACTTCCCAGGCTTGGAGAATAAGACCCGCAGACATGGGATCTCAACAAACTCCACTAGCGTCTTCCTAAGAGTTCGCCGCCAGGATTGGATCGACCGCTCTCTCCTTCCGTGCGGACTCCACCCTCTCTGTAGGATATAAATCCTGGGCTTTGCGCACTCCATGCCGCATCCTTTCTTCATCCGCAAAACCGAAGCACCGAGAGCCATAGCCGTCGGCGAGCCGAGCGATTCCAGGTTGAAGTGAGAAAAAATATACTGAAGCCACTGCTTTCGGCGTTCGCCGCCGTTCGGCTGTTGTGGGGCGGTGAGGACTTGGACAGAGAGAGTCAGAGCTCACTGCCGTCGTGCTTGGCCGTCAGGCTGAGCGAAACCATGGGAGGAGAAGAAAGAGAAGAAGGATTTCCGCCGGCGACGAGCTCTCGGGGATCGACTCGGAACTTGCTGGGAGAGCGCTGGGAGAGTCGTGGAGCACAGGTGACCGTGAGATTTCTCATAGGAATCCTTTCTCCACTGTAGTGTTACGCATCTCCGTGGCAGTGATTCTGCGCGTCCCAATCGTCGGTGAGAATCACCTTATTTAATTCACCTTGCTCCATAGTTCGTGTAGCACTGTCCGGGTCATGGATTGGTGCTCGGGCCAATGGTTTGGGCGGGGTCGGCGATGGCGCCGCCGTGCCTGTCGTCAGGCTGGCACCGGTGGGGGAGAGAGAGAAATAAGGGAAGAAGAGAGGCCTCGGGCCATTGGATAGTTAACGGACGGTTGAGATTAGGCGTCTAAATACCCCTTCACCAGTTCGGATCCGGTCCGTTGGATCATGATCTGGCGGCCACCCGCGAATACCAGTCCGCTTATAAGTTTGAACTAATCATGGCCGCTGTTGGTTGATCGGATGGCTGCAGTCGCTTGATACCCCTTTGGCTGGGGAAATATGCATAAGGGCCCCTGCGGTTTTATTCAATCAACCCACGGTCCTACCTGGTCTTAAGAACCATCACAGCTAGGTCCTGAAAACTTGCTTGCGACCCCCTGAGCTTCGTTGGAATTGTGGCAGCAGCCCAGAAATTAAATAGAATAGATAAAATTGATGAAGAAAATGATTTTAGGATAAAAATAATTCCCTAAACTTCGGAAAATCATATCTCCTTTGTTTTAACTCCGATTTGATCCATTCGAATTGTGTTGGCTTCGTAAAAATATTTTCTACGTAGTAGCAACATCATGTGTACCATATTCCATATAATTATAATTAGGAAAGTGTTCAATCTTTATTCGGTAGATTAACTCGACTAACCTAGGATTAATCTCTCTATAAATATAATCTGGGTAAAAGGTAATCCCTAACCAAGTTATGATCTAGGTTAAAGTTGAATTAACTATTTAGAATATACTTTCTTATATGTGGCGGAACTGCCCGAATTATTCCAACTTAAATGCCTAAGCCCTGCCTTAGAGGCTAGACCACACTTAAATGGGAATAACCCGTCAATCCCTCGGATCTAGTCCGACACGGCCACTGACAGGATCAGGTACCACAATCTCACTCGATGGTGAGTCACAGAGCAAATACAATAAAGCATAAAACCATACATGTCAGAGTATTAAATTATTACATCATCATCATCCTCATCGGAGTTTTTGCAAAAGTAACCATCATTGTTCGAAGTGCAGCGGAAATAAACTAACGGTAAATAAATAGAGGGATGGGGAAGCCTGTCCCATCACTCCTCATGCTCCTCCTCAGCCGAGGCAGGGTCCCACTCGACAGTCCAACCCGGTGGCAAGGTGGACGACCAAGTTATTCCAGCAACCATTTCCTCCAGAGAACCTGTAAAAAATTATGCCACAAGCAAGGCTGAGTATACTAATACTCAGCTAGACTTACTCGGTGTGAGGAGTCTACTCCTCTACCTCTAGACATGCAGCTGTTTGGCTGTGGGGTTTGGTTGCCAAAAGCACTAGCTGAGTTTCTAAATCAAGATTTTAACTTAGTCAAAGTTAAGTGTGACTCTCTTAAGGCTAAAAGTGGACTATCTACTCATACATGGTAGCAAGCATTATTAACAATCATCATCTTATCTCAACTCATCATACTTCCACTTATTACTCAATGCAGTACAATGGATCAAGCAGTCTCATTAGCTGCGAGAAGCAGACGATTCGAATCGAGTTTTTATCCTTGCAAGGTAAACCTAAACACACGATATGTAGGGGCACTCCGTCCCCACACACATCAACCGTCCCCATCGATTCCCTGGCAACAGATCAGGGCTCACCGCCTTGGCGTACAATGCCCCACTGACCCCGACTGGCCGTCGTGCAGTGACCGCACTTGTACCCACCATAACCGGAATGGGAGACCTCGTCTCAGGTCGCGTGAGGGGTAAAGTCTGCGGGCAGGTTCACTCAGGTACTAGGCTTACCGATTTACCATATTTCTCGGTATGTGTTTAGTACGTTCAAACGCTTGACACAGGTATCCGCACGTTAATCCTTATTCCATTTTCCATCTCGTGAATGACCAATCCCCATGGATTGTTGTCCACCAACTAGTATCATGACAGTGTGAAAGTGGGTACAATCAATTTCCTGATCTCGCGCGAGTGCTAGAAAAATCACTCGTCTTCTACCGAGATCCTAATTAAATAAAGCAACTACTCGACCTGTCATACTAGTATTCATCTCAAAAGGATTCCTGAGATCATGCAACTAGGGTTTCAAACAACTCCTACACCTAAGTGCACAATCAAACCTACAATCATTAAGTGAAGTAAAATAACATAAATAACAGGTTATGCATAAAACCGGGGCTTGCCTTCCAAAGCAGTGGCAGGCAGGTCCTCTGGTGCAGGCTCGGGTGCTGGGTCCGGGGCTACCTCCTGAGCAGCTCCTTGCTCCGGCACGAGGATGTACTCTCCGTCAGCAAGATTACAGTCTATCGAAATGCAATGAACATGTATGTCATGATTATGCAAGATTTAATAACATTTATCTAAAAGAAACTAAGTCAAGCATTAACTTAGGGTTTTCTGGTTATGTGGGGCTTCTAGTGGTATACATATACGTAGACTTATTACCTTTTAGGTTTAGGTTTTCTTTTAGGATAACACAGTGGATTAGTATTGTCTTTATAGATTTCAGTGGACAATTTTTATAAAGGTTTTAGGACGACATTAATTCCATTATTCATTTTCCTTTCTTTAATTTCCATTTAGGGTTTCTAGGATAGGTTTGAACTACGACAGTGTTTTAAAAATTTCCAAAAATTCTGTAAAAATTACAGTGGGTTGTCATTTGCTATTCTAGCCTGTTTTAAGAATTTTGAGGCTTAAGTACAAAAGCTAGGCTGTAAACAAAAATGACCAGAGTTATGCAAAATGGCTCACTTTACACTACATCTCTTAGTTAGGGGTAGGTTCTGTCTTAAAGGTTATTTTTGCTGGCATCCCATAGTAATAATAGGTCTCTGTGCTAAAAATCACAGAAAACTAAGGTGTGGTTATTTAGTTATGATTTTCTTAAGTTTAAGGTTAAAAAGGCTCTTTCTACTACATTATTATTTGAAAAATGTCAAACAGCAGATTTCATATTTTTCCTAAGTTCTCTCTAATAAAACAATAGCTATCCCAAGGGTGGGGGTGTTTTTACCTTGGGGTTATTTTTGTAGAGTTTTCCTAAGTTTTACTTGTTTTATTAAAACAAAAGGGATCCTGCTTATTTTATACTTGTCGGGGACCATAATTAGGGGTACCCTCAAGACGCCTAATTCTCAGCTGGTAACCCCCATCAGCATAAAGCTGCAAAGGCCTGATGGGTTCGATTAAGTCAGGGATCAGTCCACACGAGTGACTCGATCACGCTTCACCCGAGCCTAGCCTCGGCCAAGGGCAGCCGACCTCGAGAGACTTCCGTCTCGCCCGAGGCCCCCCTTTTTACGGCGGACACGTCACCGGCTCGCCCGAGGCCTTGGCTTCGCTCAGAAGCAACCCTGACTAAATCGTCACACCGACTGACCGGGTTGCAGGAGCATTTAACGCAAAGGTGGCCTGACACCTTTATCCTGACACGCGCCCCCCGGCAGAGCCGACGTGACCGCCGTCACTCCACCGCTCCACTGACCAACCTGACAGAAGGACAGCGTCGCCTGCGCCACTCCGACTGCGGTGCCACTCGACAGAGTGAGTCAGACAGACAGTCAGGCCCTGCCAAAGGCGCCACGGCGAACTCCGCTCCGCCCGACCCCAGGGCTCGGACTCGGGCTAAGACCCGGAAGACGGCGAACTCCGCTCCGCCCGACCCCAGGGCTCGGACTCGGGCTAAGACCCGGAAGACGGCGAACTCCGCTCCGCCCGACCCCAGGGCTCGGACTCGGGCTAAGACCCGGAAGACGGCGAACTCCGCTCCGCCCGACCCCAGGGCTCGGACTCGGGCTAAGACCCGGAAGACGACGGAACTCCGCTCCGCCCGACCCCAGGGCTCGGACTCGGGCTAAGACCCGGAAGACGACGAAACTCCGCCTCGCCCGACCCCAGGGCTCGGACTCCGCCCTGGCCTCGGCCAAACGACCTCCGCCTCGCCCGACCCCAGGGCTCGGACTCGGCCTCGGCAACAGAAGACAGACTCAACCTCGGCTTCGGAGGAGCCCCCACGTCACCCCGCCTAGGGCACAGACCCGCCACGTCAACAGGAAGCGTCATCATCGTCCTACCCCGAATCGACTCGGGTCGCGGAGAACAAGACCGGCGTCCCATCCGGCCAGCTCCGCCGGATGGGCAATGATGGCGCCCCACAAGCTCTGTGACGACGGCGGCCCCCAGCTCTCTTACGGAAGCAGGGCGACGTCAGCAAGGACTCGACCGCTCCAACAGCTGTCCCTCCGCCAGGCTCCGTCGCACCTCCGACAGCCACGACATCACGCCAGCAAGGTGCCAAGACCTCTCCGGCTGCCACATTGGCATGTACCTAGGGCGCTAGCTCTCTCTCCGCTAGACACGTAGCACTCTGCTACACCCCCCATTGTACACCTGGACCCTCTCCTTACGACTATAAAAGGGAGGACCAGGGCCTTCTTAGAGAAGGATGGCCGCGCGGGACCGAGGACGGGACAGGCGCTCTCTTGGGGCCGCTCGCTTCCCTCACCCGCGTGGACGCTTGTAACCCCCCTACTGCAAGCGCACCCGACCTGGGCGCGGGACGAACACGAAGGCCGCGGGACTTCCACCTCTCTCACGCTCGACTCCGGCCACCTCGCCTCTCCCCCCTTCGCGCTCGCCCACGCGCTCGACCCATCTGGGCTGGGGCACGCAGCACACTCACTCGTCGGCTTTGGGACCCCCCCTGTCTCGAAACGCCGACAGTTGGCGCGCCAGGTAGGGGCACGCTGCATGCTGACGAACAGCTCCCCGTCAAGCTCCAGATGGGCAATCTCCAGCAACCTCTCCGGCCCGGGGCGGTGCTTCATTTCGGGACTCTTGAGTTCATGTCCTTCGACGGCAGCTACGACATGATACTTCTTCCACCGCCGCGCGACAACGACAATGGCGGCCGACAACCCGCTCGCCGGCGGCGGAATCGACGACACCTTCCCCGCGTGGTGGAAGAACAACATTCGAGCTCGCTCCGTTCTCTCCCCCGCCAACGGAGGAGGAGGCGGGGCCATCAAGGCCAAGCGGGAGGCCGCGCTTCGTTGGCCGTCGGGCGAATCGACGCCCCCGACGCCCCGACAGAAGGCACGCCGGACGTCGACCTCGCGTTCAAGACGAAGGCAAGCGCCGTCCCCCCGTGACACGCTGACCCCGAGCAAGAAGACGACGCCGGCGCGCTCGCGGAAAGCCTGCAGGACGTCGCCCTCGTACCTGAGATGACGGTGCAACCAGTCCCCGATGCGACTACGTCGCTCCTCGTCGACCAAAAGGTACCGACTAACTCCCATCTTACGTCATTTCGACTCGGCCTCAACCCGCCAAACGACCTCGCTTTGGCGGGCGCTCTCATTGAGGCGAGTGCAACCCCACTGGGGTTTCGTATACGGTCACCTTGGGACCGGCTGACGGACGTCTCGACCTACGGGCCCTTTGGGTCCGAGGAAGATGACGACCCCAACGTCTGTTGGGATTTCTCCGGACTTGGCAACCCCAGTGCCATGCGGGACTTCATGACCGCATGTGACTACTGCCTATCCGACTGTTCCGACGGAAGCCGCAACCTTGGCGACGAGAGCTGCGGCCCAAGCCGCGAATGTTTCCACATCGAGCTAGGGGATTCCTCCGAAGGCAACCGTCTCGGCATGCCGGAGGACGGTGATCTTCCTAGGCCGGTGCCTCGCGCCGACATCCCACGGGAGCTAGCTGTGGTCCCCGCTCCGGCGGGGGGTTACGACCCACAACTCGAGCAAGTCCGCGAGGCGCAGGCCAGGCTCAACGAGGCAACAGGAGCGCTTGAGCCGATCCGTCGGAACGTCGGGCAGGTATGGGCGGACCAACCCCTGGCCGGAGAAATACGTCACCTGCCCCAAGGTCTCCAGCACCGCGTCGCCAACGATGTCAGGGTCAGGCCGCCGCCCGCATCCAGTGGGGTTGGTCAGAACCTGGCAGCCGCAGCGATGCTCCTCCGCGCGATGCCGGAGCCATCAACCACCGAGGGTCGGCGAATCCAGGGAGAGCTCAAGAATCTCCTGGAAGGCGCTGCGGCCCGACGGGCCGAGAGCACTGCCTCCCGAAGGCAAGGATATCCCTCGGAACCTCATGCCGCGACTTCCCGATTCATGCGGGAAGCCTCGGTCTACACCGGGCGCACGCGCAACACCGCGCCTGCGGCCCCGGGCCACCTCGGCAACGAGCACCATCGACGCGACCGTCGGGCCCACCTCGACGAAAGGGTGCGTCGAGGCTACCATCCCAGGCGTGGGGGGCGCTACGACAGCGGGGAGGATCGGAGTCCCTCGCCCGAACCACCCGGTCCGCAGGCCTTCAGTCGGGCCATCCGACGGGCGCCATTCCCGACCCGGTTCCGACCCCCGACTACTATCACGAAGTACTCGGGGGAAACGAGACCGGAACTGTGGCTCGCGGACTACCGCCTTGCCTGCCAACTGAGTGGGACGGACGACGACAACCTCATCATCCGTAACCTCCCCCTGTTCCTCTCCGACACTGCTCGCGCCTGGTTGGAGCACCTGCCTCCGGGGCAGATCTCCAACTGGGACGACTTGGTCCAAGCCTTCGCTGGGAATTTCCAGGGCACGTACGTGCGCCCCGGGAATTCCTGGGACCTTCGAAGCTGCCGGCAATAGCCGGGGGAGTCGCTCCGGGACTACATCCGGCGATTCTCGAAGCAGCGCACCGAGCTGCCCAACATCACCGACTCGGATGTCATCGGCGCGTTCCTCGCCGGCACCACTTGCCGCGACCTGGTGAGCAAGCTGGGTCGCAAGACCCCCACCAGGGCGAGCGAGCTGATGGACATCGCCACCAAGTTCGCCTCTGGCCAGGAGGCGGTCGAGGCTATCTTCCGAAAGGACAAGCAGCCCCAGGGCCGCCCATCGGAAGAGGCTCCCGAGGCGTCTGCTCCGCGCGGCGCCAAGAAGAAAGGCAAGAAGAAGTCGCAATCGAAACGCGACGCCGCTAACGCGGACCTTGTCGCCGCCGCCGAGTACAAGGACCCTCGGAAGCCCCCTGGAGGTGCAAACCTCTTCGACAAGATGCTCAAGGAGCCGTGCCCCTACCATCAGGGGCCCGTCAAGCACGCCCTCGAGGAATGCATTATGCTTCGGCGTCACTTCCACAGGGCCGGGCCACCCGCCGAGGGTGGCAGGGCCCGCGACGACGACAAGAACGAAGATCACCAAGCAGGAGAGTTCCCCGAGGTCCGCGACTGCTTCATGATCTATGGAGGGCATGCGGCGAATGCCTCGGCTCGGCATCGCAAGCAAGAGCGCCGGGAGGTCTGCTCGGTGAAGGTGGCGGCGTCAGTCTACCTAGACTGGTCCGACAAGCCCATCACCTTCGACCAGGCCGACCACCCCGACCATGTGCCGAGCCCGGGGAAATACCCGCTCGTCGTCGACCCCGTTGTCGGCAATGTCAGGCTCACCAAGGTTCTGATGGATGGGGGCAGCTGCCTCAACATCATCTACGCCGAGACCCTCAAGCTCCTGCGCATCGATCTGTCCTCCGTCCGAGCAGGCGCTGCGCCCTTCCACGGGATCATCCCTGGGAAGCGCGTCCAGCCCCTCGGGCGACTCGACCTCCCCGTCTGCTTCGGGACGCCCTCCAACTTCCGAAGGGAGACCCTGACGTTCGAGGTGGTCGGGTTCCGAGGAACCTACCACGCCGTACTAGGGAGGCCATGTTACGCGAAGTTCATGGCCGTCCCCAACTACACCTACCTGAAGCTCAAGATGCCGGGCCCCAACGGGGTCATCACCGTCGGCCCCACGTACAAACACGCGTTCGAATGCGACGTGGAGTGCGTGGAGTACGCCGAGGCCCTCGCCAAGTCCGAGGCCCTCATCGCCGACCTGGCTCGCCAACCCTACCCTCTGCTTGTGAGGAAGAAAGGGGGGAAATGGCGGATGTGTGTAGACTACACTGGTCTCAACAAAGCATGTCCGAAGGTTCCCTACCCTCTGCCCCGCATCGATCAAATCGTGGATTCCACCGCTGGGTGCGAAACCCTGTCCTTCCTCGATGCCTACTCAGGGTATCACCAGATCCGGATGAAAGAGTCCGACCAGCTCGCGACTTCTTTCATCACGCTGTTCGGCATGTACTGCTATGTCACCATGCCGTTCGGTTTGAGGAATGCGGGCGCGACGTACCAGCGGTGCATGAACCATGTGTTCGGCGAACACATCGGTCGCACAGTCGAGGCCTACGTCGATGACATCGTAGTCAAGACAAGGAAGGCTTCCGACCTCCTCTCCGACCTTGAAGTGACATTCCGATGTCTCAAGGCGAAAGGAGTCAAGCTCAATCCTGAGAAGTGTGTCTTCGGGGTGCCCCGAGGCATGCTCCTAGGGTTCATCGTCTCCGAGCGAGGCATTGAAGCCAACCCGGAGAAGATCGCGGCCATCACCAGCATGGGGCCCATCAAGGACTTAAAAGGTGTACAGAGGGTCATGGGATGCCTCGCGGCCCTGAGCCGCTTCATCTCACGCCTCGGCGAAAGAGGTCTGCCTCTGTACCGCCTCTTAAGGAAGGCCGAGTGTTTCGCTTGGACCCCTGAGGCCGAGGAAGCCCTCGGCAACCTGAAGGCGCTCCTTACGAAGGCGCCTGTCTTGGTGCCCCCGGCGGATGGAGAAGCCCTCTTGGTCTACGTCGCCGCGACCACACAGGTGGTTAGCGCCGCGATTGTGGTCGAGAGGCAAGAGGAAGGGCATGCATTGCCCGTTCAGAGGCCGGTCTACTTCGTCAGCGAAGTGCTGTCCGAGACCAAGATCCGCTACCCACAAGTTCAAAAGCTGCTATATGCTGTGATCCTGACAAGGCGGAAGCTGCGACACTACTTCGAGTCTCATCCGGTAACTGTGGTGTCATCCTTCCCCCTGGGGGAGATCATCCAGTGCCGAGAGGCCTCGGGCAGGATCGCAAAGTGGGCGGTGGAAATCATGGGCGAAACGATCTCGTTCGCCCCTCGGAAGGCCATCAAGTCCCAGGTGTTGGCGGACTTCGTGGCCGAATGGGTTGACACCCAGTTGCCGACGGCTCCGATCCAACCGGAGCTCTGGACCATGTTTTTCGACGGGTCGCTGATGAAGACAGGAGCCGGCGCGGGCCTGCTCTTCATCTCGCCCCTTGGAAAGCACCTGCGCTACGTGCTGCGCCTCCATTTCCCGGCGTCCAACAATGTGGCCGAGTACGAAGCTCTGGTCAACGGGTTGCGGATCGCCATCGAGCTAGGGGTCAGACGCCTCGACGCCCGTGGTGATTCGCAGCTCGTCATTGACCAAGTCATGAAGAACTCCCACTGCCGCGACCCGAAGATGGAGGCCTACTGCGACGAGGTTCGGCGCCTGGAAGACAAGTTCTTCGGGCTCGAGCTCAACCACATCGCTCGGCGCTACAACGAAACCGCAGACGAGCTGGCTAAAATAGCCTCGGGGCGAACGACGGTCCCCCCGGACGTCTTCTCCCGGGATCTGCATCGACCCTCTGTCAAGATCGACGACGTGCCCGAGCCCGAGGCACCCTCGGCCCCCGAGGGCGAGGCACTGGACGTCGAGGAAGAGCAGAGCGGGGCCACGCCTGATCGAGATTGGCAGGCCCCGTACCTGCAATATCTCCGTCGAGGAGAGCTACCCCCCGACCAAGTCGAGGCTCGGCGGGTAGCGCGACGCGCCAAGTCGTTCGTCTTGCTGGGCGAGGAAGAGGAGCTCTACCATCGCAGCCCCTCGGGCATCCTCCAGCGATGCATCTCCATCGCCAAAGGTCGGGAACTGCTGCAAGAAATACACTCGGGGGCTTGCGGCCACCACGCGGCGCCCCGAGCCCTTGTCGGGAATGCTTTCCGGCAAGGCTTCTACTGGCCAACGGCGGTGGCTGACGCCATTAGAATTGTCCGCACCTGCGAAGGGTGCCAATTCTATGCGAAGCAGACCCACCTGCCCGCTCAGGCTCTGCAGACGATACCCATCACCTGGCCCTTCGCCGTATGGGGTCTGGACCTCGTCGGTCCCTTGCAGAAGGCGCCCGAGGGCTACACGCACCTGCTGGTCGCCATCGACAAATTCTCCAAGTGGATCGAGGTCCGACCTCTGAACAGCATCAGGTCCGAGCAGGCGGTGGCGTTCTTCACCAACATCATCCATCGCTTCGGGGTCCCGAACTCCATCATCACCGACAACGGCACCCAGTTCACCGGCAAAAAATTCTTGGATTTTTGCGAGGATCACCATATCCGGGTGGACTGGGCCGCCGTGGCTCATCCCATGTCGAATGGGCAAGTAGAGCGTGCCAACGACATGATTCTACAAGGGCTCAAGCCTCGGATCTACAACGACCTCAACAAGTTCGGCAAGCGGTGGATGAAGGAACTCCCCTCGGTGGTCTGGAGCCTAAGGACGACGCCGAGTCGCGCCACGGGTTTCACGCCGTTTTTCCTGGTCTACGGGGCTGAAGCTATCTTGCCCACTGACCTGGAATACGGCTCCCCGAGGACGAGGGCCTACACCGATCAAAGCAACCAAGCTAGCCGAGAAGAATCGCTGGACCAGCTGGAGGAGGCTCGGGACAGGGCCTTACTACACTCGGCGCGGTACCAACAGTCCCTGCGACGCTACCACGCCCGAGGGGTCCGGTCCCGAGACCTCCAGGTAGGCGATCTGGTGCTTCGGCTGCGGCAAGACGCCCGAGGGAGGCACAAGCTCACGCCCCCCTGGGAAGGGCCATTCGTCATCGCCAAAGTCCTGAAGCCCGGAACATACAAGCTGGCCAACAATCAAGGCGAGATCTACGGCAACGCCTGGAACATCAAACAGCTACGTCGCTTCTACCCTTAAGATGTTTCCAAGTTGTTCATATACCTCGCACCTACGCAAAGTTTAGTCGTCAAGGAAGGGTCGGCCTAGCCCCGGCAAAGCCCGACCCTCCCTCGGGGGCTAAAAGGGGAGAGACCCCCTCTGCGTCGAATTTTTCCTCGAAAAAGGATCTCTTTCTAGCAGGATTACTTTCGTGCTTCTTGACTACTTCGGAAAGCGGATCCTGGAAACGACGGGGCACACGTAAGCGGGACCGAGCCGAGGGATTCCCACGCCTCTGGGATACGGATACCTCACTCGTCCCTTCCGCGAGAAGCAACTCTCGCTCACACAAACATCCCTGTTACCGACAGAGTCCAGATGCTCGAAACAAGAGGAAAAAAGACGCAGCTTCGCAAGCACGGCGAGGGTGTGTTTTCTGGCCTCGGCGGCCGCAGAAGACACATGCTACAAGACGATCTGATCCTGCAGGCTCGGGTCTTCACGCTGAAGGGAGGCAACGGCACCCTCGGCATCGACGGCGTCTTCAGCTATGTCCGACCCAGCCTCGGACGGCGGCGCGGTCCAGGGACCCCTCCGGGAATCCGGCCCGAGTAGGCGGCTCGGCCGGTTACCCCTGGGGACTCGGCCAACCGGCTTCCAAGGGCGCCAGCCCGACCCGAGGCCTCGGCGGATCGACTTTGGCGTCGGCTCCGCTGACGGACAACACGACTAGGCTTCGGCCAACCAGGTTCCCATTCTCGAGCCAACTCCGCCTCTGTTCATACTGATATCGCTACCCCTAGCCTCGGCTCATCGAAGGGCAGCCGAGGGGTCTCTTTGACTAAGCTAGAGGAGCCCCAGACAACAAGGCCGAACGGGCCGAGGGATTCCTATGCCTCCGGGATACGGATACCTCACTCGTCACCTTGACACGGGGAGACTCATGCTTGGTAAAGCGGTTCAGATAACCAACAGGCGAGACTTAGTGCTCGAAAATGAGGAAAAAACACGGCTCCGTGCCGAAATTACATACATGTTCAGGCCCCGACAGCCACAATGAACAAACACACTGGCATTCGAAGTGCCATTACGAACGGAACTCCGGTTCCCCCTCCGCAGGTACGAACAACCCCACTCCGAGGGGGAAGGCCTGCGGAGCAACGAAAGGCCGACGAACGGCGCGCCGTCACCTGCTCCAGCAGCGGCGACGACGACGACTTCTGCTCTGGGGGGTCGAACAGCGGCAGCACTGACCCTAGGGCGGATGCTGCTGCCAGGAGGCCCCCGCCCACGACAAAACTCGTGAGGCAAGGACGGACAGAAGGCCGTAGAGTTGGAGGTCAGTCCGTGGCCGGCCCCGGCTATCGTGCCGGCGGAAGAACCTCTTCTAGCTGCCGTGGCGGACGCCGGCGCCGCGAGCGGCTCCGAAGCCACTCGCGTTTGAAGACCGGGCACGCTGCAGTTGCCAGCGCCACGGACAACAACCGCTCCTCCCCCCATCACTGAGTGAAGGAGCGGGCCGCCGCCCACACGGGGGCTGACCTCAACTCGGCGCACTCCCCTCCCCAGCCCTGGTGATGAAAATCCTTGAGGCTGAGGGAGGGGCAGAGGCCGCAGCCCGGCTCGCTTTCCCCCACCATCAAGCCGGAGGTCACCATCTCGGGTGACCGCCGGTGGAGGGGAGCAGCCGGGCTGCATGATGAAAATCCTTGAAGCCGAACGATGGCTGAGAGGTGCCAACTCCCATGGGGTTGCGCTCCTCCAACGAGGAGGCGGAAAGGCGGCGGATACCCCCATCCGGGGGCTTGGAAGATGGAAAGACACGACGCATAAGGGAGGAAGAAGACATGGTTGCCTTCCGAAAGGAGTCTCCCTCCTTTTAAAGGCAACTCTCCCTACGTGCGCCCCCAGACGCCGCGGGCTGAGTCTTCTCCAACACGCTCCAAGGCCCTCCCCTGCGACTCGGGGGCTGGGTCTCGCATGTCATGCAAACCAGCTCAGGGCAGAAGAAGCCAAACCGCCGCGCGTGGTGCGCACGACTGTCCAGCGGTTACAAGCGACCCCCCACTTTTGCCCAGACCAACGGGCGGAAGGGGCGGGCAGCCATGCAGACGGCATGCAACCGCGCCAGGTGGACGCGCTTCTCCGACTTCTGACACGCCAGCTTGGAAGCCCAGGCCCACGCGTCAAGCAACCGGCGCGCCAGTTGCCGCATGCAAGCAACCGCACCGCCACTTACGCCACCGTCGCGCCTCTTCGGTTGCGGAGCCTATGCCGCGACTCGAGGCGACCCAGCAGCGCTAGCCTGGCGCGTTGGTCAAAGCGACCGAAAGTGGGCCAACAGTGATGGCGGTGGCAGGCGGGCGGGCGCAGCAGTCACGTCGTCGGCCAGGCTCACGTCTCATCCTGGGGCAGCAAGAGAGCCTCCTCCCACGGCGTGAAGACGGTGCGCCCGTGACCCGTTCCTCGAACGAATCGCGCACGCGCAACGGCCCCCTCGCCAACCACTCGCCCCGCCGCATTAACTCCGCGGCGGGACACGCGGCGCCTCTGGCGGGAGAAGCGCGCGACGCTTCACCTTCGCCATAATAACCGCGTCAAAAAGAGGTACGCCACGTCGTTCGATTTCGTTTCCTTTTCCTTTTTCCTCTTTCTCTATCTCTTGCAACAGGGACCGGGAAAGGGGGATACCCCGAAAAGGATCCTTTTCCGCGAAGGAACCGGGCTCCGAGCCCCCCCTACTGATCAGGGGTTCGAAGACTGGCCCTCCGAAGGGTTCAACAGTCGCCTCAGATCGCGTGGGCCCGACACCCACTACTGGTCAGGGGTTCGAAGGCCAGCCCCCCGAAGGGCTCCATGGCCGCCTCAGGCTACTCGGGCTCCGCGCCCATTACTGATCAGGGGTTCGAAAGCTGGCCCCCGAAGGGTTCACAGTCGCCTCAGACACCGAGCGAGGGATGACCAGGGGTACGTTCGATACATAACCGAGGCTCGGGCTGCGCTCCCGAGGTACCCTAGGACATTTCCGAGACCAGCGGGAACGATCTTGTAACGGAATCCCATCGGAGGGAGGCATCGAGCCCTCAGACCCCGTCGCCAGGGGACCGGGTCCGGCAAATCACCCGCAGGTACTTTTGGGCGTGCCTCTGGGCCCCTAGCCGACCCCCAACGAATGGGGCACGGACGCCCACTCGGATTACCCGCTTGCAGCTCACCGGAGACACCATATTCGGTGCCCATTGAGGGTAACATGGCACACTCCCCCCCCTCCTCCTTGCGGAAAGGCGACGTAGGGGCGTATGTAAAAAGTCGAGTCTGTCCCTGATCGTCCTCTCGCCCTGTGCAGAGGCTCGGGGGCTGCTCTCGCAAAAACCGGCTCCGGCCAAACCGTTGACACCGTCAACATACCAGCCCGAGAGCTTGGGCCCCGACAGTGCACCCGGGCTACGACCAGTTCGCATGAGGGAACGACCAGACCAGCCGAAGCATTACGCAAGGTATTAAGACCTCGAAGGAGTGTAACCACTCCTCCGAGGCCTCGGGGGCTACACCCGGCGGGTGCGCTCGCGCGCACCCACCGGAACAAAATGCAACCGAGAAAGGCTGGTCCCCCTTGCAAAAAAGTGCGACGAAAGCCTCCAAGCGAGTGCTAACACTCCCTTCGAGGCTCGGGGGCTACTGTCGGGGACCATAATTAGGGGTACCCTCAAGACGCCTAATTCTCAGCTGGTAACCCCCATCAGCATAAAGCTGCAAAGGCCTGATGGGTTCGATTAAGTCAGGGATCAGTCCACACGAGTGACTCGATCACGCTTCACCCGAGCCTAGCCTCGGCCAAGGGCAGCCGACCTCGAGAGACTTCCGTCTCGCCCGAGGCCCCCCTTTTTACGGCGGACACGTCACCGGCTCGCCCGAGGCCTTGGCTTCGCTCAGAAGCAACCCTGACTAAATCGTCACACCGACTGACCGGGTTGCAGGAGCATTTAACGCAAAGGTGGCCTGACACCTTTATCCTGACACGCGCCCCCCCCCCGGCAGAGCCGACGTGACCGCCGTCACTCCACCGCTCCACTGACCAACCTGACAGAAGGACAGCGTCGCCTGCGCCACTCCGACTGCGGTGCCACTCGACAGAGTGAGTCAGACAGACAGTCAGGCCCTGCCAAAGGCGCCACGGCGAACTCCGCTCCGCCCGACCCCAGGGCTCGGACTCGGGCTAAGACCCGGAAGACGGCGAACTCCGCTCCGCCCGACCCCAGGGCTCGGACTCGGGCTAAGACCCGGAAGACGGCGAACTCCGCTCCGCCCGACCCCAGGGCTCGGACTCGGGCTAAGACCCGGAAGACGGCGAACTCCGCTCCGCCCGACCCCAGGGCTCGGACTCGGGCTAAGACCCGGAAGACGACGGAACTCTGCTCCGCCCGACCCCAGGGCTCGGACTCGGGCTAAGACCCGGAAGACGACAAAACTCCGCCTCGCCCGACCCCAGGGCTCGGACTCCGCCCTGGCCTCGGCCAAATGACCTCCGCCTCGCCCGACCCCAGGGCTCGGACTCGGCCTCGACAACAGAAGACAGACTCAACCTCGGATTCGGAGGAGCCCCCACGTCACCCCGCCTAAGGCACAGACCCGCCACGTCAACAGGAAGCGTCATCATCGTCCTACCCCGAATCGACTCGGGTCGCGGAGAACAAGACCGGCGTCCCATCCGGCCAGCTCCGCCGGATGGGCAATGATGGCGCCCTACAAGCTCTGTGACGACGGCGGCCCCCAGCTCTCTTACGGAAGCAGGGCGACGTCAGCAAGGACTCGACCGCTCCAACAGTTGTCCCTCCGCCGGGCTCCGTCGCACCTCCGACAGCCACGACATCACGCCAGCAAGGTGCCAAGACCTCTCCGGCTGCCACATTGGCATGTACCTAGGGCGCTAGCTCTCTCTCCGCTAGACACGTAGCACTCTGCTACACCCCCCATTGTACACCTGGACCCTCTCCTTACGACTATAAAAGGGAGGACCAGGGCCTTCTTAGAGAAGGTTGGCCGCGCGGGACCGAGGACGGGACAGGCGCTCTCTTGGGGCCGCTCGCTTCCCTCACCCGCGTGGACGCTTGTAACCCCCCTACTGCAAGCGCACCCGACCTGGGCGCGGGACGAACACGAAGGCCGTGGGACTTCCACCTCTCTCACGCTCGACTCCGGCCACCTCGCCTCTCCCCCCTTCGCGCTCGCCCACGCGCTCGACCCATCTAGGCTGGGGCACGCAGCACACTCACTCGTCGGCTTTGGGACCCCCTGTCTCGAAACGCCGACAATACTAAAACAGGGCATGATATATTTTTCCAGTGAACTATCTTGAATAAGTAACCTAACAAAAATAGAGGTACTCTCTGGTTCATTAATTAAATTACATTTTCTATTTTTCTTATCCTTAAGCATATTATAGAATAAAGGGTAAAACTAACTTTATTGGAGTGGACAGAGAGGTTTAACATTTTTATTTGGTTTAGGAGGTATACATAAACCTCTCAAAATTTTTCTAACCCCAGTCAAATAGTGCAACTAATTTTGGCCCTATTATTAAGCTTTTGGTCAAAACTAGAATTAAATCAGAGCTTTAAGGTTCTCTATAGTACATAGGGGGTTTTATATTTTTCTTAAGTAGGTTACATTATTTAGAGTCTTACAAAATTGGTTTGACCAAATTTGGATGATTTAAATAGAAGTTATGCATTTTCAAAGTTTCTGTCCAATTTAAAAACAGATTTAATTAAGGTTTTCTGGAAAAACAGTTTACACCGAGGTCCCTGGGTTTAAACTAAATCCACCTTCGCAAATCTACCCCCATGCCACTATTCCCCTGTGTCTCTGACATTTCACAAAACCCCCTGACCTTCTCTCCCTCTCACCCGCAGTCCTTCCCCTTATGTAAACAGTAACCGCGGGAAAGAATAGGGTGGCGCGGCTTACCGGCGGCGAGGGAGGTCCGGCGAAGGGTGGGGTTGGCTCGGGGAGACTCTGGCGGTCACGTCGAGGTACGGCTTGACGTCGGGGATGGCCGGAATCGCCCGGTCCACGCGTGCAGGCGGGTGTCCTCGTCGGCGGCGAGTATACCGGCCAAACCACGGCGAACTGGTTCAATCCGAGGGCATGGTGAGCTTCACGGGGTAACATAGCGACCGTGTGCACAAGGAATCGAAGGATGGTGGAGTGGTTTACCCGGTCCACGTACTCCGGCGGGGTTGAGAGCTCCGGCGAGCGTGGACTGGCCTCTCCGGCGAAGCAAACTCCGATTCCTCGCTCGGGGAGCTTCACAGAGGTGTGCACAGTCTTCTCCGAGGGCTGGACGGGGTTGGGAATGGCTCCACCGGCCGGTCTACGATGGCCGAGGGGTTGGGCGGCCGCGGACTCGCTGCGCACGGGCAAACGGCGACGAGCTCGACTCCGGTGTGGTTTGAGGGTGCGCGGAAGGGAACAATCTAAGTCTGGGAGGGTTTTATAAGCGCGGGCGCGGGCCATGGCGCTGGCTTTGGCTCGGGCGCGGCGCTGGGCGTGCGAGGGCGCACGCGAGCGTGCTCTGGCGCGGGCAGAAGGCGTCGAACACGTGGAGGTGTTTTTCTTCCAGTGTTCAAACGTCTCCAGAGATCGCAAACGTGCGAATCTCGCCATGAATCCGGTGCAGGCCTCCTCCTGGCACCTAGGGCTATCTCACATGTGTGAGTTCCAATGGAGGATACGCCCTAGATCAGGAGATAGACGGGCGCCAAATCTGGCTTGTCTCACTGCCCACTCAGCGACAAAACTGATGTCAAGAGCTGTCAAACATCTGAGTCTCGGTCTCCACTTTTTCCAGGGGGTGCCTTAAGTGGTATACCACATTTTTGGTATAGAACCCAAGTGGTTTTGGCGCCATCTTCAAAGTGAACACGGTTGATCTTTGGGTTAGGGTTAAAAATTGACTTAGAGGGAAATAGAGAGCTCTAGCTCTCTCTCCACTTGGAGATTTGAAATGGGGTTTCTCCAAGGGTCTTTTTGCAATATTTCCCCCCTCTAATTGATGGTTACAAAGTTAGTTAGGGTTTGGGTAAAAGTTACACATGCTTTGCACACTTGATCACTCTCTCCCCCCTACCTAGGGTTTTGGGGAGCTAGGGTTTAGGAGAGGTCTAGGGTTCTTCTCCCCTCTTATCCAAGGTGGTGAGTGAGTAAGGATTAGGGTAATGCTTCTCATGCCATTGGCAACTTTATTAGCATTTGATCTCCAAGTTCTTATGTGGTTCCCTAAGCCTTTACCCCTTGTGATCACAGCTTCTAGTGCCAAAGTGGGTTTTAGCCAGGGTAACACCTGGGGTGTTACATTATATACTGTATGCTATTCAATTTATAATATAGTTTAATCACATAGACATCACATAAATCATATCTTTATAACCATAACTTTGATTTTAGTCATACTCGAACCCACGATCTCGTAGAGACGCGTAGATTATTATTACGCAGTTTATTCTTATGTTTGGTGTGATGTTATATTTGTATATACATTGTTCGTTTGTATTGCTACGACTAGCGTGAGGTCACGAGGATCTGAAGATCATCCTGGTACCTGGAATCTCAAGTCCCAGGCAAGTTGTGCCCTTGATCACTTCTTTTTACCCACTCATGTTCTAATTAATCATAATGATCTGCATAGGTTAATTTTGATGGGACCCAATAGGTTACCCTAGTTTGATTATCTTTATACCTTGTTTACCACTTGTCGGGGACCATAATTAGGGGTACCCTCAAGACTCCTAATTCTCAGCTGGTAACCCCCATCAGCATAAAGCTGCAAAGGCCTGATGGGTGCGATTAGTCAGGGATCAGTCCATTCGAGTGACTTGATCATGCCTCGCCCGAGCCTAGCCTCGGACAAGGGCAGCCGACCCCGGAGGATTTCCGTCTCGCCCGAGGCCCCCCTCCAACGGCGGACACATCTCCGGCTCGCCCGAGGCCCTGCCTTCGCTAAGAAGCAACCCTGACTAAATCGCCGCACCGACCGACCAAATTGCAGGAGCATTTAACACAAAGGTGGCCTGACACCTTTATCCTGACGCACGCCCCCCGGCAGAGCCGAAGTGACCGTCGTCACTTCACCGCTCCACTAACCGGCCTGACAGAAGGACAGCGCCGCCTGCGCCACTCTGACTACAGTGCCATTTGACAGAGTGAGACTGATAGGCAGTCAGGCCCTGCCAAAGGCACCATAGGAAGCTCCGCTCCGCCCGACCCAGGGCTCGGACTCGGGCTAAGTCCCGGAAGACGGCGAACTCCGCTCTGCCCGACCCAGGGCTCGGACTCGGGCTAAGACCCGGAAGACGGCGAACTCCGCTCCGCCCGACCCAGGGCTCAGACTCGGGCTAAGACCCGGAAGACGGCGAACTCCGCTCCGCCCGACCCAGGGCTCGGACTCGGGCTAAGACTCGGAAGACGGCGAACTCCGCTCCGCCCGACCCAGGGCTCGGACTCGGGCTAAGTCCCGGAAGACGTCGAACTCCGCTCCGCCCGACCCAGGGCTCGGACTCGGGCTAAGACCCGGAAGACGGCGAACTCCGCTCCGCCCGACCCAGGGCTCGGACTCGGGCTAAGTCCCGGAAGACGGCGAACTCCGCTCCGCCCGACCCAGGGCTCGGACTCGGGCTCAGCCCCAGAAGACGACGAACTCCGCTTCGCCCGACCCCAGGGCTCGGACTCCGCCCTGGCCTCTACCGAACTACCTCCGCCTCGCCCGACCCAGGGGCTCGGACTCGGCCTCAGCCATGGAAGACAGACTCGACCTCGGCTTCGGAGGAGCCTCCACGTCGCCCAACCTAGGGCGCAGGCCAGCCACGTCAACAGGAAGCGCCATCATCACCCTACCCCGAGCTGACTCGGGCCGCAGAGAACAAGACCGGTGTCCCATCTGGCTAGCTCCGCCAGATAGGCAATGATGGCGCCCCGCATGCTCTGTGACGACGGCGGCTCTCAGCACTCTTACGGAAGCAGGAGGACGTCAGCAAGGACCCAACCGCTCCGACAGCTGTCCCTCCGCCAGGCTTCGTCGCTCCTCCGACGGCCACGACATCACACCAGCTGGGTGCCAAATTCTCTCCGGCTGCCACATCGGCATGTACTTAGGGCGCTAGCTCTCCCCCGCTAGACACGTAGCACTCTGCTGCACCCCCATTGTACACCTGGATCCTCTCCTTACGTCTATAAAAGGAAGGACCAGGGCCCTCTTAGAGAAGGTTGGCCGCGCGGGGACGAGGACGGGGCAGGCGCTCTCTTGGGGTCGCTCGCTTCCCTCTCCCGCGTGGACGCTTGTAACCCCCTACTGCAAGCGCACCCGACCTGGGCGCGGGACGAACACGAAGGCCGCGGGATTCCCACCTCTCTCACGCCGGTCTCCGGCCGCCTCGCTCCTTTCCCCCCTTCGCGCTCGCCCACGCGCTCGACCCATCTGGGCTGGGGCACGCGGCACTCACTCGTCGGCCCGAGGGACCCCCCGGTCTTGAAACGCCGACAGTTGGCGCGCCAAGTAGGGGCCTGCTGCGTGTTGACGAACAGCTTCCCGTCAAGCTCCAGATGGGCAGTCTCCAGCAATCTCTCCGACCCAGGACGGTGCTCCGTTTCGGGAGCCTTGAGTTCATGTCCTTCGATGGCAGCTACGGCATGATACTCCTTCCACCGCCGCGCGACAACGACAATGGCGGCCGACAGCCCGCCCGCCGGCGGCGGAATCGACGACGTCTTCCCCGCGTGGTGGAAGAACAACATTCGAGCTCGCCCCGTCCTCTCCCCCGCCAACGGAGGAGGAGGCAGGGCAACCAAGGTCAAGCAGGAGGCCGCGTCTCGCCGGCTGTCGAGCGAGTCAACGTCCCCAGCGCCCCAACGGGGGGCGCGTCGGGCGTCGACCTCGCGTTTGAGACGAAGGCGAGCGCCGTCTCCCCGCGACACACCAATTCCGAGCAAGCGGACGACGCCAGCGTGCTCGCGGAGAGCTTGTAGGACGTCGCCCTCGTACCTGAGACGACGGTGCAATCAGTCCCCGACGTGACTTCATCGCCGCTCGATGACCAAAAGGTACCAACCGATCCCCATCCTACGTCATTTGGACTCAGCCTCAACTCGCCTAGCGACCTCGCTTTGGCGGGCGCCCCCGTAGAGGCAAGTTCAAACCCTCTGGGGTTTCGCATGCGGTCGCCTTGGGACCGGCTGACGGACGTCTCGACCTACGGGCCCTCTGGGTCCGAGGAAGATGACGACCCCAACATCTGTTGGGATTTCTCTGGACTTGGCAACCCCAGTGCCATGCGGGACTTCATGACCGCATGTGACTACTGCCTCTCCGACTGTTCCGACGGTAGCCGCAGCCTCGACGACGAGGACTGCGGCCCAAGCCGCGAATGTTTCCATGTCGATCTAGGGGGTCCCTCCGAAGGCAATCATCTCGGCATGCCGGAGGACGGTGATCTCCCTAGGCTGGTGCCTCGCGCTGACATCCCGCGGGAGCTAGCTGTGGTCCCCTTTCCGGCGGGGGGTCACGACCCACAGCTCGAGCAAGTCCGCGGGGCGCTGGCCAGGCTCGACGAGGGAGCAGGAGCGCTTGAGCTGATCCGCCGGGACGTCGGGCTGGCATGGGCGGGCCAACCCCCGGCCGGAGAAATACGTCACCTGCCCCAGGGTCTCCAGCACCGCGTCGCCGACGACGTCAGGGTCAGGCCGCCGCCCGCATCCAGTGGGGTCGGTCAGAACCTGGCTGCAGCAGCGATGCTTCTCCGCGCGATGCCGGAGCCATCAACCACCGAGGGTCGGCGAATCCAGGGGGAGCTCAAGAATCTCCTGGAAGGCGCCACGGTCCGACGGGCCGAGAGCACTGCCTCCCGAAGGCAGGGATACCCCTCGGAACCTCATGCCGCGACTTCCCGATTCATGCGGGAAGCCTCGGTCTACACCGGGCGCACACACAACACCGCGCCTGCGGCCCCGGGCCGCCTCGGCAACGAGCACCATCATCGCGACCGTCGGGCCCACCTCGACGAGAGGGTGCGCCGAGGCTATCACCCCAGGCGTGGGGGACGCTACGACAGCGGGGAGGATCGGAGTCCCTCGCCCGAACCACCCGGTCCGCAGGCCTTCAGCCGGGCCATCCGACGGGCACCGTTCCCGACCCGGTTCCGACCCCCGACTACTATCGCAAAGTACTCGGGGGAAACGAGACCGGAACTGTGGCTCGCGGACTACCGCCTGGCCTGCCAACTGGGTGGAACGGACGACGACAACCTCATCATCCGCAACCTCCCCCTATTCCTCTCCGACACCGCTCGCGCCTGGTTGGAGCACCTGCCTCCGGGGCAGATCTCCAACTGGGATGACCTGGTCCAAGCCTTCGCCGGCAATTTCCAGGGCACGTACGTGCGCCCCGGGAATTCCTGGGACCTCCGAAGCTGCCGACAGCAGCCGGGAGAGTCTCTCCGGGACTACATCCGGCGATTCTCGAAGCAGCGCACCGAGCTGCCCAACATCACCGACTCGGATGTCATCGGCGCGTTCCTTGCCGGCACCACCTGTCGCGACCTGGTGAGTAAGTTGGGTCGCAAGACCCCCACCAGGGCGAGCGAGCTGATGGACATCGCCACCAAGTTCGCCTCTGGCCAGGAGGCGGTCGAGGCTATCTTCCGAAAGGACAAGCAGCCCCAGGGCCGCCCATCGGAAGATGCTCCCGAGGCGTCTACTCCGCGCGGCGCCAAGAAGAAAGGCAAGAAGAAGTCGCAAACGAAATGCGACGCCGCCGACGCAGACCTTGTCGCCGCCGCCGAGTACAAGAACCCTCGGAAGCCCCCCGGAGGTGCCAACCTCTTCGACAAGATGCTCAAGGAGCTGTGCCCCTATCATCAGGGGCCCGTCAAGCACACCCTTGAGGAGTGCGTCATGCTTCGGCGCCACTTCCACAGGGTCGGGCCACCCGCGGAGGGTGGCAGGGCCCGCGACGACGACAAGAAGGAAGATCACCAAGCAGGAGAGTTCCCCGAGGTCCGCGACTGCTTCATGATCTACGGCGGGCATGCGGCGAATGCCTCGGCTCGGCATCGCAAGCAAGAGCGCCGGGAGGTCTGCTCGGTGAAGGTGGCGGCGCCAGTCTACCTAGACTGGTCCGACAAGCCCATCACCTTCGACCAAGCTGACCACCCCGACCACGTGCCGAGCCCGGGGAAATACCCGCTCGTCGTCGACCCCGTCGTCGGCGACGTCAGGCTCACCAAGGTCCTTATGGACGGGGGCAGCAGCCTCAACATCATCTACACCGAGACCCTCAGGCTCCTGCGCGTCGATCTGTCCTCCGTCCGAGCAAGCGCTGCGCCCTTCCACGGGATCATTCCTGGGAAGCGCGTCCAGCCCCTCGGACGACTCGACCTTCCCGTCTGCTTCGGAACGCCATCCAACTTCCAAAGGGAGACTCTGACGTTCGAGGTGGTTGGGTTCCGAGGAACCTACCACGCGTACTAGGGAGGCCATGCTACGCGAAGTTCATGGCCATCCCCAACTACACCTACCTGAAGCTCAAGATGCCGGGCCCCAACGGGGTCATCACCGTCGGCCCCACGTACAAACACGCGTTCGAATGCGACGTGGAGTGCGTGGAGTACGCCGAGGCCCTCGCCGAGTCCGAGGCCCTCGCTGAGTCCGAGGCCCTCATCGCCGACCTGGAAAACCTCTCCAAAGAGGTGCCAGACGTGAAGCGTCATGCCGGCAACTTCGAGCCAGTGGAGACGGTTAAGGCCGTCCCCCTCGACCCCAGTGGCGACGTCGCCAAGCAGATCCAGATCGGCTCCGGGCTCGACCCCAAATAGGAAGCAGTGCTCGTCGACTTTCTCCGCGCAAACGCCGACGTCTTTGCGTGGAGTCCCTCGGACATGCCCGGCATACCAAGGGATGTCGCCAAGCACTCGCTGGATATTCGGGCCGGAGCCCGATCCGTCAAGCAGCCTCTGCGCCGATTCGACGAGGAGAAGTGCAGAGTGATAGGCGAGGAGATCCACAGGCTGATGGCGGCAAAGTCCGTAAAAGAGGCGGAAGGCGTCAAGATCAACCCTGAAAGGTAGATCCTCGGGGTGCCCCGAGGCATGGTCTTGGGGTTCATCATCTCCGAGAGGGGCATCAAAGCCAACCCGGAGAAGATCGCGACCATCACACAGCACCCCGAGCTCCTGCTGGGGGCACCCGGGGGCTACCCGCACCCTTGGGAAGGGCCGCTTGTCATCGCCAAAGTTCTGGAGCCCGGAACGTACAAGCTGGCCGGCGGTCAAGACGAGGTCTATGGCAACGCTTGGAACATCCGACGGCTACGTCGCTCCTACCCTTAAGATGTTTTCAAGCTGTTCGTATACCTAGCTCCCACTAAAGTCTCAGCCGTCAAGGAAGGGTCAACCTCGCCTCGGCAGAGCCCGACCCTCCCTCGGGGGCTAAAAAGGGGGGAACCCCTCCGCGTCAAGATCGTCCAAAATATTCGGTCAAAAAGGCTTTTGCGTTCTCCCGGCTATGTCAGAGACAGGGCCCCAAGGAGCGAACGTGGGTGCATGTAAGTGGCAAGGCCGACTGAGCCAAGGGATCCCTATGCCTCCGGGTTAGGGACACCTTCACTCGTCACCCGCCACGAAAAATGACCCCTACTCGGGAAGCCACCCTGTTATTGATAAACAAAGCCGGACACGTAAAATAAAAGGAAGAGTACGACTTCAGGCAATGGAAACAAAGTGTTCAGGCCTCAGCGGCCGCAGGAAGACACACGCGCATCCAACAGAAATTGTTCCAACAAGAGTCAGGAAGACAATACCCCTCGCTAACCCTCTCCAAGTCCACAACGTAGTGGGAAGCGAGCACGGCAAAGGCCCGCCTAACGCCGTGGTGTAGCGCCTCGCGGAGTCTGCCGCGCGCGTGATCACCCAAGGCTTGAAGGCGGCTTTGAGGGGAGCTTCCCGAGGGGACGTCACCGGAGCCAAGGATCCGATAAACGTCCGAGACGGCTTCGGACATGGCCGCGAGGTCGGCCTCCCTCTGCTCGGCCGCCCCGGCAAGCGCCTCGGCAAGCGCCTTGGCGGACTCATCGAGGGCGGACTTGAGCTCTGCGAACAGCCAGAAGAAAGATCTCAAACACAAGCAGAGGAAACAAACAAGAACAAGAACCAAGGATGGCCAAGGCGTACCTTTGGCTCGGGCACGCTGCTCCGAGGTCGCGACCTGGGCTGCGGCTAAGTCGGCTGCGAGGGTTTCGGCCCGGCTTTCGGCCTCGGCAGCCCGACCCCGAGATTGGTCCCGCTCCTCGACGACCTGGACGAACTCCGACCGCTGCCGTTGCACCTCTGCGCGCGCCACGGCTGCCTCCGCGTGCGCCGCTGCCACCTCCGCACGCGCCGCTGCCGCCTCGGCTCTCAGGTCAGTGCAGAGCAATTGGAGGTCTGCTACCTTGGCACCCCGCTGAGAAAGGCGCGCAGTAGCCCCGGCAAGCGAGGTCCTCAGGGACCGCAGCAAGCCCCAGACATCGACCTCGCGGCGGATGAACGACGACTTGGCGGCGCTCCGATCCGTCAGATCCTGAGGGAAGGAAACGGGGCGTCACGAAGAACGCCTCGGTCACAGAAGAGAAAAGGTATGCCTGAAACCGTTACCTGGAGGATTTTGGGGACGTCCCTGCAGAAAACCTCCAGCGACGACCGGAGCGACCCCACCGTTGCTTCAGCACACTCGCGGAGCTCATCCCAGGACTGGTCCTCCCGTTCATCGTCGAGAACGAGGACGGGGTCCGAGGCCTCATGTGTCCGGAACCGGAGCAACTGGCGCCGGACCTCGGGGCTCTGCCGCACAGCGATGAGGCCGCCGCCCGGCGGGACGGATCGCGCCTCCCCGCCTGCCTCTTCCGAGGCACTGGGCGCCGACGCATCAGCCGTCTCGGCGTCGGCAGCAACCGGTCGCTCCCTGACCGGGACGACGGCGACTTCGGTAGCGGCAGGCGCCGGCATGGCCGGCACAACCGGTGGGCTCGGAACCACGTCGGCGTCAGCCGCCTCCCCTATCACAATGGCCGCCTCGGCAGAGGAGCCAGCCTTGGGAACCTGCTCCACGGCGACCGGTGCCGCCCGAGCCCCTGAGGTGGAACGTCATGCGACAGGGTCGACTGAACGGCTAGGCCCGGAGCGGCGCTGGCCGCACAAGCCGGCGTCGTCTTAAGTGCCTTCCGGGGTGCCAGGTCGGTCAGGCCATGGCTTCGCTTGCTGAGGAGAAAAGGAAAATCACGGCCGGGACATATGAACGGAAAGCCAGGACGAAGACATTCCGAGATACTTACCCGCTCCGGGCCATGATCCACCGTGCCTGGGGGGAAGTCTCTTGGATCCCGGCCCCCGGAACCACCGCTGAGGTCCGCTTCGCTGGCAACTTCGGCACCGCCCTCGCTTTGGACGCCCGGGGGGCTGATTGCCCACGAACTGTAACGGTGGCCTGAGGGTCGCCTCCCTGCGCTACCGGCGCGAGCGGCGGCTCCCGGGGAGCAGACGCCCTGGCCTGGCCCCTCGGGGTCACCTCGGCTCCTTCAGCCGAGGGGTCAGGAGCCCTCTCGGGTTGCCCTTGCCCCTCAGGCCGGGGCCCCGACGTCCCGACTCCGGGGACTGACGGCGTCAGCCCGCTCGGGGGCTGGCTTGACGGCTCCTGGCCAAACCCCGAGCCGGGGCTGAGGCCAAGACGGGCGGCCATGTCGTCTTCCTCGTCATCATCTTCATCATCGTCGTCGTCGTCGGGCGTCTCCGGCGACGGCTCCCTCGGGAGCCCCTCCCTCTCCTACTGGCGACGGAGCTTTTCCAAGGCGTCTCGAGCCCGCCTCCGCTCGCGGGCTCGGGCCTTCTCCGCGTCCTTCTTCTTCTTCCTCTCCTCCGCGGCAACCCGCCGCGCTGCTCGGTCCACCGCGTCCTGCGGGACCCGTGGCAGGGAAGGCTTGTGCCACCCCACCTCCTGAAGAGGAGGGGAAAAACCCCAATCGTAAGGACCAGGAGCAACCTGATGTATGAAGAAGGAAGAAGCGGACACTCACCAGGGTCACGCACCCTCGGTCGGGGCGCATCAAAAGCTGGGAGAAGGCGTGGAGGTCCGGCTTCCCCAACGCAACGGACACCCGCCATTGGAGGGCGTCGAAGTGAAGAGGATCAGGGGACATCCGCGAGCCCTCCCAGTCGGCCTCCGGGGTCATCTCCCAAAGCGACAGTCGCCGCTCCGCCAAGGGAAGCACCCTCCGACGGTGGATGGCTGCAATCACTCCCGCAGCGGTGAGTCCCCCCTTCCGCAACGCCTCCAAGGCCTGGAGAAGTGGCTCGAGGTTCTTCTGTCTTTCGTGCGGGGTCCCATGGCGCTAGGCGTCGGTGGCAGCGGTGACTACTCGCTGGGAGAACGGCGGGAGCAACTCGCCGTCGTTCCGGAGGTAGAACCACCGGTGCTGCCACCCCTTGTTTGAGGACGCGAGGATGGCAGAAATATACAGCGACGCCCACGACTGCCTCATCAGGATGGTGCAGCCGCCTGCCCGCACCGCTGCGCGGACTTTCCTCTCCCCTGTTGGCGAGGCAAAAAGCTCCGCGCAAAAGAGATGGGTCCATAAATCCCAATGGGGGGGCGATCCCCAAGTACCCCTCGCACACCGCTATGAAGATGGCGGCCTGCGAGATGGAGTTAGGGGTGAGGTTGTGCAACTCCACCCCATAGTGGTACAGGATCGCCCGCATGAAGCGGCCCACCGGCACACCGAATCCCCGCTCGTGGAAGGAGACAAAGCTCACGATGTACCCCGGCGGTGGGGACGGAGCGGCTCCGCCCACGGGAGGAATCCACTCCGGTCGCTGCTTATCGGTGAGAGGACGAAGCAAACCCTCGCCGACCAGATCCTCCAGGTCACTCGCCGTCACCGTGGAAAAGGGCCATGGATCGCGCGGCGAGATGATGGTCACCCGGTCAGCCATCGCCGAGCAAAAGGGATGGCGGCGCAAGGGGCAGGAAGGGCGGTTTCCTCTTCTCTGGCTAAGTCTCTCGGGTTGCAAAAACCTAAGAGGCAAGCAGGAAGCGGAGCAAAGAACTGTCACCAGACCCTCTCCCGGGTATTTAAAGTCCAAGGCGAGGCCGGTTCCAACGTTCCGCCCGGACCGGACGCGGGATTCAAAAACGCGAAGCGAAACAGCCGTTCCTCGAACGGCTCGCGCACGCGCAGCGGCCGCCCCGCCAACCACTCGCCCCGTCGCATTAACTCCGCAGCGGGACAGGCGGCGTTTCTGGCAGGAAAGGCGGGCAATGCTTGGCCTTCGCCGTAATAACCGTGCCAAAAAAGGTACGCCGCGTCGTTCGATTTCGCATCCTTTTCCTTTTTTCCTCTTTCTCTATCTCTTGCAACAGGGACCGGGAAAGGGGGATACCCCGAAAAGGATCCTTCCCCATGAAGGAACCAGGCTCCGAGCCTCCCTACTGATCAGAGGTTCGAAGGCTGGCCCCTTGAAGGGTTTCAACAGCCGCCTCAGATCGCGTGGGCCCTACACCCACTACTAGTCAGAGGTTCGAAGGCCGGCCCCCCGAAGGGTTCCACGGCCGCCTCAGGCTACCTGGGCTCCACGCCTATTACTGATCAGGGGTTCGAAGGCTGGCCCCCGAAGGGTTCACAGCCGCCTCAGATGCCGAGCGAGGGATGACCAGGGGTACGTTCGATACATAACCAAGGCTCGGGCTGCGCTCCCGAGGTACCCTAGGACATTTCCGAGACCAGCGGGAGCAATCTTGTAATGGAATCCCATCGGAGGGAGGCATCGAGCCCTCGGACCCCGTCGCCAGGGGACCGGGTCCGACAGATCACCCGCAGGTACTTTTGGGCGTGCCTCTGGGCCCCTAGCCGACCCCTAACGAACGGGGCACGGACGTCCACTCGGATTACCCGTTTGCAGCTCACCGGAGACACCATGTTTGGCGCCCATCGAGGGTAACATGGCGCTTTCCCCCTCCTCCTTGCGGAAAGGCGACGCAGGGGCGTATGTAAAAAAGCCGAGTTTGTCCCTGATCGCCCTCTCGCCCTGTGCAGAGGCTCGGGGGCTGCTCTCGCAAATCCGGCTCCGGCCGAACCGTTGACAGCGTCAACATATCAGCCCGAGAACTTGGGCCCCGACCGTACACCCGGGCTACGGCCAGTTCGCATGAGGGAACAACCAGACCAGCTGAAGCATTACGCAAGGCATTAAGACCTCGGAGGAGTGAAACCACTCCTCCGAGGCCTCGGGGGCTACACCCGGCGGGTGCGCTCGCGCGCACCCACCGGAACAAAATGCAACCGAGAAAGGCTGGTCCCCTTGCAAAAAAGTGCGACGAAAGCCTCCAAGTGAGTGCTAACACTCCCTTCGAGGCTCGAGGGCTACTGTCGGGGACCATAATTAGGGGTACCCTCAAGACTCCTAATTCTCAGCTGGTAACCCCCATCAGCATAAAGCTGCAAAGGCCTGATGGGTGCGATTAGTCAGGGATCAGTCCATTCGAGTGACTTGATCATGCCTCGCCCGAGCCTAGCCTCGGACAAGGGCAGCCGACCCCGGAGGATTTCCGTCTCGCCCAAGGCCCCCCTCCAACGGCAGACACATCTCCGGCTCGCCCGAGGCCCTGCCTTCGCTAAGAAGCAACCCTGACTAAATCGCCGCACCGACCGACCAAATCGCAGGAGCATTTAACACAAAGGTGGCCTGACACCTTTATCCTGACGCACGCCCCCCGGCAGAGCCGAAGTGACCGCCGTCACTTCACCGCTCCACTGACCGGCCTGACAGAAGGACAGCGCCGCCTGCGCCACTCTGACTACATTGCCATTTGACAGAGTGAGACTGACAGGCAGTCAGGCCCTGCCAAAGGCACCATAGGAAGCTCCGCTCCGCCCGACCTAGGGCTCGGACTCGGGCTAAGTCCCGGAAGACGGCGAACTCCGCTCTGCCCGACCCAGGGCTCGGACTCGGGCTAAGACCCGGAAGACGGCGAACTCTGCTCCGCCCGACCCAGGGCTCAGACTCGGGCTAAGACCCGGAAGACGGCGAACTCCGCTCCGCCCGACCCAGGGCTCGAACTCGGGCTAAGACCCGGAAGACGGCGAACTCCGCTCCGCCCGACCCAGGGTTCGGACTCGGGCTAAGTCCCGGAAGATGGCGAACTCCGCTCCGCCCGACCCAGGGCTCGGACTCGGGCTAAGACCCGGAAGACGGCGAACTCCGCTCCGCCCGACCCAGGGCTCGGACTCGGGCTAAGTCCCGGAAGACGGCGAACTCCGCTCCGCCCGACCCAGGGCTCGGACTCGGGCTAAGACCCGGAAGACGGCGAACTCCGCTCCGCCCGACCCAGGGCTCGGACTCGGGCTCAGCCCCAGAAGACGACGAACTCCGCTTCGCCCGACCCCAGGGCTCGGACTCCGCCCTGGCCTCTGCCGAACTACCTCCGCCTCGCCCGACCCAGGGGCTCGGACTCGGCCTCGGCCATGGAAGACAGACTCGACCTCGGCTTCGGAGGAGCCTCCACGTCGCCCAACCTAGGGCGCAGGCCAACCACGTCAACAGGAAGCGCCATCATCACCCTACCCCGAGCTGACTCGGGCCGCAGAGAACAAGACCGGTGTCCCATCTGGCTAGCTCCGCCAGATAGGCAATGATGGCGCCCCGCATGCTCTGTGACGACGGCGGCTCTCAGCTCTCTTACGGAAGCAGGAGGACGTCAGCAAGGACCCAACCGCTCCAACAGCTGTCCCTCCGCCAGGCTTCGTCGCTCCTCCGACGGCCACGACATCACACCAGCTGGGTGCCAAATTCTCTCCGGCTGCCACATCGGCATGTACTTAGGGCGCTAGCTCTCCCCCGCTAGACACGTAGCACTCTGCTGCACCCCCATTGTACACCTGGATCCTCTCCTTACGTCTATAAAAGGAAGGACCAGGGCCCTCTTAGAGAAGGTTGGCCGCACGGGGACGAGGACGGGGCAGGCGCTCTCTTGGGGTCGCTCGCTTCCCTCTCCCGCGTGGATGCTTGTAACCCCCTACTGCAAGCGCACCCGACCTGGGCGCGGGACGAACACGAAGGCCGCGGGATTCCCACCTCTCTCACGCCGGTCTCCAGCCGCCTCGCTCCTTTCCCCCCTTCGCGCTCGCCCACGCGCTCGACCCATCTGGGCTGGGGCACGCGGCACTCACTCGTCGGCCCGAGGGACCCCCCGGTCTCGAAACGCCGACACCACTGAACTTTTTGGGTAGTACTTGCTAGTGCTTTATGTGGTTTTGGGTATGAAGATACATTATTCATGATTATACTTTTGTTATTCGTTGTTATTTACTGTTCATGATAAGATCATTATGTTAATTGGAACATGGAGCGACCACTCGGGAAAACAGTGCTACCACAAGGGTTTATGGACGCCCTTGGCTGATTAATTAGGAAAGCTAGTGGAGGACTACCTTACCCAAAAGGGGCAAGAAGTAGGGGAGTGGTCAGTGTAGGGAGGTCCTTGGTTGATTTTGCTGCGATGGCGGTCAGGCAAGAACCCTGCATTGGAGCCTCCTATAAACTGTAGCGGGTTTTCTGAAGCTAGTGGAACTTTGTAAAGGCCTCGTAGTGTTACCCTGCCTCGCCTCCTCGGTAGAGGTGTATGGGAAGTCGTGATCCCTTGGCAGATGGGTAACATGACTTGTGGGTAAAGATGCGCAACCTCTGCAGAGTGTAAAACTGGTATACTAGCCGTGCTCACGGTCATGAGCAGCTCAGACCCTCACATGATTAATTTATGGAACTAAATTCAATTTGTCATATGCATTGCATTGCAGGTGATGTTGTTACTTCTGTTCTACTATTTAATTGGGTTGGTATTTACTTATACTTAGTAACTGCTAATAAAATTTTGACCAACTTTAAAAGCAATGCTCAGCTTCAACCATCTTCGTTGGTAAGCCTTACACTTCACGTGAGCTCCCACCTTTGGCGAGTTCATGCACATTATTCCCCACAACTTGTTGAGCGATGAACGTATGTGAGCTCACTCTTGCTGTCTCACACCCCCACAGGTCAAGAACAGGTACCACAAGATGAGGCGCATGGAGGATGCTGTGACAAGTTCATGAGAGGTCTAGGCCGTCGTCTCCCAGTCAACTTTGGGTTGCTGGACCGTTGTCTCCTTATAATGTAATTATTTATTTATTTTGTATAGAACTCCTGTTATGTAGTAAAGATGTGACATTCGATCCTGTGCCATGAATCATCATATGTGTGAGACTTGGTCCCAGCACACCTGGTGATTATGTTCGCGCCCAGGTCTTGGTGCCCCGAAATTCGGGTGTGACAGCGGCCGACCGTTGGCGCTGGCGACCGTTGGCTCACCGGACAGTCCGGTGCACCACCGGACAGTCCGGTGAATTATAGCCACGTCACCCCTTTGCTTTTCCTGAAGGCGATGAGTTCGCCGCAGATGACTCACCGGACAGTTCGGTGAATTATAGCTGTACGTCGTCGTCGAGTCCCGAGAGCGGCCTTTTCATGCGGACCAGCCTGACGCACCGGACACTGTCCGGTGCACCACCGGATAGTCCGGTGTGCCAAGCCGAGCTGGAGTTGGCTGCACAGAGCCAAGTCTTTTTCCAATTCTTTTCTCCCTGTGTCTAGCACTTAGACAAAATATGTTAGTACTCAAAACAATGTACTAAGTCTAGAAACATACCTTTTCTTTGATTTGCACTTCTCACTTTACTTGGCACATAAGAACTTAATTAAACATGTTGAGCACTTAATCACCAAAATATTATAGAATTTGCCCAAGGGCACATTTCCCTTTCAGCTTGCTGCCGAGCAACAACGGGTAGACGAACAGAAAATGAGGCGTGTTGCTGAATACAGGGAGGAGAAGGAGAAGAAGCTTGAGCGTGCACGTCGTGCAGAGGACGCAATGGAGGAGAACCCTGATGCTTTTCGCAAGGGCAAATGGCCCCGTTGCACTGAGTAGTTTACATGGTTATATGATGTTATATAGTAATAAACTTCTTATTATGTATTATTTACCATCGAACAATTTTTTAGTTATGAACTACTTATTATATATTCAAATTGTGCACTGCAAATTATTGATTAAGATGACTTGAAGCAATTGATAAAGAAAACAACACATTTAAAGCATTTGATACAAACGAGTTTTCTAGTAGTGCTCCCACATTCCAAATTGTGTGGACCCTTCTCCACAGTATCCTCCCATTGTTGTTGTCTGCTGTGGCTATTGTGGAGAAGGTGGAGGACCAACATTCGTGTTGTGACAAGGGCAACAACAATATGGATCTGAGCATACTTGAACCTGTGAACCACCTTCATTGTTGTTGTCTCCTCCTTCCTTCTCATTTATGTTGCTTACTTCCCTCTCTAGATCAAATATCCTATTACGTAGGTAGGATATGTATTCCGCATGCGGAAAAATCAGACGAGGATCTATGCAACGAGTTAACCCACAATTCTCCTTGACCAATGAATGTTGTATAAATGTTTACAGTTAGTTTTACTCAAGAACAAAATGATATAGAGCAAAGGATTAGAATGAATATTTACATATGCATAAGGACATCTGAAGAAACGTCGGCCTCCATCAATCCCCCTCGACGAACATCTGCACCAAGCAATCCTCACCACATGCACTTCGGCCAATCTTCTCTCTTGTTATCGTAAGACCTAAGTCTAACCTATTTGTTGAAATCTCTTTTACTTTGAACTAGAAAGTTAAAAACCGCCTCCTCAAAATAATCTGGACCAAGAGGGCCATTGAAACAGATGGGAGGTAACTTCCCTCCATCCTTTCGTCTCTCATTTCCCACGCCTTTGCCCCTACAAGACCTGGAAGACATATCTATTGCAGAATGTAGCAAATGTACAAAGGATCGTGTACATTGTCGGCGTTTCGGACCTGCGAGGACCGTCAACCGACCAGTAAATTTGTTGCCGCATGTCCCTGCTCAGATGGGTTGATGCAAGATGGAACACAAGAGGGAAATGAGGCTTATGTTATCTCGCACCGGGGTGCTCGTAGTAGGGGTTACAAGCATCGCGAGAGAGCGAGGGCGAGAGTGAGAGAGAGGGAGAGAGTCACTGCGTGCGTCCGTCTCTGCCTGTCTCGTCTGCCCCACCTCCCACTATGTCAATATCTTTGTGTGCGTCCACGTATGTCCACCTGAACATGTGTTAACGTGAACGTCCGCGTTCCCTGTGAATGTCGACTCGCTCTGGTCCGACGGCCGACGAGATGCCGCCTCCTGCCTGGCCACGGTTGGCACGTTGCGGGGAAGCGACACCCGTCGTTGTCTCAGGTGCGAGGACAATACCTAACATGTCCCCCGCAGGGGTGCCGGCGTCGTCAACTCGCTCTAGCCCGACAGCCAACGAGGTGCCGCCTCCTACCTAGCCACGGTTGGCATGTTGCGGGGAAGCGACACCCGTCGTTGTCTCAGGTGCGAGGACAATACCTGACATGTCCCCCGCAGGGGTGTCGGCGTCATCGACTCGCTCTGGTCCAACGGCCGACGAGGTGCCGCCTCCTGCCTGGCCACGGTTGCCCCGTCTCCTCCTCCTCCGGCAAGGAGGGTGGCGGGGCAAACCCGGGTGTCCCTCTTCTGCCACGGTGGGAAGTCGTTGTCGAGTTCACCGCCGCCGGGCGAGCCGACGATCGTTGTTGTTGTCGCGCTGCGGGGGGAGGAGTACCATGTCGTAGCTGTCGTCAAGGGACATGAACTCGAGACTCCCGAAGCGGAGCACCATCCCCGGCTGAAGAGGCTGCTGAGGCTACCCATCTGGAACTCAACGGGAAAGTGTTCGTTAACACGCAGCGAGCCCCTACCTGGCACGCCAACTGTCGGCGTTTCGGACCCACGAGGACCGTCAACCGACCAGTAAATTTGTTGCCGCGTGTCCCTGCCCAGATGGGTTGATGCAAGATGGAAGACAAGAGGGAAATGAGCCTTATGTTATCTCGCACCGGGGTGCTCGTAGTAGGGGTTACAAGCGTCGCGAGAGAGCGAGGTCGAGAGCGAGAGAGAGGGAGAGAGTCACTGTGTGCGTCCATCTCTGCCTGTCTCGTCTGCCCTGCCTCCCACTATGTCAATGTCTCTGTGTGCGTCCACGTATGTCCACCTGAACGTGTGTTTACGTGAACGTCCATGTTCCCTGTGAACGTGAACCCCCCCCCCCTCCTAGGAAGGCCCTGGACATCCCGTTTTATAGATACAAGGAGATGCCCAGCTGTACAATGGGGTGTAGCTACGTGCTAACGTGGCTGGCGGAGAAGTGCCTTAAGCCTTGTAGGCGGGCTAACGCGGTCATCGGAAAAGCACCTTGAGCCCTGTAGAAGCATAGCTGGCGGTGCGGCACTGATGCTGCTGACGTTTCCTTGCTTCCGTAGGAGCTTGAGAGTGATCCGACGTCATGGGCGCACGCGGGGAACCATCATTACCTATTGCTGGAGTAACCTTAGACGGGACACCAGTCTTGTTCCTTCATAGCCTGAGGCAGCTAGCTAGGAGTAGGGTAATGATGTATCCCCTGTAGCGTAGTCGGTCCGAGGCCCAGGTCGGGCGAGGCGGAGGCTTCTCCTGAGGCCGAGGCTGAGGTCAGGCGAGGCGGAGACCTTCTCCCGAGGCCGAGGCTAAGGTCGGGCGAGGCGGAGACCTTCTCCCGAGGCTGAGGTCGGGCGAGGCGGAGACCTTCTCCCGAGGCCGAGGCTGAGGCCTGAGGTCGGGCGAGGCAGAGCTCCCTATTGCGCCCGAGGCCGAACTCGTGGGAGACCATGACTCGGTTTTACCCTGGTGGTTGGCACAGTAGCCGGGGCGGGGCGATCAGCGCTATTTTCCTGTCAGATCGGTCAGTAAAGGGGCGAAGTGACTGCGGTCACTTCAACCTTGCCGACTGAGGCACGCATGTCAGGATAAGGTGTCAGGCGATCCCCGCATTAAATGCGCATGCGATACGGTCGGTTGGTAGGGCGATACGATCTGAGCTCCAGGCGAGCCGAGGGTGTGCTCACTGCATGAGGAGGCCCTCGGGCGAGGCGTGAATCCGCTCGAGACTATTGTTCCCGCCCGAGGCTGAGGCTGAGCTCGGATGAGGTTGCGTCCCTTGGTAGACGAGTCCCTGACTTGAACCGTGCTTCATCAGCTGTTTATGGTTTGTTCCGAAGATGTTTCCCAGCCGGATTAAGGAGCATTGGGGGTACCCCTAATTACGGTACCCGACATACATATAGACGAAAGGCGGGACGAAAGGACATGTAGTGTAATGGATACTGAAAAAGGCTATGTATAGGCTCTAAAAAAGGCTATGTATAGGCTCTGAAAAGGCTAGCTGTAATAACGACAATGTAGCATATTGATGCTCCTGAAAAGTCATGAGCTCTCGTCCATTTCTCCAACTCTGGCATCAATCCGGTCAACCAGTCTCTGCCTTCAGCATTTGTTGCAACTCTGAGCTTCTCTAGCTTTTCCCTAAAAAACTTGTCTTCTAGCTGGCGACATGTCTCCTAGAAAAGCTCAAAGTTATCCTTCACACCATCTTTGAGGAGAAGATTCTCAGCGAGGTGTCGCGTACACCATCTATGGTGCAAAGGAGGGTACCCATCGATATGCTCATGGACCGCATGGAGTATTCCCTGGTGACGATCTGATATTACACTAACCTCCCGTCCAGGGCCAACCACATGTACCCGGACCAGTCGCAAAAACCATCCCCAACTGTCTTTGTTCTCCTTCTCAACAAGTGCAAATGCCAAGGGAGCCAGCTTGTTGTTTGCATCAACCAATATGGCAATAAGTAGGGTGCCCTGGTATTTGCCAAGAATAAATGTGCCATCGATGGAAAATACAGGACGACAATGCCTGAAGGAATCGACACACTGAGGAAAGCACCAGAAAGCGTGAAAGAATATTTGCCTCCCATTAATCAATGTATTTGGTTTAGGGATGTACTCATAATGCATGCCTGGATTTGCCGCCTTCATTGTATTGAGAAGAACAGGCAGCTGCTCGTACCCAGACTCTCAGTCCCCATATATCATCTTCCAAGCACATTGCTTAGCCCTCCACGCTTTGCCATATGTAATATTGTATCCATCGTACACATTCTCCACAATTCTCATGATTGTCCTCACCTTCATATTTGGTTCTGACTGCAATATTCCCATAAGTCGCTTCCTAATGAGGGTAGAAGTCAACTGACGATGCTTCGTCGTTAGCTCATGTTCAGCACAGTTGTGCGGGCCCACAACTTTTGTTATCTTCCAATTCCCGTTGATCTTCTGTACCCTTGCACAGACCCTCCATGGGCATTGTTCCTTGTCGCATACAACAGTGTAACAGCGCTTCTCGTATGAATGAAGAACCCTATATGGCCTCTTATGTAAGACGACATAATGCTGCAACCACCTCTTCAAGGCATTTAGGTCCTTGAAAATCTGACCCTTTTCGATCATCATGGTAGGACCCACCTCAGGAGCATCTAACAACTCATCATCCCTCCCTTCTGCAAAGGCTTCATGAGATAAACTCAGATCGCTGAACTCATGAACACTTGGATCCCGGTGCTCTGGAATAATACGCTTCAACATCTCAATATCACTCTCTGTAAGCTCACCAACCGGACGATCATCATCTGAATCAGCGGCCATAGCAAAGGCATAAGGCTCCTCTTCATTCCTAAACTCATGACTATTGGATGCAATAATTCCATCTCCATAATGGATATGTGTTCTGATCGTACGATCAACAAGAACATCAGACTTGTCTCCTGCAACAAGGACCGAGGAAAGAATAAAATGGAGGCAATGAAAAGAACAAAGTAGGAATTCTTGAAAATGATTATCAGCTGCAAAGAGACTTACTACAGGGTGTGCCTGCCAAAGGGATACCCTCAGTAGAATCTAAGTAGAGGTCATGAGTGCCACAATCATTTGTAGGATCACTTATGTTGGGGACTCGTTCTCAAATGCTATGAATTAAGAACAAGGCAACATAAAATGTTAATGCCCTTCGTCCGCTGAAGCATTATTTCCTTAAGGATTTAATGAACTTCGGACGAAGGTCAAAGATGGTACAATTACGAAGGTTGAATCTTCGTAACTAAACCCTCAGGGATTGTATAAAATAATTCGAGATATGAAGCATTAACAACAAGTAAATTATAAATAAACAACATCATTTTCATATTATACAAACTTGATGTATTCAAATGTTAGATACATTTATACCTCTGTCTTGGCAAAGAATAATTTCCGAGTGATGCGATTGCAATTGCAGGAATGCGTGAACAGTAAAGGAATACTGTTCACTATTTATAGGCACAGGACACAGCCTGTGAGGAATTACAATCATGCCCCTCATAAAAGTTTACAACATTGACTCAGACCTTTATGGACTAAAAGGTCATTCTATCTTTAAGTCGGTTCGTCCCTTCACCTTCGGATATGTTGTATTATCAAAGCTTCATGAATGAAACCTTCGGCGTCACGTACGGGCAGCTTCAGCCGAAGCTGTCTCTTTCTGCAGGACCTTCGGCGACGAAGCATGGTCCCAACAGTAGCCCCTTCGCGGTGCTAGATCGTTTTTCGTAACGAGCTTGATCCGTGAAAAAAGTCTCTTAGGCTTCAGGAAGCCGAAGGTCCGAAAAACACCTTCCATGAGCTCGTTGTCGAGAAACGATAGTGGTCCCACCCTGCAGGGTTACTATTTGGTCTTTGCGGTCCACCGCGCAGTGGGTGTGAGCAGCTGTTTGCCTGGTGCAAAAATCCTGACGATTCACCTTCTTACCTGCAGTACTATATAAACAGACGGGTAGGTGTGAAGTTACCACAGCATTCATTGCTATTGCACTGTTTTGCTGCCAAAATTTTTAACCATAGCCGAAGCTTGACTCTCGCAATTAGACGAAGCTCCAGTTTAAAGCCTACTTCGTCAGAAGAAAAAGCTTCGGGAGAGAAAGTTTTTTAGTTCCCAAGAAATTCAGAATTAAATGGCCAGAGTGCGCTCTACCGCTAGAGTTGAGCGTGAGGGAGGCGAAGCCGAAGGAGCGGAGACTGTTCCTATCTCCGAAGCGATGCAACGATCCAGACTGGTGACCTCGGAAGGAATCCACACTGCCGAGACAGAGCAGTTTGTTGCCGATACAGAACAAGTTGCTGCCGAAGCGGAAGAAGGAGATATTGAGGAAGCTGATTCCGATGATGATTACCATATTGCCGTACCAAGCAAGCCCAGCCATTTGGACTTCGGAAAGTCGACTGTCTCCAAGGCTGATTTCTCCAAAATGGTGAAGTCGGGCTATTTCAGTGAAAATGAGAAGAAGCTGCTTCGCTTCGGGGGGGAAGAAACTACCCCGAAGCTAGAAAAGGATGAAATAGTTATTTTCAAGAGCTTTCTAAAAGCTGGGTTGAGATTCCCCTTAAATAGGATGATCTCTGATGTGCTGCAAAGATTTGGTATCTATTTTCACCAACTGACTCCCAACGCGATTGTCAGGCTCAGCGTCTATATCTGGGCTCTCCGAAGCCAGGCGGTGGAGCCGTTTGCCGATAGCTTCTGTCGAGTTCATGAGCTGCATTACCAAACTAAGGCCAGAAAAGATGGATTGCATGAAAATTTTGGTTGTTATAATTTTGCTTATCAGAAAACCACGAAGTTTCCCGTGATCAGCTACCGAAGCAAATGGCCGGCAGGCTGGAAATCAGAATGGTTTTATGTCAAAGTTGACGAAGACACAGAGAAGCTGGTTCAGAGCCCTCTTGAACTAATCTTCGGAGAAACAAGACCCCGATGCAAAATGGCAGTAGAAGGTCCAACTTGGGCTGCACTGGGCGAATTCAAAATTATTGCAGAACATATTGGCACTAGAGATTTAGTGCAGGAATTCCTGGCCTTCAGGGTTTTTCCAACTATGAAAGAGTGGACAATGCCGAAGCTTAAAGGGGAAAAGAAAGAGGGGGAACTCGTCCGACTGCCCTACTATTATAAGTTCAAGAAATATTTTAAAGTACCCTGCCAAGAATAGCTTGATACAATTGAAATAATGAGTAATGAAATTCTTGGGAATTACTCTAAAAAAGAGGACCAACTGATGACAGCGGCCTTCGGCACTCGGCCGAAACGAAGGCTGAACAGGGTGCTTGATGCCATAGGATTTGAATATGCTGACTACGGCCGACTGGGCAGAGATGCTGGAGGCCCGAAGCGAAAAAGGATTGCCAGCGCTACTGACGAAGAAGTCGTCAAGGTAGCCAAAAAGAAAAAGAAAGATTCTGAAAATCTTAGCGCTGAAGAGTTAAATCCTGAGCCGAAGGTGGCCACTACAAGAAAGAGAAAAAGTGCATCCCCAGAGCCGGAAACGCCGGTCCGAGAAGAAGATACTCCTGCTTCTCCTTCTGCTGTTGAAGTAGAAGAGATTATGAAGGTAATGACTGAACCCTTGCCTATCAGGCTAAGTCCGCTGGCACTGGAACTGACGAAGTTTTTTCAGAGGGGCAAGGCAGCTTCGGCAGCAAAAAGCCCTGTGAAGCCGAAAAAACGGAGAATTATTCAAGTGACAGATGTGATCCATCAGACACCGCCATCGGCGACGGTGTCAAAAATTGTCTTTGCCGAGACTGCCGAAGCCGAAGGCGCCGCAGCCGAAGCTACTGGAGTGGAAACCACTGAAGCTGAGACCGGCGAAGCCAAAGCTACCGGGGCCGAAGCCGGGACCACCGAAGGGTCGAACCTGGAAACCACACTTGAGGTTATTGACAATATACTCCTGAAAATGGTTGAAGAAGAAACTACTGCAGCTGCGGTGAGCACGGCAACTGAAAAGGGGAAAGAGCAAATTGATGAAATTTCGGAAGAAGAAGATTTTAACTTTCAAGATTTGCTTGGACAAGAGCTAACAGACGCTGAGAAAGAGGAGTTGAAAAAATATGCCATATCTTGCGGATATAAATCAGGGGCTATGCTATTTGGTGGGGTGAACGAAGGGAAACTAAGATGCCTTCGGAACCGTACCGAGGCCAAAATTGTTAGAACCCTCTCCAAAAGCATTGGCTTGCCGAAGCTGGAAACTGACTTGTGCCGTTATCAACGACACCACATCGCCGGAAGCTTGCTTTATGCTAACTTCAAGGTAACGGATATGTTATTTTATTACTATTATTACAATCTTTTAGGTCGCGTTCTAACGAAGATCGTTTCGACAGAGCATATTATTAAGCAAGGTTCTAAAAATGCAACAAGATCTGGAAGAAGAGAAAAACAAAGCCGTCATTCAAGATTTGGCTAAAAAAGTTGAAAATCACGAACCCAATCTGAAAAAGAAAGACTTCATAATCCAAGACCTTGGAATCATGGTCAAAGAGCACGAAGGTGCATTAGAAAAGAAGGATTTTGTTATTCAGACCATGGAGGGCTCTTTGGCTGAAGTCCAAACTGAGAATGACAAATTAAAGAATGAATTGCTCCGATAATCAGAAAAATTCGAGCAAGAAAAGAAATATCTTGAAGCAAGCCTGAAAACTGAAGTGGATAAATACTCAAATTTGCAGAAATCCTTTAAAGAACTTCAGGAGAAATGCTTAAGCTTCGGCAGCCGATGTGTGCAGCGGCTGAAGGACGTGTTTCACTCTGTCGGAGCTAGCTCTTCGAAATTTACACCTTCAGCTGAAAATCTACCAAGAACATTAGAATATATTGAAGGCAAAGTTGATGCCCTTGACGAAGTTATTGGTGGGCACGCGGACTTCTGCGCCCTGGTAGCTTCTCGGGGCACAGCTACTGCTTTTTTGAAGGCTGGCTGCACGCATGGAAACATTGTGAACAGACCAAACTTCAGCTTGTCAGCTTCAGATTTGATAGATATCCCAAGCTTAGCCAGAAGCATCGGAAATAGATTCATGACCCAGATCTGGGTAAGTGGCGGGCGGAAAATGGCAGGCGACGAAGCTCGAAGCCATCTTAAGCCGGTAAGAAACTTATGTTTGTTACTTTTACCTTCTCTTTTGAAATTTGTACCTTTCTTACTCTGCTGTTTGGTATATACAGGATGACGAAGGTGAAGATTGACAATGCTGATGTTTAACAAAATTGAAAACGAAGCCTTAGCTGGAGCTTAAAGCTGCTTATAATGTGCTTTCCTGCAAAAATTCTTGGAGAAACTCTTGTAATATAGATATGGAACAACTCATGTAAATTTATACATACCTTGTAATATATTCTGTCTCCCTTATCCGTATTCAGTCTGCTTTGCTGTGGACGAAACTTCTCTTTTGAGCCGAAGGCGAAAAACACCTTCCCTTCTTTTCGTACACACCGAAGCATAAAATTTTTTTTCTTCGAATCTTTTCCTTATTTTCTGAAGCACCTGTCTTCTTTGTGTAGCATGATGATGATTCTATATATGTCTAAATGGATGTTTATGAATGCAAATGACATGATGACATGTAATGTGCAAATGAATATTAGGACACATGTTTAAAAACCATAAGCACGGCCCTTCATCCCCTCAAGAATGATACAAATCTTTTTGCCGTTTACTTTTCGGCTTCACCGTTTACTTTTCGGTGTATCAGCGTTGACTTTTCGCTGTAAGCCTCCCTTAGGAGCTTCTTCGCCTTTTACTTTCGGCGGAATCAGCGTTTATTTTTCGCTGTAAGCCTCCCTTAGGAGCTTCTTCGCCTTTTACTTTCGGCGGAATCAGCGTTTATTTTTCGCTGTAAGCTCTGCATTCCCTTAGGAACGACTTTTGAGCTTCTCCCTGTTTTCTTTTCTTTTTCCTTTGCACTCGAAGGTGCGTTTTCAGCTTTTACATTTACATTTTTGGGGGATATCGCTCTTATAGAATTGAAATAAGAAAAAGAAAAATTACATGTTGTGGCCCCATTAAAAACCTTTCTCCCCCTTTGGAAAGGAAAAGGGTGCCACAAAAAAGAATATAAAAAATTACATCGAACTAAACATAATATCGCCGAAGCTCATCCGCATTCCACGATCTAGTAATGTCATTGCCGTCCATATCCTTCAATCTGTAAGAACCGGGTCTTGACGAAGATACTACCAAAAAGGGACCCTCCCACTTCAGCTGTAATTTGCCTACTGTTTCAGGGTTAGCTACTCTTCGAAGTACCAAGTGTCCTGGTTCAATGTTCTTCAGCTTGACCTTTCTATCACGCCATTTTATTGTTTCAGCTTGATATTTATTGATGTTTTCCACAGCTTGAAGTCTGATCCCTTCAATAGCATCTTTTTCTACAGAGCAATCAGCTTCGTTTTCGCCCTCTGCCGAAGCTACTGTCCTTATTGATCCTGTTTTGGCCTCTTCTGGGGTTATTGCTTCGTCACCAAACAATAGTTTAAAGGGTGTAAAGCCTGTTGATCTTGACATGGTTGTGTTATGACTCCACACCACTTTGATTAACTCATCTGGCCACTTTCCCCTGGGTTGATTGAAGATTGACTTCATTATTCCTGTCATTATGATCCCATTGGCCCTTTCGACAAGTCCATTTGACTCTGGGTGTCGGACTGATGCAAAATGGATCTTCGTACCAATTTGATTACAAAATTCTCTGAAGGCTTCAGAATCAAACTGTGTCCCATTATCCATAGTGATAGCCTTCGGCACTCCGAAGCGACAAACAATGTTTTGCCAGAAAAACTTTTGAATAGTAAATGAAGTTATTGTAGCTAAGGGCTTTGCCTCAATCCATTTGGAAAAATATTCCACTGCCACCACCACATATCTTAAGTTCCCTTGTGCTGGTGGTAATGGACCTAGCAAATCCAGCCCCCACCTTTGCAACGGCCAAGTGGGTTGTATTAATTGAGTTAAAGACGAAGGTTGTTTTTGATCTCTTGCACATTTCTGACAACCTTCGCACTTTTGAACTAAATCCGCTGCATCTGAAGCTGCCTTTGGCCAATAAAATCCTTGGCGAAAAACTTTCCCAAGCAAGGGCCTAGATCCAATGTGAGATCCACACAGACCTGCATGTATGTCCTTCATTAATTCTATACCTTCGGATCTGGATAAGCACTTGAGCAATGGGGAACAGACCCCGCGCTTGTATAACTCCCCTTCTATTATGACATATGGTCGAGCTCTTGCTTCTATTCTCCTGTTATAAGCTTCGTCGTCTGAAAGAAAATTACCCTGAAGGAAAGAGATGATCTCAGTTCTCCAATCTTCACTATAAACAGGGGATATGTTAAGGATTGCTCTTTCAAGAAGCTCGACCGAAGGTGCTTTTATTGTTTCAAAAAATACTTCCGAAGGTATAGGCAGCCCCTGGGCTGCTGACTTAGCCAATAGATCAGCGTATTCATTTTCTCCACGAGGAATATTTTTGACAGAGAAACCTTCGAAGGAAGCCTCAATCCTTCGGACTGTATCTAGATACTTTTCAAGCTTCGGGTCTCTTGCTTTGTAACTTTTGTCAATATGACCGGAAATAACTTGAGAATCAGTTTTAAGAATGGCCCTTCTGATTCCCATTGCCTTTAATTTCCGAAGACCCAAAAACAGAGCTTCATACTCGGCGATGTTATTTGTGCAGCTAAAATCAAGTCTTGCCGCATAACAAGTTTTAACTTTGGAAGGTGAAACCAACACAGCAGCCGCTCCCGCTCCGAAGGTTCCCCAAGACCCATCGCAAAACACTGTCCATGCTTCGGCGTCTTTATTTGTTTCTTCCTCCTGAGCCCCTGGCGTCCAGTCAGCAATGAAGTCTGCTAACGCCTGGGACTGAATCGAAGATCTATGAACATAATCAATACAAAATTCATTGAGCTCTGCAGCCCATTTTCCAATCCTTCCAGTAGCTTCTCGGTTCCTCATAATATCCTTCAGAGGTTGTGAAGAAGGAACAATTATGTTGTAAGCTTGAAAATAGTGTCGAAGCTTCCTGGAGGCCATCAAGACAGCATACAGTACCTTCTCCAACTCTGTATAATTTTTCTTTGATAAACTAAGAACCTCGGATACAAAATATATTGGGGCCTGCCTCTTAACTTGGCCTTCAAGCTTCTCCTGAACAAGTGCTGCACTTACCGCTGAGTGCGAAGCTGCCACATATAATAGCAAAGGAGCCCCTGGCGTAGGTGGAGTTAATGTTGTGAGATCTATCAAATACTGCTTCAGCTCTTCGAAGGCCTTCTGCTGGATTGGTCCCCATTGAAAGACTTCGGCTGTCTTTAGCACTTCGAAGAATGGTAAGTTTCTTTCTGCTGATCTAGATATGAATCTGTTGAGAGACGCCAGCCTTCCTGTCAATCTTTGAGCCCCCTTTTTTGTACTTGGTGGTTCCATTCGAAGTATTGCTTCGATTTTGCTTGGATTAGCCTCGATTCCCTTTGTTGAGACTAGGCAACCGAGAAATTTCCCCTTCTTTACTCCGAAGACACATTTTTCTGGATTCAATTTTAGACCAGCCTGTCTAAAATTAGCGAAGGTCTCCTGCAAATCAGCAATGTGATTATCTTGCTTCGTGCTTTTTACAATGATATCATCAACATAAGTTAGCACATTCCTTCCTATCTGAGAGTGAAGGACCTTCGCTGTCATTCTGCTGAAACTTCCTCCAGCATTTTTAAGCCCCTCAGGCAGCCGAAGGTAGCAATATGTCCCACTAGGGGTTATGAAGCTGGTTTTTGGTTCATCTTCCTTCTTCATCCATATTTGATGATAGCCTGAATAGCAATCCAGCAAACTCATAAGCTCTGATGAAGCTGCTGCATCAACTAAGGAATCTATCCTTGGCAACGGAAACTCGTCCTTCGGACAGGCTTTATTGAGGTCAGTAAAATCGATACACATCCTCCATTTACCATTGGCCTTCTTCACCATAACAGTGTTAGCCAACCATTCTGGGTATTTTACCTCTCTAATAACTCCGGCACTGAGGAGTCTTTTTACTTCATTTCGAGCACCTTCGGCCTTGTCTTCAGACATTTTCCGAAGCCTCTGCTTTCTAGGCCTGAAGGATGGATCAACATTGAGCGAATGCTCGATAACATCCCTATTAACTCCACAAAGATCATTAGCTGACCAAGCAAAAACATCTTTATTGTTGAACAGAAACCTTATCAAGGTTTTCTCCTGCTCTTCGGACAATTGAGATCCCAATAGCACCTTCTGCTCTGCTATATCCTCACATAGGAGCATGGGTTTCGGCTGGTCAGCTGAAGCAGCTTTTTCCCTTCCGAACTTGTATTCCTCACAAGCTTCAGTTCCATCTATATTATGGATTGCTTTTGAGTCTGTCCAATTTCCTTCGGCCCTTCTGGCAGCTTCTTGACTTCCATGAATAGCAATGGACCCTTGGTCCGAAGGTATCTTCATGCAAAGATAAGCTGGATGCAGAATTGCTTCGAAGGCATTAAGAGTGCCACGACCAATGATTGCATTGTAAGGGTACTCCATGTCAACAATATCAAACATAACCTGTTCAGTCCTTGTGTTGTTGATGAATCCGAAGGCCACTGACATTGAGATTTTGCCGAGTGCTACAATCTGCCTTCCTCCGAAGCCGCAGAGGGGATGTGTGGCATCAAGAATTTTATCTTCGGGCTCTTGCATCTGTCTGAAGGCCTTAGCAAATATGATATCAGCTGCACTGCCTGTATCAACCAAAACATTGTGGACCAGAAATCCTTTGATAACACAAGAGATAACCATAGCATAATTATGTGGGTAATCCTTGAGTTGAAGGTCCTCTTGGGAGAAGGTAATAGGAATGTGAGACCATCTTGACTTGATGAAGGGTCCTTGCACCCCGACATGTTGTACCCTTCTCTATGCTTCCTTCTTCTGCTTCTTGTTGGCTGGTTCTGAACATGAACCGCCTGCTATCGGGAGTACCAGCTTCAGAACCGAAGCAGCTCCAGCTTGAATATTGAACGAAGCCATCAGCTCAGAAAAGTGGAAGTGAGTTCACCGGAGGTGGGCGCCAATGTTGGGGACTCGTTCTCAAATGCTATGAATTAAGAACAAGGCAACATAAAATGTTAATGCCCTTCGTCCGCTGAAGCATTATTTCCTTAAGGATTTAATGAACTTCGGACGAAGGTCAAAGATGGTACAATTACGAAGGTTGAATCTTCGTAACTGAACCCTCAGGGATTGTATAAAATAATTCGAGATATGAAGCATTAACGACAAGTAAATTATAAATAAACAACATCATTTTCATATTATACAAACTTGATGTATTCAAATGTTAGATACATTTATACCTCTGTCTTGGCAAAGAATAATTTCCGAGTGATGCGATTGCAATTGCAGGAATGCGTGAACAGTAAAGGAATACTGTTCACTATTTATAGGCACAGGACACAGCCTGTGAGGAATTACAATCATGCCCCTCATAAAAGTTTACAACATTGACTCAGACCTTTATGGACTAAAAGGTCATTCTATCTTTAAGTCGGTTCGTCCCTTCACCTTCGGATATGTTGTATTATCAAAGCTTCATGAATGGAACCTTCGGCGTCACGTACGGGCAGCTTCAGCCGAAGCTGTCTCTTTCTGCAGGACCTTCGGCGACGAAGCATGGTCCCAACAACTTAATGGGATCATATTGGGGCAGATTGAGCATCAGGCCCAGTTGGCACTGAAAGTCGCCTAGAGGGGGTGGATAGGTGGAAACCGAAATTTACAACTTTAAACACACTACAAGCTGGGGTTAGCGTTAGAATAAAATCCGAGTCCGGGAGAGAGGGAAAACAAATCAACCAAGAAAGTAAAGCAGATGACACGGTGATTTGTTTTACTGAGGTTCGGTTCCAATGAACCTAGTCCCCGTTGAGGTGGTCACAAAGATCGGGTCTCTTTCAACCCTTTCCATCTCTCAAACGGTCACTTAGACCGAGTGAGCTTTCTTCCTTGATTTCCCGGGTCACTTAGACCCCGCAAGGACCACCACACAATCGGTGTCTCTTGCTTCACTTACAAGGCTTTGAGAGTAAGAATGAGAGAAAGAAGAAAGCCAACCAAGCAACAAAAGCAACAAAGAAACACAAGACGATCTTCTCACAAGTCCTAAAATACTAGAGTTGAATTGTGGACTTTGATTTGATTGGATGCTTTGATTTGTTTCTTGGAGTGTAGTGTATTGCTCTTGTATTGAATGCACTGTTGTGAATGCTTGGATGGTTGGAGTGGGGGTGGTTGTGGGGTATTTATAGCCCCCAACCACCAATTCAACTATTAGGGCAGGCTGCCGTCGATGGGCGCACCGGATAGTGTCCGGTGCGCCGGCCACGTCACCCAATCGTTAGGGTTCTGACGGTTTCAACCGTTGGAGCTTTGTCTTCATGTGGCACCGGACAGTCCGGTGCCGCATAGGACATTCACTGTTCACTGTCTGGTGCGCCTTTTGCGGCTGCTCTGACTTCAGCACGAGCTGTCCACGCACTGTAGCATTGCAGTCGACCGTTGCCCTGGCTAGCTGTTGCTCCGCTGGTGCACCAGACAGTCTGGTGGCACACCGGACAGTCCGGTGAATTATAGAGGAGTGGCGCTTCTGAAAGTCGAAGGTGGCAAGTTCAGACTCGTACGACCCTGGTGCACCGGACAGTCCGATGCGCCAGACCAGGGTTCTCTTCGGTTTATTTTTGCTCCTTTCTTTTTGAAACCTAACTTGATCTTTATATTGGTTTGTGTTGAACCTTTAGCACCTGTAGAATATATAATCTAGATCAAACTAGTTAGTCCAATCATTTGTGTTGGGCATTCAACCACCAAAATTATTTATAGGAAAAGGTTAAACCCTATTTCCCTTTCAATCTCCCCCTTTTTGGTCATTGATGCCAACACAAACCAAAGCAAATATATAAGTGCAGAATTGAACTAGTTTGCATAAGGTAAGTGCAAAGGTTGCTTGGAATTAAACCAATATTTTACTTCTACTAAATATGCATGGTTGGTTTTCTTTTATTTAACATTTTGGTCCACGCTTGCACCACTTGTTTTGTTTTTGCAAATTCTTTTGGAAAATCTTTTCAAAGTCTTTTTGCAAATAGTCAAAGGTATATGAATAAGATTTCGAGAAGCATTATCAAGATTTAAAATTTTCTCCCCCTATTTCAAATGCTTTTCCTTTGACTAAAACAAAACTCCCCCTGAATGAAATTCTCCTCTTAGTGTTCAAGAGGGTTTTACCAATTTTTGTAAATACCAAATTGAATAAGATTAAATACATTTAGATACCAATTTGAAAAGTTCTTGAAAATTTTGATATGGTGGTGGTTGGTGGTGGTGAGGTCCTTTTGCTTTGGGCTAATACTTTCTCCCCCTTTGGCATTAATCGCCAAAAACGGAGACTTTGTGAGCCCTAGTTACTTTCTCCCCCATTGGTACAAGTAAATATGAGTGAAAGATTACACCAATTTGAGAGTGATGTGGAGTGATGGCGAAGGGTAAATGATACCGATAGAGTGGACTGGAAGCCTTTTCTTCGCTGAAGACTTCATTTCCCTTTCAATCTACGACTTAGCATAGAAGTACACTTGAAAACACATTAGTCGTAGTCATGAAAGAGATATGATCAAAGGTATATAAATGAGCTATGTGTGCAAAGTGTCAATCGAAGTTCCGAGAATCAAGTATATTTAGCTCATTCCTAAGTTTGCTAAAGGTTTTCTCATCTAATGGCTTGGTAAAGATATCAGCTAATTGTTCTTTGGTGCTAACATAAGCAATTTTGATATCCCCCCTTTGTTGGTGATCCCTTAGAAAGTGATACCGAATGTCTGTGTGCTTAGTGCGGCTATGTTCAATGGGATTATCCGCCATGCGGATTGCACTCTCATTGTCACATAGGAGAGGGACTTTGCTCAATTTGTAGCCATAGTCCCTGAGGGTTTGCCTCATCCAAAGTAATTGCGCACAGCAATGGCCTACGGCAATGTACTCGGCTTCGGTGGTGGAAAGAGCTACTGAGTTTTATTTCTTTGAAGCCTAAGACACCAGTGATCTCCCCAGAAACTGACAAGTCCCTGATGTGCTCTTCCTATCAATTTTACACCCTGCCCAATCGGCATCTGAATATCCTATTAAATCAAATGTGGATCCCTTGGGGTACCAAAGTCCAAACTTAGGTGTATAAACTAAATATCTCATGATTCTTTTCACGGTCCTAAGGTGAACTTCCTTAGGATCGGCTTGCTTGAGCCCATAAAGCGCCTTTGAGAGTTTATAAACATGGTTAGGGTACTCGCTATCTTCAAAGCCGGGAGGTTGCTCAACATAGACCTCTTCCTTGATTGGTCCATTGAGGAAGGCACTTTTCACGTCCATTTGATAAAGCTTAAAGCCATGGTGAGTAGTATAGGCAAGTAATATATGAATTGACTCAAGCCTAGCTACGGGTGCATAGATTTCACCGAAATCCAAACCTTCGACTTGTGAATAGCCCTTGGGCACAAGTCGGGCTTTGTTCCTTGTCACCACACCATGCTCATCTTGCTTGTTGCGGAATACCCATTTGGTACCTACAACATTTTGGTTAGGACGTGGAACTAAATGTCATACCTCATTCCTAGTGAAGTTGTTGAGCTCTTCTTGCATTGCCAACACCCAATTCGAGTCTCTTAGTGCATCCTCCACCCTGTATGGCTCAATAGAGGACACAAAAGAGTAATGTTCACAAAAATGAGCGACTCGAGATCGAGTTGTTACCCCCTTATGGATATCACCAAGAATGGAGTTGACGGGGTGATCTCTTTGTATTGCTTGGTGGACTCTTGGATGTGGCGGTCTTTGACCCTGAATTTCTTGATCATCCTCCTTGTCTTGATCAACTTCATCTCCCCCTTGATCATTGTCCTCCTCTTGAGGTGGCTCATCCTCTTTATCTTCATTTTCATCATCTTGAGCCTGATCCTCATCTTCAGTTGGTGGAGATGCTTAATTGGAAGATGTTGGTTGATCTTGAACTTGTGTGGGCTCTTCGGATTCCTTAGGACACACATCCCCAATGGAATTGTTCCTTAGCACGACGCATGGAGCCTCTTCATCATCTAGCTCATCAAGATCAACTTGCTCCACTTGGGAGCCATTAGTATCATCAAACACAATGTCACAAGAAACCTCAACTAATCCAGTGGATTTGTTGAAGACTCTATATGCCCTTGTGTTTGAGTCATAACCAAGTAAAAAGCCTTCTACAACCTTAGGAGCAAATTTGGATTTTCTACCTATTTTAACAAGAATAAAGCATTTGCTACCAAAGACTCTAAAATATTAAACATTGGGCTTTTTACCGGTGAGGAGTTCATATGATGTCTTCTTGAGGATTCGGCAAAGGTAGAGCCGGTTGATGGAGTAGCAGGTGGTGTTAATCGCCTCAGCCCAAAACCAGTCTGGAGTCTTGTACTCATCAAGCATGGTCCTTGCCATGTCCAGTAGAGTTCTATTATTCCTTTCCACTACACCATTTTGTTGAGGTGTGTAGGGAGAGGAGAATGCATGCTTGATGCCTTCCTCCTCAAGAAAGCCTTCAATTTGAGAGTTCTTGAACTCTGTCTCGTTGTCGCTTCTTATCTTTTTGATTCTTAATCCGAACTCATTTTGAGCCCGTCTCAAGAATCCCTTTAAGGTCTCTTGGGTTTGTGATTTTCCTGCAAAAAGAATACCCAAGTGAAGCGAGAATAATCATCCACAATTACAAGACAATACTTACTCCCGTCGATGCTTATGTAAGTGATCAGGCTGAATAAATCCATGTGGAGTAGCTCAAGCGGCCTGTCGGTCGTCATAATGTTCTTGTGTGGATGGTGGGTACCAACTTGCTTCCCTGCTTGACACGCGCTACAAACCCTGTCTTTCTCAAAATGAACATTGGTTAGTCCCAAAATGTGCTCTCCCTTTAGAAGCTTGTGAAGATTCTTCATCCCAACATGGGCTAGTCGGCGATGCCAGAGCCAACCCATATTAGTCTTAGCAATTAAGCAAGTATCGAGTCCAGCTCTATTAAAATCAACTAAGTATAGCTGACCCTCTAATATTGAAAGGGAAATGTGCCCTTGGGCCATTTCCAAGTATTTTGGTGATTTAATGTTCAACACAAGTGCCTAAGTGTTAAATGGTGGACAAAGTACAAATCAAGTATAAAGGTATGTTTCTCAGACTTAGTACATTGTTTTAGAGACTAATGTATTGTGTCTAAGTGCTGGAAACAGGAAAAATCAAGTTGAAATTAAAGATGGCTTTGTTCAGCCAAAGTCAGCTCTGTCTGGGTGCACCGGACTGTCCGATGGTGCACCGGACAGTGTCCGGTGCGCCAGGCTGACTCAGGCGAACTTGCTGCTCTCGGGAAGTGATTAACGGCGTACGGCTATAATTCACCGGACTGTCCGGTGTGCACCGGACTGTCCGGTGAGCCAACGGTCGGCCGGGCCAACGGTCGGCCACGTAATCCGTGCGCGACGCGTGGCCGAGCCAACGGCTAGAAGGGGGCACCGGACTGTCCGGGTGCACTGGACAGTGTCCGGTGCGCCAACGGCTCCAAGACTGCAACGATCGGCTTCGCCAAATAAGGAAAGAGATCCGCACCGGACAGTGTCCGGTGGTGCACCGGACTGTCTGGTGCGCCAAGCGACAGAAGGCAAGAATTGCCTTCCTGGAATGCTCTCAACGGCTCCTAGCTGCCTCGGGGCTATAAAAGGGACCCCTAGGCGCATGGAGGAGTACACCAAGCATTCTCAAAGCATTCCTAAGCACCAAGACCTTGATTCAGCACATTTGATTCTTTGTGATAGCAATTAGAGCTCTATTTGAGTTGTGAACTCGTCGAGATGTGTTGTGAGCTCTTGTTGCGACTTGTGTGCGTGTTGTCACTCTGATTTTGTGTCTTGTGTGCATTGCTCATTCCTCCCTTACTCCGTGCTTCTTTGTGAACAACTTTGTAAGGGCGAGAGACTCCAAGTTGTGGAGATTCCTCGCAAGCGGGATATAGAAAAGTAAAGCAAAACACCGTGGTATTCAAGTGGGTCTTTGGACCGCTTGAGAGGGGTTGATTGCAACCCTCGTCCGTTGGGACGCCACAACGTGGAGTAGGCAAGCATTGGACTTGGCCGAACCACGGGATAAACCACTGTGTCATCTCTGTGTTGATCTCTTTGTGATTATTGTGTTTTGCTAAGGCTCCTCTCTAGCCACTTGGCATTCTTGTGCTAACTCCTAATCAAGTTTTGTGGCATTAAGTTTCAAGTTTTATAGGATCACCTATTCACCCCCCCCCCCCTCTAGGTGCTCTCAATTGGTATCAGAGCCGTTCTCTTCAAGAAAGAGACTAATCGCCCGAAGAGATGGATCCTAAGGGAAAGGGGATTGTGATCAATGATAAGGAGAAGGAGTCCTTCGTCAACGAGCCAAAAGATGACAAGCCTACCGACTTGGGCTCGGGCCACAAACGAAAAGATGGAAAGAAGAAGAAGACGAGGCGCATGAAGGAGATCGTCTACTATGACGACAGCGACGAGTCCTCTTCTTCCCAAAAGGACGACGACAACGACTACGAGAAAAAGAAGACGGATAACTCAAACTTCTCTTTCGATTATTCTCGTATTCCGCATAGCTCAAATGCACATTTGCTTTCCATTCCTCTTGGCAAACCTCCTCACTTTGATGGAGAGGACTACGGATTTTGGAGTCACAAAATGCGTAGTCACTTGTTCTCTCTCCATCCTAGTATATGGGAGATAGTAGAGAGTGGAATGAAATTTGATAGCTCGGATAGTCCTTTGTTTATCAATGAACAGATTCATAAAAATGCACAAGCTACTACTGTGTTGTTAGCCTCACTATGCAGGGACGAGTACCATAAGGTGAGCGGCTTGGACAATGCCAAGCAGATCTAGGACACCCTCAAGATCTCACATGAGGGGAACGACGTCACCATGCTCACCAAGATGGAGTTGGTGGAAGGCGAACTCGGGAGATTCGCGATGATAAGAGGGGAGGAGCCAACCCAAACGTACAACAGGCTCAAGACCCTCATCAACAAGATAAGGAGCTATGGAAGCACGCGATGGACGGACCATGACGTTGTCCGCCTAATGCTAAGGTCCTTTACCGTCCTTGATCCACATCTTGTGAACAATATTCGTGAGAATCCTAGGTACACGAAGATGACGCCCGAGGAGATCCTTGGAAAGTTCGTAAGCGGGCGGATGATGATCAAGGAGGCTAGATACGTCGACGATGCATTAAATGGCCCAATCCAAGAGCCTCAAACTATTGCTCTCAAGGCAACAAGGAGCAAGGAGGCGCTACCTAGCAAGGTGGCGCAAGTTGAGGCGGCCGGGCTTAATGATGAAGAGATGGCCCTCATCATCAAGCGGTTCAAGACGGTGCTAAAGGGTCGCAAGGAGCACCCCAACAAGAACAAGACGAAGGGGAAGCGCTCCTGCTTCAAATGTGGTAAGATTTGTCATTTTATCGCTAATTGTCCCGATAATGATAGTGACCAAGAAAAGAAGAGTGGAAAGTGGGAAAAGAAGAAGAACTACAAGAAGGCGAAGGGCGAGGCACATCTTGGAAAGGAGTGGGATTCAGATTGCTCCTCGTCCGACTCCGACAACGAAGGACTCGTCGCCACTGCTTTCAACAAGTCATCCCTCTTCCCCAACGAGCATCACACTTGCCTCATGGCAAGGGAAAAGAAGGTAAGCACTCGTAATACTAGTACTTATGCTTCTTCAAGTGAGGACGAATCTAGTGATGATGATGAAATAGATTATTCATGTTTATTCAAGGGCCTAGATAGAACCAAGGTTGATAAAATTAATGAATTAATTGATGCCTTGAATGATAAGAATAGGTTATTAGAAAAGCAAGAGGATCTTTTGTACGAAGAGCATGATAAATTTGTTAGTGCACAAAATTCTCTTGCTCTAGAAGTTAAAAGGAATGAAATACTTTCTTGTGAACTATCTACTTGTCATGAAACCATTTCTACTTTAAAAGGTGTTAATGATGATTTAAATGCTAAACTAGAAGTAGCAAATAAATCTAACTCTTGTGTAGAACATGTTATGATTTGCAATAGGTGCAAAGATTTTAATGTTGATACTTGTAGTGAACACCTAGCTTGCATTTCTAAATTAAATGATGAAGTGGCTAGTCTTAATGTCCAACTTAAGACTAGCAAGAGTGAATTTGACAAGCTAAAATTTGCAAGGGATGCCTACACGATTGGTAGACACCCCTCAATTAAGGATGGTCTTGGCTTCAAGAGGGAAGTCAAGAACTTAACAAGCCATAAGGCTTCCATCTCCGCCAAGGAGAAAGGGAAGGCCCCTATGGCTAGTAGTGCTCAAAAGAACCATGCCTTCATGTATCATGATAGGAGACATTCTAGAAATATTTATAGAAGTTATGATGCTTTTGATTCTCATGCCATGGTTGCTTCTAGTTCTTCTATTATGCATGATAGAAATTTAGCTAGGAGAAATGTTATTAATCACATGCCTAGAAAAAATGTTGCTCATGTTTCTAGGAAAATAATAAATGAACCTTCTACAATTTATCATGCTTCCAATGCTTCATTTACGATTTGTAGAAAGGATAGAAAAGTGATTGCTAGGAAACTAGGGGCAAAATGCAAGGGAGATAAAACTTGCATTTGGGTCCCTAAGGATATTGTCACTAACCTTGTAGGACCCAACAAGAGTTGGGTACCTAAGACCCAAGCCTAAATTTGTCTTGCAGGTTTATGCATCCGGGGGATCAAGCTGGATTATCGACAGCGGATGCACAAACCACATGACGGGGGAGAAGAAGATGTTCACCTCCTACGTCAAGAATAAAGATTCCCAAGATTCAATCATATTCGGTGACGGGAATCAAGGCAAGGTTAAAGGCTTAGGCAAGATTGCAATCTCAAATGAGCACTCTATTTCTAATGTATTCTTAGTAGAGTCGCTTGGATATAATTTGTTATCCGTAAGTCAATTATGTAATATGGGATATAATTGTCTATTCACAAATGTAGATGTGTCTGTCTTTAAAAGAAGTGATGGTTCATTAGCTTTTAAGGGTGTATTAGACGGCAAACTCTATTTAGTTGATTTTGCAAAAGAGGATGCCGGTCTAGATGCATGCTTAATTGCTAAGACTAGCATGGGCTGGCTGTGGCATCACCGCTTAGCACATGTGGGGATGAAGAACCTTCACAAGCTTCTAAAGGGAGAACATGTAATAGGTCTAACTAATGTTACTTTCGAAAAAGATAGACCTTGTGCAGCTTGTCAAGCAGGGAAACAGGTGGGAAGCTCTCATCATGCCAAAAATGTGATGACAACATCAAGACCCCTGGAGTTACTTCATATGGACCTCTTTGGACCCGTCGCCTATCTAAGCATAGGAGGAAGTAAGTATGGTCTTGTTATAGTTGATGATTTTTCCCGCTTCACTTGGGTATTCTTTTTGCAGGATAAATCTGAAACCCAAGGGACCCTCAAGCGCTTCCTAAGGAGAGCTCAAAACGAGTTTGAGCTCAAGGTGAAGAAGATAAGGAGCAACAATGGGTCCGAATTCAAGAACCTTCAAGTGGAGGAGTATCTTGAGGAGGAAGGAATCAAGCACGAGTTCTCCGCTCCCTACACACCACAGCAAAATGGTGTGGTAGAGAGGAAGAACAGGACGCTTATAGACATGGCAAGGGCGATGCTTGGAGAGTTCAAGACCCCCGAGCGCTTTTGGTCGGAAGCTGTGAACACGGCTTGCCACGCCATCAACCGGGTCTACCTTCATCGCCTCCTCAAGAAGACTTCGTATGAGCTTCTAACCGGTAACAAACCCAATGTTTCGTATTTCCGAGTTTTTGGGAGTAAATGCTACATCCTAGTGAAGAAGGGTAGGAATTCCAAATTTGCTCCCAAAGTCGTAGAAGGGTTTTTGTTAGGTTATGACTCAAATACAAAGGCGTATAGGGTCTTCAACAAATCATCGGGTTCGGTTGAAGTCTCTAGCGACGTTGTATTTGATGAGACTAATGGATCTCCAAGAGAGCAAGTTGTTGATCTTGATGATGTAGATGAAGAAGACGTTCCAACGGCCGCAATACGCACCATGGCAATTGGAGATGTGCGGCCACAGGAACAAAATGAGCGAGATCAACCTTCTTCCTCAACAATGGTGCATCCCCCAACTCAAGACGATGAACAGGTTCATCAAGAGGAGGCGTGTGATCAAGGGGGAGCACAAGTTGATCGTGTAATGGAGGAAGAAGCACAACCGGCACCTCCAACCCAAGTTCGAGCGATGATTCAAAGGGATCATCCTGTCGACCAGATTTTGGGTGACATTAGCAAGGGAGTAACTACTCGATCTCGATTAGTTAATTTTTGTGAGCATTACTCCTTTGTCTCTTCTATTGAGCCTTTCAGGGTAGAGGAGGCCTTGCTAGATCCGGACTGGGTGTTGGCCATGCAAGAGGAGCTCAATAACTTCAAGAGAAATGAAGTTTGGACACTGGTGCCTCGTCCCAAGCAAAATGTTGTGGGAACAAAGTGGGTGTTCCGCAACAAACAAGACGAGCACGAGGTGGTGACAAGGAACAAGGCACGACTTGTGGCAAAAGGTTATGCCCAAGTCGCAGGTTTGGACTTTGAGGAACTTTTGCTCCTGTGGCTAGGCTAGAGTCCATTCATATATTGCTAGCATATGCCACTCACCATTCTTTCAGGTTGTTCCAAATGGATGTGAAGAGCGCCTTCCTCAACGGGCCAATCAAGGAAGAAGTGTACGTGGAGCAACCCCCTGGCTTCGAGGATGAACGGTACCCCGACCACGTGTGTAAGCTCTCTAAGGCACTCTATGGACTTAAGCAAGCCCCAAGAGCATGGTATGAATGCCTTAGAGACTTTTTAATTACTAATGCTTTCAAGGTCGGGAAAGCTGATCCAACTCTTTTTACTAAGACATGTGATGGTGATCTTTTTGTGTGCCAAATTTATGTCGATGACATAATATTTGGTTCTACTAATCAAAAGTCTTGTGAAGAGTTTAGCAGGGTGATGACTCAAAAGTTTGAGATGTCGATGATGGGCGAGTTAAGCTACTTCCTTGGGTTCCAAGTGAAACAACTCAAGGATGGGACCTTCATCTCCCAAACAAAGTACACTCAAGACTTGATCAAGAGGTTTGGGATGAAGGACGCCAAGCCCGCAAAGACTCCAATGGGAACTGACGGACACACCGACCTCAACAAAGGAGGTAAGTCCGTTGATCAAAAGGCATATCGGTCTATGATAGGGTCTTTACTTTATTTATGTGCTAGCAGACCGGATATTATGCTTAGCGTATGCATGTGTGCTAGATTTCAATCCGATCCAAGGGAATGTCACTTAGTGGCGGTGAAGCGAATTCTTAGATATTTAGTCGCTACGCCTTGCTTCGGGATCTGGTATCCAAAGGGGTCTACCTTTGACTTGATTTGATACTCAGACTCTGATTATGCTGGATGTAAGGTCGATAGGAAGAGTACATCGGGGACTTGCCAATTCTTAGGAAGGTCCCTGGTGTCATGGAGTTCCAAGAAACAAACTTCAGTTGCCCTATCCATTGCTGAGGCCGAGTACGTTGCCGCAGGACAGTGTTGCGCGCAACTACTTTGGATGAGGCAAACCCTCAGAGACTTTGGCTACAATCTGAGCAAAGTCCCACTCCTATGTGATAATGAGAGTGCTATCCGCATGGCGGATAATCCTGTTGAACACAGCCGCACAAAGCACATAGACATCCGGCATCACTTTTTGAGAGATCACCAGCAAAAGGGAGATATCGAAGTGTTTCATGTTAGCTCTGAGAACCAGCTAGCCGATATCTTTACCAAGCCTTTAGATGAGCAGACCTTTTGCAAGTTGCACAGTGAGCTAAATGTCTTAGATTCGCGGAACTTGGATTGATTTATAGCATACATGTGTTTATGCCTTTGATCATGTTCCTTAATGCATTTTGTTGTTTATTTATGGTGCTCAAGTTGTACAAGCACTCCCCGGACCTCACAAGTCCTTTGCAAGTGATGCACACATCTAGGGGGAGATGTGCTACAACTTGACCCTTTGAGACTAACTGTTTGCTTGAGTTTGCTTAATTTAGTCTCAAAGGAGGTTTGAAAGGGAAAAGGTGGACTTGGACCATGCAAGACTTCCACTGCACTCCGATGAAAGAGTAACTTATTCCAAGTTCATCTTTGTACTCTTATTGCCTTTTTACTCTTAGTTGAAGATTTTGGTGAGGCAATGGGGTTAAAGGGCCAAGATTGATCCCGTTTTGGTGCTTGATGCCAAAGGGGGAGAAAATAAGGCCAAAGCAAGAAATGGATCAGCTACCACTTGAGAATTTTGAAAAAGTAGAGTTAGAGCTTTTGATTTGTCAAAAATCTCTTATTGTCTCTCTTGTGGGGAGAAGGCTGAATTATGGGAAAAAGGGGGAGTTTTTGAATCCTTGATCAATTTCTCGTGAAATATCTCTCTTTATGTTTCAACATGTGTGTTTGACTTAGAGATAGGAAATTGAGTTTGATTTGCAAAAACAAACCAAGTGGTGGCAAAGAATGATCCATATGTGCCAAATTTGAATCAAAACAATTTTGAGCTCTTATTTGAAAGGATTTTGCACTTGTTCTACTTACTTTATATTGTGTTGGCATAAATCACCAAAAAGGGGGAGATTGAAAGGGAAATGTGCCCTTGGGCCATTTCTAAGTATTTTGGTGATTTAGTGTTCAACACAAGTGCCTAAGTGTTAAATGGTGGACAAAGTACAAATCAAGTATAAAGGTATGTTTCTCAGACTTAGTACATTGTTTTAGAGACTAATGTATTGTGTCTAAGTGCTGGAAACAGGAAAAATCAAGTTGAAATTAAAGATGGCTTTGTTCAGCCAAAGTCAGCTCTGTCTGGGTGCACCGGACTGTCCGGTGGTGCACCGGACAATGTCCGGTGCGCCAGGCTGACTCAGGCGAACTTGCTACTCTCGGGAAGTGATTAACGGCGTACGGCTATAATTCACCGGACTGTCTGGTGTGCCGGACTGTCCGGTGAGCCAACGGTCGGCCGCGTAATCCGTGCACGACGCGTGGCCGAGCCAACGGCTAGAAGGAGGCACCGGACTGTCCGGTGTGCACCGGACAGTGTCCGGTGCGCCAACGGCTCCAAGACTGCAACGGTCGGCTTCGCCAAATAAGGAAAGAGATCCGCACCGGACAGTGTCCGGTGGTGCACCGGACTGTCCGGTGCGCCAAGCGACAGAAGGCAAGAATTGCCTTCCTGGAATGCTCTCAACGGCTCCTAGCTGCCTTGGGGCTATAAAAGGGACCCCTAGGCGCATGGAGGAGTACACCAAGCATTCTCAAAGCATTCCTAAGCACCAAGACCTCGATTCCGCGCATTTGATTCTTTGTGATAGCAATTAGAGCTCTATTTGAGTTATGAACTCGTCGAGTTGTGTTGTGAGCTCTTGTTGCGACTTGTGTGCGTGTTGTCGCTCTGATTTTGTGTCTTGTGTGCGTTGCTCATTCCTCCCTTACTCCGTGCTTCTTTGTGAACAACTTTGTAAGGGCGAGAGACTCCAAGTTGTGGAGATTCCTCGCAAGCGGGATATAGAAAAGTAAAGCAAAACACCGTGGTATTCAAGTGGGTCTTTGGACCGCTTGAGAGGGGTTGATTGCAACCCTCGTCCGTTGGGACGCCGCAATGTGGAATAGGCAAGCATTGGACTTGGCCGAACCACGGGATAAATCACTGTGTCATCTCTTTGTGATTATTGTGTTTTGCTAAGACTCCTCTCTAGCCACTTGGCATTCTTGTGCTAACTCCTAATCAAGTTTTGTGGCATTAAGTTTCAAGTTTTACAGGATCACCTATTCACCCCCCCCCCCCTCTAGGTGCTCTCAAATACCCCCTTAAATGCTACTGAATCATCACTTCTTCTAAAGACAGAAACACCTATACCCGTAAAAAGACAGTTGTAACCCATTTTGCATAATTGAGATACAGAAAGCAAATTGTAATCTAAAGAATCTACAAGAAAAACATTGGAAATAGAATGGTCAGGTGATATAGCAATTTTACCAAGTCCTTTGACCAAACCTTGATTTCCATCCCCGAATGTGATAGCTCTTTGAGGATCTTCGTTTTTCTCGTAGGAGGAGAACATCCTTTTCTCCCCAGTCATGTGGTTTGTGCATCCGCTATCAATAATCCAACTTGATCCCCCGGATGCATAAACCTGCAAAACATTTTAGGCCTTGTTCTTAGGTACCCAAACGTTCTTGGGTCCTTTCACATTAGAAACAAACACCTTGGGTACCCAAACACAAGTCTTTGATCCCTTGTGTTTGCCCCCAACATATTTGACAACTATTTTGCCTAATTTGTTAGTAAGCACATATGAAGCATCAAAAGTTTTAAATGAAACATTATGATCATTTGATGCAGTAGGAGTTTTCTTTTTAGGCAATTTAACATGGGTTGATTGCCTAGAGCTAGAAGCCTCATTTTTATACATAAAAGCATGATGTGAAACATTATGAGGTTTCCTAGCATGAATTCTCCTAATCTTATGCTCAGGATAACCAGCAGGATATAATATGTAACCCTCGTTATCCTGAGCCTTGGGAGCCTTGCCCTTAACAAAGCTAGACAATTTCTTAGGGGCATTAAGCTTGACATTGCTTCCCTATTGGAAACTGAGAGCACCTAGAGGGGGGTGAATAGGTGATCCTGAAAAAAACTTGAAACTTAAAGCCACAAACTTGATTAAGTGTTAGCACAATGAAATCAAGTGGCTAAGGAGAGAGCTCTTGTGAACCACAATTGACACAGTGAGAACAAACACAAGAGACACAAGGATTTATCCCGTGGTTCGGCCAAGTACAACACTTGCCTAGTCCACGTTGTGGCGTCCCAATGGACGAGAGTTGCACTCAACTCCTTTCAAGTGATCCAATGATCAACTTGAATACCACGGTGTTCTTCTTTCTTTTCTCTTTCCCGTTTGCGAGAAATCTCCACAACTTGGAGCCTCTCGCCCTTACAATGAGATGATCACAAAGAAGCACAGATGTAAGAGTGGGAAGAGCAACACACACAAGCCTCAAAGCACACGCACAACACGCACACAAGTCACAACTCGAGCTCTAAGATCACACACGGAGTTCTCAACTCAAGAGGAGCTCAAATTGTTATCACAACGAATCAAATGCGCTAGAGAGATGTCTTGGTGCTAAGAGATGATCAAAGAATGCTTGGTCTACTCCTTCATGCGCCTAGGGGTCCCTTTTATAGCCCCAAGGCAGCTAGGAGCCATTGAGAGCAATCCAGGAAGGCAATTCTTGCCTTCTGTCGACTGGTGCACCGGACAGTCCGGTGCACCACCGGACACTGTCCGGTGCAGATTTCTTTCCTGTTCTGGCGCAGCCGACCGTTGGCGTTTTGGAGCCGTTGGCGCACCGGACAGTCCGGTGCCCCCATCAGACCGTTGGCCCGGCCCGACTGTTGGCTCGGCCGACCGTTGGCTCACCGGACAGTCCGGTGATTTATAGTCGTACGTTGTTCACTTGTTTCTCGAGAGCGGCGACTTCGCCGCAGCTGACTCACCGGACAGTCCGGTGCACCACCGGACAGTCTGGTGATTTATATCTGTACGTCGCCGTCGAGACCCGAGAGCAGGCGGTTCACCAGACGCCAGCCTGGCGCACCGGACACTGTCCGGTGCACCACCGGACAGTCCGGTGCACCTAGACTGAGCAGAGTCTTGGCTGCTCGAGCCAAATCTTTTCCATTTGTCTTTTCTCTGATTCTAGCACTTAGACAAGTATGTTAGTACACAAAAACCAATGTACTAAGTCTAGAATCATACCTTTGTATTGATTTGCACTTTGTCCACCATTTGGCATAGTTTAACACATAACCAATGTACTAAGTCTCTGATCCTTGCTTTACTTAGTTTGTGGTCTCTCAAAAAGTGATGTCGGATGTCTATGTGCTTTGTGCGGCTGTGTTCAACAGGATTATCCGCCATGCGGATAGCACTCTCATTATCACATAGGAGTGGGACTTTGCTCAGATTGTAGCCAAAGTCCCGGAGGGTTTGCCTCATCCAAAGTAGTTGCGCGCAACACTGTCCTGCGACACGTACTCGGCCTCAGCGGTGGATAGGGCAACGGAAGTTTGTTTCTTAGAACTCCAAGACACCAGGGACCTTCCTAAGAATTGGCACGTCCCTGATGTACTCTTCCTATCAACCTTACATCCAGCATAATCGGAGTCTGAATATCCAATTAAGTCAAAGGTAGACCCCTTTGGATACCAGATCCCGAAGCAAGGCGTAGCGACTAAATACCTAAGAATTCGCTTCACGGCCACTAAGTGACACTCCCTTGGATCGGATTGAAATCTAGCACACATGCATACACTAAGCATAATATTCGGTCTACTAGCACATAAGTAAAGCAAGGAACCTATCATAGACCGGTATCTTTTTGATCGACAGACTTACCTCCTTTGTTGAGGTCGACGTGTCCGTCAGTTCCCATAGGAGTCTTTGCGGGCTTGGCGTCCTTCATCCCAAACCGCTTGATCGAGTCTTGCGTGTACTTTGTTTGGGAGATGAAAGTTGAAAGTCGCCTAGAGGGGGAGTGAATAGGGCGAATCTGAAATTTACAAACTTAATCACAACTACAAGTCGGGTTAGCGTTAGAAATATAATCGAGTCCGTGAGAGAAGGTGCAAAACAAATCGCAAGCGAATAAAGAGTGTGACACACGGATTTGTTTTACCGAGGTTCGGTTCTCGCAAACCTACTCCCCGTTGAGGAGGCCACAAAGGCCGGGTGAAAGGGAATTAGGCTTACACCGAGTCCCTAATTAATTTTGGTGGTTGAATTGCCCAACACAAATAATTGGACTAACTAGTTTGCTCAAGTGTATAGATTATACAGGTGTAAAAGGTTCACACTCAGCCAATAAAAAGATCAAGTTTTGGATTCAACAAAGGAGCAAAGAGGCAACCGAAGGCACCTCTGGTCTGGGGGCACCGGGCTGTCCGGTGCACCACCGGACAGTGTCCGGTGCACCAGAGGACTCCAACTCGAACTCACTACCTTCGGGAATTTCTCAGACCGGCGCGCTATAATTCACCGGACTGTCCGGTGTACACCGGACAGTGTCCGGTGCTCCAAGGAAGCGCGGCCTCCGGAACTCGCCAGCCTCGGGAACGCGCAGCAGCCGCTCCGCTATAATTCACCGGACATGTCCGGTGTGCACCGGACTGTCCGGTGCATCCTCGGAGCAACGGCTATTTCGGCGCCAACGGCTACCTGTGATGCATTTAATACGCGTGCAGCGCGCGCAGAAGGCAGGCGCGCCCATACTGGCGCACCGGACATGGAACAGTACATGTCCGGTGTGCACCGGACACCCGGGCGGGCCCATAAGTCAGAAGCTCCAACGGTCAGAATCCAACGGCACTGGTGACGTGGCTGGGGCACCGGACTGTCCGGTGCGCCATCAAACAGACAGCCTCCACCAACGGTCAAGTTTGGTGGTTGGGGCTATAAATACCCCAACCACCCCCACATTCATTGCATCCAAGTTTTCCACTTCCCAACTACTTACAAGAGCTCTAGCATTCAATTCTAGACACACCAAAGAGATCAAATCCTCTCCAAATTCCACACAACGCCCTAGTGATTAGAGAGAGTGATTTGCTTGTGTTCTTTCGAGCTCTTGCGCTTGGATTGCTTTCTTCTTTCTTGATTCTTTCTTGTGATCAAACACTCACTTGTAATTAAGGCAAGAGACACCAATCGTGTGGTGGTCCTTGCGGGAACTTTGTGTTCCAAGTGATTGAGAAGAGAAAGCTCACTCGGTCCGTGGGACCGTTTGAGAGAGGGTAAGGGTTGAAAGAGACCCGGCCTTTGTGGCCTCCTCAACGGGGAGTAGGTTTGAGAGAACCGAACCTCGGTAAAACAAATCCGCGTGTCTCACTTCATTATTCGCTTACGATTTGTTGTGCGCCCTCTCTCGCGGACTCGATTATATTTATAACGCTAACCCGACTTGTAGTTGTGATTATTTTTGAGAATTTCAGTTTCGCCCTATTCACCCCCCCCCTCTAGGCGACTTTCACCGGGTCTTTTTCAACCCCTTCCCTCTCTCAAACGGTCCCTCGGACCGAGTGAGCTTTCTCTTCTCAAATCAACCGGGAACAAAACTTCCCCGCAAGGATCACCACACAATTGGTGTCTCTTGCCTCGGTTACAAGTGAGTATTGATCTCAAGAAAGAATGAGAAAGAAGAAAGCAATCCAAGCGCAAGAGCTCAAAAGAACACAACAAATCTCTCTCACTTAACACTAAAGCTTTTGTGGAATTGGGAGAGGATTTGATCACTTGGGTGTGTCTTGTATTGAATGCTAGAGCTCTTGTAAGTAGTTGGAAGGTGGAAAACTTGGATGACTTGAATGTGGGTGGTTGGGGGTATTTATAACCCCAACCACCAAACTAGCCGTTTGGTGGAGGCTGTCTGTCGCATGGTGCACCGGACAGTCCGGTGCACACCGGACAGTGTCCGGTGCGCCAGCCACGTCACCAGGTCGTTGGGTTCCGACCGTTGGAGCTCTGACTGCTGGGCCCGCCTGGATGTCCGGTGGCACACCGGACATGTACTGTAGAGTGTCCGGTGTGCCACTTCACGCATGCCTGACTTCTGCGCGCTCTGGCGCGCATTAATTGCTTCTGTAGGTGACCGTTGGCGCGAAGTAGTCGTTGCCCCGCTGGCTCACCGGACATGTCCGGTGAATTATAGCGGAGCGAATTCCCGAAGCTGGCGAGTTCAGAGTCGCTCTCCTCTAGAGCACCGGACACTGTCCGGTGGTGCACCGGACAGTCCGGTGAATTATAGCGGAGCGCCTCTGGATTTTCCCGAAGGTGAAGAGTTCATCGTGAAGTCCCCTGGTGCACCGGACAGTCCGGTGCGCCAGACCAGGGCACACTTCGGTTATCCCTTGCTCTCTTTGTTGAACCCAATTCTTGGTCTTTTTATTGGCTAAGTGTGAACCTTTGGCACCTGTGTAACTTATGCACTAGAACAAACTAGTTAGTCCAATTATTTGTGTTGGGCAATTCAACCACCAAAATCAATTAGAAACTAGGTGTAAGCCTAATTCCCTTTCAATCTCCCCCTTTTTGGTGATTGATGCCAACACAAACCAAAGCAAATGTAGAAGTGCATAATTGAACTAGTTTGCATAATGTAAGTGCAAAGGTTGCTTGGAATTGAGCCAATATAAATACTTATAAGATATGCATGGATTGTTTCTTTAATTTTTGACATTTTGGACCACGCTTGCACCACATGTTTTGTTTTTGCAAATTCTTTTGTAAATCCTTTTCAAAGTCCTTTTGCAAATAGTCAAAGGTAAATGTGTAAGATTTTGCGAAGCATTTTCAAGTTTTGAAATTTTCTCCCCCTGTTTCAAATGCTTTTCCTTTGACTAAACAAAACTCCCCTTAGATGAAATCCTCCTCTTAGTGTTCAAGAGGGTTTTAAGATATCAGTTTTGAAAATACTACTACTTCCCTTTTGAACACAATAAGGAGATACCAATTTGAAATTTTCAATTGAAAATCATTTTTTAAAATTAGGTGGTGGTGCGGTCCTTTTGCTTTGGGCTCATACTCTCTCCCCCTTTGGCATAAATTGCCAAAAACGGAATCATTAGAGCCCTTGAAATTACTTTCTCCCCTTTGGCAAGTAAAATATGAGTGAAGATTATACCAAAGCCGGAGAGATGCTCGGAGCGACGGCGAAAGATGAGTTACGGAGTGGAAGCCTTTGTCTTCGCCGAAGACTCCAATTCCCTTTCCATACACCTATGACTTGTTTGGAAATATATTTGAAAACACATTAGTCATGGCATATAAAAGAGACATGATCAAAGGTATATTAATGAGCTATGTGTGCAAATTAACAAAAGAAGTTCCTAGAATCAAGAATATTTAGCTCATGCCTAAGTTTGTTAAAAGTTTGTTCATCAAGTGGCTTGGTAAAAATATCGGCTAATTGATCTTTAGTGTTAATATATGAAATCTCGATATCTCCCTTTTGTTGGTGATCCCTTAAAAAGTGATACCGAATGGCTATGTGCTTAGTGCGGCTATGCTCAATGGGATTATCCGCCATGCGGATTGCACTCTCATTATCACATAGAAGAGGAACTTTGGTTAGTTTGTAACCGTAGTCCCTAAGGGTTTGCCTCATCCAAAGTAGTTGTGCGCAACAATGTCCTGCGACAATGTACTCGGCTTCGGCGGTAGAAAGAGCTACGGAATTTTGCTTCTTTGAAGCCCAAGACACCAAGGATCTTCCCAAGAACTGGCAAGTCCCCGATGTGCTCTTTCTATTGATCTTACACCCTGCCCAATCGGCATCCTAATAACCAATCAAATCAAATGTGGATCCCCTAGGATACCAAAGCCCAAACTTAGGAGTATAAACTAAATATCTCAAGATTCGTTTTACAGCCGTAAGGTGAGCTTCCTTAGGGTCGGCTTGGAATCTTGCACACATGCATACGGAAAGCATAATATCCGGTCGAGATGCACATAAGTAAAGTAAAGAACCTATCATCGACCGGTATACCTTTTGATCCACGGGCTTACCTTCCGTGTCGAGGTCGAGATGCCCATTGGTTCCCATGGGTGTCTTGATGGGTTTGGCATCCTTCATCCCAAACTTGCTTAGGATATCTTGAGTATACTTTGTTTGGCTTAGGAAGGTGCCCTCTTGGAGTTGTTTCACTTGAAATCCTAAGAAATACTTCAACTCCCCCATCATAGACATCTCGAATTTTTGTGTCATGATCCTACTAAATTCTTCACATGTAGACTCGTTAGTAGACCCAAATATAATATCATCAACATAAATTTGGCATACAAACAAGTCATTTTCAAGAGTTTTAGTGAAGAGTGTAGGATCGGCCTTTTCGACTTTGAATCCATTAGTGATAAGGAAATCTCTAAGGCATTCATACCATGCTCTTGGGACTTGCTTGAGCCCATAAAGCGCCTTAGAGAGTTTATAAACATGGTTAGGGTACTCACTATCTTCAAAGCCGGGAGGTTGCTCAACATAGACCTCTTCCTTGATTGGTCCATTGAGGAAGGCACTCTTCACGTCCATTTGATAAAGCTTGAAGCCATGGTAAGTAGCATAGGCCAATAATATACGAATTGACTCAAGCCTAGCTACGGGTGCATAAGTTTCACCGAAATCCAAACCTTCGACTTGGGAGTATCCCTTGGCCACAAGTCGAGCTTTGTTCCTTGTCACCACACCATGCTCATCTTGCTTGTTGCGGAAAACCCACTTGGTTCCTACAATATTTTGATTAGGACGTGGAACCAAATGCCATACCTCATTCCTAGTGAAGTTGTTGAGCTCCTCTTGCATCGCCACCACCCAATCGAATCTTGTAGTGCTTCCTTTACCCTGTGTGGCTCAATAGAGGAAACAAAAGAGTAATGCTCACAAAAATGTGCAACACGAGATCTAGTGGTTACCCCCTTATGAATGTCGCCGAGGATGGTGTCGACGGGGTGATCTCGTTGGATTGCTTGGTGGACTCTTGGGTGTGGCGGTCTTGGTTCATCATCCTCCTTGTCTTGATCATTTGCATCTCCCCCTTGATCATTGTCGTCATCTTGAGGTGGCTCATCTCTTTGATCTTCTCCTTCATCAACTTGAGCCTCATCCTCATTTTGAGTGGGTGGAGATGCTTGTGTGGAGGAGGATGGTTGATCTTGTGCATTTGGAGGCTCTTCGGATTCCTTAGGACACACATCCCCAATGGACATGTTCCTTAGCGCGATGCATGGAGCCTCTTCAACACCTATCTCATCAAGATCAACTTGCTCTACTTGAGAGCCGTTAGTCTCATCAAACACAACGTCACAAGAAACTTCAACTTGTCCAGAGGACTTGTTAAAGACTCTATATGCCCTTGTGTTTGAATCATATCCTAGTAAAAAGCCTTCTACAGTCTTAGGAGCAAATTTAGATTTTCTACCTCTTTTAACAAGTATAAAGCATTTGCTACCAAAGACTCTAAAATATGAAATATTGAGCTTTTTACCGTTTAGGAGTTCATACGATGTCTTCTTGAGGATTCGGTGAAGATATAACCGGTTGATGGCGTAGCAAGCGGTGTTGACCGCCTCGGCCCAAAACCGATCCGAAGTCTTGTACTCATCAAGCATGGTTCTAGCCATGTCCAATAGAGTTCGGTTCTTCCTCTCTACTACACCATTTTGTTGTGGGGTGTAGGGAGAAGAGAACTCATGCTTGATGCCCTCCTCCTCAAGGAAGCCTTCAATTTGTGAGTTCTTGAACTCCGACCCGTTGTCGCTTCTAATTTTCTTGATCCTCAAGCCGAACTCATTTTGAGCCCGTCTCAAGAATCCTTTTAGGGTCTCTTGGGTATGAGATTTTTCCTGCAAAAAGAACACCCAAGTGAAGCGAGAATAATCATCCACAATAACTAGACAGTACTTACTCCCGCCGATGCTTATGTAAGCTAGCGGGCCGAATAGATCCATGTGTAGGAGCTCCAATGGCATGTCGGTTGTCATGATGTTTTTGTGTGGATGATGAGCACCAACTTGCTTCCCTGCTTGGCATGCGCTACAAATCCTGTCTTTCTCAAAATGAACATTTGTTAATCCTAAAATGTGCTCTCCCTTTAGAAGCTTATGAAGATTCTTCATCCCAACATGTCCTAGTCGTCGATGCCAGAGCCAGCCCATGTTAGTCTTAGCAATTAAGCAAGTGTCGAGTTCAGCTCTATCAAAATTTACTAAGTATAGCTGACCCTCTAACACTCCCTTAAATGCTACTGAATCATCACTTCTTCTAAAGACAGTGACACCTACATCAGTAAATAGACAGTTGTAGCCCATTTTGCATAATTGAGAAACGGAAAGCAAATTGTAATCTAATGAATCTACAAGAAAAACATTAGAAATATAATGGTCAGGTGATATAGCAATTTTACCCAATCCTTTGACCAAACCTTGATTTCCATCCCCGAATGTGATAGCTCGTTGGGGATCTTGGTTTTTCTCGTAGGAGGAGAACATCTTCTTCTCCCCTGTCATGTGGTTTGTGCACCCGCTGTCGATTACCCAGCTTGAGCCCCCGGATGCATAAACCTACAAAACAAGTTTAGTTCTTTACTTTAGGCACCCAAATGGTTTTGGGTCCTTTGGCATTAGATACAAGAACTTTGGGTACCCAAACACAAGCTTTTGATCCCTTGTGTTTGCCCCCAACATACTTGGCAACTACCTTGTCGGATTTGTTAGTTAAAACATAAGATGCATCAAAAGTTTTAAATGAAATGCTATGTTCATTTGACGCACTAGGAGTTTTCTTCTTAGGCAACTTAGCACGGGTTGGTTGCCTAGAGCTAGATGTCTCACCCTTATACATAAAAGCATGATTAGGGCCAGAGTGAGACTTCCTAGAATGAATTCTCCTAATTTTGCTCTCAGGATAACCGGCAGGGTACAAAATGTAACCCTCGTTGTCCTGAGGCATGGGAGCCTTGCCCTTAACAAAATTGGACAATTTCTTAGGAGGGGCATTAATTTTGACATTGCCTCCCTGTTGGAAGCCAATGCCATCCTTAATGCCAGGGCGTCTCCCTCTATAGAGCATGCTTCTAGCAAATTTAAATTTTTCGTTTTCTAAGTCATGCTCGGCAATTTTAGCATCTAATTTAGCTATATGATCATTTTGTTGTTTAATTAATACCATATGATCATGAATAGCATCAATATCAATATCTCTACATCTAGTACAAATAGAAGTGTGCTCAACGGTAGATGTAGAGGGTTTGCAAGATTTTAATTCTACAACCTTAGCATGCAATATATCATTTTTACTTCTAAGGTCGGAAATGGTAGCATTGCAAACATCAAAATCTTTAGCCTTAGCAAAGCAATTTTTCATTCTCAATCCTAAGGCTGGCAAGAGAAATGTTCAATTCTTCTATTTGAGCAAGCAACTCAACATTATCATTTGGAATTGAAACATTACAAACATTTGAATCAACCTTAGCTAACAAATTAGCATTCTCATTTCTAAGGTTGTCAATAGTCTCATGGCAAGTGCTTAGCTCACTAGATAGTTTTTCACATTTTTCTACTTCTAGAGCGTAAGCATTTTTAACTTTAACATGCTTCTTGTTTTCTTTAATAAGGAAGTCCTCTTGGGAGTCCAAGAGATCATCCTTCTCATGGATAGCACTAATCAATTCATTTAATTTTTCTTTTTGTTGCATGTTTAAGTTGGCAAAAAGAGTACGCAAATTATCTTCCTCATCACTAGCATTATCATCATTAGAGGACTCATATCTAGTGGAGGATTTAGATTTAACCTTCTTCTTTTTGCCGTCCTTTGCCATGAGGCACTTGTGGCCGACGTTGGGGAAGAGAAGTCCCTTGGTGACGGCGATGTTGGCGGCGTCCTCGTCGGAGGAGGAGTCGCTAGAGCTTTCGTCGGAGTCCCACTCGCGACAAACATGGGCATCGCCGCCCTTCTTCTTGTAGTACCTTTTCTTCTCCTTTCTTCTCCCTTTCTTGTCGTCGCCCCTGTCACTGTCACTAGATAGTGGACATTTTGCAATAAAATGACCGGGCTTACCACATTTGTAGCATACTTTCTTAGAGCGGGGTTTGTAGTCCTTCCCCCTCCTTTGTTTGAGGATTTGGCGGAAGCTCTTGATGACGAGCGCCATTTCCTCGTTGTCGAGCTTTGAGGCGTCGATTGGTTGTCTACTTGATGTAGACTCCTCCTTCTTCTCCTCCGTCGCCTTAAATGCGACCGGTTGTGCTTCGGACGTGGACGGACCGTCAAGCTCGTTGATCTTCCGTGAGCCCTTGATCATAAATTCAAAGCTCACAAAATTCCCAATTACTTCCTCGGGAGTCATTAGTGTATATCTAGGATTACCATGAATTAATTGTACTTGAGTAGGGTTAAGGAAAATAAGTGATCTTAGAATAACCTTAACAATCTCGTGGTCATCCCATTTCTTGCTCCCAAGGTTGCGCACTTGATTCACCAAGGTTTTGAGTCGGTTGTACATGTCTTGAGGCTCCTCCCCTTGGCGAAGACGGAAGCGACCGAGCTCCCCCTCGATCGTTTCCCGCTTGGTGATCTTGGTTAGTTCATCACCCTCGTGCGTGGTCTTGAGCACATCCCAAACTTCATTGGCGCTCTTTAATGCTTGCACCTTGTTGTACTCCTCCCTACTTAGAGAGGCGAGAAGTATGGTTGTGGCTTGGGAGTTGAAGTGCTCGATTTGGGCCACCTCGTCCTCATCATAATCCTCATCCCCTACGGATGGTACCTGTGGTAACACCCTGAATTTGGGGGTATAAAATTTCTTTTCTAATGTTCACCAAATTCAGGTGTTACCCTCTATTTTCCATGCTTTTCTTTTCTTTTTCTAAATAATAGAGTGTTATTTTATTATATATTAGTATAAGCCTACCGAATTGAGCCCTAGAGAAGCGTTGCGTGCTGCCTTTCATACTGAAGCATAGTTTTGTTAGCTATCACATTTAATTTTATTTAAATTATTTTGGGCTTGATCTAAAATGGACAAATATATATACATAAATCTCTACTATGCATATAGATACGAAAAGAAGAGAAATAGAAAAAGGAGAAAACAAATAAAAAAAGGAACGATCGTTCCTAAACCAGCGCTCTCATCTCCCATCCCACGTCCGATCTGCATGTAGAAAAAATGGAAAACAACCTTATGGGTCCCACTCGCATGCGATCTCCAGCTCCCCACGTTTTTCTCCCTGCCGTGCGTTTGGAAAGAGACCACCTGGCTGGGCCCCACACGCCATTTCTATCTCCTCTCTCCAGTAACTGCTTCGCTCCATTTCTTCCGCCGCTAGATGCATCCACAGCTTCAGCAACTAACGCTCCTTCAAGCCCTGTAGCAACTCCCCCACTACACGCAGTCCACTCCGCGCACACCATGCTGACCCTCCTCGTCGGAGCTCCGGCGTAGATGTGCCTCACCGGAACACCTTGCGCATCATGCTTGCCGATGTTGTCTTGACTGGTAAGGTCCGCGTCCCCTCCCTGTTGAGTCTTTGTGCGTGTAGCCTTCGCGTCGTCGTCTGCTGCGCACGCGTGCTGTCGCTCCACCCTGCTTGCTCGCCCCGACCAGCGCCATGGCTGAGCCCGCGTCTGCCCGGTGAGCCATGCCTCGCTGTGCTCTGCTCCGGCAAAACTCCCCTGCTCCGCTTGCCCTTTTCCCCAGTGCACGCTTAGGCGCCAAGGCGCAGCCGGCGTGGTCTGGCCCTGCTCCATGCGTAGCGCGCCCTCGACGGAAATGGAGTCGTTGCGGCGAACTCCATTTGGCCCCGTGGTGTGGCCTGCGCGCCCACTACTGCGCCCCTAGCCGCCGGCCGAGGCCCCACCCCCGCGCTCGGGCTCCATGGACGGCAGCCATGGCGGTTGAAGTGTTTTCTGCGTACGTGAAGATGGCGAGGAGAGAGAAGAAGAGAGTGGGCACATTTGATCCTGTTCGTGGGATTTTCTGCGCTCACGATTCCACGATCCTACGCGTTTCTAAGCCCTGTCCAATTAAATTGCACCACATCACATAAATTCGCGCAATACCAAACGTTTTATGTGTTGCGTTATAAATCTGTTTTATACTATTCCAGTTGCGTTAGTTTCATAATAATGTTGTCTACATGTTAGTAATCTTGTTTCACCATATCGCACATTTTAAATAATTAATTATACTTTTGTTTAACTAATGATGAGTAACTAGACCTTTTGATTAAAATAATTTATTGTAATTAACTTACGTTTTATAAATCAATGTCAACATAATTAATAGTAACTCAAACGTTTTGCCCTAATGTTCGTTGAATATAAATGCGACGTTTATTTAGTTTTTCTCGCGTATCGCGCGCGCGTTTTGCACGTGGTTACGTGCTGATCCGCGTGTCGTTCGCGCTCGTCGTTTACGCTGTTCCGCGTGGTCGTGCGCGCTTTCCGTGTGCTCCTTCGCACGTGGCGCGCGTTGTTCACACGTGTGTCGTTCGTTGTTGCCATGTCGTGGCGCGCTGTTCGCGTATGTCGTGCGACGTCTGCGCGTGATAATAAATTATTTTAGTTTATAAACACTTATGTTAGTAACGCTAATTCGTCAGGTCGTATATGTTAGATAATTAACTTAAGGTTCGCTTGACTAATATTTATTAGATTAATATTCCAATTAGATTAAATGTGTGGTGTTTATCTTGCGCTTTTATAATAAGCACTAACACGGTTAATATTAACTTAACGACTTATTTAATAATTATTTAGTATAAACGTGTCACCTATTTAGTCTTTCTCACCGGTCGCACGAGTTGTTCCGCACGTGGTGTCGTGCTGGTTCGCGCGTCGTTCGCGCTGGTCGCGCACACTGTTTTCGTGCGTCGTCAGCGTGCTATGTCGCGTGTGTCCGCGTGTCGTTCGTACGCTGTCACGCTGTTTCGTGATCGTAAATTTGTCTCGCTTAGAATCTCTTGTACTAATTATATCACTTATTTATTTGACAATTGTTAGTGTAGTAGATTTAATCAAAACTAAGTAGATATTGTTTATATTTGATAACACTGAATTGAATGTTATAGTTAATATTTATTTAGCATAAATGTGATAACTTGTCGACGGTAGCTTCGAGTTCGACGTTTCTTTCCCTCGCGTGACCGTAGAATCGAGCTCTATTTTACGCTGCATGTTTTTATAACCTTTTATCATGTATGGTGTAATGTTCTTATGCATATGTATATGTTTGTTTGCTTGTGTCTGTTCGTCTTCGCTTCGCGTTGCGATTGGATTGCGATCTGTTTTCGAGCTTCGAGGAATCGATGGTCAAGATTTGGCGACCAAGAGATCAAACTCTTCGAGTTCTACGAGAATGAAGACCCTGAGCATTCGTTTGGTGAAGGCAAGTGTCCCTTGACCCATCTTTGTCCTATACATTCTTTAATTCACCTCCCGCATTTCACATTTATGCCTAAGGATTGACTAGCTTTTGTTATCCATGTCCTTGTTTACCTATTTGGGTCGGATTATTATTGTTTAGCTTTATGCTATTGCTCAACTCTAATCAATGAACATGATGAGAATTATCAATGATACACTGTTTCTCTCCTTTATTATGATGTGGTACTTGTGGTATTCAAGGGGGCTCGAGCGGTTTATCGAGTGCCTCTCCGTAAGGACCTGTTCGTTGGATGACCGCCCGGGAAAACAGTGCAACCATGAGGGTGGAATGGGATGCCCTTAGCTGAATAATTAGAGGAACCGGGGTGTAGTTTGCTTAGCCGTCGTGCCGTCAATGGGGCTCGGTGTATGCGGCTCGCTCTGCTAAGCTTGGGTTCGCCCCCTTGGGGAGGAGTGCGGTGCATTTAGGAAACCTAACGGACGGCTACAGCCCCGGGGAATCTTTGTAAAGGCTACGTAGTGAAACCCTGCCTATTCACCTTGGTAGTGTTTAAGGGTTTGATCGGCCCGAGGCAAGAGGGAATCACGACTTATGGGTAAAGTGCGCAACCTCTGCAAAGTGTTTGAAAACTGATATATCAGCCGTGCTCGCGGTTATGAGTGGCCAAGGGAGCTCCAGTGATTAGTGGTACTTGATCAGAGATGTTCGGATTGCAGGTGGCACTGAGATTGATGGTTCTTGGTATTGACTCTGGTAATGGTAAGTGGTACTCTTTCCGTTTGGAAAGGAGTACGTCTGGGTTAATAACGTGGGTTTACTCTAAAACTTGGCTTTCTCTACTAGTAATAATAATCTGACCAACTAAAAGCAACTGCTTGACTTACCCCCACATAAAGCTAGCCCACTATAGCCAAACAGGACACTTGCTGAGTATGTTGATGTGTACTCACCCTTGATCTACACACCAACCCCCCCCCCTCCTCAGGTTGTCCACATTGCAACCACTGCTCAGGAGAAGATGAAGCCGTGGAAGGAGACTTCCAGGAGTTCCAAGATTACGACGAGTTCTAGGCGTGGGTTAGCGGCAAACCCCCAGTCGGCTGCCTGTGAAGGCCGCGTGTATCTACGTTTCGTTTTCGCACTTTGATTATTGTAAAGACTATGTGGATGTCTCAGACATCATGATATAATCGACTATTATACCCTCTTTTATGTTATTATTTGAGCACTGTGTGATGATGTCCAGTTATGTAACTGCTGTGTACGTGAATTGCTGATCCTGGCACGTACATGGTTCGCATTCGGTTTGCCTTCTAAAACCGGGTGTGACATAAGTGGTATCAAAGCTAGGCTGACTGAAGGACCGCTGACCTAGAGTAGCATTGGTCGTTTTAAGGACTTATTGATTATTACTTCACCTCATCCTTGATTCTGCTTCAAAATATTGGTCACCTCGACTAATTCTATGTTGTGCTCCTATATGCCTCCTTGCCAAAAGTATTTTATTCTAGTATGGTCTATACTTCTCTCAACCTATTAGATCTGATCTCACTCTTGTGCTTGCGACATCTTTGTAGATGCCCCCTGACTTTTGGGTCCCTTCCTCTTTCGTCATTAAATTGCTACCATTTCACAATCTTTATTCCCCTGGTATTGACATGCTCGTATCCCTGGATTCTTTAATACTCTTGTTTCAGTACCTACCTCTAATAAAAAAACTATGCCGCCTATTTAAACATTTCAGTTTATATGTCCATGATCTTACTATCTTTTGAGACCCTTTCCTATTCTATTGTTAAGTCGCTATCTTTTTGACAATTTGTACTCTCTTGGTCTTGGTATGCTCGTACCATTGGAATCTTGCATACTCTTATTTTTATATATGCTTACCTTTATACCCCAATATCTATTTGAGACATTTCAGTTAACATGCCCTTGACCACCCTTGTTTCTCAATGATCCATGAGCGGTCATTTTATTTTGCACATCCTTGGTGATCTCGTTGTTCCCTTGTAACATCCCTCGGTAATGAATTTTAACTTCAATCATTCTGTTGCAACCTTACATATCTTACCCTTGATTGTTTTCTCCATTTTGCCATTTCGTGAGTCTTGCCTTAACTCCATCCTTTGCCCACTTTTGTTTGCTATTACCTTTACGTTTCTCATCCCTCGATCTTACCTTGGTGATTACGTTATGTCTGTTGTCTAAAATCTCCAACTTCATATTCCAATCTGAGAGCGGTGTTTTACTTACCCCACCCTTGGCTATATCATCTTCTTTATCGCGTGTAAGCTTGGATGTGAATCCATTCTTTGTTGTACTCATATCGTTGGCTCTTCAATGCTTTCATCTTTTCTCTTATACCCTTGTCCGTTATCGCCTTTGACCCTTGCAATATTTATGTCTTCTACCTAAATGCTTACCTCGAGCTTATCCTTTAAAAGCCTCCCTTTTCTTTCAACCCAGTTTGAGAGTTGTGAGGTACCTATCTCTCCCTTGATTTCTTTTCACTTCTTGTCACCTTACAGGTTTTGTGTTAATTTCATCCCTTGCTGTGTTTTATTTGCTATCACCCTCACCTTGTCATCCATCGATCTTGCCTTGATACTCATCTTTATTCCTACTCTTTAAAAATCCCCTCTCTTCCACCTCAATTTGAGAGCGGCTACTTACCTATCTGGCCCTTAGACGTACCCCCTGCTTTTTCCACTTGCAGGTCCTGTCTTAACTCCATACTTGGTGGTACGTATATCCTTGGTTCTTATGCCCATTTACCTCCTCTCCTACATCCTTGCCCGTTATCACCTTCAGACCCTCGTGATATCTATTCCCTTGCTTTCCTGCTTACATTGAACCTATCCTTTGAAGTCTCCTCATTTCCATCCATGTTCGGGGATAATGCCTCATCTATTTCATCGTTGACTGCTCCCCCTTCTTTGACACCTTGCAAGTTTTGTCTAAAATACATCCTTTGGTGTGTGTTTGCCCGTTATCACCCTCACCCTTGTCATTCCTCGATCTTTACCTTGATGCTTATCCCGTACCTGCATTTTAAAGCCACCTCTCTTGTTTTAGTTCAAGAGTGATGTCTTACCCATCCCGCTCTTTTTCGTTCCCTTTTTCCTTTGTCAGGTTGCAAGTCTTGTCCTAACACGATCTTCTGGGTGTGCTTTTGCCTGTTACCTCCCTTACCTTTGTAATCTCTAGATCTTTCCATGATGCTTATCTCATGCCTACCTTTTGAAATATCATCTTTCCCATCTCGATTTGAGAATGGTGTTTTACCTATCCCGACCTTGGTTTGCATTTTCTCCCTTGCCGGTTACAATGCTTGCTTTAACTACATCCTTTATTGTGCTCATGCCCCTATCCTGCATGTCTTATTATTCCCCTTGCCTTTTGTTGGCCTTAGAGTAGTTATTCCCTTTTTAAGAAAGACCACCATTTAATTAAAAGGAACGTATAGCAACGAGATGTTTTGTTGTTTTATGCTTGTGATGTTTGTCTTTGTGTGATGACTGATTTGCCTCTTTGTGATGAGTGTTGATGTGTTGCGGCCCTTGGTCCTCAATGACATCAGTTTACTAGGTGAGTGCCGTAGAGTTAAGTAGTTGGGTTCTCCCCCTGCTCTCTCTAATCCGTCTATACTTACCTTTTCTCGCTATTCTTTCCTCTTACACTCGTCCATTTGGCAATCTCCAATTCCTCCAAATCAGTCAAGGTCAGAGTCAGCAACATCTTCACTAAATGCATATCAACGCTCCTGTTAAGGGGGTTAGCCGCTAACCCCAATGAAGACAATGCGATCAACATCAACCCACAAGATCAGAGTGGCGCAGCGGAAGCGTGTGTGGGTCCTAACCCACAGGTCCGGGAGATTCTCAAGAATTGCATCAATCGGTCTCAAGCATCTGAAGATCAAAGCAACCAATCCACAATTTAAGCTTGGAGAGTCAAAGTTAACTTAAGAAAGCCTTGGGCAACCGATGAACCAGCCTTGTTTTTCTTGCTAGCCTCTTCTTGAATCTCGGGGGCGAGATTCTGTTAAGGGGGTTAGATTTGTAACACCCTGAATTTGGGGGTATAAAATTTCTTTTCTAATGTTCACCAAATTCAGGTGTTACCCTCTATTTTCCATGCTTTTCTTTTCTTTTTCTAAATAATGGAGTGTTATTTTATTATATATTAGTATAAGCCTACCGAATTGAGCCCTAGAGAAGCGTTGCGTGCTGCCTTTCATACTGAAGCATAGTTTTGTTAGCTATCACATTTAATTTTATTTAAATTATTTTGGGCTTGATCTAAAATGGACAAATATATATACATAAATCTCTACTATGCATATAGATACGAAAAGAAGAGAAATAGAAAAAGGAGAAAACAAATAAAAAAAGGAACGATCGTTCCTAAACCAGCGCTCTCATCTCCCATCCCATGTCCGATCTGCATGTAGAAAAAATGGAAAACAACCTTATGGGTCCCACTCGCATGCGATCTCCAGCTCCCCACGTTTTTCTCCCTGCCGTGCGTTTGGAAAGAGACCACCTGGCTGGGCCCCACACGCCATTTCTATCTCCTCTCTCCAGTAACTGCTTCGCTCCATTTCTTCTGCCGCTAGATGCATCCACAGCTTCAGCAACTAACGCTCCTTCAAGCCCTGTAGCAACTCCCCCACTACACGCAGTCCACTCCGCGCACACCATGCTGACCCTCCTCGTCGGAGCTCCGGCGTAGATGTGCCTCACCGGAACACCTTGCGCATCATGCTTGTCGATGTTGTCTTGACTGGTAAGGTCTGTGTCCCCTCCCTGCTAAGTCTTTGTGCGTGTAGCCTTCGCGTCGTCGTCTGCTACGCACGCGTGCTGTCGCTCCACCCTGCTTGGTCGCCCCGACCAGCGCCATGGCTAAGCCCGCGTCTGCCCGGTGAGCCATGCCTTGCTGTGCTCTGCTCCGGCAAAACTCCCCTGCTCCGCTTGCCCTTTTCCCCAGTGCACGCTTAGGCGCCAAGGCGCAGCCGGCGTGGTCTGGCCCTGCTCCATGCGTAGCGCGCCCTCGACGGAAATGGAGTCGTTGCGGCGAACTCCATTTGGCCCCGTGGTGCGGCCTGCGCGCCCACTGCTGCGCCCCTAGCCGCCGGCCGAGGCCCCACCCCCGCGCTCGAGCTCCATGGACGGCAGCCATGGCGGTTGAAGTGTTTTCTGCGTACGTGAAGATGGCGAGGAGAGAGAAGAAGAGAGTGGGCACATTTGATCCTGTTCGTGGGATTTTCTGCGCTCACGATTCCACGATCCTACGCGTTTCTAAGCTCTGTCCAATTAAATTGCACCACATCACATAAATTCGTGCAATACCAAACGTTTTATGTGTTGCGTTATAAATCCGTTTTATACTATTCCAGTTGCGTTAGTTTCATAATAATGTCGTCTACATGTTAGTAATCTTGTTTCACCATGTCGCACATTTAAATAATTAATTATACTTTTGTTTAACTAATGATGAGTAACTAGACCTTTTGATTAAAATAATTTATAGTAATTAACTTACGTTTTATAAATCAATGTCAACGTAATTAATAGTAACTCAAACGTTTTGCCCTAATGTTCGTTGAATATAAATGCGACGTTTATTTAGTTTTTCTCGCGTATCGCGCGCGCGTTTTGCACGTAGTTACGTGCTGATCCGCGTGTCATTCGCGCTCGTCGTTTACGCTGTTCCGTGTGGTCGTGCGCGCTTTCCGTGTGCTCCTTCGCACGTGGCGCGCGTTGTTCACACGTGTGTCGTTCGTTGTTGTCATGTCGTGGCGCGCTGTTCGCGTATGTCGTGCGACGTCTGCGCGTGATAATAAATTATTTTAGTTTATAAACACTTATGTTAGTAACGCTAATTCGTCAGGTCGTATATGTTAGATAATTAACTTAAGGTTCGCTTGACTAATATTTATTAGATTAATATTCCAATTAGATTAAATGTGTGGTGTTTATCTTGCGCTTTTATAATAAGCACTAACACGGTTAATATTAACTTAACGACTTATTTAATAATTATTTAGTATAAACGTGTCACCTATTTAGTCTTTCTCACCGGTCGCACGAGTTGTTCCGCACGTGGTGTCGTGCTGGTTCGCGCGTCGTTCGCGCTGGTCGCGCACACTGTTTTCGTGCGTCGTCAGCGTGCTATGTCGTGTGTGTCCGCGTGTCGTTCGTACGCTGTCACGCTGTTTCGTGATCGTAAATTTGTCTCGCTTAGAATCTCTTGTACTAATTATATCACTTATTTATTTGACAATTGTTAGTGTAGTAGATTTAATCAAAACTAAGTAGATATTGTTTATATTTGATAACACTGAATTGAATGTTATAGTTAATATTTATTTAGCATAAATGTGATAACTTGTCGACCGTAGCTTCGAGTTCGACGTTTCTTTCCCTCGCGTGACCGTAGAATCGAGCTCTATTTTATGCTGCATGTTTTTATAACCTTTTATCATGTATGGTGTAATGTTCTTATGCATATGTATATGTTTGTTTGCTTGTGTTTGTTCGTCTTCGCTTCGCGTTGCGATTGGATTGCGATCTATTTTCGAGCTTCGAGGAATCGATGGTCAAGATTTGGCGACCAAGAGATCGAACTCTTCGAGTTCTACGAGAATGAAGACCCTGAGCATTCGTTTGGTGAAGGCAAGTGTCCCTTGACCCATCTTTGTCCTATACATTCTTTAATTCACCTCCTGCATTTCACATTTATGCCTAAGGATTGACTAGCTTTTGTTATCCATGTCCTTGTTTACCTATTTGGGTCGGATTATTATTGTTTAGCTTTATGCTATTGCTCAACTCTAATCAATGAACATGATGAGAATTATCAATGATACACTGTTTCTCTCCTTTATTATGATGTGGTACTTGTGGTATTCAAGGGGGCTCGAGCGGTTTATCGAGTGCCTCTCCGTAAGGACCTGTTCGTTGGATGACCGCCCGGGAAAACAGTGCAACCATGAGGGTGGAATGGGATGCCCTTAGCTGAATAATTAGAGGAACCGGGGTGTAGTTTGCTTAGCCGTCGTGCCGTCAATGGGGCTCGGTGTATGCGGCTCGCTCTGCTAAGCTTGGGTTCGCCCCCTTGGGGAGGAGTGCGGTGCATTTAGGAAACCTAACGGGCGGCTACAGCCCCGGGGAATCTTTGTAAAGGCTACGTAGTGAAACCCTGCCTATTCACCTTGGTAGTGTTTAAGGGTTTGATCGGCCCGAGGCAAGAGGGAATCACGACTTATGGGTAAAGTGCGCAACCTCTGCAGAGTGTTTGAAAACTGATATATCAGTCGTGCTCGCGGTTATGAGCGGCCAAGGGAGCTCCAGTGATTAGTGGTACTTGATCAGAGATGTTCGGATTGCAGGTGGCACTGAGATTGATGGTTCTTGGTATTGACTCTGGTAATGGTAAGTGGTACTCTTTCCGTTTGGAAAGGAGTACGTCTGGGTTAATAACGTGGGTTAACTCTAAAACTTGGCTTTCTCTACTAGTAATAATAATCTGACCAACTAAAAGCAACTGCTTGACTTACCCCCACATAAAGCTAGCCCACTACAGCTAAACAGGACACTTGCTGAGTATGTTGATGTGTACTCACCCTTGCTCTACACACCAACCCCCCCCCTCCTCAGGTTGTCCGCATTGCAACCACTGCTCAGGAGAAGATGAAGCCGTGGAAGGAGACTTCCAGGAGTTCCAAGATTACGACGAGTTCTAGGCATGGGTTAGCGGCAAACCCCCAGTCGGCTGCCTGTGAAGGCCGCGTGTATCTACGTTTCGTTTTCGCACTTTGATTATTGTAAAGACTATGTGGATGTCTCAGACATCATGATATAATCGACTATTATACCCTCTTTTATGTTATTATTTGAGCACTGTGTGATGATGTCCAGTTATGTAACTGCTGTGTACGTGAATTGCTGATCCTGGCACGTACATGGTTCGCATTCGGTTTGCCTTCTAAAACCGGGTGTGACATAAGTGGTATCAAAGCCAGGCTGACTGTAGGACCGCTGACCTAGAGTAGCATTGGTCGTTTTAAGGACTTATTGATTATTACTTCACCTCATCCTTGATTCTGCTTCAAAATATTGGTCACCTCGACTAATTCTATGTTGTGCTCCTATATGCCTCCTTACCAAAAGTATTTTATTCTAGTATGGTCTATACTTCTCTCAACCTATTAGATCTGATCTCACTCTTGTGCTTGCGACATCTTTGTAGATGCCCCCTGAGTTTTGGGTCCCTTCCTCTTTCGTCATTAAATTGCTACCATTTCACAATCTTTATTCCCCTGGTATTGACATGCTCGTATCCCTGGATTCTTTAATACTCTTGTTTCAATACCTACCTCTAATAAAAAAAACTATGCCGCCTATTTAAACATTTCAGTTTATATGTCCATGATCTTACTATCTTTTGAGACCCTTTCCTATTCTATTGTTAAGTCGCTATCTTTTTGGCAATTTGTACTCTCTTGGTCTTGGTATGCTCGTACCATTGGAATCTTGCATACTCTTATTTTTATATATGCTTACCTTTATACCCCAATATCTATTTAAGACGTTTCAGTTAACATGCCCTTGACCACCCTTGTTTCTCAATGATCCATGAGCGGTCATTTTATTTTGCACATCCTTGGTGATCTCGTTGTTCCCTTGTAACATCCCTCGGTAATGAATTTTAACTTCAATCATTCTGTTGCAACCTTACATATCTTACCCTTGATTGTTTTCTCCATTTTGCCATTTCGTGAGTCTTGCCTTAACTCCATCCTTTGCCCACTTTTGTTTGCTATTACCTTTACGTCTCTCATCCCTCGATCTTACCTTGGTGATTACGTTATGTCTGTTGTCTAAAATCTCCAACTTCATATTCCAATCTGAGAGCGGTGTTTTACTTACCCCACCCTTGGCTATATCATCTTCTTTATCGCGTGTAAGCTTGGATGTGAATCCATTCTTTGTTGTACTCATATCGTTGGCTCTTCAATGCTTTCATCTTTTCTCTTATACCCTTGTCCGTTATCGCCTTTGACCCTTGTGATATTTATGTCTTCTACCTAAATGCTTACCTCGAGCTTATCCTTTAAAAGCCTCCCTTTTCTTTCAACCCAGTTTGAGAGTTGTGAGGTACCTATCTCTCCCTTGATTTCTTTTCACTTCTTGTCACCTTACAGGTTTTGTGTTAATTCCATCCCTTGCTGTGTTTTATTTGCTATCACCCTCACCTTGTCATCCATCGATCTTGCCTTGATACTCATCTTTATTCCTACTCTTTAAAAATCCCCTCTCTTCCACCTCAATTTGAGAGCGGCTACTTACCTATCTGGCCCTTGGACGTACCCCCTGATTTTTCCACTTGCAGGTCCTGTCTTAACTCCATACTTGGTGGTACGTATATCCTTGGTTCTTATGCCCATTTACCTCCTCTCCTACATCCTTGCCCGTTATCACCTTCAGACCCTCGTGATATCTATTCCCTTGCTTTCCTGCTTACATTGAACCTATCCTTTGAAGTCTCCTCATTTCCATCCATGTTCGGGGATAATGCCTCATCTATTTCATCGTTGACTGCTCCCCCTTCTTTGACACCTTGCAAGTTTTGTCTAAAATACATCCTTTGTTGTGTGTTTGCCCGTTATCACCCTCACCCTTGTCATCCCTCGATCTTTACCTTGATGCTTATCCTGTACCTGCATTTTAAAGCCTCCTCTCTTGTTTTAGTTCAAGAGTGATATCTTACCCATCCCGCTCTTTTTCGTTCCCTTTTTCCTTTGTCAGGTTGCAAGTCTTGTCCTAACACGATCTTCTGGGTGTGCTTTTGCCTGTTACCTCCCTTACCTTTGTAATCTCTAGATCTTTCCATGATGCTTATCTCATGCCTACCTTTTGAAATATCATCTTTCCCATCTCGATTTGAGAATGGTGTTTTACCTATCCCGACCTTGGTTTGCATTTTCTCCCTTGCCGGTTACAATGCTTGCTTTAACTACATCCTTTATTGTGCTCATGCCCCTATCCTGCATGTCTTATTATTCCCCTTGCCTTTTGTTGGCCTTAGAGTAGTTATTCCCTTTTTAAGAAAGACCACCATTTAATTAAAAGGAACGTATAGCAACGAGATGTTTTGTCGTTTTATGCTTGTGATGTTTGTCTTTGTGTGATGACTGATTTGCCTCTTTGTGATGAGTGTTGATGTGTTGCGGCCCTTGGTCCGCAATGACATCAGTTTACTAGGTGAGTGCCGTAGAGTTAAGTAGTTGGGTTCTCCCCCTGCTCTCTCTAATCCGTCTATACTTACCTTTTCTCGCTATTCTTTCCTCTTACACTCGTCCATTTGGCAATCTCCAATTCCTCCAAATCAGTCAAGGTCAGAGTCAGCAACATCTTCACTAAATGCATATCAACGCTCCTGTTAAGGGGGTTAGTCGCTAACCCCAATGAAGACAATGCGATCAACATCAACCCACAAGATCAGAGTGGCGCAGCGGAAGCGTGTGTGGGTCCTAACCCACAGGTCCGGGAGATTCTCAAGAATTGCATCAATCGGTCTCAAGCATCTGAAGATCAAAGTAACCAATCCACAATTTAAGCTTGGAGAGTCGTAGTTAACTTAAGAAAGCCTTGGGCAACCGATGAACCAGCCTTGTTTTTCTTGCTAGCCTCTTCTTGAATCTCGGGGGCGAGATTCTGTTAAGGGGGTTAGATTTGTAACACCCTGAATTTGGGGGTATAAAATTTCTTTTCTAATGTTCACCAAATTCAGGTGTTACCCTCTATTTTCCATGCTTTTCTTTTCTTTTTCTAAATAATGGAGTGTTATTTTATTATATATTAGTATAAGCCTACCGAATTGAGCCCTAGAGAAGCGTTGCGTGCTGCCTTTCATACTGAAGCATAGTTTTGTTAGCTATCACATTTAATTTTATTTAAATTATTTTGGGCTTGATCTAAAATGGACAAATATATATACATAAATCTCTACTATGCATATAGATACGAAAAGAAGAGAAATAGAAAAAGGAGAAAACAAATAAAAAAAGGAACGATCGTTCCTAAACCAGCGCTCTCATCTCCCATCCCACGTCCGATCTGCATGTAGAAAAAATGGAAAACAACCTTATGGGTCCCACTCGCATGCGATCTCCAGCTCCCCACGTTTTTCTCCCTGCCGTGCGTTTGGAAAGAGACCACCTGGCTGGGCCCCACACGCCATTTCTATCTCCTCTCTCCAGTAACTGCTTCGCTCCATTTCTTCCGCCGCTAGATGCATCCACAGCTTCAGCAACTAACGCTCCTTCAAGCCCTGTAGCAACTCCCCCACTACACGCAGTCCACTCCGCGCACACCATGCTGACCCTCCTCGTCGGAGCTCCGGCGTACATGTGCCTCACCGGAACACCTTGCGCATCATGCTTGCCGATGTTGTCTTGACTGGTAAGGTCCGCGTCCCCTCCCTGCTGAGTCTTTGTGCGTGTAGCCTTCGCGTCGTCGTCTGCTGCGCACGCGTGCTGTCGCTCCACCCTGCTTGCTCGCCCCGACCAGCGCCATGGCTGAGCCCGCGTCTGCCCGGTGAGCCATGCCTTGTTGTGCTCTGCTCCGGCAAAACTCCCCTGCTCTGCTTGCCCTTTTCCCCAGTGCACGCTCAGGCGCCAAGGCGCAGCCGGCGTGGTCTAGCCCTGCTCCATGCGTAGCGCGCCCTCGACGGAAATGGAGTCGTTGCGGCGAACTCCATTTGGCCCCGTGGTGCGGCTTGCGCGCCCACTGCTGCGCCCCTAGCCGCCGGCCGAGGCCCCACCCCCGCGCTCGAGCTCCATGGACGGCAGCCATGGCGGTTGAAGTGTTTTCTGCATACGTGAAGATGGCGAGGAGAGAGAAGAAGAGAGTGGGCACATTTGATCCTGTTCGTGGGATTTTCTGCGCTCACGATTCCACGATCCTACGCGTTTCTAAGCCCTGTCCAATTAAATTGCACCACATCAATTAAATTCGTGCAATACCAAACGTTTTATGTGTTGCGTTATAAATCCGTTTTATACTATTCCAGTTGCGTTAGTTTCATAATAATGTCGTTTACATGTTAGTAATCTTGTTTCACCATGTCGCACATTTTAAATAATTAATTATACTTTTGTTTAACTAATGATGAGTAACTAGACCTTTTGATTAAAATAATTTATAGTAATTAACTTACGTTTTATAAATCAATGTCAACGTAATTAATAGTAACTCAAACGTTTTGCCCTAATGTTCGTTGAATATAAATGCGACGTTTATTTAGTTTTTCTCGTGTAGCGCGTGCGCGTTTTGCACGTGGTTACGTGCTGATCCGCGTGTCGTTCGCGCTCGTCGTTTACGCTGTTCCGCGTGGTCGTGCGCGCTTTCCGTGTGCTCCTTCGCGCGTGGCGCGCGTTGTTCACACGTGTGTCGTTCGTTGTTGTCATGTCGTGGCACGCTGTTCGCGTATGTCGTGCGACGTCTGCGCGTGATAATAAATTATTTTAGTTTATAAACACTTATGTTAGTAACGCTAATTCGTCAGGTCGTATATGTTAGATAATTAACTTAAGGTTCGCTTGACTAATATTTATTAGATTAATATTCCAATTAGATTAAATGTGTGGTGTTTATCTTGCGCTTTTATAATAAGCACTAACACGGTTAATATTAACTTAACGACTTATTTAATAATTATTTAGTATAAACGTGTCACCTATTTAGTCTTTCTCACCGGTCGCACGAGTTGTTCCGCACGTGGTGTCGTGCTGGTTCGCGCGTCGTTCGCGCTGGTCGCGCACACTGTCTTCGTGCGTCGTCAGCGTGCTATGTCGTGTGTGTCCGCGTGTCGTTCGTACGCTGTCACGCTGTTTCGTGATCGTAAATTTGTCTCGCTTAGAATCTCTTGTACTAATTATATCACTTATTTATTTGACAATTGTTAGTGTAGTAGATTTAATCAAAACTAAGTAGATATTGTTTATATTTGATAACACTGAATTGAATGTTATAGTTAATATTTATTTAGCATAAATGTGATAACTTGTCGACCGTAGCTTCGAGTTCGACGTTTCTTTCCCTCGCGTGACCGTAGAATCGAGCTCTATTTTATGCTGCATGTTTTTATAACCTTTTATCATGTATGGTGTAATGTTCTTATGCATATGTATATGTTTGTTTGCTTGTGTTTGTTCGTCTTCGGTTCGCGTTGCGATTGGATTGCGATCTATTTTCGAGCTTCGAGGAATCGATGGTCAAGATTTGGCGACCAAGAGATCGAACTCTTCGAGTTCTACGAGAATGAAGACCCTGAGCATTCGATTGGTGAAGGCAAGTGTCCCTTGACCCATCTTTGTCCTATACATTCTTTAATTCACCTCCTGCATTTCACATTTATGCCTAAGGATTGACTAGCTTTTGTTATCCATGTCCTTGTTTACCTATTTGGGTCGGATTATTATTGTTTAGCTTTATGCTATTGCTCAACTCTAATCAATGAACATGATGAGAATTATCAATGATACACTGTTTCTCTCCTTTATTATGATGTGGTACTTGTGGTATTCAAGGGGGCTCGAGCGGTTTATCGAGTGCCTCTCCGTAAGGACCTGTTCGTTGGATGACCGCCCGGGAAAACAGTGCAACCATGAGGGTGGAATGGGATGCCCTTAGCTGAATAATTAGAGGAACCGGGGTGTAGTTTGCTTAGCCGTCGTGCCGTCAATGGGGCTCGGTGTATGCGGCTCGCTCTGCTAAGCTTGGGTTCGCCCCCTTGGGGAGGAGTGCGGTGCATTTAGGAAACCTAACGGGCGGCTACAGCCCCGGGGAATCTTTGTAAAGGCTACGTAGTGAAACCCTGCCTATTCACCTTGGTAGTGTTTAAGGGTTTGATCGGCCCGAGGCAAGAGGGAATCACGACTTATGGGTAAAGTGCGCAACCTCTGCAGAGTGTTTGAAAACTGATATATCAGTCGTGCTCGCGGTTATGAGCGGCCAAGGGAGCTCCAGTGATTAGTGGTACTTGATCAGAGATGTTCGGATTGCAGGTGGCACTGAGATTGATGGTTCTTGGTATTGACTCTGGTAATGGTAAGTGGTACTCTTTCCGTTTGGAAAGGAGTACGTCTGGGTTAATAACGTGGGTTAACTCAAAAACTTGGCTTTCTCTACTAGTAATAATAATCTGACCAACTAAAAGCAACTGCTTGACTTACCCCCACATAAAGCTAGCCCACTACAGCTAAACAGGACACTTGCTGAGTATGTTGATGTGTACTCACCCTTGCTCTACACACCAACCCCCCCCCCCCCCTCCTCAGGTTGTCCGCATTGCAACCACTGCTCAGGAGAAGATGAAGCCGTGGAAGGAGACTTCCAGGAGTTCCAAGATTACGACGAGTTCTAGGCATGGGTTAGCGGCAAACCCCCAGTCGGCTGCCTGTGAAGGCCGCGTGTATCTACGTTTCGTTTTCGCACTTTGATTATTGTAAAGACTATGTGGATGTCTCAGACATCATGATATAATCGACTATTATACCCTCTTTTATGTTATTATTTGAGCACTGTGTGATGATGTCCAGTTATGTAACTGCTGTGTACGTGAATTGCTGATCCTGGCACGTACATGGTTCGCATTCGGTTTGCCTTCTAAAACCGGGTGTGACACCTGTGCTCCAAACTCAACAACATTCCATATACTTTTGTGGAGTGAGGTTAGATGAAATTTCATTAAATCATTCCACCTAGCATAATCTTCACCGTCAAAGGTTGGCGGTTTGCCTAATGGAACGGAAAGTAATGGAGTATGTCTAGAAGTGCGAGGATAGTGTAAGGGGATCTTACTAAACTTCTTGCGCTCATGGCACTTAGAAGTTATGGAGGGCGCGTCGGAGCCGGAGGTAGATGGTGATGAGGTGTCGGTCTCGTAGTAGACCACCTTCCTCATCTTCTTTTTCTTGTCCCCACTCCGATGCGACTTGTGGGAAGAGGGTTTCTTCTCCTTCCTCTTCCCTTTGTTGTGGGACTCTCCCGATGAAGCTTTCCCGAGGCTTGTAGCGGGCTTGTCGCCGGTCTCCATCTCCTTCTTGGCGAGATCTCCCGACATCACTTCGAGCGGTTAGGCTCTAATGAAGTACCGGGCTCTGATACCAATTGAAAGTCGCCTAGAGGGGGGTGAATAGGGCGAATCTAAAATTTACAAACTTAATCACAACTACAAGCTGGGTTAGCGTTAGAAATATAATCGAGTCTGTGAGAGAAGGTGCAAAACAAATCGCAAGCGAATAAAGAGTGTGACACACGGATTTGTTTTACCGAGGTTCGGTTCTCGCAAACCTACTCCCCGTTGAGGAGGCCACAAAGGCCGGGTCTTTTTCAACCCCTTCCCTCTCTCAAACGGTCCCTCGGACCGAGTGAGCTTTCTCTTCTCAAATCAACCGGGAACAAAACTTCCCCGCAAGGATCACCACACAATTGGTGTCTCTTGCCTCGGTTACAAGTGAGTATTGATCTCAAGAAAGAATGAGAAAGAAGAAAGCAATCCAAGCGCAAGAGCTCAAAAAAACACAACAAATCTCTCTCACTTAACACTAAAGCTTTTGTGGAATTGGGAGAGGATTTGATCACTTGGGTGTGTCTTGTATTGAATGCTAGAGCTCTTGTAAGTAGTTGGAAGGTGGAAAACTTGGATGACTTGAATGTGGGGTGGTTGGGGGTATTTATAATCCCAACCACCAAACTAGCCGTTTGGTGGAGGCTGTCTGTCGCATGGTGCACCGGACAGTCCGGTGCACACCGGACAGTGTCCGGTGCGCCAGCCACGTCACCAGGCCGTTGGGTTCCGACCGTTGGAGCTCTGACTGCTGGGCCCGCCTGGATGTCCGGTGGCACACCGGACATGTACTGTAGAGTGTCCGGTGTGCCACTTCACGCGTGCCTGACTTCTGCGCGCTCTGGCGCGCATTAATTGCTTCTGCAGGTGACCGTTGGCGCGAAGTAGTCGTTGCCTCGCTGGCTCACCGGACAGTCCGGTGTACACCGGACATGTCTGGTGAATTATAGCGGAGCGAATTCCCGAAGCTAGCGAGTTCAAAGTCGCTCTCCTCTGGAGCACCAGACACTGTCCGGTGGTGCACCTGACAGTCCGGTGAATTATAGCGGAGCGCCTCTGGATTTTCCCGAAGGTGAAGAGTTCAGCGTGAAGTCCCCTGGTGCACCGGACACTGTCCGGTGCGCCAGACCAGGGCACACTTCGGTTATCCCTTGCTCTCTTTGTTGAACCCAATTCTTGGTCTTTTTATTGGCTAAGTGTGAACCTTTGGCACCTGTATAACTTATGCACTAGAACAAACTAGTTAGTCCAATTATTTGTGTTGGGCAATTCAACCACCAAAATCAATTAGAAACTAGGTGTAAGCCTAATTCCCTTTCAAAAGTGTCGTCCTTGAGTTGCTTCACTTGGAACCCAAGGAAGTAGTTCAACTCGCCCATCATTGACATTTCGAACTTTTGAGTCATCACCCTGCTAAACTCTTCACAAGACTTTTGGTTAGTAGAACCAAATATTATGCCATCGACATAAATTTGGCACACAAATAAGTCACCATCACAAGTCTTAGTGAATAAAGTTGGATCGGCTTTCCCAACCTTGAAAGCATTAGCAATTAAAAAGTCGCTAAGGCATTCATACCATGCTCTTGGGGCTTGCTTAAGTCCATAGAGCGCCTTAGAGAGCTTACACACATGGTCGGGGTACCGTTCATCCTCAAAGCCAGGGGGTTGCTCTACGTACACCTCCTCCTTGATTGGCCCGTTGAGGAAAGCGCTCTTCACATCCATTTGGAACAACCTGAAAGAATGGTGAGCGGCATAGGCTAACAATATGCGAATTGACTCTAGCCTAGCCATAGGAGCAAAAGTCTCCTCAAAGTCCAAACCTGCGACTTGGGCATAACCTTTTGCCACAAGTCGTGCCTTGTTCCTTGTCACCACCCCGTGCTCGTCCTGTTTATTGCGGAACACCCACTTGGTTCCCACAATGTTTTGCTTGGGACAAGGCACCAGTGTCCAAACTTCATTTCACTTGAAGTTGTTGAGCTCCTCCTGCATGGCCAACACCCAGTCCGGATCTAGCAAGGCCTCTTCTACCCTGAAAGGCTCAATAGAAGAGACAAAAGAGTAATGCTCACAAAAATTAACTAATCGAGAGCGAGTAGTTACCCCCTTGCTAATATCACCCAATATCTGGTCAACGGGATGATTCCTTTGAATCGTCGCTCGAACTTGAGTTGGAGGGGCATGTTGTGCTTCTTCCTCCATAACATGATCATCTTGTGCTCCCCCTTGATCACACGCCTCTTCTTCATGAACCTGTTCATCGTCTTGAGTTGGGGGTTGCACTATTATCGAGGAAGAAGGTTGATCTTGCTCCTTTTGTTCCTGTGGCCGCACATCTCCGATTGCCATGGTGCGTATTGCGGTCGTTGGAACGTCTTCTTCATCTATATCATCAAGATCAACAACTTGCTCTCTTGGAGAGCCATTAGTCTCATCAAATACAACGTCGCTAGAGACTTCAACCAAACCCGATGATTTGTTGAAGACCCTATACGCCTTTGTATTTGAGTCATAACCTAACAAAAACCCTTCTACAGCTTTGGGAGCAAACTTAGAATTTCTACCTTTCTTCACTAGAATATAGCATTTGCTCCAAAAAACACGAAAGTAGGACACATTGGGTTTGTTACCGGTTAGGAGTTTGTATGACGTCTTCTTGAGGAGGCGATGAAGGTAGACCCGGTTTATGGCGTGGCAAGCCGTGTTCACGGCTTCCGACCAAAACTGCTCGGGGGTCTTGAACTCTCCAAGCATCGTCCTTGCCATGTCAATGAGCGTCCTGTTCTTCCTCTCTACCACACCATTTTGCTGTGGTGTGTAGGGAGCGGAGAACTCGTGCTTGATTCCTTCCTCCTCAAGGTACTCCTCCACTTGAAAGTTCTTGAACTCGGACCCGTTGTCGCTCCTTATCTTCTTCACCTTGAGCTCAAATTCATTTTGAGCTCTCCTTAGGAAGCGCTTGAGGGTCCCTTGGGTTTCAGATTTATCCTGCAAAAAGAATACCCAAGTGAAGCGGGAAAAATCATCAACAATTACTAAACCATACTTACTTCCCCCGATGCTAAGGTAGGCGACGGGTCCGAAGAGATCCATATGTAGCAGCTCCAGGGGTCTTGATGTTGTCATCACGTTCTTGCTGTGATGAGTATTTCCCACTTGTTTACCTGCTTGACAAGCTGCACAGGGTCTATCTTTTTCGAAAGTCACATTTGTTAGACCTAACACATGTTCTCCCTTTAGAAGTTTGTGAAGGTTCTTCATCCCTACATGTGCTAAACGGCGATGCCACAGCCAGCCCATGCTAGTCTTAGCTATTAAGCATGCATCTAGACCGGCCTCCTCCTTTGCAAAATCAACTAAATAAAGTTTGCCATCTAGTACACCCTTAAAAGCTAATGAACCATCACTTCTTCTAAAGACAGACACATCTACATTTGTGAATAGGCAATTATAACCAATATTACAAAGTTGAATAACGGACAACAAGTTATAACCGAGCGACTCAACTAAAAACACATTAGAAATGGAGTGCTCGGAAGAAATAGCAATCTTTCCTAGCCCTTTAACCTTGCCTTGATTCCCGTCACCGAATATGATTGAATCTTGGATCTTTGTTTTTGACGTAGGAGGTGAACATCTTCTTCTCCCCCGTCATGTGATTTGTGCATCCGCTATCGATAATCCAGCTTGATCCCCCGGATGCATAAACCTTCTTCTCCTTTGCCATGAGGCATGTGTGATGCTCGTTGGGGAAGAGGGACGATTTGTTGAAGGCCGAGGCGGCGAGTCCTTCGTCGTCGGAGTCAGACGATGAATCCGAGTCCCACTCCTTGCCAAGGTGTGCCTCGCCCTTAGCCTTCTTGTAGGTCTTCTTCTTTTCCCTCTTCTTTTCTTGATCCTGGTCACTATCATTATCGGGACAATTAGCTATAAAATGACCAACCTTACCACACTTGAAGCAGGAGCGCTTTCCCTTCGTCTTGCTTTTGTTGGGATGCTCCTTGCGACCTTTGAGCGCCGTCTTGAAACGCTTGATGATGAGGGCCATTTCTTCCTCGTTAAGCCCGGCCGCCTCAACTTGCGCCACCTTGCTAGGTAGCGCCTCCCTGCTCCTTGTTGCTTTGAGAGCAATGGTTTGAGGCTCGTGGATTGGGCCATTCAACGCATCATCAACGTATCTTGCCTCCTTGATCATCATCCGCCCGCTTACAAACTTTCCAAGTATTTCCTTGGGCGTCATCTTGGTGTACCTAGGATTCTCACGAATAGAGTTAACAAGATGAGGATCAAGGACGGTGAAAGACCTTAGCATAAGTTGGACGACATCGTGGTCCGTCCATCGCGTGCTTCCATAGCTCCTTATTTTGTTGATGAGGGTCTTGAACCTATTGTACGTTTGGGTTGGCTCCTCCCCCCTGATCATTGCGAACCTTCCTAGTTCGCCTTCCACCAACTCCATCTTAGTGAGCATGGTGACGTCGTTCCCCTCATGTGAGATCTTGAGGGTGTCCTAGATCTGTTTGGCATTGTCCAAGCCGCTCACCTTATTGTATTCTTCCTTGCACAAGGATGCTAGAAGAACAGTAGTAGCTTGTGCATTCTTATGGATTTGTTCATTGATAAACATAGAATTATCGGAACTATCAAAATGCATTCCGTTTTCTACTATCTCCCATATACTTAGATGAAGAGAGAACAAATGACTACGCATTTTGTGACTCCAAAATCCGTAGTCCTCTCCATCAAAGTGAGGAGGTTTATCAAGTGGAATAGAAAGCAAATGAGCATTGGAATTATGCAGAATACGAGAGTAATCAAAAGAAAAGTTCGAGTTAACCGTTTTCTTTTTCTCCTCGTATTCGTCGTTCTTTTGAGAAGAGGAAGATTCGTCGCTGTCGTAGTAGACAACCTTCCTGATGCGCCTCTTCTTCTTTCCATCTTTCTTCTTTTGACTCGAGCCGGAGTCATTGACTTTGTCGTCCCTTGGCTCGTTGAAGATGGACTCCTTCTCATTGTCGTTGACCACCATCCCCTTTCCCTTAGGATCCATCTCTTCGGGCGATTAGTCCCTTTCTTGAAGAGAACAACTCCGATACCAATTGAGAGCATCTAGAGGGGGGGTGAATAGGTGATCCTGAAAAAAACTTGAAACTTAAAGCCACAAACTTGATTAAGTGTTAGCACAATGAAATCAAGTGGCTAAGGAGAGAGCTCTTGTGAACCACAATTGACACAGTGAGAACAAACACAAGAGACATAAGGATTTATCCCGTGGTTCGGCCAAGTACAACACTTGCCTAGTCCACGTTGTGGCGTCCCAATGGACGAGAGTTGCACTCAACTCCTTTCAAGTGATCCAATGATCAACTTGAATACCACGGTGTTCTTCTTTCTTTTCTCTTTCCCATTTGCGAGGAATCTCCACAACTTGGAGCCTCTCACCCTTACAATGAGATGATCACAAAGAAGCACAGATGTAAGAGTGGGAAGAGCAACACACACAAGCCTCAAAGCACACGCACAACACGCACACAAGTCACAACTCGAGCTCTAAGATCACACACGGAGTTCTCAACTCAAGAGGAGCTCAAATTGTTATCACAACGAATCAAATGCGCTAGAGAGATGTCTTGGTGCTAAGAGATGATCAAAGAATGCTTGGTCTACTCCTTCATGCGCCTAGGGGTCCCTTTTATAGCCCCAAGGCAGCTAGGAGCCATTGAGAGCAATCCAGGAAGGCAATTCTTGCCTTCTGTCGACTGGTGCACCGGACAGTCCGGTGCACCACCGGACACTGTCCGGTGCAGATTTCTTTCCTGTTCTGGCGCAGCCGACCGTTGGCGTTTTGGAGCCGTTGGCGCACCGGACACTGTCTGATGCACACCGGATAGTCCGGTGCCCCATCAGACCGTTGGCCCGGCCACGCGTCACGCGCGGATTGCGCGGCCGACCGTTGGCTCACCGGACAGTCCGGTGCACCACCGGACAGTCCGGTGATTTATAGCCGTACGCTGTTGACTTGTTTCCCGAGAGCGGCGACTTCGCCGCAGCTGACTCACCGGACAGTCCGGTGATTTATATTCGTACGCCGCCATCGAGACCCGAGAGCAGGCAGTTCACCATACGCCAGCCTGGCGCACCGGACACTGTCCGGTGCACCACCGGACAGTCCGGTGCACCTAGACTGAGCAGAGTCTTGGTTGCTCGAGCCAAGTCTTTTCCATTTGTCTTTTCTCTGATTCTAGCACTTAGACAAGTATGTTAGTACACAAAAACCAATGTACTAAGTCTAGAATCATACCTTTGTATTGATTTGCACTTTGTCCACCATTTGGCATAGTTTAACACATAACCATTTGTGTTGGACACTTAATCACCAAAATACTTAGAAATGGCCCAAGGGCACATTTCCCTTTCAGAAACCAATGCCATCCTTGATGCCAGGGCGTCTCCCATTATAGAGCATGCTTCTGTCAAATTTAAAATTTTCATTTTCTATCTCATGCTCATTGATTTTGGTAGTTAGTTGAGCTGTGATCATTTTGTTGTTTAATTAAAGCTAGGTGATCATGAATAGCATCAACATTAATGTCTCTACATCTAGTACAAATAGTAACATGATCAACACTAGATGTAGAAGGTTTGCAAACATTTAATTCATCAATCTTAGATTTTAGCATGGCATTTTCATCTCTAAGATAGGAAATAGATTCATTGCAAATATTTAAATCTTTAGCCTTAGAAATTAACTTATCATTCTCAGTTTTAAGGCTAGCAATTGATCCATTTAATTTATCAATCTTAGTAATTAAACTAGCATTATCATTTTTAAGATTGGTAATTGAATCATCACAAGCATTTAACTTCTCAACCTTAGCAAATAAATTAGCGTTCTCAGTTCTAAGGTTGGAAATAGTGTCGTGGCAAGTGTTAAGCTCCTTAGTCAAATTTTCATTTTTCTCTACTTCCTGAGCATAAGCATTCTTCACCTTAACATGCTTTTTATTTTCCTTAATAAGGAATTCCTCTTGGCTATCCAAGAGTTCATCCTTCTCATGAATAACACCTATTAATTCATTCAATTTTTCTTTTTGATGCATGTTAAGGTTGGCAAAAAGGGTAAGTAAATTATCCTCATCTTCACTAGAGCTACCCTCAACACTAGATATTGTATATTTAGTGGAGGCTCTAGATTTTACCTTCTTCCTTTTGCCGTCCTTTGCCATGAGGCACTTGTGGCCGAAGTTGGGGAAGAGAAGACCCTTGTTGACGACGATGTTGGCGGCATCCTCGTCGAAGGAGGAGTCGGTAGAACTCTCATCGGAGTCCCATTCCCGACAAACGTGGGCATCACCGCCCTTCTTCTTGTAGTGCCTATTCTTCTCCTTCTTCTTTCCCCTCTTGTCGTCGCCCCTGTCACTAGACATAGGACATTTTGCAATAAAATGACCGGGCTTACCACACTTGTAGCACACCCTTTTGGAGCGGGGTTTGTAGTCCTTCCCCCTCCTTTGCTTGAGGATTTGGCGAAAGCTCTTGATGATGAGCGTCATTTCCACGTTGTCGAGCTTGGAGGCGTCGATGGGGAGCCTACTTGATGTAGATTCTTCTTTCTTCTCCTCCGTCGCTTTGAATGCGACGAGTTGCACCTCGGGTGTGGAGGTGCCACCTTGCTCCAAGTTGACGATTTGTTTGGAGCCTTTGATCATCAACTCAAAGCTCACAAACTTCCCAATTACCTCCTCGGGAGACATTAGCTTATATCTAGGATCACCACGTATTAATTGAACTTGAGTAGGATTACGAAATACGAGGGATCTTAGAATAACCTTGACCATCTCATGGTCATCCCACTTGGTGCTCCCGAGGTTGTGCACTTGATTCACCAAAGTCTTGAGCCGGTTGTACATGGCTTGTGGCTCCTCTCCTTGGTTGAGGATGAATCGACCGAGCTCCCCCTCGATCGTCTCTCGTTTGGTGATCTTGGTCACCTCGTCCCCTTCGTGCGCCGTCTTGAGGACGTCCCAAAATTCCTTGGTCGTCTTATTATACTCCTCTCGACACAAGGAGGCGAGGAGTATAGTTGTGGCTTGGACGTTAAAGTGCCGAATTTGGTCGGCATCGTCCGAATCGTAGTCCTTGTCCCCTACCTTCGGTACCTGCGCTCCATACTCAACAATATCTCATATGCTTTTGTGGAGTGAGGTTAAATGATGCCTCATTTTATCACTCCACATACAATAATCCTCACCATCAAAAAATGGTGGTTTGCCTAGGGGAACGAAAAGTAATGGAGTGTGTTTAGAAATGCGAGGATAGCGGAGGGGCATCTTACTATACTTCTTGCGCTCATGGCGCTTATAAGTTATGGATGTCGATTCGGAGCCGGAGGTGGAGGGTGACGAAGAGTCGGTATCGTAGTAGACCACTTTCTTCATCTTCTTCTTTTTGTCACCTCTCTGTTGTGATTTGATGGAGGAAGCGGATTCCTCCTTATGCTTGTGGTCGGACTCCCTCGAATGGGTTCTTCCCGAGCTTGCGGACTTGTCGCCGCCAGTCACGATCTCCCTCTCGGCGTGATCTCCCGACATCACTTCGAGTGGTTAGACTCTAATGAAGAACCGGGCTCTGATACCAATTGAAAGTCGCCTAGAGGGGGGTGGATAGGCAAAAACTGAAATTTACAACTTTAAACACACTACAAGCCAGGGTTAGCGTTAGAATAAAATCCGAGTTCGGGAGAGAGGGAAAACAAATCAACCAAGAAAGTAAAGCGGATGACACGGTGATTTGTTTTACCGAGGTTCGGTTCCAATGAACCTAGTCCCCGTTGAGGTGGTCACAAAGACCAGGTCTCTTTCAACCCTTTCCCTCTCTCAAACGGTCACTTAGACCGAGTGAGCTTTCTTCCTTGATTTCCCGGGTCACTTAGACCCCGCAAGAACCACCACACAATTGGTGTCTCTTACTTCGCTTACAAGGCTTTGAGAGTAAGAATGAGAGAAAGAAGAAAGCCAACCAAGCAACAAGAGCAACAAAGAAACACAAGACGATCTTCTCACAAGTCCTAAAATACTAGAGTTGAATTATGGACTTTGATTTGATCGGAGGTTTTGATTTGTGTCTTGGAGTGTAGTGTATTGCTCTTGTATTGAATGTACTGTTGTGAATGCTTGGATGGTTGGAGTGGGGGTGGTTGTGGGGTGTTTATAGCCCCCAACCACCAATTCAACTGTTGGGGCAGGCTGCTGTCGATGGACGCACCGGACAGTGTCCGGTGCGCCAGCCACGTCACCCAACCGTTATGGTTCTGACGGTTTCGACCGTTGGAGCTTTGTCTTCATGTGACACCGGACAGTCACTGTTCACTGTCCGGTGTGCCTTCTGTGGCTGCTCTGACTTCTGCGCGAGCTGTCTGCGCACTGTAGCGTTGCAGTCGACTGTTGCCCTTGCTAGCCGTTGCTCCGCTGGTGCGCCGGAAAGTCCAGTGAATTATAGCGGAGCGGCGCTTCTGAAACCCGAAGGTGGCAAGTTCAGACTCGTACGGCCCTGGGGCATCGGACACTGTCCGGTGCGCCAGACCAGGGTTCTCTTCGGTTTCTTTTTTCTCCTTTCGTTTTGAAACCTAACTTGATCTTTATATTGGTTTGTGTTGAACCTTTAGCACCTGTAGAATATATAATCTAGAGCAAACTAGTTAGTCTAATTATTTGTGTTGGCCATTCAACCACCAAAATTATTTATAGGAAAGGTTAAACCCTATTTCCCTTTCAGGCATGACCTCGGCACCACGATCATAGTTTTCATCTCCAGGGCGAGAGGAAACTAACAAACGGCGTACCACTACCTCCATGACTTGGTTTTGTGTCTTCATAGCTGATTTAACATAATTATCTCACTCTCGCTGACACTTAATTGGGATGATAAGTCTTCGCACGCTGGGTGGAGGACCTACGTTTAACACCCCATCAACGTCAATGTCGTCAACGTCATGCCAACCAATCTTCTCCTTAGCCGTAGCAACAACCTCACTAAAGGAAGGTCTATCATCAAATATAACAGCCACACGTTGCATGTCAACGAACTCAGCATTTCCATAACGATCTTATTCAACGATGCCTCCATGGTATATGCCCAAAAAATTGTCCTTCTATTTGAAATACGACAACGTTGAATAACCAATTGTGGTGGTTAGTGGATAACCCAGTCCACTATGACTAACTATAAACTATCTAGTACCTAATAAATAATTGTAAACTAATACAAAATAATAACTAACTAATATCTAACTACAAAATACCACCGCGTTGGAGTAACAATTTACTAATAATAACGAACTATTAACTACTAACAAATTATCAATCATAATTATAAATAAATAAAGGATGGAGAACGGGTTACCGGGCGATGGAGAGCGTTGCCGGGGACGGCCGGACGGCGAGATCGGCGGGCGGGAGTGGTCAGGGCAGGAGGGCGGCCGAGCAGCGGGCCGGGTGGCACGCCGGGGGTGCTGCGGCGTGCGGGCCGGTGTGGCCGGCGGCGGGGACGGCTAGCGAGCGGCAAGCACACGGGACGGGCGGGCGGCGAGCTGCCGGGGCGGGAGAGGCCGGCGGCGGGGGCGGCTGGCCGGGCAGGGCAGCCAGGGCGGGCGGGCCGACCGAGCGACTGGGGCGGCGGGGCGGCGTGAGGGCGGGAGAGGCGGCGTGCGAGCGTGCGCGGTAGGGAGCAGCGGCGGCGTGCGTGCGGGAGGGAGCAGCGGGGTGAGACGAATGAAGTGGAGGAAGAAGAGGTCGTCCTGCATTTAATACCTCGGCGCCAAGATCCATGGCGCCGACCTCCGCGCCGAGATCTATGGCGCCGAGCTGTCTGCCACGTAGGTCGTCACGTCATTAACGCGCGACGCCAAACAAATTGGCGCCTACATGTTAGACCTCGACGCCAATGTCGATGACGCGAGCTGAGGGTCTAGTTTTTTAAATGAAACCAGAAGGGGCATATTTGTGAAAATAAAACCTAAAAAGGACTAAATTAAAAAAGACGGACAGCCCAGCCCATCTCGTCTTGTCTCGGCGATACCGGCTACCGCCGGCGACCTTCCGTCTATCCAACTCGCAGCGTCCCACGCCGGTGACCCCGCTGGGCGGCAGAAGGAGACGTCGGGTGCCGCGGAGCGCCGCGGAGCGCCGCCGCCGTCCAAGCTGCCTCCCTCGGCTGGTGGACTGTATCACTGCTCCTCAGACACCCGCTGTTCTGTCCGGCAACGTGCCTCCGCCGCAAACCCGCTCGATCAGCCTGAGGCATCGCACGATTTCTGACTCATACTTTATCGCCAATTGGTTCGTGCGTGCTCAAAACTTAATTCTGTGATCTTAATAATGTGTTAACTATATGGGATAGGTATACTGAAAATTCCTGTACTGTTTGAGTAATCGTTTTTTTCTGCCCCCGTTGTCCACCTCTCTGTCTAGGCTGGGGTGGAGCACATCTCTACCCGGACTTGATAGATTCCAATCCTTCCCAACTCAACGTTGGGCAGATGGCGCAGATCCCCAATCTTGACAACGCGCCGCTCAACCTTGCGGCCCTCAGGTGAATCGTCTCATTCGCACGCCTCCTCCTATGTGTTACGCATCTGGATTCTGACAGTCTTATTCGGTTCGTTTGCAGGGAGCAGTCGCAGAAGGACTTGTTCGGCATCCTAAAAAATGTGGGTTTCTTGTCTCACACTGCTCGTTATGACCATGATCTCCGGTGGTCTTGTTGATACTGAACTGAAGAGTTTGGTTTTCTTTGTGATGCGCACCAGATAAGGGGAAAGAAGTGCTTGGTTATAGATCCCAAGCTCGCTGGGACTCTCTCATTGGTCGTGCAGACATCGCTGCTAAAGGTGTGATTACACTGTGTATGCTAATCTTGAATGGTTATCATCTTTAATAACTCTGTGTTGCAGTAATATTCTTTGCTAGTACATTTTATATCATATATATGTCATGTTATGGGCCATGCCACAGCGTATACCCCGGTTCATCTGTTTAATTTCCAGTTTCTTAGCTCATTGCACCCTTTATTCTGCTTATCAGGAGTATGGCGCGGAAGTGCGGATTCTCTCTCCCGAACCCCTGCAGACGGAATGCCCCAAAATTGTATATCTTGTGCGCTCTCAGCTGAGGTTCATGAAGTTCATCGCAAGTCAAATCAAGAACGATGAACCTAAAGGGCTCCAGAGGGAATACTTCCTTTACTTTGTACCTCGCCGCACTGTTGCTTGTGAGAAGGTATCTGTTATTCTTTTCATGTTTGAACTAATCCACTAGTGGGTTTTATATCGTGTTTTCGTGTATGGGTGATGTAGAATACTTTGTGATGCTCAGATCTATTGATTTTTTATAAATTTAAATTTAGTAATAACAATGAAACTCGAAGTAACACCCGTTTTCCAGTTACGATGAACGTGTATCCTCGAACCGTCTGATTCTTGTATGTTCACGTGTTCAATGAATTATTGTTTTGCTTGAATGAGTAGATATCACTGAGCCTAGTTGAAATTTGGTTTCTATTAGTTCCAGAAATTGGCGCTTGGAGGCTGGAACTACCTCATCACTTTATGCCTTACCCTTAGGCTATGTTTAGACATGAGTTCAATGACAACACCTTGTGTATTGTATTTATCATGTTAAACATTGAACTGTGCCGTGTTTGTATATATATAATTCTCATACATGCTGCATAGCAGGCCTGAAATATTATTTTCTTTGAAATGGTTTACATTATTATTTTGCATATATGCATGTTAAGGTTTTAAGAACAAAAGAGATACCTTGAAGGCGATTTGTATCTTTCATTTTCTGCTGACATGAAGATGAGTGAAAATAAAGCATCTCTGTGATTGGAAGATGGCTTCTAAGAACTGTTTTACTTGGCATCTGCAGATCCTGGAGGAAGAGAAAGTTCATCAGAAACTGACATTCGGAGAATATCCCTTATATCTAGTTCCATTGGATGATGATGTCTTGTCTCTTGAACTTGACCATTCTTTGCAGGTACTATTGCATATATCTAGCATGTCTTTCTGATATTCTGAATCTCATTTTAGCCCTTGTGATTTTATAGGAATGCCTTATTGAAGGAGATACAAGTTCTATCTGGCATGTTGCTAAAGCGATCCATAAATTAGAGGTATTTATGTCTTCCTTGTACCAGTGGCCTGTTTGGATTTTTGGTGACCTGGGGCTCGCTGGATGGTGTTGGCTGGCCCAGGCCATCAACCAAATAGGCTCTAATGCATGCATTTGTGCCTGAGGTGTTAAATGGACATGTATACAGAGTATTTACCAATTTTAGAAACATTGAAATTCTCAAGTTTTGACTAATCATTTAGTAGAAGACATAACATCCTATTGTACTTTGTTGTACTGACTTAACTTTTGAAACTATGCATCTGTGCTTATTACTGCATCGTTTGCCAGTTTGCCTTTGGAGTTATCCCGAATGTTAGGGCCAAGGGTGTGGCGTCAACCAAAGCTGCAGAGTTGTTGAATAGTATGCAACTAGAGGATCCAGTCAACATGGATGATGTAAGACCAACTGATGTTTTGCTTCTGTGACTCAAATTTCTAAATTTATTTGAGCCTGATTTGTTCCATTTTTTTTCTTTGTGGTGTCTTAGATGGGGATTCCAGAGATAAACACTGTTATTCTGTTAGACAGAGAGGTACATATTCTATATTCTATTCTATTCTATTCTATTTGTACTGTGATTTTCATTTCAGAAATCAATCATTTAGTGCTTCTTGTCTTCTGTTTTTACCATGTGTTTCTCTTTAAGTCATTAAGTGATACATTTTACAGTGGTATCAGGTGTGGTACTGTTTTGATGTATTATACTTTTTCTTATCTGCTCTAATTTTGTTTCTATTCAGGTGGACATGGTAACACCAATGTGCTCTCAGTTGACGTATGAAGGCTTGTTGGATGAGGTAGGCATTAGAAACTTTCCATTCTGGCTTAAATTCATGAGCATGTGATCTGTCTCTGTTTTCTGTTAAGTGTTAACCATGGTAAAGTCATCATAGAACTATGAACTTGCATCTGTATTACATTCTAATATCTCTTTATCTAAAGATGGAACCAACAAGAAACATTGTATAATTCCCTTTTCTTTTACCAGCAAGAAAAAAGTTGATTGCTGCATACATCTTTCTGACTCCACTAGATCCTCTGTTCAGATTTCAGCATGTCTTCTGGGATTACACATTACACCATCACTTTTTTCAGTGCCAATGCAGTTAAGTCACCAAAGGCCACCTAAAACTCTTTAGTTAAATCTATTATGTTGTCTCTGGCATACTTCATGTGACTATTAAGAGCCTGTGCACTGGCTCCACTGTGCCACCGCAAAAGCCAGAGCCAGAGCAGTGGCACCTAGAAAGCAGTTTCACCTTGGTATGTAGAAAATTGCTCTGGCTCCTTTGTCACCCAGGCCAGAAGCGCTTCTATTGTAGGCCATTTGGTGTGGCTCTGGAGGCTGGAGCTGTTCGGTGCCAGAGCCAGAGCTGGCGGGGAGCCACACCAAAAAGGGGCCCTACTTCAATATTGATATACATAATGCTGAAAAGTATTCGGAATGGTCTTATAAATGTAATATCAGCAGATTTGTCAACAAATTGTCTTCCAGAATGCCTTTTGACATTTTTATTAGCCTACAATCCTTTTAGTCCCAATCAAGTTGGGGTTGGCTAGAGTTAAAACCCAACATAACCCACAAGTCAAGGTTTAGACACATGGATATTGTTTTCCATGCACTCCGATTAAGGCTAAATGTTTGGGTTGTTTGGGTATATTCCATCAATTCAAGTCTCTTTTTATTGCCTATTGTCATGTCACCTTCGATCTTCCTCTCTCTCATCCCACTGCTAACGCTCTTTAGGACCCACTACACATTGGTGCCTCTGGAGGTCTCCATCTAAACCATATCACCCAATGTTGGACAATTTTTCTTTAATTGGTGTTACCCCTAGCCTATCATATATATCATCGTTCTGGATGTTGGAACTCACTGACACGTGCCCGAGTGGGTCCAAGCAGTGGGAAAACGGGAATACTTTGATGCTTAACAACAGTGTTTTCAGCCTGTCCCATCAGGGTACAGTGCGAGGGTATTTATAGATAACCAGGGGGCGGTCTCACCCTCGTAAATACAGTTATGCCCCTGGTTACTTACATTATCTCCAGAATATTCCCCCACAAGGGTTATTACAGGTCATTACAGTGTAGTTAAGTACAACCCAGATTGGCACACCATCAATCCTATCTAGACTGAGGCTTACACGTGGGGTCAGGTGATCTAGGATGTCAGCCGCACGGGCCCGCTTTTATAACATGCGCGGGTAATGACTGCAACCTTTGTCTTAGGGCGCCGGGCCTTCGGGAGCCGGCAAGGCCTTCGCCTGTCCTAGTTGATTCCTCCGTCCCAAGGTCTTCGCTTGGTTGAAGTAGACTTCGCTCTCCCTCCGTTGTAACTTGTCTTGTTCACATTATGAATGCGTCGAGCGAGGGGGGTGGGCGGCCTTCGCTCCAACACTGGACTTGACCCTTTCTTGTATGGCCACAAATCTAGTGCAACTTATGTATTTTCATAACACTTATTAGCTGAATATGTAGTCTTTCTGTAGGCCAACATTTCGCCTTTTAGCTTTTGTGGTACCCTCTTGTCATATAGAATGCTAGATGCTTGATGCTACTTCGTTCACCTTGTTTTGATTCTATGTCTATTATCTTCATCAATATCTGTCTCTCTATAGCATCGCTCCTAAATATCTAAAGGTGTCCTTCTAGGGCATTACTTGGCCTTCCAAACTGTTAGAATATAATATAAGTGAATTGACCATCCCCTCCTATCAGCTTAAGCTTTTGGGTTGGACTGACCAGTGCATGGAACTGGATATGGTATCAAAGCTAGAGGTTTCGAGTTCGAATCCTAGTTCGCAATTAAATAAAATAATTGTTGCTCGCTCCTATATTCCACGTCAGAGACCCAAAAGAGTCTCGACGTGAGGGGGAGTGTTAGAATATAATATAAGTGAATTGCCCACCCCCTTCTATCAACTTATATTCTAACACAAAGTCACAAATTAATATCTTCTTTCTCATGTGGAGTGCCGAAATCACATCTCATATATCCGGTCTTAGTTCTACTGAGTCTAAAATCTTTGGACTTAGTCTCCCGCCACAACTCTAGTTTCCCATTTACTCTTACCCGACTTTTGTCAAGTAGCACTACATTGTCTGCAAAAAGCATACATCAGGGATATCCCCTTGTATGTTCCTTGTGACCTCCATCACCAAGGCAAAAAGGTAAGGGCTCAAATTTGATCCTTGATTTAGTTATATTCTAATTGGAAAGTCATGTGTCTCCGTCACTTGTTCGAACACTAGTCATAGCATTGTTATACATATCCTTAAAAAGTTAAACATACTTTGTTGGAACTTTGTGTTTGTTTAAAGCCCACCACATAATAGTCCTTTGTATTTTTGTCACAAGTCTTCTCCAAGTCGATGAACCCCATATGTGGGTCCATCTTCTGCTCCCTATACTGCTCCATCACTTGTTTTATTATGGAAATGGCTTCCATTTGTTGACCTTTCGGGCATGAAACCAAATTGGTTCATAGAGATTTTCGTCAGTCCTCTTAGATGTTGCTCGATAATTCACTTTCCAAGTTTCCATACTTCATAGTATGGCTCATGAATTTAATTTCTCGGTAAGTGGTATAACTTGGAACATCTCTCTTATTCTTGTAGATGAGTACCTATATGCTTCTCGTCCACTTGTTAGACATCTTGTTTGACCGAAAGATTTGGTTGAGCAACTTGATTAGCCACACAATAGCTATGTCCCTGAGGCATCCCTATGCCTCGATTGGGCACACACCTGAAAACGAAAGTTCACCATCACAAGCTTATGTTGAGAGACAACACACTCTCTAGGTTTCATCTTGCAATCTAAGCATGCCCGTTTATCCTCTCTTCTTGTGAGAACAAAGTCAACGAAATAGGCTTTCATGGAGTACCCCTTAAGGAGCTACACCAAAACCATGAATCTGGCCTCCAGATCTATTTTGGTGAATCCAAATTTTGTGGAGCTAGAGTATTTAGGTAAACTTTCGTGGGGTGGAGCTGTTTTTGGTGGATCTGGACCTGATGAAGCTCTGCCGAACATGCCCTTTGTCTGTTGTTCTTTATGGCTCTGAAAGTAACTCTAAATATGGTTGGCATATAAGGGGCTCTTTGGTTGGCTCCTGGGCAGTGCTGCTTGGCTCAGGCAGTGCTCCTAGTGCCTCAATCCAAACACCCCCATCATCACTGAATGAATGATAGGTCCTAAAGCATTTGGCCTAAATAAATTCAATCGATACATATAGATGATCTATCGTTGACTATGTAAACCCTAAACTTGTTGCATTGCTACAGTTATGTAGAATCTCAAATTGCTTGATTTTAACTATCTAGGATCATGTAATATTCTACAGATGCTACAAATTAATAATGGTTCAGTGGAAGTTGATGCAAGCATCATTGGAGCTCAACAAGATGGGAAAAAGGTTAAGGTTCCACTGAATTCAAGGTAAATTTCCCTGCCTCAGTTAGCGGCTTTTAACCTGATCTTTAAATTTTGAAATACTCCTGGTTACAAATATGAATCGTTTTAGATCTGCAGTAAGTCAAACCTTTTTAGTTGTCCTAAAAAAATTCGACCTGTGGGGGTAAGACAACCCTCGAGCATTATATTAAGAAGACCTTCTCACGCAGGTCGAGAAAACCCTCGAACCCCTGCCCTACCCCCACCCATACACAACCCATCTGAGAAACGACTGGGACCAGGTCTTAGACCTGTGCTTTGGCGTGGAACAAACGAGGGGAATTTTTTAACCACAGTCTGAAATTCGTTCCCACGGGGAGTTGAACTCAGTACCTGAGGAGTGCTACTCACTACTCAGACCACCTAACCAACTCAACTAGAGGCCCTTTCGCTTTTTAGCTATCCTAAATGACATATATTTGCTATTGAAAGAGTACGCACTACTAAATTGTAAATTTGCTTTGTGCCAATGAATACTTCGTAACCCAACATTGATGTTTTTTATTTATTTATTATTCTTACTCTATTTGCATCCTTGTCATTATCAAGATACTTATGATTTGTTTTGCACATTGAAACTTTTGGATCTAGAAAGTTGAGAAAATTGTTATTAATGATTTAATTGATTTCTTAGTTTTTGAAGTTAATATCTGTTGCTCCTTCCTATCAAGTGTAAGTGATGGTGCAAATGCCTAAATCAAACTTCCGATGTCTGATCAACTTACCTTCATGAGTACCTAGATTGGCTGTGGAAATGTACCAGTTGGCTTTTCATGAAAATTACTCCCGTACAAATTTATTGGATAGAGACTGCTACTTATTTGTGACTGTAGATAGTGCAAATATATGTGTAATCGTCTTATTGTACATAGGCTTGTATTTTTACAGGTTTTTTTGCTGTATTTGGACCTATGCATTTATATTGGTGTTTTTTTTTCAGCGATAAGTTGTACAAGGAGATTCGAGACCTCAATTTTGAAGTTGTAGTTCAGGTTCACTCCACTGCCTTCAACTTTTGTTTATTCATGTGAAGGGGCTTTGTGGTAACTTTTGTGGTTTTTGTTATACCTGCTATTGTCATAGCCATTTCTAATTCCAGTTTGTTTAGTTATATCTACCAACTATCATCATTTTTACCCATATTAAATTATTGCAAATTGTATTGACTGCAGGTTTTACGTCAAAAAGCAACATCTATTCAGCAAGATTATGCAGAAGTGAAATCCACCAACGTAAGAATTAAGTGTGTTGTGTTATGCCCTGTGTCCTCTATGTCTGTTGTCACTTGCAGCATTGTTCAAAAGCAAGGATGCAAATGCTGAGTTATTGCGTGTTTTAAGTACATGCCACCTTTTTCAGATGATTTACTGATATAAATTTATTTTTATACCATTTACTGTTGGAATTAGAACGAGTCCCCATGTTATATTAATATTGAATTATTGTTCCCCAACAAATCAAGTATTTGTATGTTAATCAAGTTATCATTTTTTTCTTTTTGGAGGAAGCCTCTATAATGGATTGTAATTGCTTCAATCAGGACAGTTGATAAACAAAAGTGTATAATCTGGTTTTGTTCTTTAACCATGCCAGAGGATTGAATTAATGGCAGGTGGATTAACGTCTAAAAAAATATTAGACAATACCCACTTCTCAGTCTTAGATTTCTGCCTGTGATTATGATAAGTTGATAACCTGGACATATGGCATTTGCTTGCTGTTGAGAAGTGACATGGATATGGATTTGGACTGATGCAGCTAGTTTAATATTTACACAAGATCAAAAAATATTAAAGTATCGAGTAATGTCATCGACATTGTATAATCAACAGCTCTGCTTGACCTAAATAAATTTGTCTTATTTGAAGATTGAGGGGCATCTCTACAATACTGAGTGATCTAGGTGTCATTGCTTGGATAACAATACCAAAATTAGTCTAAATGTGGGCGCTTTGATGGAACTCTTAGTTGAAGAATTTGCTACTTGTTACTTTGTTAGTATGTTTCTTGCTTCCAGTGTTATGTGACTTTATATCTACATTTTTTAAAATGTTATGCCTGTTTGTTTCTACAGTAAATTACCTTTGGCTAGTACAATGTAGAAAAGGGAATTGATTATTTGATATTGTAATTTTTAACAGACTCAGTCTGTTTCGGAGCTCAAGGATTTTGTGAGGAGGTTGCACTCGCTACCGGAGATAGCTGTGAGTTGATTGCATGCCTTCATTTTTATCCTATATTATTTTACTAACTTATAGCATGTTGTTTAGAGGCATGTTCATTTGGCACAACACTTGCAATCGTTCACGGGGAAACCCTCCTTTCATGCCCGACTAGACATAGAACAAACAATACTGGAGGTTCAGAACTTTGAAATGTGAGTTTATCTTTGCACTGCGCTTTTTTTTCTGCTTCTGAATGCTGAGGAGCTGTGTTTCATTTTATTTCCACTGCTCTTTAAGAGGGTATTTGGTTTGAGGAACCCATCCAAAAATTTGGTAGAATGACTTCATTCCTCATTAAAAGAAGAAATAAACAAGGTCTAAAATAGACCGGGGTACAACTGACGCCTTACGGCGGCCTGAACGAAACTAGCATAGACTGACTCATCTATAAAACTCTAGGCTACATGAGAGGGAGGCAACAAGAGATGTCAACCCCTTGGCCCCGACAGTCTCCCACAGACGGCGCTCATCCCCCACATGGATTAGGAAATTAGCAACATTAGGGGAAAGGCCATCAAAGATGCATCTGTTCCGGTGATTCCACAAAATCCAAGCGCCCAGCATAATGAGGGAGTTTAGGCCATCTCTGAAGGACCCCTGAATAGCTTCATTTGCTTGATGCCACCACTCCATAAAATTAATATTCGTTGGTTGGGGGGCCAAACCCTGCAGCCCGAATTGCCTTAGAAGGAGGAACCAACACTCTCTTGAGAAAACGCAATTCACAAGCAGATGGTCAATTGTCTCCCTCTCCTGCTCACATAAAGGACATTTTTCCGGATGATCCAGCCCCCGCTTCTCAAGTCTATCTGCTGTCCAACATTTCTTGTGAGCCACCAGCCACAAGAAGAATCGACATTTGGGCGGAGCCCAAGTTTTCCAAATCTGCTCAAAAGGTTCAAACTCCACAGATCCAATGAAGAGTCCCTCATAAGCAGCTTTAGTCGAATATTTGCCATTAGCAGCCAACCGAAAAATATGCTTGTCCTCCTTATGGGGGTACAGATCAACTTGGGCCACCAAATCCCAAATACGCAGGAAGTCTGCAAGTGCACCAACAGATAAACTCCCAGGAATATCATTAATCCAGCCATTATCCTCGATTGCCTCCTGAACTGTCCTTTTGTTAATCAGCTTCTTAGGAATGTCTCAATAAGTCGGGGAGCGATATCCCCAATCCGCTGCCCACCCAACCATCGATCACTCCAGAAAAGGGTAGAAGCTCCATTTCCAATCTCAGAATACAAGGCTACTTGTAGAAACTCTCGAATTTTTTTCGGGGTATGCAAAGGCAGGGATGCCCAGGGCCGACCTGGCTCAGTTTTTTGCAGCCAAGCCCAACGCATTTTAAGGGCCCAACTCAGTTCAGTGATGCTGAAAATACCCAATCCACCAAGCTCTCGAGGTATGCACACACTGCCCCAGGCCACTGCACAATGGCCGCCCATGGCATTTTTACAACCACGCCAAAGGAACCCTCTTCAAATTTTATCAATGTCCTTCAAAGCAGTAGAAGGCAAGTCTACAGCCATAGCACTATAAATCAGCACCCCTGTCAAAACAGATTGCACTGTTACTAACCTTAGGATTGACAAATGATGATTAGTCCCTAAGGACTATATAATATATATATATATAGGCAGTAGACCTGGGCCTAATGGGCCTTAACACCCCTCCTCAAACTCAATGTGGAAATGGAGGATCTGAAGCATTGAGTTTGATCAAGTGGAACTGATGTTGTGCTCTTATTTGTGCTTTGGTGAAGAAATCTGCTAATTGAGATTCTGAGGGTACATATTGAAGATCAATAGTCTTCTGCTGACAATGAGACCGAGTAAATGATGCATCAACACCAATGTGTTTAGTAAGTTCATGCTTCACTGGATCATGAGAAATCTGTATAGCACTCAAGTTATCACATAACAGAGGTGTAGGAGTGTCACAAGAGACACCAAGATCAGCCAATAGCCAGCGGAGCCAAATAATTTCAGCAGTGGTAGTAGCAAGGGCACGAAGTTCGGCTTCCGCACTGGAACGAGATATGGCCGCTTGCTTCTTGGATTTCCAAGCAATAGGAGAGGATCCAAGAAGAATACAGTAACCAGTAGTAGAACAACGATCAACAGGATCACTTGCCCAAGTGGCATCAGAATACGCATGTAGCCGAAGGGGGCTATCAGAAGCATAGAGTAAACATCTGGATCGTGTCCCACGTAAATATCGAAGCACCCGAAGCAAATGACCATAATGAACTGAAGTTGGTGTAGATACAAATTGACTCAACATATGAACAGCATGAGCAATATCAGGTCTGGTGATGGTGAGATAAACAAGACTACCCACAATATGACGATATCGAGTGGGGTCTGCTAGAGGTGTCCCATCCTTCGGACGAAGTTTTAAATGAATATCCATTGGTGTTGCAGCTGTGCGAGTATCAGTAATTCCAGAGCGATCAAGAAGGTCTTGTATATACTTGGACTGCGACAGGTAAAAACCTTTTGGAGTCTGCTGAACTTCAATGCCCAAGAAATAGCGAAGTGGACCCAAATCAGACATCTGAAATTCCTTACTAAGATGCTGCTTGACATGAGAAATATGTTCTGAGTTATCGCCTGTAATCAGCATATCATCCACATATAATAGAAGTAAAGTGCGGCCTTTTGGAGAGACATGAACGAACAATGCAGGATCATGTTCACTAGAAGAAAAACCAGCAGCTGTGATGGCAGAGATGAATCTCTCAAACCAAGCACGAGGAGCTTGTTTCAGCCCATACAATGCACGACGGAGACGACAAACGTGCCCTGATGGAGTATCAACCCCCGGAGGAGGATGCATATAAACTTCTTCATGTAGATCACCATTGAGAAAAGCATTCTTAACATCCATCTGGGAGATAGTCCAAGAAGAGGAGGCTGCAACTGCAATCAAGGTTCGAACAGTAGTCATATGTGCAACAGGTGCAAAAGTCTCATCATAATCAAGTCCTTGAGTCTGTTGGAAACCACGAGCCACAAGACGAGCTTTATACCTCTCAATGGAACCATCGGATTTTGTTTTAACTTTGAAGACCCATTTACATGTGATAGGAACAACATGTGAGGGTAAAGGAACAATATCCCATGTACCAGTGCGTTCAAGAGCAGCCAATTCATCAATCATTGCTAGCTGCCACTCAAGAATCCCAGAAGCTTCCTGATAAGTAGTGGGTTCAACAATTGCCACAGCAGTCCGAGGGAAACCATAACGATCTGGAGGTTCAATAGTACCACGATCACGAAGACGATATCCCTGATTAAAAACATCATTAGACTCAGAGTTGTTAGTACAAGACTCAGGTACAGGATCAGTATCAGGACCAGCCGTAGGGATAGAGCGGGAACGACGAATGTAGGTTTGGATGATAGGTGGTTTGGAAGAGAAAGAGGTGGATGACGTGGAGGTGGAAGGTGGTGTTATGGGAATGAGAATATCAGATGTGGATGTAGAAGAAGATGGTTCAGATGGAGGAATGGAAGGAAGACACATGAAAGAAGTAGATTCTGTGGGATAATAGGTGGAGTGAGTAGACTGGTTGTGAAAGAAGGGGCGATTTTCATTGAAACTCACATCTCTAGAAATCCGAATACGACGAGTAGATGGATCATAACAACGATAGCCTTTGTGTTCAGGACTGTATCCAAGGAATACACACTCTACAGATTGAGCAGTCAATTTAGTCCGCTCACGTGGTGGTAACAAGACATAGCATATACATCCAAACACTTGAAGATGATCATATCGTGGAGAAGTCCCAAAAAGAACTTCACCCGGTGATTTACCAGAAAGTTTTGATGAAGGTTGTCTATTAATGAGATACACAGCAGTGGAAACAGCTTCACTCCAAAAGTGTGAAGGCATAAAAGAAGATATCAAAAGAGTACGAGCACTCTCAATAATATGACGGTGTTTGCGTTCAGCAACACCATTTTGGGCATGAGCACCAGGACAAGAAAGTTGAGCTAGAGTACCCTCTATGGTCAATATCTGGCGAAAATGATCAGATAGGAATTCACCACCAGAATCTGAACGAAAAACTTTAATAGTAGCAGAAAACTGGGTGTGAACCATGCGAGTGAAGGACTTGTAAATAGAAGGCAATTCCGAGCGACGTTTCATGAAGTAAAGCCAAGTATAACGAGAATGATCATCAATAAAAATGACATAATATTTATGACCACCTTTAGAAACAAACGGAGCTGGACCCCAAACATCAGAGTGAATTAGATCAAAAGGTTTAGCAGAATGGGAATTACTAGTAAAATATGGAAGTTGTATTTGTTTTCCAAGATGACAACCTTTACAATGAAAACTAGACTCAACATGAGTAGAGCCTAAACATCCTGACTTTATTAGAGTAGACAGACGGGATCCACATAAGTGACCTAGACGATGATGCCACTGGGCGAATGACGTCGTGGGGCCCGAAGCAGCGAGCACATGAGGTGTAGTTGTAGGGGATGAAGGAAGGCGCAAGGTGTCCAAGATGTAAAGGCGAGGCGAAGATTTACGGCGACGGCCAGTCCCAATCACATCCCCTGTTTTGCGATCCTGTACAAAACAAGATGAGTCATCAAATCCAACAAAACAATTGTGATCGGTAATTTGACCAACTGATAGTAGATCCATGGATAATTGAGGTACAAAAAATATATTTGGGACAGTATAAGTTGAATCAGAAAGAGAACCCTTGTGGGTGACATGACATAAAGTACCATCAGCAGTCTGAACAGAAGTACCCTCGGTGACAGGTGTAGTAGACGTGAGCCGTGACTTATCAGATGTCACATGAAAGGAAGCTCCAGAATCAAGAACCCAAGATGATGACAAAGCACCAGCAGATGAAGTAGCAGCAACCGCAACTGAGCCTCTAGAAGATGGGCCTGTACCACGACCACGAGTAGCACGACGGACACGAAAATCAGCCAGCTTCTCTGGAAACTTAGCAAAACAGTTCTCAGACCGATGAGTGGTCTTTTGGCAGTGTTCACAAGGCGGAAAGGAAGTGTTCCTAGACCTCTGAGTAGCAGCCAACACACTATGAGAACTCACACCAGTAATAGAGGACATAGACTTCAGACGAGTCTCTTCAGCAAGCAATTCGGACAAAGCCTGAGCCATGGTGAGAGTATCTGAACTGTGAAGGAGCCTTGCACGAAGGGAATCAAATTCAGGTCGAACTCCCATAACAAATCTGTAGGTAAAGAACTTGTCAATGAACTTGTGGGCTGGACAAGGCACAGCGGTACAAGCGGGCACCATGGAGGTCAATGCACTCATAATCCGATCAAAAGCTGAATAATATTCATCAATGGACATATCATGTTGCTCAATCACATGAGTCTGTTGCATAAGGGTATGTAGAAGAGCACCACTATCCTGAACAAATCGATCCTTCAGATGTGACCAGATAGCCTTAGCAGTGGTAAATTTGGACAGACTCATAATCATAGTTGGTTTAGTGCTGTTGACCATTGCAGCCATTACCTTGCCATCATTTATCTGCCAAGTCTTGATTGCAGCAGCATTGCTTCTATCAGCTGCTAAAACTGGAGAATCTTCAGTCAAATGAAATAGTAATCCGTGACCTCTTAATGCAGTCTGGACACAAAAAGCCCATTCTGGATAATTCTGCCCATCAAGCACAATATTGACAACAATAGCGTTGGTCGACATAGTGAATAGCAATAAAATGCTGAAGATTAGCAGATCTGAAAAAAAAACTGGCTTGATGGTACCGAGAGTCCGAGACTGTGCGAAGTCACAGGACAGCAGCAGATCTGACGGGGGCTGCTGCAGCAGATCTGGCCGGGGCTGCAGCAGCAGACGGGCAGAGATCCGCGCAGAAAGAAGGATCCGCGCAGGGGCAGAGATCCGCGCAGAGTGGCGGGGCAGATCCACAACGGTGCAGGCGACCAGCGCAGATGGATGACGCAGAGCAGCGGGGCGGAGATCCGTGCAGGAGATGGCGCCGCAGAAGCCAACGGCGCAGCGCGGGGCGGAGTCCGCGCAGGAGCCGCCGCAGAAGCCGACGGCGCAGCGCGGGGCGGAGTTCGCGTAGGAGCGGCGGCACCGGGTGGCCGCGACAGCAGGCCGCAGCAGCCGACGGCGCAGCGCAGGGCGAAGATCCGCGCGGGCCGCAACGCGGGACGGAGATCCGCGCAGAGACGGCGGCGCCGCGACTGCAGCGGAGGATGGGTGGCCGCGACGGATCCGCAGCCGACGGCGCAGCGCAGGGCGGAGATCCGCGCGGGCCGCAGCGCGGGACGGAGATCCGCGCAGGGACGGCGGCGCCGCGACTGCAGCGGAGGATGGGGGGACCGCGACGGCGGCTGAGGATGGAAGGCCGCGACGGCGGCTGAGGATGGAAGGCCGCGACGGCGGCTAAAAAATTAGGAAAAACCCTAATCGTAACCTGCTTGATACCATGTTACTAACCTTAGGATTGACAAATGATGATTAGTCCCTAAGGACTATATAATATATATATAGGCAGTAGACCTGGGCCTAATGGGCCTTAACATGCACCAATACACTTCTTCCTGCTTTAGTCAACAAATCAGCTTTCCATCCAGGTAGTTGATTAGCTATTTTATCCACAATGGGCTGCACCTGCTCCCTTCTCCTGCGTGTTCGAGAAAAAACTTCATTTCTCATGGTTACACTATTAGATCGTGAGGTATGAGGTGGTGATGGATCAACTTATTCTATTCCGCAAAACGAACAAGATGGACGGTCCATTCCTCAAACCAAACACCCCGTAGTTTTCTTCTGTTTCTTTTTCTTATTATAGTTCATTCATCACTTATTATCCTTACGTTTACTCATTTGCTTAAAGCATCTCTTTTTGTATTCTTGTTTTTATTGACGTGCAGGAAACTTGGTGAATGAGTAAAGCAGAGTTCTCTTGTGCTTTCACCAAGTTGAACTTGTGTTTTGAATTGCATTTGTGCTGATATTTTTTACTGTCACTTCTATGAAAGCTGCCTAAATTTTATGTTAAGTTGGGCCAAATGTTTTCTTTGATATCATAATTAACCACATAAGTGCTGTTTTAGTTCCTCCTGGTGTATATGAGCTAATTCTATTTCATCCCTAGATGCTTTGAGTACATTGAGGAGATGATACATAAGCAGGAAGTTATTGAAAACGTCCTTCGCCTTTTGGTGTTACTTTCTCTTACAAATGCCGGGCTTCCAAAGAAGAATTTTGATTACATGAGGTATGCTAATGTTGTTTCATAAAACTTTCTTCCTTTTCCTTTATTGCTTATGCACAAATAGCCTGCTCACTACTGCTATTTCCTGCTGTCATTGTGGCTGCAGCTGTACAGCATGCGGCACTGTTGCTACTACTTGTGCACCTGTAGCAACAGCAGGAAGTAGTAGAAGTGAGCAGGCTCAAAGCTTTATGTCCATTATTGGTTAATTGTTTTACAACTTATGAAATGTATTGCAGCATTATAGGTAAATGGGTTGATAGTTTCATTTGTCTTGGAGCACAATTTTCTTTCTAGCTATCACATCAGAGATGCCTTTTCTCCCAACTTTTTATGAACTAATAGATGTGCTAGTACCCAGTAATACAGAATATAAAGCATCAGTGCAATTTTTCAGTTAGAATATAACGTGCTTGTATAGCAGGCTACGGCCATAATAGATCAGGGTCAACACGGTTGTTCTATAATAGAGGAAGATCTTAACCGACTCTAATTAAAGATAGGATAGAATTAGGTTTGATCTATCTCAGAGATAATAGAATTAGAATAGGAGTTGGTTAAGGTAGTTGTACTCGAGTTGGACTCCCTGTCATGTTTTAATCTTGATGGCAGTATTTTGTCCTACATACACTCAGCCCCCTCGACCTAATAGGTCACGTCGAATAACTTAAACCTTGTGTCATGTTACATGGTAATCAGAACCAACTCCACCCATCTCAGAACCCTAGACGACGACAACAAGTCTTCATGGCGTCTACCTCAAGCTATGATGTGCCAATGCCCCTCCTAGGGAAATCCATGGCGGTGAAGCTTACCACGAACAACTTCACGCTCTAGAAGGTGCAAATTCTACCTATCCTCAGGGGTCCACAAAATATAGGGCTACCTTGATGGCCCGACTATCGCACCAAAAGAGAAGATCAACACCCATAAAAACGATGATCTGTCAGAGGAACCCAATCTGGAGTACACCCGGTGGGTGGCGCTTGAGCAGCAAGTCCTTGGTTTCCTCATGACCTCCATGACTCATGAAGTCATGAGTCAAGTTTCAACCTACGAGACCTCCAAGAGGTGTGGTCTTAGCTCCAGAAGACCTGCACGTCGCAGTTTAGGGCAAGGCAAGGACTATGAACATGAGGATCACTTTGGCAACAACCAGAAAGGTAACATGACTGCTAGAATACATTACCAAGATGAAGTCTCTAGCAGATGAGATGTCATCTACAAAGAGGAAAATAGCTGAAGAACTCATCTCGTACATCTTGGGAGGACTTGATGAAGAGCATAACCCGATGGTCTCTGCTTCGGTGGCCTGTGTTGAGCACGTCACCGTGGCTGAAGCCACCTCCTAGCTTCTCAGCTTCGACGCCATGATGGATCTACACTCGTGGATCCCGGTTCCACGACCCCCTATCACGCACCAGACAGAGACTTACGCACACCTATACCTGCCGAGTGTGAAAAGGAGGCGGGCGCTCATGGCCTACAATAGCCACGATGGGGCACGTTGCTACCTAATCATCCCCACTAACACCACGGCACACCGGACGAACATCGAGGAGTCAGCATAGACGGGACGTTATACATTCTATGTTTGCTAGAATTTATGTTTTAAATTCCAGCATGCTTTTGAGTGCACACTTAATCTGTTAATCCTTGCTTACTCTGCTTTTTTACTGGCTAGGCGGGAGATACTTCATAGTTATGGCTTTGAGCACATGCACTTATTATACAATCTGGAGAAGGCTGGCCTTCTTAAGAGGCAGGTTAGTCAGTTTTGAGTGTCACTGAACTGTTTCTTCAGTCATCTGTGGTTCCTTCAGTGTTGTTTTCTTTTGCCTTCATAATCTTTAATGACATATTGCTGCACTACCCAGGAATCAAGAAGCAATTGGGTTGGTATTACAAGAGCACTGCAGCTTATAGTTGACGTAAATGATACAGCAAAGTATTAATTCTTGAAGCTTTATATATGCTTTGCATTATGTTCTATTTGCTCATGCTACAAGCGTTTGGTTTCATATATGCATGGTCACCTAAATACTGCCTTTATTCCAAAATGTAAGGTGTTTAAGTTTTGTACGAAGTTAAACTCCTCTAACTTTTGACCAAGTTAGGCCCTGTTTGGCACAACTCCACCACCAGCTCCTTGAGCTGTTTTGTGCAAATTGGGGTAAAACCAAATAACTCCACCCAAGGAGCTCCTCAAAGTCCTGCCCTCAAAGGTTTTGTGAGCATGGACCTGAACCTGAAAGTAGTAGCTTCACCCAGCTCCAACTCGCATCATGGGCCCCAGCATGAGTTGAAGGTCGTGTTTGCCCCTGTTAGCAGGCGCGGGGAGGGAGCGGACGTTGGTGCGGGTGCGACTGTCACTAGGAGCAGGCATGGTCTGCTGGGGCATGCAGTCGCCAGGTAAGGAGATCGAGAGGAGCCACCGCGGAAGAAAGATCGGGGAAGGCGCTCGTGCCGTGAGGGATGAGTGGATAAAAAATAGATGATGAAAAAAGAAGGGTATTATTGCCATTTTATGCATTTTTTCTATCATGCCTTTTGTCAAATGGTTCAAGAGAACAGCTTTAGCTTCCCCAATAGAGCTGCTCGTGGAGCTGAACAAAAAAAGGGGCTTCACTGGCAAAGTGGAGCTGTGCCAAACAGAGCCTTAATGTAAAAAATATATTAACATCTACAGTAGGATATAAATGCACTACTAATATGGTGTTGCAGATGTTAGAGTTAGAGAAGTTTAAGGCAAAACTAAAGCATTTTACATTTTGAAACAGAGGGAGTTGTATTGTTTCTTTTTTAAATGCAATGGAAGGAGCTATGCCTCTCAATCAAGAAGAAAGGAATTGACCCAGTTTTAAAGAAAAACCGGACCCAAAATCTACACAGGGTGCACAGTAGAGAAACCTGCAGAATGCCCCCACAAACAACCCAGACAACAACAGCCTCACACACAGCCCGTCATGAGTCATCGTTGCAGATCTCAACACAAGGGACGAGCAGCTCCGACTTTCCAAGACAGGCAGCACACGACCAAAGGCACTTGACCAAGGTTTCAAAGTCGACTAGTCGAATCTAGTTGCCTAACCACCGATAAGGTGACTAATCCCGATTGGTTGTCGATTTGCTCGATTAGTCGAGCCTAGTCGACTCCTAGTCGTCTATAGTCATCCACCTATAACAGGACCATATGCATAAATATATATAGCTGTAGCAGTACTGCAATACAGCAGTACACTATAGCTGTAGCAGGACAACAATATATTATAGCTGTAGCAGAACAACAGACTCTGAAAGTCTGAACTGTGAACTCGGAAGTCTTTTTTTCTCGAATACGCAGGAGGGCTGCATATCTTTATATTAAAGTAGAGGGAAAAAGGCCTGAGGCTTGAGACAATCAGAACACAACACAAAAAAACACATCTGACTCACACAAAACACACACACACACATACACCAAACACACACAACACAGACACATACCAGTCACATGACACACCACCACCCCAGCCTACCAAGAGGCTACAAGACTTTCCTTTAGTGTGAACTCTGAAGTCTGAACTCTGAATTTCCGATTTCTGAAGTTCAGAACAGACTCTAAACTAATTCACTCTGAAGAAGTTCGATGGAGGAGGCGGAGTGGATCAGTGGTGGAGGCCTGGAGCAGAGGCGTGCGCCACACACTGGAGGGGATTGGCTCGAGCAGAGGCCTCTGCAGCAGCCACGTGCTGGAGCAGAGGGCCGTCGGAGCAGAGGGGGCACAGCCGCGTGCTGGAGAAGGGCTGCAGAGAGTGCGCAGCCGCGCGCTAGAGAAGGGACGACATAAGTTTTCTACTTTCTGCAGAGATGGTGGGCCGCCCACTGGCCCATAGAACAAAGGACGAATTACTGGCCCAAAACAGGCACTAGCTAGTCGGACATGACCCCTAATTGGGCGACTAATCGTGATTAGTTAGTGACTAGCACGACTAATCGCTTCCTTTTTTTAACAAACGCAGGAGAGCTGTGTGTCATTATATTAAGAAGAAAAAAAGAACATAGGAGAGACAAGACTTGTCAACCCCTAAATACAAAGGCCCCTAGGCTGAGACCCCCCCGACATTAACACTACGCACCACGCACACACATAGCAACAACCCGACCAAAAACGACCACCAGCAGGAAAACTGCTAGGGTCCCCTAGGGAGCTGGCGCAGCAGGAGGTCCTGCAGAGCTGATGCACCAGCCAAGCACCAAACGCTGCCCTCCTCAATCACAGCACTCTGAACTCGCTGGGTGCAGGGCACAACCCCCACAAAAACACAAGCATTACGGTGCTTCCAAATCTCCCAAGCGACCAAAATGATCAAGGAATTAAGACCTTTTCTTAGACTCTTCTCCACTTTCTTGATACTTTGGCACCACCAATTTGAGAAACGAGTGCATCCATGTGGAGGTACAATGGCTAGGAGGCCTAAATTGTGTAGTATGGACGTCCATATCTGCCGAGCGAACACGCAGGATACAAGAATATGCTGGATGGTTTCCTCGGCCTGATCACACAGAGGGCAAGCAACTAGAGGCGCCAGATGTGTTGGTCTGCGATGTCAGGTTGCAGAACTACCCCTAATTGTGCTTACTCTGGCGATAAGGCCGACTAATCACGACTAATCGCGATTAGTCGGACGACTTCAAAACCTTGCACTTGACGACGTCTACACCTAAACACCGGCACACAAGGGAGTTGTGTTTTTAAACTTTATCCACAGTGCAATGATACACATGTCTTCTGCATGTTCAAGAAATGTAAACTGTTTGTGCCTTCATATAAGTTATATAAACTGTTTAGGTACACCCTTTCAAATTTCATCCTAAATTTTTACCAAAGTATTGGAGTCAATATTTTTTCTCTTCACTTCTAGTTTTGTTTGTAAGTTATTCATTTGTTTTCCTGTAATGCTCTGCTTCATTGTAATGAGTATTCAAGGCATAATCATGGCCATTCATCAGCTCGTTGTAACTAGCCATTCAATATCTAATTGCACCTTGAACTGCTACTAATCTATTCTTATCATCAATCTCAGCCCTACTGATATATCCTACATCTTTTCTGGATACGCACCTCTTAGTATTCGCCTTGTTCAGCATGCAGTGAGATCTGGATGGTATGTTTCTCATGCTAGTTTCTATGTGTCCCTTTACATTTTACGATGACAAGTGTTGCTTAGCATGTAATCTGTGGAGAAAGGATTGTTTCACTTCCTATGGAAGAAATGTTTCTATGCCAAAAGAAGTCAGAGAATACAATATCTAGGTCTCTTTGAGTAACGGAATGTTCTTACTACACATGATTTTGATTAATTTCTTTTTCTTGTGTAAAACATACATGCATTATTTATGGAAGGAAAGAAATTTGTCCCATGTATTTCTTAAGCTGTGTCCAACATGCGTATTGGCTCGCGCATGCGCATTTCGCGCGACCGCGACACACTATTCACGCTTCCAGTAGGTCGTGGATGCCTTCGCGCAAAATGTGTGATCGGCGGTGCGGTCGCGCCTATTCGTGCTTTGTCTCTCCCCTGTGAGAGAAGATGCGCATGCTGCTAGAAACGGTTGCTTTTTTGATTGCGCATGCAACGGCCGTGGCATGGGATATGCGTATGCTCGTTAGGTGCTGGGCATAGCCTTAGGAACGTGGCCTCCCATTTTTTTTTCTTATATTTATAAATTGTGCAGATTTCAGTCGTGGAAACTTATGAGCCATTCTGTTGATATAAATTACAAAAGGTTCTACTAGATTGAGTATCCCGTATGATAGGAGTGTCGCCCAAATTTCCTCTATCTACATTTCTGCTCTTATAGTTCAAAACAGATCCTAGTTTTTACCAATATATCAGATTTAAAAGTTCTGTTTATTTGGCAACAAATGCTTCACCCATCCTTTTCGGGTGTGAAAGATTCAGCTGTTATGTGGTACAAGTGGTTTGCGTGCATGACTTTATTAATGGATAAAACGTTTGCTGCATATATTTTCTGACACTGAAATTTATTTCACTTTGCAGGCGGTCTATTGAAGAACTGTTGAAACTATTGCCAGGCCCACATCTGGATTTGAAAAGAGTGAGTAGAGTTCGTTGAATTGACTTTGTGTTTTAGGGAAGCAAAAAAAAATCCTTACAGATTTTCTCACTTATATAGGGTGGTTTGACAATTAATTCATCACCGGAGGTACATCCAGGTTTAGGGGCTCAACAGAGTATTGACAGGTAAATTCATCCCTGTATAACAATTCAAACATGACAGAAATGATTGAAGTGGACAGAGAGGGAAGGATATGGACACCTTGTGGCTTGTTGACTATACAAATTCAAGGAAATTGGGGTCCAAAAATGTCACGCATAGCACACTAGGTATCTGAAGGGAGGCGCAGCGCCATGCCTTCCTAGGGCCTTTGGATTGTGTTATTGTTAAGATTATACCGTATTGTTTCATTTTGGATATCAGTTCTATAGGATCAAGTCATTCCATAAGAATCAAGTCATCTCATCTTTATAAGGATGGCATGCATCTCCTCTAGGAAAGCAAAAACATTATGCCATAACTCTCAGGACCTCAGCTATCCTTGCCCTTTGCCTAGAGGCCACTGTTTTCCAGCACAACTGTAGATATGCACCAAATTGTTCATGCTATTTCATTATCCGAACTTTTTGGTTAGTAATGATACACAGAAGTACTTAGTCATGTTGATGTCAGACATAGAAGGTCAAGTTTTTGGTGTTACTCAACCAGTTCTATGTGGTACCCAAATGCATAGCAGAAATTCTAAATCTCTTCGATTCCAAAAGAAGACTGTTCCTTTGGGCTGGTTCAGAAAGGCTCACCGGTGGGAAATGCAAAGTTAATTGTAAGTGTGTGGCGAGACCAAAAGCCCTTGGGGGCTTAGGGGTCCTACACTTGGGCGCTTTTGCGCGGGCCTTGCGCTTAAGGTGGCTATGGCATAATTGCACCTCATCTTATAATGCTTGGGGAAAATTTTATATGGCTTGCACTAATGCTGATAGACTACTCTTTGCGGCATCGACAAACTTTAAGATTGGAGATGACTCCAAAATATCCTTCCGAGGCAGCGCTTGGGCAGGGGGAATGAGACCGAAGGACTTGACACCTAGATTCTTCTCCATATCAAAAAACAAGGGCAAATCTCTGGCGGGGGCTGTAAGAGACAACGCCTAGATTGTGGACCTGGCTTTGCTTGACAATGTAATTACAGCCCACCACCTTAACGAGTTCTTCATTCTTTGGTCCGAAGTTCAAAAGATACAGCTAGACCCAGGTGCTGAGGATATCATCACCTGGAAGTTCACTGCAGACCATCGTTACACAGTGAAATCGGCATATATGGCACGCTTTTTGGGTTTGGTTTGTACAAACTTTGACCTCATCATTTGGAAGAATTGGGCGCCCCCAAAGTGCTAGTTTTTTTAGATAGCTTGCGATTCAAAATCACATTTGGATGGCTGACCGTTTAGCTGCCAGAAATTGGCCCCATTTCCCCACTTGTGTCCTCTGTCGAGGTGTCCTGGAATCAGGGTTGCATTTGTCTGTGGAATGCCGGTTCACTAAATAGATTTGGGAGGAGATTGCTATATGGGTTGCCATTGAAGATTTGAAGTCGTCTAGCTGGGAGCTATCTCCCATGCTGATTCATTGGTCGGAGAAGTTGGCTGTGTTGCCAGGATGTAATAGAAAAGGGCTCAGAATGTTGCTGATCCTTGTTAACTGGATAATATGGCGGAAAAGGAACGCAAGGACTTTTGATCGTAGGTTTTTGACCAGTCAGCAGAGCATAACTTCGGTTAAGTGTGAGGCGTCAGCCTGGATGGCGGCCGGGGCTAGGCAATTGGCTACTCTCTTACCTTCGTCAACTTAGTTGGGTTACTACTTGTGGGTTGTTTTCTTAGTGGGCTAGTGGCGGAGGGATGCTTAATAAGCCCCTGACGCACTTCTCATCATAATTGTATTGACTTTCTTGCCTTAGAGCATTCCTCTCTTTATTAATATATAAGGGTTTCAAAAAAAATGCATAGCAGATAATTTCTGGACAGTATGTAGGAGATCTGGGAGAATGATCTCATGCTTCAATCAAAACCATATTTTAATCGAGAAGAGTGCTAAAACTTATAGTCTTGATATGGAAAACATTGAAAATGTGGGAAATTCCCCTAGCATTATCACAGTTATAAACCTGCTTTCTAAAATTTCTGTTTATTCTAGGGTTGGTCATCGCTCTCTGGTTTTGGTTGTATTCATTGGTGGTGTCACATTTGCTGAGATTGCTGCCCTTCGCTTCCTTAGTGCACAGGTACGCCTTGGCCTATCTGTTTCTCAGTTTTCAGATGTTTAGAGCAAATTGATCCATGCTACATATTTTTCCTGATTGTTTTCTCGTCTACTAAGTCAATAAGAATAAATCGGTGCAACCATTTTATAATGTTTAGCATAGAGTACATCATTTTTGTTGTTTTTTGTTGTCTCCCTTTGTTATTAAAGTTGATTGTATGGATCAGCCCCCTCCCCCTCACCACCACCAAAAAAAACTGACTACTATACTACTGTCTACCTGAACAAAGTCTTTCTCTGAACTTTTTTAATGCATAAGGCCTGAATTTTGACTATGAAGTAGTTTTTATCTTTTTAGTTGGACTGCACTTTTTTCTTGAACACACACAAAGTAGTTGGACCACACTTCAGTTCTTAGTTTTCTTCACTTCGTACCACTTGCCTTGTGTATTGCAGGAAGGAATGGGCTACGACTTTCTTGTTGCAACAACAAAGGTTGTCAATGGAAACACAATACTCAGACCCATTATAGCAAATAGCAAAGAGGGGATGATGTAATTTTATTCCTTTTCTGTGCATGTGTTTTTTGTAATTGCAATTGCAGACAAACCCAAGCTTGTGGGTTTTCTTGTTTGGCTGTGAGTTCGTGTTTGGTCAGCAACTGGACGATAAGGCTAACCACGCTTGTTGATAGATGGAATCCAACAGTCCCATTTTTTGTTCTGTTCTGTTCTGTAGTACATCCGCTAAACTGTAAATCCTGGGTTTCATGTGTTCGTCTGTCTTTTTATTCAATAATTGCTTCCTTGAAGGCCGTTTATGTTGTTTGTGGACCAATATTGTGAAAAAAGAAAGAATGTATGGAACCTGTTGCAAATCTGCATATTCTTATTCCTCTTTTTTACTGAAGGAAAATATTGTCCACGTGAAATACGAAATGAAAGTGTCAGCACGCTAATTCAGTTGCCGTTCAAAATTATGTTCGTGTCTTGGCATAATGTAGACGGAGAAGAGAATAGACAGGTTTTTTTTGCCCTTGCCAGTCGCCAACTGGCAACTGCGTTAAGAATTTTTTGTCAAGAATACCAACATTTTGTGACACCTGTTGCCCCCATCGATGCAATCGTGATGATCAGTTTATTGCCACCTCACCTGCTGGGGGTTCACTGTCAGCGGGCGTACGTAAGCGGAATTTGTAGTAGTCGAAAAGAAGGTTTTATCGCTTTGACTCTTCCTGCGGAGCGTTTGTGTTGGTACAAGTGTGCTTGACGTGGTGGTGGTAATCTCAGATGCAAGCCCAATGGGCGATGCTCCCGCTGCTCGTGCTCGGCGAGATTGGGGCGACCCGCTCTTGCCCGCGTTGGAATGCGCCACCGGGGCGATGCGTTACCGGCAGCCGAGACGCGGGCGAGAGGAGTTAAATGAGAGTGACTTGGTGGTCTTCAGGTACTAGCCGTCGGTGATTATTTAGAGTTCAAAAAAATCAGAAAAATTAAAAATTACAAATTTTATTCTCAGTCAATTTATAAATACTCTTACTTAGTTGAAACTCATTTCACACACTATTTCATCTCATGCAGTTTTACACTCCAATCCACCTCAACACGGTGTCTGGTGCCTAGGCTATCAGCCAGCGAATAGGTCGCTCGCAGAGAAATCGCTGATACGCTGCGGCTATAATTCATCAAATTGTCCTGTGTGCCAGCCGTGAGCCTGACCAATGGTCGGCCACACAATCCGCGCGGGCCATGTTAGCCTGGCCAACGATCACCAAGCTACACCAGACTGTCTGGTGTGCCAAGTGACCAACGGCTGGCAACTCACGGTTCGACCGATTAAGGAAAGGAATCAGTGAATGTGCAGTGTCCGGTGTGCACTAGATAGTCCGGTACACCCGCGGACAAAAGGCAACCAGGGTCTTCCAAATGGAGTTCCAACGTCTTCTAGCCCCCTTGGGGCTATAAAAGAACACCCTAAGCGACATGGAGCAATACACAAGTATACTTTGAGCATACTATAACTCTGAAACTCCGCAACTACGCTGCTGATTCATTAGATAGAGATTTGAGCGTATTCTTGAGTTGTGACTACCATTTTGATTTTTGCGCTCTTTTCTTGATTTGTGTGTGTTTTGTTGCTGCGATAAAATCATTAGATAATTGTGACTCTACTGTTTTGTTTCTATTCCCTCCTTACTCCGGTTTTGATTAAGATCATTTGTGTAAGGCGTGAGAAACTCCAACTTGTGGAGATTCCTCACAAACGGGATTTGATAGAAGGAAGAAAATCGTGGTACTCAAGTTTGATCTTTGGATCACTTGAGAGTGGTTGAGTGTAACCCTTGACTGAAGGAGGTCACCACAACGTGGAGTAGTCATTGACCGAACCACAGGACAAAGTGCATGTTTGTTTCGGCTTTTCGCAGCTTCTGGCCACCAAAAGCTGTTGCGGACTGCCAAACACTCAGCTTTTCAGACAGCTTCTATAAAATTCGTTTGGGTAAAAACCATTCAAAATCAACATAAACATATAATCGGTTGAGTTGTCGCAATAGTAGTAATCCGTCACTTTATAGATCCTGAACCCCATAGACAACTTTATCTTCCTCCGCACGTAATCCTAATGATACTCAGATTCTCTACACAACTAGATTCTCTCCACAGCTAGATTCTCGGAAAAGCTGGTTAGAAAAAAGCTGAACCAAACAGGCCTAAAATCGATGTGTCTCTTGTGCGTTTGCTTTGTTGCGATTGTTGTTCTCATATTCACTTGTATTATTGCTCCTAAGTTTGATATACATTTAAAAAGAGCAATCAAGTGAAGAGATCCTCGCTTTCTCCATCTCTACTCATAACAACTTGGTTTTAGTTTTCACTAACACTCGTTATAAACCAAGTTTGTGTTGTCTAGAGTTGATTTTGCAGGATCACCTATTCACCCCCTCTAGGTGCTCTCAGATTCGTTGGTACATCGAAAATTGGATTAGTTATCAAAATTCAACCCATCGCAGCAAGGCAACAGATTAATTTCTATATATTTTTCTTGAACATGGTGAATTCCTATACATTTAATTTTGATTCATGTTTCCATGTTTTCTAATCTATATACATCTGCATCGATTTGTTTAGGAACCTAATATTTCAAAGACTTACTGATTTGGCCCCAGATATCACTTGAGAGCGAAGTGTTGCAGAAGATTGAATATTAGCACATCATTGAAGAATTCATTTCAAAGAACACAAAAAGATTGATGGTGTTCAGATAGATATTAAACAACAAAGAGTTTAATAGGTACGTTTCTTTTTCCACTGCTATATGAACCATTATAACTTATACATTATCATTATATATGTTTTCTAGGGACATAGGTCCCAATTTAAACTTATGTACGGTGTGCGTTAGAATAAATCTGTATAAATTACTTAATTTTGAAATAGAAAAGCTGATGTCTATAAGTTGTAGTCTGCTACAGTCCATGTAATGGAATAGCATGGGCAAGAGTGAAGTGGAATAGCATGGACGAGAGTGAAGTCTTAAGAGGTGTGATAGTGGTGGATGGGAAGCCCGCCGGAGATAACCAACGTAGGATTGGGTCATTGGGTGCCACCATTCATAAACGAGACACCGAATCTTGCCAGCAAACGAAGAGCATTAAACTACACACACCCCCAGGTTCATTCTCCTGCGGTCCTGCCAGATGGAGTACATAAAATAAACAGATCGAAACACCTGACCGAGATACTCCTATGTTAACCTCAGATCAGGAATTAATTCCTGGCCACAAAAGAACCTGCGTCGATGCAACGCGACGCGGATCCGAAGTGGAATCAAATCTAAAGGAACTGGGTTGATGCAACTCATGGAGCTCCGGTTCCTCTTTTTCACTGAACGGTTCCAAACGACTATTTCTAATTGGTAGGGCTGGCTCCGGACAAACTAGACAGTATAGATTCTTTAGGCTATTGTTTTTAAAAATTTTCACATGGTTGAAAGAGATAATAGTACTAATTATATGTTTATATATTTTTGTAAAAATAGTGTGCATATCATAAACTAAAAGAACCCCAAAATACTTTTTGCCGGCTTCATCGATTTTAGACAGCAGTTCATCGTATAAGTTTATCATATATAGATGGAAATTTTGGGCCCTTTCCTTTCTAGGGCCCCCGGCCGTCGCCCCTCTAGCCTATGCTCTCAGCCGGGCCTGCTCCTACGCATCCGCAGAAACAGGAGTAGGGATGGCAACGTGGAATTCCCCACCGGGGAATAGCTCCCCATCCCCGTCCCCGCGACGAAAAAACTTCCCCGCGGGGATCCCCACGAACGCTTGCGGGGAACATTTTTTCCCCATCCTCATTCCCCGCGGGGATAAATCCCCAACGGGGATCCCCATCCCCGTTTAAATTACAATTAAGACATACATACTTTGTTATTATGTTAAACATTGTCACTTATACACATTGTCAGATATAAGAAATCATTATGGCATACATCAAAATGATTATTTATTTTTGTCGTTAACTAGTACACAAAAAATATAGTCACGTGCAAGTTTAACGGGTCCCCGTGGGGAACGGGGATGGGGAATGCTTCCCCGTCCCCATCCCCGTTTACCCGTCGGGGGATAAATTTTCCCCGTTTATATCCCTGCGGGGAAGTTTCTTCCCCGTCCCCATCCCCTAATGGAGGAATTCCCCACGGGGAATCGGGGATCGGGTCCCCATTGCCATGGAGGAATTCCCTACGGGGAATCGGGGATCGGGTCCCCATTGCCATCTCTAAACAGGAGGATGTTTGACTCTTCCGCAGCAGGAGGGAGGGAGAGGCCACGCCACGGATCCAGACGGCGACGCGAAATTTGCAGTGGAGTGAGTGAACAACAGTACACAGAGCCAGCGGAGCAAAGATAAATCAAGCGCAGAGAAAGACCAGATTAAGAACAACGCATATCTCAAATGGAACCGATAAGGAACAATAGTGTATCAGTAGCAACCAGACGGAATCATCACTCACGATCACGGCGAGATAGCAGAGTATCTACAAGGGGATCAGAATCAGATCACACAACCGACACCACGACGCGGTACAAACCCTCCCCACCCACCAAGGACACCAGATCCGACCAAAATGCGACGACGACACGACACCAACAAAGAAATCTCCCTAGTACCAGTACTACTGAATACCACTCCAATAAATAGACCTAGGCGGCGGTGGAAGGGCCCCATCGGCTCAGTGGCGGACGGCGGCGAAGAGGAAGGCGGCGGAGGAGGCGACGAGGGCCGCGGCGAACGGCGCCGACGCGCCGGCGGCGGCGGAAACGGGGCTGGGCGCGGGCGCCTCGGCCGCGGAGGCCACCGAGAGGACGACGGCCGCCAGGACGGCGACCACGGCGAGGGCCTTTGATCCGATTCCTGCCATTGGTGGTGGTGGTGTGGTGGCGGCGGGGCTAGAAGGGTGTCCAGAAACGAATGATAGCGGCGAGCGCAGGTCCTCTGCGGTGGTGGGGAAATATGCGGAACGGCGGGTACTTTATAGAGGACACCGCACAGCGCACACGCGGCTGGAGCTGCGGGCTAACGGGTCTGGCTGGATGGTGAGTGTTACAGCTGGCTGTGATTTGGGCTCTGCTGCTGGCTTTTTTTTTCTATTAATAAACTGTAAAATCCTAAAATAAGCAAACACTACGAGTATAAATAGACCGAAAAAACCTTGAGATTTACAATGTCTTGGTATCGATGAGAAAAATCAGCTTTCATTAAAAAATATAGAGCCGTTAAATCCTAATATCTTCCTATAGTTAACCAGAGCTAAGAGCTCTAAATACATATACTATATATATATTAAAAATCTGAACACACATAGCAGGTCGTAAAACTTGAACACGCACGTGGACATTTTTTAAAATCCGACGAACATCAAATCGCGTCTGCTTTGCTTCCACTGGGAATTGGTTTGCCGTTGAGAGAGGAGTAAGGTGTTTCTGGACAAGCGAGAAATAAAAATCATTTTTTATTTTGAGATAAAATCTAAACCCTAAACCGTCTTTTAGCTATAGTTTGGACTGTTGCAACTGTCTGGATTAAAATCGCAGAAGCAAGCCGCAGCGAAAGGCTGAAAATGTGCAATTAGTTAGTTGGTAGAAAGACTCGGTCAAGCACGTTTTCATTTGTTTGCTGAATGGAGACTGGTAGAGTATTAGTCTGTTTATTTGTTTCCTGCAAGGTATTTTGTTTTGTTTTCTTATTGCATGGAGGAGCTTTAAATGAGGACGGTAAAATAATATTTATATCGATAAATCCGTGACAGGCGAAGCTAGCATTCCAATTCCAACAGTGGTTTTCTTCGTTCCACCACAGTTTGCAGGAGGATACCGTGGGTGTTTCCTACAGGAAAAGGCTAGCACTGCGGCTTTTTTTTTTGGTCGTGGCGTGCACGTCGACGACGAAAGCATGCGAGTCGTGGTCGGTCGGCAAAGGTGCAACCCTGATTTGGTCCGAGCGAGGAAGGTTCGTGTGCCTGCCGTGTACAACCTACGGTCATCGCCACCAGTCAGGAGATGGCTGGGAACGCGCCGATGCCGCCGCGGCGCCGCTTCACATCCCACGTTCCCACCACGGCGCGTCCGGCGCTCCCACAGCTTCAGGTTGTCCCACAATCTAGTAATCTACCCTACAATTAGGGGTGGGCGTTCGGGTTACCCGAAAATTTCGGGTCGGGTATTTCGGGTTTTTAAAATTTCGGGTTTTGAGAATCGATACCCGAAATTACAACGGGTTTTGCAATACCCGAAAATTCGGGTACCCAGAATTTCGGGTTCGGGTTCGGGTATTCCCGAACTACCCGAACTATTATGTTGGCTTCATAAAAACACATGCACCCTATTAAATTAGTATAAAAATATAGTTTGAATAATGATATACATGGACATATAAAACACAAGCAATCTACAATCACAAGTTATGCACACTTACACATAATTATAGATGCACAAATTAATAATTAAGCATGACATGAGTACATGACACATGAAAGTTCGGGTAATTCGGGTATTTCGGGTACCCGATTGTGATACCCGAATTACCCGAAATAAATTCGGGTTTTGCAAGTTGCTACCCGAAATTCCCGAACAAAATTCGGGTTTTGGGTATTTCGGGTTCGGGTTCGGGTATTCCGGGTTCGGGTTTCGGGTTACGGGTTTTTTGCCCAGCCCTACCTACAATAGTACAATCTCTCTCCAACTTCACCAACTCTAAATGTAGCGTTCTCTCTCACCTGCGCTATACTGAGAGTGAGGCTATCTCCAGCAACGTACTCTAAATTTCTCTGTTTTCATCGAACATATGCATGGCAGAGCCGTAGAGCTACTGTTGGCTCTCTCTCCCACCTTCGCGCAGCTTCTCTCCAACTGGGCACAAGCAACCAAAGCCACACGAACACCATGGCCAGCACGGTGGCCTCTGCGTCGGTTGGGACGAGCTCTGCGATCACACATTCACCGGCGTCGGCAACAAGTTGGTCCTCGCCGGCAGTGGTACGGTACATGGGTGCGAGAATGAATGGAGGAGACGGCACGCGAACAATATTTAGCGAGTGGTCATACGTCCGACAGATTTAGCGTCTCGGAGGCAGCCGCTAAATTTTAGCGTATGGTTTAGAGTCTCTTGCTGGAGGTGTAGAGAACGTTTCCATCCGTTAAATTTGACAGACAGGACCGATTTAGCGTCCCTTGTTGGAGACAGTCTGAGGCAGGCTCAGACACGGTGGGATGGCAAATGCATGTTGATGGGGATAGAAAAGTGTGGAAAATATAATATAATGTATGTTAGTTGATATAGCTACATATGTAGGATAATTGTGACCGTGATAAATTGTTGGATAGAGTAGAGAATCTCTTTGATTAGAATAGAATATTTTTTTTAGCGTAGAGAAAAAAAGGTATAAAGAGTGTGGATAGCCTCGGAAAATACGACTGTCTTGTGGCACCGACGCTTTTGCTTGGCTGTGGATACCAGCATTTAGTGTATTTTATTTTGAAATTTAAATACATATACCAATGTAAAAACAAATATCTTTAGATCCCTTCCTTTTAAAGGAATTGGAAATTTATTTGATAGAGTATGTCTTTAGTTTGAAATTTGACATTCCATCATTTTCCTAAGTTTAGATATAAGCATATCCCGAATTCATAGGATGAGGTGTGGAAATTGATTTAATGTGTCACTAATATATGTTTCTACTCTGTAACTTATAACGCACTCATCGGCTCGCTCCCATATAATAAAAATGTAGCATATAAATATCTTCCTCATATAACCAAAAATAGTATATAAATAAATTCTATATAGAACTGTATTAGCTTATATTGGGAGACCTTTATTATCGAAGGTCCTCGAAGTGTTTCATTATATTTAATGTATTATCGAAGAATGACCAAGCTAGCCTTCGTCCAAACTAGCGCGCAAAGCGAAGGCGAAGCTGAAGAGCTTCAGCTCCGAAGGGTTGATACAAGAAAGGGATCAAAGGAAAGAGCTTTGGTCAGCGACATCAACACACGAATCAAATCTAGAAAATGATAGCTCTACAATCAACACACATGCACTAAGTGCCATATTTTTTTCATAAATAACTTAGTATAATCTATATCAATTTAGTATATAGTTCAAAATATAAAGATAAGGTATTAGCATATGAAACTATAGATTTAACATTTAAAGTCTACAAATACATACAAATATAATATGAACATCAAGCACAAAATGCACTAAATAAATGTGCATACCGGTTGCAAAGTAAATTTCAATATTACTTGTTCGGCGTGTGCTTTATGTTTTCGAAAAAGCGAAGCAATATCTTCGCCCCTCTTCATATTCAATCAATGTATTGTACAAGTAAATTGATATAGCACAATGTTAAAAAAGTATCATTAGTAACGAAATCCAGGTTTACATAAAAAATTCTTCTAAAATCACTAATCAAAATTACAAAGAAAAATAGAGTTGATTTACCATCTCTGCTGTACGTCATGTGGCCAATGCAGTCCGCCTATGAAGCAGAGATATGAAGAGAGACGACTAGAGGCTTAGGGAGACTGGACAGTACGACACCAGACCGTCCCGCGTGATAGCCTGGATAGTCTGGGATTAGATAAGTTCTTGCGACATCTTGATTTCTTGCGATATTTTTATAATTTGTTGTGGGATATTGTTGGACCCCACTTATAAAAGTGTCTAGAGCTCCACTATAAATATATATATAAAGGGTACGGGAACACTAAAAATTGATATACAAACTAGCTTATACATTATTTTCTTAGACCTATAGGTTTAGTTTTAGTCCTAGTTGTTGTTTCCCCAAATCCTAATCTTCTCATATCTTCGGCTCTATATTGTCTGAGACGCTTTAAGTGGTATGTCGACCCGAAAGCAACCTATAATCTCTCCTCCCTGTGGGTCCCACTCGAGAGGCAGAATGTAGGTTTTTCCCGAGCCTCTCCATGCGTAGCGGATAGTTCGGCTCCTGGCCATGTCGGACAGTTCAAGCTCCAGGGCCGGACGTGTATGCACAAAGCGTGTCAACTCTAGGGATAATTAGTGTTTAGTCTAGAAAGACGTCACAATATATATATATATATATATATATATATATATATATAATAATAATAATAATAATAATAATAATAATAATTCTAACTCCATCCGATCCATACATGATCTGCAGGAGCGATTTATATGTAGAGCAATAGCTGCACTGGTTCTGGTTGGGTTGGGTTATACGGTGGTTGCACCTTTGGTGCCACGGTGAGCTGTCAAACCTACCCTAGCTAGCCACAGACACGCGGCGCCCAACGGGAGAGAAGGACGGAGGAAGGCACGGTCCTCTTTCTCATGTCTCACCTAGCTACTAACCCAGAGTCAGAGGGCCAACTTTAATTACACCACGCAATCATGCACCTGATGAAAGGCCAAAAAAACAATCTAATCACACCTTCCAATCAATATCATGCACCGGTGAACCGTCCCTGCTTTGATTTCACCGGAAGAATTCAATTCCACTGCCAGTGAAAGCAAAGCAAAGCATTGACAGCATATTTATACGCATGTTTTGACGTGCTTGTCATCATCAGCTGAGATTGCCGCGCACGTTACGCCGTCGTCGTTGGTGGACCTGATATGGGACCATTACATATGTACTGCTACCACTGCCTTTTCTATTAGTTACTTATTTGTTGTTATTAGAACTAATCACGGGCGATTATGTGTGTAGTTACCAAACTCGCGCGACTTTCCTGCCAAAAAGAAGAAAATCTAATATTTAAGATGATCTTGACAACAATCATGTGCATACGTGCAATAACTTAAAAGGCGTGGCCAGAAGCTTCTGCAGACCCGCCTAACTGGTGGCTAGACTTGAAAGTTTAGGCCGGATCATTTAGGGTCAGCACGGTACAACATAAAATAAGAGTCCAAAGTACAACATGATACGAAAGAAAAGGGTCGGACCAGTACAACTCGAATAGTCGAACCATGTTGTATCTCAAACTTAGTCGTCATAATGAGCGGCACAACATGACACGATAAGATAAGCCATACTTGTCAATATTTGGGCCACCGTGCTTATCAACAAGGTTACTAGTATATTAATACACGTGTGTCTAATTATAAGGAAAGTATGTCTTATATTATAGAACAAGAATAAGATGTAGTTACACCTTATAATAGGATATAAGGACGGAGGAAGAGATAATCCTAAGACCAAGACACGGCAGGAAAGTCAGCGTTTGGTAACCCAACGAGGACCGCACTATTGAAGATTTGTTGTTACGCATAGAAAGCTAATATGTTCCGAGCATGTTTTCTTGTTTGAAGTTACGTCAAGAATTCCTGAAATTCCACTAAACGACAAAGCAGGTCGACACCCCATCTTCAAAGCCCGGGCAGTGCAAGCGTGATGCTGATGCAGTAGAGTACTTGTTGCCATGAGAAACTGATCAACTCTAAGAAATTAATGGCCATAAAACTCCTTTTTATCTCTTTTTTTAGAAAAAACAGCTAAACCAAACCGTTAAAAATATATTGGTTTCTGGAGCTAGAGATAATCAACTCGACTTAATGGAGATTAAGGTTCAGCATCTACTTCTGTTTTAAAATAGAAGAAAGAAAATAACGATAAAAAATAGTAGAAAGAAAATTAACGATAAAAAATAGTAGACGTATTATATGTTAGGAATTTAGGTATTTTCAGTTTTAATTTAATTTAGGAAAACAGTGTGATATATGTGATGCCATGTATGTCAATGTGTGTATAACTACTCGTTTATGTTGGATTAATGTGGGCCTGACCTAAATTAATATTCAATAGTAGTCAATGCTAAAGGCACACTTTAATGATACAGTGTACTAATACTTTAGTAACGTACCAGAAGTTTAAGGAACAAATTAATCAACTTAAATAGGTGGACCATCCATGCATCTATTGATAAGTTGAGAAAAGGATTAAGGACTGCCATACGTGGGAGCGCCACCGGCCGGGCCGCGGGCGAGGCTCGTGGTAGATCGGACCTTGGTCTAAATATTTCTACCTAACGGCTGCACATTTGCTTGGAGTGATGATCGTCCATTATTGTCGTCTGTTACTGTCCATTTCCTGTGTTATGGCTAGTAACAGACGGGCTGTAATGACTGTCAGTTTCTGGTCATAATGACGATCGTTACTGTCCGTTCCGCTCCCTCTGTGTGTACAAATACGAAGGAGATGGAGGAGGTGAGGCTACTCCTGGTCACATGCGCGAACAATCTCTTAGACGTGTTGCACACAACCTATTTCCGTCCCACCTTCTGCAAACACATTTAGAGTGGGAGAGCAGGCCTCCGAAATCGCCGTCCGCAGAGCTACACTTGCACAGGTGTGCGGGCGATCAGGTTTTTGGGGAGTGTACTCGCTTTGTCCGCTTGACCAGCGCTGATCAGGTTCCTCATTGCCGGTGCCGTTCGAGAGACTGCATTGCGTACATCTACCTGCATCGACTGCGTACAACTACATCGAACATACACACGAGATGTCTCATGTGAATAGAGTCACTGATGCCTTGAGCATCGGTCACACCGCTGGGTACACTCTGTTCTTCGTATTTTTGCATGTTTTACTGTTGTTTACTGCTTATCTAAGTAGAGATACACACATGCACATACATGTCATCACATATATAACATTGGATTTTTGGATTAAATTAAAACTGATAATGTCTAATCCTCTAACAATCCAAAAACTTCATATTAGACATTTTTCTGTTAGTAGTTTTACTGTTGGCAGGATATTATATTTTCAGGTGCCCCTGCTACCTATCATCGTATGAAGCAGTTGTTCTATTGTCCCCATATGAAAACTGACATTCTCTCTTGGGGTCAGTTCTGCTTGATATATGTTAGCAGGCCAAGCTTGACCGAAGTCGCTACCCTAGGTTACTGCAACCATTGCTCGTTCTTTCGGCAGCTTGGGACGTGGTGTCCATTATAGATGTCCAACAAACCCGAAGCACGAGCCTAACCTGAAGCATGTTTTTTTTTGACTCTGTAGGAGCTCGGCCCGAATAAACGGGTCGAGTCCGAACATAGAAACAAGCACGACGTTCTGGCCTAGCCTGACCCGTTTAGCGTTTGACCCTTTTTATACAATTAGCGTTTGACCCTTTTTATACAATTTTATACAAAATGTGTTTTCGGTCTGCTAAACCCGCAGCGTGGGCTCGGTCCCCGCAGCGTGCTGGGCTAGTTCAGGAAAACAAGCACACGAGCCTGTCAGCCCCGGCCTAATTTTCTAACCATGTCCGACGGACAAGGAACTGTTTGAACATCACTATGTCCATGCATTTTATCGAGGGGCTTCATTTTGAATAAAGGATAACTCGGGGTCAGTTTTTGAGGCAAGAATCCCACTATGGATAGTCCATTCATCCATTGCCCAACAAGAATCAGGTAAAGTTCCGCATGAACATCATGCATTCTTCATTTATTACGGGATTACAAACAAACACATCTGCTAACAAACTATAGGGAATATATACACCAACGACCAATACAATTGCCGAATAAATTTCCGACTATATATGTACACCGGAAACTGGCCATAGGTACGCAATGTGGCAGGGTATACATAAGTCTGCTTCACCTATGGTCGTTCAAGAACTAAGACCTCCCTGAGAGCTGCAGCGTCATGGAGTTCGCCTCACCTATGGTTCTTAAGCGCTAAAACCCTTGTGGATAGAGCTCCAGGGGTTGGACGGAATGCTGCTGCAGGCCTGAGCGGCCACCTTCGACACTGCTTCAGGAAGGATGCCAGCGTTGCACATGTTCGCGAAGGATCGCATGTGCTTCATCCCATACTGCGCCAAGGACCCGCATCGCGCCTCAAAAGTGCGAACCTGAAGCAGACGCAGAGGTTGGTTAGGCAATAGGCATGCAAAAATTCAAGCAGACGTCAAGAGCATTTTTCACGCTTTAGCTGCAAGCAATCAAGCATAGTCTGTAGAGGCTTACTATGGACTTGAGGCAGCTCCAATCATCAACCAGAGGTTCACCAGGTGCACGGACGGCTTTCAGAACCCTTGGACCGTCCTCGGAGCCAAAGAGAAGGCTTCCAATGAGCTCAACGCTGCTGTCAACATGAGACCTGTGGGCCATCACTTCAAGCAGTTCCTTCCGAGCCTCATTTTTCGCATGCGAGCTATCAGCCAATTTGCGGTACTAGCGATAAAGAAGCCAATCAGTTGGTTTTGTTCATCGAAATGAACGCATAAATTGTCGAACAGAAAGTAACGAGGCAAAGAGATCTTCCGAGAATAATCAAGCCTTCTCATGATCTACAAACCTTCTGCCAGAAGTAGACAAGGTCAGCGTCGCGCTGATTAACGGCTTTTGAGAACGATGGCAGTGAGTTATCTTCTATAAAAGTGTTGCCATCGTTAGCAGGGTCTGTGCCAATGTACGAAAACAAACGCTGAACATTCAGCTCCAATGCGCCATATTGCATCACATGGGAACCATAGCTGAACGTGTCATGAACCGCTGTCCTATCCTTGACCTGATCAACCGATAAGTTGCATTGATTAGGCATAGTGAAGTGTGGTTTCAAGGTAGCGTGTACTTAATAGATTCAAGTTCGAAACGCTCACCAACTTGTACTGCTGCTTGAGGGATTCAGTTCGCAGATTGTGGAAATCACTGTCAACATTGAGAAATTTCAAACATGAGCACTAAATGTGGAAAAGTAGTATCTTTCTTCAAAGTTTAAACACATTAACCAAGAAAATAAATGGGTGTTTGGGATGGATCTAGGTTCTAGCTCCAGTGTGGAGCTGTAGTTTATAATATCAATTTAAATAGTTTTATAAATATTTTTAATCTAAATAATAAAGAAAATGACTTATACAATTGTCTTCTAAAGGCTTACAGCTCCAGCTCCACAATTTTCTGGAGCACCTAATGACTTGCTCCACCAACTCCACCAAATTTTCTAGAGCTGGAGCTATCCCAAACAGGGCCTAAGATTATATATGCACCGCTGATCTACCCGATATTTAGATGTATGGTAAAAAAACACAGAGCACTACAAAAGAATAAATGAGTCTTTCTACTGTTACATATTTGCAGCCTAGACAAGGGGCAAAGTTTCAGTTGAGCTGCAGGAACAGAATGTGGTCTGCTATAACATCTGGTCCATCTCATAATGCAGATACAGTGTGAGCTGGGAAGGGCAGCAGAATAGCTGGTGACGAACTAATTTTACTAGTATTCCGTTTCTTCTCTATCCCATAAAGCGAACTGCACAAATTGGCATGTTCAGTTCATTGTTTTTCCAACAAATTCAGTGCAGAGCACATGGTCCAAAACAACTGCTGTGAGGCATCATATCGTGGGGCAAATTAATAAATTTCTTGACAAGCATGTACGCCTGAAAGTAGTGCAAGGGTTGCACATGCATATCCTCCAGCATCTGACTTTAACTAACAAAGGCAGGGTAGTCAAGTCATCAGGTACAAGCATCATACTAATTGGTTAATCACTCCCAGACAACAAATCCGTACGGTACTATGTTAACTAACTTACTGGTTTATCCAGTACTTTGTTAACTAACTGATGTGAATGATACTAAAACAGACACAGATCCATGCATGTGATGATGTGAATTGGTTTGACAGGATCTGGACAATATTTCACAAGCCAAAAAGACAAAAAAAAAAAAAATCAAGTACCTGTCTTCCATCCAAGCAACACTGTACAGGTCTCCCAAACAAGTGTCATACTCCGGTGGAGGGCTCGGGAACTCGCCAGGGCAGTACGTCCCCCAGCTGCTCTCGTCTGCATTTGACGCGGTGGTCGCATACACATTGATGTCATTCGGCAGGAGGCCCTCAAAGATGCTCCCAGATTCGCATGCTTCAAGGTAAAAGACCTACAAAAGGTGAAAGAATACGCATATACCTCAAGCCCTTGCTTGACATATCACAAAATTTCAGAGCAGAACTGAACAAACAGCTAACGGTACCAGGCTTTTGTAGGTCCCGGCAGCATGCTTCTTCTTCAGGACATCTACGAGGTCATCACCATAGAGATATGGATACGTAGGCATTCCTGAATTTTTTACAGAGTAAGTAACTGTGTCTATTTTGGTTCTACATGCATGTACGAACTGATATTTTATCTAAGAAACATCTAATCTGAATGAAATCAGTAGCAATTAGTTGCGAGTACAGACCAAGGACACCAGGACCCCCATGGTCACTGTAGAAAACAAAGATATGATCATTGGGGCCACTGTCCACAACCTTGCCGCTCCCACCCCTGAGTGCAGTTTTGTTGCCAAGCAGAACAGCGAAGAAATTGTCGACGTTGACATCTCGACCAGTGTAATCCTGCAGTGGGGAACAGATTAATTTAAGCCAAATGGATGGCAAATTGAGACTAAGGGGGTGTTTGAATGCACTAGAGCTAATAGTTAGTGGCTAAAATTAGTTTAAACATCCAAACATCATAGCTAATAGTTTAGCTATTAACTATTTTTAGTAAATTAGTTAATAGTTAGGTAGTTATTTGTTAGCTAGCTAATTACACTAACAATTTTTAGCCAACTAACTATTAGTTCTAATGCATTCAAACACCTTCTAAGAGTGCGTAGCTATCAGTATTATAAAGATGTTGACATTAATATGTGCACATTTCAATTGTAATTAGGTTCTCCAAGCTTTATCGTCACCTAATCCAGTTTTGTTGTTCACAACAAAATAGGCCAAAGACGTCAGGCCGATGGGAATATTTAGGCATTCTGTCAGTTTCACTATAGTACTTGTGATATTGATATTTTCGGGGTTAAATACATTAATTATAATACTGTCACGATGTAACTTGTATTTTTAACAACTGCTCCACTTAGTAGTAATAAGTTAATCTAGGAACATGCATAACTAGTGTAAACTTTACTCAAGCAATAAAAATATGGATTACCTTTGGCACCCCAGCATAGACGTCGCCACCCTGGGGATGGTTGATGATGACACCAGGCCTCGGATTCTCCGGGCTATGCGCGATGTCATCGTACATAAAGACAATGATGTTCTCATCCTTGAGTCCGCCCTTCTTCATGATCTGGTATGCATGGCAGATGTCCGCCTGCAAGTTCCATTCCCAAAAAGAGCTTGTCTAAGCCCCCAACAAAAGATACTGCTATATACTACTGTTATGGTCGCTAGATCGGTGAGGGATTAGAGAGTTGTATCGATGGGCAGGAACACCTGGTCGCTAGATCGGTGAGGGATTGGAGAGGGGTATCGATGGGCAGGAACGTCGGCCGGGGGCCTCTGCCCACGACCTAGCAAGAGGAGGGTTTCTCCCTTCTAATTCTTGCCTGCTTTATTTCTCATCCATTGATTACATAAATAGGCCGGTTGACTGCCCCTATCTAGCTAGAGATCCTTATCTCCTAAAAACTCTAAATAAACTACTAACTGATAACCTTCCTAGATAATCTCAACTAATCTCCTAAATAATCTAAACTAATCTTCTAATCTTATCTCTAACTATCCTTATCTAATCCCCCTTGAGGGCCCATGGCTGCTGCTACCGCAGCCCCTCCGTGGGCCTCCTTAGGCCCTGACACTACACCCCTCCTGGACAAGCAGCTCGCCCTCGAGCTGCCGCATAACGGGTGCTCAAAGACCGAGTCTACTTGACCCAAAACCAAACACCTAGAAGACAAACCTTTTACATCTCGGCTTATCTTATTATTTCGAATCTGATTTTTTTTTACCCCATAAGATAAGACGGACACGCACGTGTGCAGCCACCTGGATCCCATGGACGCCATCTGCACGAAAGGGGAGCACATGGATGGACACCTGGAATAGGTCGCAACAATAACCAGCGGAGGCGCCCTCGTGGCGGCCTGTAGCGGAATGTGGTGGCGCTAAATAGTGCGCCCTTGTTGATGACGAGGTGAGTGCCTTCCCTACCGCCGCTGTCGTAGAGTTGAAGTTCGTCGCCCACGGGACACGTATCATGCTCGCACTTCGAGATAGCGGCCTGGTGCCACTGCTGATGGTCGTCCGACAGGGTGAGGTCGCGCCGACGTGTGCCGAGGTCAACCGTCACCAAGGCTGCCTCGAGCATCTGCCGGCGCATCTCCCGCACTTTCTGTCGTGCAAGGAAGCCACGAGCAGCAGCTTGTATGCCCACAGCCGCCGACGTCCGGAGCCGTGCGGACAACGCCAACTGGTGTTGCTCATGTTGCACTGCTGCCTTGATTTGCAGCAGCCCTTGCTCAACCTTCTGGAGCGTGGCTTGCATCTTTGTGAGATCAGCCCTTATGTTGGTCCACAAATCTCCCATCGATGGAGCTGGTGATTGCTGAGTCGTGGCTGCCTCTAGTGGCGTCGCCCATGGGGACGGAGACGCCGTCAACGAAGATGATGTGATGAAATTTGGCGTTGTCCCTGGGGATGGGCACGCCGGCGTCCAGGATGTGGTGACAAAATTGGCAGGCAATGCTGCCCATGGAGATAGGGACGCCGGTTGCCAGGATGACGTGACGAAGGTGGCATGCGGCGCAACCCATGGAGATGGGGACGTCGGTTGCCAGGACGGCGTGACGAAGATGGCATGCGGCGTTGTCCATAGAGATGGGGACGCCGATTGCCAGGATGACGCCGCGAAATTGGCAGCAAGAGCCATGGGATCAGATCGAAACCCAAGCTAGCCGATACCAGATGTTATGGTCGCTAGATCGGTGAGGGATTGAAGAGGGGTATCAATGGGCAGAAACACCGACCGGGGGCCTCTGCCCACGGCCGAGCAAGAGGAGGGTTTCTCCCTTCTAATTCTTGCCTGCTTTATTTCTCATCCATTGATTACATAAATAGGCCGGTTGACTGCCCCTATCTAGCTAGAGATTCTTATCTCCTAAAAACTCTAAATAAACTACTAACTGATAACCTTCCTAGATAATCTCAACTAATCTCCTAAATAATCTCAACTAATCTTCTAATCTTATCTCTAACTATCCTTATTTAATCCCCCTTGAGGGCCCATGGCTGCTGCTACCGCAGCCCCTCCGTGGGCCTCCTTAGGCCCTGACAACTACTCTCTCCGTCTCAACTTTACTAGAAAATGATTAAACTTAAGATAATTCAACTTCGGAGGATTCTAGAAATGGATTTATTTTGGGATGGAGGCCGTAATTTTAAACTTAAGATAATTTAACTTTATCAGTGAAAACAGTAATCAAATGAAGGGAGGAAAATCACACGCTAACGATACAAGGAAAATGAATGATGCGCATACAATCAGAAATCCAGCACATGGCAAAAAGAGCTTGTCTAAGCCTCTAACAAAAGGTACTTCTATATACTACTCTCTCTCCGTCTCAGATTTAATAAAGACAAAATATTTTAGGTTAGCCAACTTTATTAGGAAATGATTAAACTTAAGATTATTTAGCTTTAGAGGATTTTAGAAAGTGATTTATTTTGAGACGGATGCAGTAGTGGTTAGCCTTTCTTTGTTAATAAAAAGAGTAGGCAAATGATGAATGATGCTCATACATCAGAAATCAAGCAAATAGTAAGAACAGTATTTTGATGTACTATTTGTCCACTTAATATGAATATTTAAATTGTCGTGTCTCTAGGCAGGCCGCAGGTATACAATATTGGCACCATAGATTTGGCCTTATCGGTGAGTGCTGATCCCCTGCTGCCCGCTACACTGAGAGCTTGGTTTAGTGGACAGAGAAATGGAGGGAATTTATGGGGAGGGATCTTCTTGTTATTCAAAATTTAATAGCAAGATAAACCTTTCCTATAGATCTTTTCATTTTCCTATCCACCAAGCCCGCCCTGATGGTGACGTGTAGGCCCCTAAACGTCAGAGAAGTTTCGTCACCTACCTCACCTTCAGTTTCCCATCTCGAGAAAACGGTAAGCCAAGAACAAGAGAACCGAATCTAGTTCATACGTTCCATATTACTACTATTATCGGGCGGTGCAGGTGGTGGGATGGACAAAAACTTAAAGTTTTGCTTTATTAAATTCCTGGGCCGGCTTGAAAGCGCTACGGCAGTGCTCCCTCCCGTCACGGAACGGGCATGGTAAAATAATCTTTGTAGCTTTAACTTTAATTGGGGACGATTAGCTGTCATATCAAGTGTTAAATTCGTAGAAACCAAATAGTATATTGGGCATGGTCGGAATCAGGTTCTACAGGTTGCCCGCATAGACGATTTCAAAGGCACAATCATGAGCAAGGAAACCAAATTGCGCGAACGGAAGGGAATCGAGTAAGCAGCCAAGCGGATGATGCAGCATGTGCGGCGCGAGACCCTGTTCGATTTACGGAGAGGAGCGGAACGGGGCCGCCGCGGACCTGGTGGCGGTAGTTGTAGTAGCCGCTGGAGCCGGCGATGAGCACAGCCCAGCGGGTCCCGACGTCGCCGTCGTCCGTTTCGTCGGCCGCCGCGGCGCGCTGCGACGGCAGGCGGATGGCCGGCTCGAGGCGTGGGCGCGCCCACGCGGAGGAGAGGCAGACGGAGAGTAGCAGCGAGAGGCGGAGGCGAGCGGCCACCATTTGCGTGGGAGGGAGGGAGGGAAGGAAGCGAGAGTGGAACTGGGAGTCGGTTGGGAAGAAGTCAAGATCAAGAAGGGGTTTTGGTTGGGGTCCGGGAGGAGGAAAGCATCCAACGTCTCCTTTTATCGTGGGCCGTAGTGTTCGCGTTGGGCCCACGAAGTGGGGCCCGGCGGGAGGTGACGCTTCGTATCCAAATGCACTCTCTTATTTTTAGTGGCTCTACGTCTACGAATTTGAAACCGAACATTTGGATGATACATGTGGTCATGGCTACCGACCGTCATGTGTAACTGGTGTCTCATAACCAACATGGACAGCTATTTTGGATTTTGGTTGCTATACACTATACAGCCTACATTTCTGTTGTTTCGTTTGCCGTTCGGCACTTGTCAAAGCAGCCATTTTGTTATCTGCAGTCAAGGCAGTCATATCTGGCTTCTCATTATATATATATATATATATATATATATATATATATATATATATATATATATATATATATATATATATATATATAAAGTAGTTAGATCAGGCCTGATAGAAAGCTGGATGAAAAATTGAAGTGGCAAAAAGAGAGAGAACTGGGTTTCGTTTGTTCGTCCTAGATTTGTTGGTTACACCCATTCCACGGTCGTCCTTGTGGTGTGAGTTGTGAGTTCCGTTATGTGCATACCTGCCTGCCGCCCTACCCTACGCCAGACGGGCGAGTGGGCCTCTCTCTCTGCTCCGTGGACTGACGAGGACCACCAGCGGCACACAAGGGGTCCAGCCCAGCCCAGGACTCTGGCCTGTGGCCGCTGCTGCACAGCCCGTACGGATCATCGGAGTCTACCTACCGCCAGTTACTGCCTACAGCAACGTCCTCTGTATCTATCCTCTATATCCGTCATTTACAGTCTTCTCTAAATAATTTTATCTTCTATATCTCCTCCCCCTCCAACAACGTTCTCTAAATCACGTCCTCTATATGCAAATACCTATATTAGAGACATTTTTTATTTTTTTATTTTTATACCTACGTATTTGTCATACTCTTAAATGTATTGTACATGTTTTAGTTTTGCTAAACCGGTTATTTAAAGTATTCAAATGGATAGAGAACTGTTTAGAGAAACTCTATATATAGAGAATCCAGCAGCGTTCTCTAAATTTAGAGGACCGTTTAGAGGACGTTGCTTGTCGGCGTTTCGACCCCGGGGGGTCCCTGGACCGACGAGTAAATTGTCGCTGTGTGTCCCAGCCCAGATGGGTCGGCGCGAGACGGAGCACAAAGTGGGGAAAAACAGCAAAAGGGGAACTCGCGGCCTCCGTGTTGTCCTGCGCCCAGGTCGGGTGCGCTTGCAGTAGGGGGTTACAAGCGTTCACGAGGGAGAGAGAGAGAAAGAGAGAGACTGTCCGCCAGCCCGTTCTCCCGCGCGGCCAACCTTCCCGTACGAGAGCCCTGGGCCTTCCTTTTATACAAGTAAGGAGAGGGCTCAGGTGTACAATGGGGGGTGTAGCAATGTGCTAACGTGTCTAGCAGAGAGGAGCCAGAGCCCTAAGTACATGCCGTCGTGGCAGTCGGAGAGGTTTTGGCGCCCTGTTCATGTGATGTCGTGGCCGTCGGAGGAGTGCTTGAGCCCTGTGGAAGTACAGCTGTCGGAGCTGTCGGATCCTTGCTGACGTCTCCTTGCTTTCGTAAGGGGCTGAGACCGCCGTCGTCATGGAGCACTCGGGGTGCCATCATTACTTGTTTACCGGGGCGAGCCAGATGGGACGCCGGTCTTGTTCCCCGTAGCCTGAGCTAGCTAGGGGTAGGGTAATGATGCCCCCCCTGTGACGTGGCAGGTCCGAGCCCGAGGTCGGGCGAGGCGGAGGCTCCTCCGAGGTCGAGGTGGAGTCCGAGCCCGGGGGTCGGGCGAGGCGGAGACCGTCTTCCGAGGTCGAGGCTGAGTCCGAGCCCTAGGGTCGGGCGAGGCGGAGTCTGTCTTCCGAGGTCGAGGCTGAGTCCGAGCCCTGGGGTCGGGCGAGGCGGAGTCCGGCGTCCGGCGTCGAGGTTGAGTCCGAGCCTGGGGGTCGGGCGAGGTGGAGACCGTCGTCTGACGTCGAGGTTGAGCCCGAGCTCTGGGGTCGGGCGAGGCGGAGTCCGTCGTACGAGGTCGAGGCTCAGTCCGAGCCCGGGGGTCAGGCGAGGTGGAGACCGTCGTCCGACGTCGAGGTTGAGCCCGAGCTCTGGGGTCGGGCGAGGCGGAGTCCGTCGTCCGAGGTCGAGGCTGAGTCCGAGCCCCGGGGTCGGGCGAGGCGGAGTCCGTCGTCCGAGGTTGAGGCTGAATCCGAGCCCTGGGGTCGAGCGAGGCGGAGCTTCCTATGGCGCCTGAGGGTGGACTTAGCTGCTGTCAGCCTCACTCTGTCGAGTGGCACAGCAGTCGGAGCAGGGCAGGCGGCGCTGTTTTCCTGTCAGGTCGGTCAGTGGAGCGGTGAAGTGACTGCGGTCACTTCGGCTCTGTCGACTGAGGAGCACGCGTCAGGATAAGGTGTCAGTCGATCCTTGTATTAAATGCTCCTGCGATACGGTCGGTTGGCATGGTGATCCGGCCAAGGTTGCTTATCCGCGAAGCCTGTCCGAGCTGGGCCTCGGGCGAGTCGAAGGTGCGTCCGTTGCTTGAGGGGACCCTCGAGCGAGACGTGAATCCTCGTGGGTTGGCTGCCTTTGCCCGAGGCTGGGCTTGGGCGAGGTGGGATCGTGTCCCTTGAGTGGACGGAGCCTTGACCTGAATCGCGCCCATTAGGCCTTTGCAGCTTTGTGCTGATGGGGGTTACCAGCTGAGATTAGGAGTCTTGGGGGTACCCCTAATTATGGTCCCCGACAGTAGCCTCGAGCCTCGAAGGGAGTGTTGATACTCGCTTGGAGGCTTTTGTCGCACTTTTTTGCAAGGGGACCGACCTTTCTCGGTTGCGTTTCGTTCCTGTCGGTGCGCGCGAGCGCACCCACCGGGTGTAGCCCCCGAGGCCTCGGAGGAGTGGTTTGACTCCTTCAGGGTCTTAGCGCGTTTCGTGATGCTTCCACCGGTCTGGTTGTTCCCTCATGCGAACTGGCCGTAGCCCGGGTGCATAGTCAGGTTCCAAGTTCTCGGGCTGGTATGTTGACGCTGTCAACGGTTTGGCTGGAGCCGGGTTTGCGAGAGCAGCCCCCGAGCCTCCGCACAGAGCGAGAGGACGGTCAAGGACAGACTCGGCTTTTTTCATACGCCCCTGTGTCGCCTTTCCGCAAGGAGGAGGGGGGAAAGCGCCATGTTGCCCTCGGAGGGCGCCGAACATGGTGTCTCCAGTGAGTTGCTAACGGGTGATCCGAGTGGACGCTCGTGCCCCGTTCGATAAGGGTCGGCTAGTGGCCCAGAGGCGCGCTCCAAAAGTACCTGCAGGTGATTTGCCAGACCCGGTCCCGTTTGATAGGGTCCGAGGGCTCGATGCCTCCCTCTGATGGGATTCCGTTACAGAATCGCTCCTGCTGGTCTCGGAAATGTCCTAGAGTACCTCGGGAGCATAGCCCGAGCCTCGGCCATGTATCGGACGTACCCAGAGTCATCCCTCGCTCTGCGTGCTCTGAGGCGGCTGTCGAACCCTTTGGGGGCCAGCCTACGAACCCCTGATCAGTAGTGGGCTGCATCCCCTCGTCGGTGGTCACCCAAGACGGTGACCACCAGTTTGAAGGTGGGGAGAAGCAAGCCGGGCTGCGACCTCTGCCCCTCCCTTAGCTTCAAGGATGTTCATCACCAGTGCTGGGGAGGGGAGTGCGCCGAGTTAGGGTCTATCTCCGCGCGGGCAGCGGCCCGCTCCTTCCCTCAGTGATCGAGGGGGAAGGGCATTCGCCGTCCGTGGCGCTGGCAGCTGCCGCGTGTCTGGCTCTCCGGCCTGAGCGGCTTCGGCGCTGCTTTCGGTGCCACCTCCCACCGAGGCAGCCGGAAGAGGTTTCTCCACCGACGAGATAGTCAGTGCTACCCGCGGACTGACCTCCGGCTCTACGGCCTTGGTAGCTTGTCCTCGCCCCTCGAGCGGGGACGTGGGCGAAGGCCTTGTCGCAGCAGCGTCTGCCCTGAGGTCATCGCTGCTGCTGTTTGGCCGCCCGGAGCGGAGGTCGTTGTCGCTGCTGCCGGAGTGGGCGGCGGCGAGCCACTTGGGGTTTTGTCGCCCCGCAGGCCCTCCAATGTTGGGGGTTGTTCGTACCTGCGAGGGAGGAACTGGAGTTCCGTTTGTAATGGCACCTTGAGTGCTGGTGTCTGTTTATTGCGGCTGTCGGGGCCTGAACATGTATGTATTTTGGCGTAAAGCCGTGTTTTTTCCTCATTTCGAGCACTAGGACTCGCCTGTCGGCTAGCTGAACCGCTTAACCAAGTGTGAGTTGCCTCGTGCGAAGGTGACGAGTGAGGTATCCGTATCCCGGAGGCGTAGGAGTCCCTCGGCTCGGTCGGCCTTGCCGCCTGAGGCTTCTCTTGCTTAGTTAAAGAAACCCTCGGCCGCTCTGCGATGAGCCAGAGCCAGAGGCAGCGGTGTCAGCATGGACAGAGGCGGAGTTGGCTCGAAAAAAGGCTTCGTCGGCCGGAGCCTGGCCGGGCTGTCCATTGGCTGGACCAGCGCCGAAGTCGGGTTGCCGAGGCCATGAGCCGGGCTGATGTCCTCGGGGGACAGCTGGCTGAGGCTACGGAGCGACCGGTCGAGCCGTCTGCTCGGGCCGGGTTCCTGGAGGAGACCCCAGCGGCGATGGCCCAGGCGCGGTGCCGGCAAGTTCCTTCAAGGTGGAGATCCTTCGACCGAGTTGCCGTCCGAGGTCGGGTCGGATTCCGCCGAAGGTGGAGTCGACGCCGAGGGTGCTGCTGCTTCCCCACTGATGTCTGATCCTGCAGGAACAGTTTATCTGTAGTGTGCGTATGTTTTTTGCGGCCGCCGAGGCCCAAACATACCGTCATCGTGTTGTAAAGCTGCGTTTCTTTTCCCCTTGTTTCGAGTATCAGGACTTATTTGTCGGTAGCAGAATTGTTTGTCCGAGCGAGAGTTACTTTTCACAGAAGGTGATGAGTGAGGTATTCGTATCCCAGAGGCGTAGGAGTCCCTCGGCTCGGTCGGCCTTGCCGCTTACGTGTACTCTTACTCGTTCGTAGGATTCTGCTATCGATATAGTCGAGAAGGCACGAAAAATCGTTTCGGCAGAAAGGTTTTCGAGCGTTAAGACTTGTTCGGTCAGAGGAATCGCTTATCCGAGCGTGAGTTACTTATCGCAGAAGGTGATGAGTGAGGTATCCGTATCCCGGAGGCATAGGAGTCCCTCGGCTCGGTCGGCCTTGGCTGCTTACATGTACTCCGTCGTTTTCAGGATTCCACTTTCGAAGTAGTCGAAAAGCATGAAAGATGTTCTGGCAGAAAGACTTTTTCCGAGGAAAATTTTGACGCGGAGGGGGTGCCCCCCTTCTAGCCCCCGAGGGAGGGTCGGGCTTTGCCGAGGCAAGGCTGACCCTTCCTTGATGGCTTAGAGTTCATATGTAAATGAGGTATATGAACGACTTGAAAACATCTTAAGGGTAGAAGCGACGTAGCTGTCGGATGTTCCAAGCGTTTCTATAGACCTCGCCTTGACTGTTAGCCAGCTTGTACGTTCCGGGCTTCAAAATCTTGGCGATGATGAACGACCCTTCCCAGGGAGGCGTGAGCTTGTGACGCCCTCGGGCGTCTTGTCGTAGCCGAAGCACCAAGTCGCCCACCTGGAGGTCTCGGGACCGAACCCCTCGGGCGTGGTAGCGCCGCAAGGACTGCTGATACAGCGCCGAGTGTAGTAAGGCCATGTCTCGAGCCTCTTCCAGCTGGTCCAGTGAGTCTTCTCGGTTGGTCCGGTTGCTTCAGTCGTCGTACGCCCTCGTCCTTGGGGAACCGTATTCTAAATCTGTGGGCAAGATGGCCTCGACCCCATAGACTAGAAAGAACGGCGTGAAGCCCGTGGCTCGGCTTGGCGTTGTTCTCAGACTCTAGACCACCGAGGGGAGTTCCTTCATCCATCGCCTGCCGAACTTGTTGAGGTCGTTGTAGATCCGCGGCTTGAGTCCTTGCAGAATCATGCCGTTGGCACGCTCTACCTGCCCATTCGTCATGGGGTGAGCTACGACGGCCCAGTCCACTCGGATGTGGTGGTCGTCGTAGAAGTCCAGGAACTTTCTACCGGTGAACTGGGTGCCGTTGTCGGTGATGATGGAGTTCGGGACCCCGAAGCGATGGATGATGTTGGTGAAGAACGCCACCGCCTGTTCGGACCTGATGCTGTTTAGGGGTCGGACCTCGATCCACTTGGAGAATTTGTCAATAGCGACCAGCAGGTGCGTGTAGCCCCCGGGTGCCTTCTGCAAGGGACCGACGAGGTCCAGACCCCACACAGCAAACAACTAGGTGATGGGTATTGTTTGCAGGGCCTGAGCGGGCAGGTGGGTCTGCTTTGCGTAGAATTGACACCCTTGGCAGGTGCGTACAATCCTAGTTGCGTCGGCCACCGCGGTTGGCCAGTAGAAACCCTGTCGGAAGGCATTTCCAACGAGGGCTCGAGGTGCTGCGTGGTGACCGCAAACCCCCGAGTGTATTTCTTGTAATAACTCCTGACCTTCGGCGATGGATATGCATCGCTGGAGGATGCCTGAGGGGCTGCAGTGGTAGAGCTCCTTCCCGTCTCCCAGTAAGACGAACGACTTGGCGCGCCGCGCCAGTCGCCGAGCTTCGACTCTGTCGAGGGGTAGCTCTCCTCGGTGGAGATATTGCAGGTACGGGGTCTGCCAGTTTCGATTAGGCGTGACCCCATTCTGCTCTTCCTCGACGCGCAGTGCCTCACCCTCGGGGGCCAAGGGTGCTTCGGGCTGAGCCGAGGGCGCCTCGGGCAGGGCCGAGGCCTTCTCGGGCTCGGGCGTGTCGTCGGTCTTGACGGAGGGTTGATGTAGGTCTTGGGAGAAGACGTCCGGAGGGACCGTTGTCCGCCCCGAGGCTATCTTAGCCAGCTCGTCCGCAGTCTCGTTGTATCGTCGGGCGATGTGGTTGAGTTCGAGCCCGTAGAACTTGTCCTCCAGGCGTCGAACCTCATCGCAGTAGGCTTCCATCTTTGGGTCACGACAGTGGGAGTTCTTCATGACTTGGTCGATGACAAGCTGCGAGTCGCCACGAGCGTCGAGGCATCGGACCCCTAGCTCGATGGCGATGCACAACCCATTAACCAGAGCCTCGTACTCGGCCACGTTGTTGGACGCCGGGAAATGGAGGCGCAGCACGTAGCGGAGGTGCTTCCCGAGGGGTGAGATGAAGAGCAGGCCCGCGCCCGCTCCTGTTTTCATCAACGACCCATCGAAAAACATGGTCCAGAGTTCCGATTGGATCGGAGCTGCTGGAAGCTGGGTGTCGACCCATTCAGCCACAAAGTCCGCCAAGACTTGGACTTGATGGCCTTCCGAGGGGCGAACGAGATTGTCTCGCCCATGATCTCCACCACCCACTTTGCAATCCTACCCGAGGCCTCTCGGCACTGGATGATCTCTCCCAGGGGGAAGGATGACACCACAGTCACCAGATGAGACTCGAAGTAGTGTCGCAACTTTTGCCGCGTCAGAATTACCGCGTACAGTAGCTTCTGGATTTGCGGGTAGCGGATTTTGGTCTCGGACATCACTTCATTGATGAAGTAGACCGGCCTCTGGACAGGCAATGTGTGCCCCTCTTCTCGTCTCGCGACCACGATCGCGGCGCTGACCACCTGAGTGGTAGCGGCGACGTAGATCAAGAGGGCTTCTCCGACAGCGGGGGGCACGAAGATGGGCACGCTTGTGAGGAGCGCCTTTAGGTTCCCGAGGGCTTCCTCGGCCTCGGGGGTCCAAGTGAAGCGCTCGGTCTTCCTCAAGAGGCGGTACATAGGTTGGCCTCTTTCACCGAGGCGTGAGATGAAACGGCTCAGAGCCGCAAGGCATCCCATGACTCTCTGTACTCCTTTCAAGTCCTTGATGGGCCCTATGTTGGTGATGGCCACGATTTTCTCCGGGTTGGCCTCGATGCCCCGCTCGGAGACAATGAACCCCTGGAGCATGCCTCGGGGGACTCCGAAGACACACTTCTCGGGATTGAGTTTTACGCCTTTCGCCTTGAGACACTTGAATGTCGTTTCAAGGTTGGAGAGGAGGTCGAAGGCTTTCCTCGTCTTGACTACGATGTCATCGACGTAAGCCTCGACCGTTCGACCAATGTGTTCTCCGAACATGTGGTTCATGCACCTTTGGTATGTCGCACCCACATTCCTCAAACCGAATGGCATAGTAACGTAGCAGTACATGCCAAAGGGTGTGATGAAAGAAGTCACGAGCTGGTCGGACTCTTTCATCCTGATTTGGTGATACCTTGAGTAGGCATTGAGGAAAGACAGGGTTTCGCACCCAGCAGTGGAATCCACGATTTGATCGATGCGAGGCAGAGGGTAGGGAACTTTCGAACATGCTTTGTTTAGACCAGTGTAGTGTACACACATCCGCCATTTCCCTCCTTTCTTTCTCACAAGCACAGGGTTGGCAAGCCATTCAGGATGGAATACCTCTTTGATGAACCCTGCAGCCATCAACTTGTGGATCTCCTCGCCTATGGCTCTGCGCTTTTCTTCGTCGAATCGGCGCAGGGGTTGCTTCACGGGTCGGGCTCCAACTCGGATGTCCAGCGAGTGCTTGGCGACATCCCTCGGTATGCCAGGCATGTCCGAGGGACTCCACGCGAAAACTTCGGCGTTTGCACGGAGAAAGTCGACGAGCACTGCTTCCTATTTGGGATCGAGCTCGGAGCCGATCCAGATCTGCTTGGAGGCGTCGTTGCTGGGGTCGAGAGGGACGGACTTAACCGTCTCAGCTGGCTCGAAGTTGTCGGCGTGGCGCTTCACATCTGGCGCCTCCTTGGAGAGGCTCTCCAGGTCGGCGATGAGGGCCTCAGATTCGGCGAGGGCCTCGGCGTACTCCACGCACTCCACGTCGCATTTGTACGCGTGTCGGTACGTGGAGCCGACGGTGATGACCCCGTTGGGGCCCGGCATCTTGAGCTTGAGGTAGGTGTAGTTGGGGAGGGCCATGAACTTGGCGTAGCATGGTCTCCCCAGTACCGCGTGGTAGGTTCCTCAGAACCCGACCACCTAGAATGTGAGGGTTTCCTCTCGGAAGTTGGAGGGAGTCCCGAAGCAGACGGGCAGATCAAGTTGCCCAAGGGGTTGGACGCGTTTCCCGGGGATGATCCCGTGAAAAGGCGCCGCGCCGGCCCGGATCGAGGACAGATTGATCTGCAGGAGCCCGAGGGTCTCGACGTAGATGATATTGAGGCTGCTGCCTCCGTCCATGAGGACCTTGGTAAGCCTGATGTTGCTGATGACGGGATCGACATTGAGCGGGTACTTTCCTGGGCTCGGCACGCGGTCGGGGTGGTCGCCCTGGTCGAAGGTGATGGGCTTGTCGGACCAGTCTAGGTAGACTGGCGTCGCCACCTTTACCGAGCAGACCTCCCGGCGCTCTTGCTTGCGGTGCCGAGCCGAGGCGTTTGCCACATGCCCACCGTAGATCATGAAGCAGTTGTGGACCTCGGGGAACTCCTCTGCCTTGTGATCCTCCTTCTTGTCGTTGTTGTGGGCTCTGCCACCTTCCGCCGGTGGCCCGGCCTTGTGGAAGTAGCGCCGAAGCATGATGCACTCCTCAAGGGTGTGCTTGACGGGACCCTGATGATAGGGGCACGACTCCTTGAGCATCTTGTCGAAAAGGTTGGCGCCTCCGGGAGGCTTCCGAGGGTTCCTGTGCTCGGCGGCGGCGACAAGGTCCACGTCGGTGGCGTCATGTTTCGCTTGCGACTTCTTCTTGCCCTTCTTCCTCGCGCCGCGCTGAGCGGACGCCTCGGGGACGTCTTCCGGCTGGCGCCCCTGAGGCTGCTTGTCCTTCCGGAAGATGGCCTCGACCGCCTCCTGACTAGAGGCGAACTTGGTGGCGATGTCCATCAGCTCGCTCGCCCTGGTGGGAGTCTTGCGACCCAGCTTGCTCACCAGGTCGCGGCAAGTGGTGCCGGCGAGAAAAGCACCGATGACATCCGAGTCGGTGATGTTGGGCAGCTCGGTGCGCCGCTTCGAAAATCGCCGGATGTAGTCCCAGAGGGATTCTCCCGGCTGCTGGCGGCAGCTTCGGAGATCCCAGGAGTTCCCAGGGCGCATGTATGTGCCCTGGAAGTTGCCAGCGAAAGCTTTGACCAGGTCGTCCCAGTTGGAGATCTGCGCAGGAGGCAGATGCTCCAGCCAGGCTTGGGCGGCGTCGGAGAGGATCAGGGGAAGGTTACGGATGATGAGGTTGTCATCGTCCGTCCCACCCAGCTGGCAGGCCAGTCGGTAGTCCGCGAGCCACATCTCCGGCTTTGACTCCCCCGAGTACTTGGTGATGGTAGTCGGGGTTCGAAACCGGGTCGGGAACGGCGCCCGTCGTATGGCCCGGCTGAAAGCTTGCGGACCGGGTGGTTCGGGCGAGGGGCTCCGATCCTCCCCACTATCGTAGCGTCCCCCACGCCTGGGGTGGTAGCCTCGGCGCACCTTCTCGTTGAGGTGGGCTCGACGGCCGCGGCGATGGTGCTCGTTGCTGAGGTGACCCGGGGCCGCAGGCGCTGAGTTCCGCGTTCGCCCGGTGTGGACCGAGGCTTCCCGCATGAATCGGGAAGTCGCGGCGCGATGCTCCGGGGGGTACCCCTGCCTTCGGGAGGCAGAGCTCTCAGCCCGTCGGACCGCGACATCTTCCAGGAGATTCTTGAGCTCTCCCTGGATACGCCGCCCCTCGGTGGTGGATGGTTCCGACATCGCTCGGAGTAGTATCGCTGCTGCAGCCAGGTTCTGGCCGACCCCACTGGAAGCCGGGGCAGCCTCGCCCTAGCATCGTCGGTGATGCGGTGCTGGACGTCCTGGTCCAGATGACGCGCTTCTCCGGCTGGTGCTCGGCCTGCCCACTCCTGCCCGATATTTTGCCGAAGCTGCACAAGTTGTCCTGCTTCCTCGTCGAGCCTAGCCTGTACCTCGCGGATTTGCTCGAGCTGTGCGTCCTGACCCCCCGCAGGGACTGGGGCCACAGCTAGCTCTCGAAGGATGTCAACGCGAGGCGCAGGCCTAGGGGGATCACCGTCCTCCGGCATACCAAGATGATTGCCTTCGTCGAGACCCCCTAGATCGACGTGGAAGCATTCACGACTTGGGCCACAGTCCTCATCGTCGAGGTTGTGGCTGCTATCGGAGCAATCGGAGAGGCAGTAGTCACATGCGGTCATGAAGTCCCGCATGGCACTGGGGTTATCGAGCCCGGAGAAATCCCAACCAGAGTCGGGCTCGTCATCTTCCTCGGAATCTTGGGGCCCGTAGGTCGAGACGACCGTCAGTTGGTCCCAGGGTGACCGCATATGATACCCCGGAGGGTTTGGACATGCCTTTATGAAAGCGTCCACCGAAGCGGGGTCGCTTGGTGGGTCGCAGCTGAATCTAAAAGGCATGGAACGGGAAACAGACAGTATCTCTTGATCGACGGGCGGTGACAAAGTCGCGTCGGGGACGGACTGCACCGTTGTCTCAGGTACGAGGCTAACGCCCAGCAAGTCCTTCGTGAGCGTGCTGGCGTTGTCCGTCTGCTTGGAGTTGGCGTGTTGCGGGGAAACGACGCTCGTCTTCGTCTCAAACGCGAGGTCAACGCCCGACGTGTCCCCATTGGGGCGCCGACGTCGTCGACTCGCTCGACAGCCGACGAGGTGCCGCCTCCTGCTTGGCCATGCCTGCCCCGCCTCCTCCTCCGTCGGTGGGGAAGGTGACGGGACAGACCCGGATGTTGCTCTTCCGCCACGTGGGTAAGACGTCGTCGATTCCGCCGCCGGCGGGCGGGCTGACGGCCGCCATTGTCGTTGTCGCGCAGCGGAGGAAGGAGTATCATGTCGTAGCTGCCGTCGAGGGACATGAACTCAAGACTCCCGAAACGAAGCATCGTCCCGGGTTGGAGAGGTTGCTGGAGACTACCCATCTGGAGCTTGACGGGAAGCTGTTCGTCAACACGCAGCAGGCCCCTACCTGGCGCGCCAACTGTCGGCGTTTCGACCCCGGGGGGTCCCTGGACCGACGAGTAAATTGTCGCTGTGTGTCCCATCCCAGATGGGTCGGCGCGAGACGGAGCACAAAGGGGGGAAAACAGCAAAAGGGGAACCCGCGGCCTCCGTGTTGTCCTGCGCCCAGGTCGGGTGCGCTTGCAGTAGGGGGTTACAAGCGTTCGCGAGGGAGAGTGAGAGAGAGAGAGACTGTCTGCCAGCCCGTTCTCCCGCGCGGCCAACCTTCCCGTACGAGAGCCCTGGGCCTTCCTTTTATAGACGTAAGGAGAGGGCCCAGGTGTACAATGGGGGGGTGTAGCAATGTGCTAACGTGTCTAGCAGAGAGGAGCCAGAGCCCTAAGTACATGCCGTCGTGGCAGTCAGAGAGGTTTTGGCGCCATGTTCATGTGATGTCGTGGCCGTCGGAGGAGTGCTTGAGCCCTGTGGAAGTACAGCTGTCGGAGCTGTCGGATCCTTGCTGACGTCTCCTTGCTTCCGTAAGGGGCTGAGAGCCGCCGTCGTCATGAAGCACGCGAGGTGCCATCATTACTTGTTTACCGGGGCGAGCCAGATGGGACGCTGGTCTTGTTCCCCATAGCCTGAGCAAGCTAGGGGTAGGGTAATGATGGCCTCCCCTGTGACGTGGCAGGTCCGAGCCCGAGGTCGGGCGAGGCGGAGGCTCCTCCGAGGTCGAGGTCGAGTCCGAGCCCAGGGGTCGGGCGAGGCGGAGACCGTCTTCCGAGGTCGAGGCTGAGTCCGAGCCCTGGGGTCGGGCGAGGCGGAGTCCGTCGTCCGGCGTCGAGGTTGAGTCCGAGCCCGGGGGTCGGGCGAGGCGGAGACCGTCGTCCGACGTCGAGGTTGAGCCCGAGCTCTGGGGTCGGGCGAGGCATAGTCCGTCGTCCGAGGTCGAGGCTGAGTCCGAGCCCTGGGGTCGGGCGAGGCGGAGCTTCCTATGGCGCCCGAGGCTGGACTTAACTGCTATCAGCCTCACTCTGTCGAGTGGCACAACAGTCGGAGCAGGGCAGGCGGCGCTGTTTTCCTGTCAGGTCGGTCAGTGGAGCGGCGAAGTGACTGCGGTCACTTCGGCTCTGTGGACTGAGGAGCGCGCGTCAGGATATGGTGTCAGGCGATCCTTGCATTAAATGCTCCTGCGATACGGTCGGTTGGCGTGGCGATCCGGCCAAGGTTGCTTCTCCGCGAAGCCTGTCCGAGCTGGGCCTCGGGCGAGTCGAAGGTGCGTCCGTTGCTTGAGGGGCAAGCGAGACGTGAATCCTCCTGGGTCGGCTGCCTTTGCCCGAGGCTGGGCTCGGGCGAGGCGGGATCGTGTCCCTTGAGTGGACGGTGCCTTGACCTGAATCGTGCCCATCAGGCCTTTGCAGCTTTGTGCTGATGGGGGTTACCAGCTGAGATTAGGAGTCTTGGGGGTACCCCTAATTATGGTCCCCGACATTGCTGGAGAGCGTAGAGAACCGTTTCGTCCTCTATATTTAGAGTAGATGAGTCTTTAGGGGATCTTGCTGGAGCCAGCCTTAGAGCCTAGAGTAGAGGTGGTCATTTTAAAACCGAAAGCCGAACTCGAATCCGAACCGAACCTGAATAGATCGAATTATCGGTCTATTCGTATTTTTGGGTTCGAGTTCGGTTCATATACGTGCTATATTTGGGGTATAAGTTCGAATTTGGTTCCTAACCTTAACTCGAAATATAAAAAGTCTCTTAATATATGATTGTATTATTATATGATTGATGAACTTATTAGCTAAAAATTATGATATTATCTTAACGATAGTATATATATCTCTGTATGCTATTTTTTATAGTCACTTGTTGTAATAATAGTAATTCAAATTAATTATTCATTGTATATTTTTTAACAAAAGATATTAATCTTCTACTATTTAGGTTTATTCGGTATACCGAATAGATCTAACCGAAATTGTGAGTTGTTGGGGACTTGTTCTCAAATGCTATGAGTCAAGAACAAGGCAACATAGAAAATGTTAATCGGTAAAGTCCTTCGTCCTTCGAAGCATTATTCCCCTTAGGATATAATGGTTTTCGGATGAAGGTTATGAAGGGCGTACCTTCATAAATTCATTATACAGTGACGAAGGATGAAATGTAAGGAATATAAAAGACAACATAAACAATTATATATTATTATTATGTATAAACAGAAATATCGTTGAATTACAAATGTACCTTCAACTTGAAGGAGATGATAGTACAAGCGTGTGACGCAAAAAGCGAATGCCAAGTCAGCGTGACGCAAAAAGCGAATGCCAAGTCAGCGTGAACAGTACGGGGGTACTGTTCACCTATTTATAGGCACGGGACACAACCCATACAAAATTACATTCATGCCCTTTACACTTGATAATAATTCTATAGTAATCTATCGAGGTCTAAATAGCCTTTTCATCTTTAAGTCGGTTTCACTTTTTGCTGCCACGCCGAAGCTTTCCTGCTCACACCTTCGGCACTGTATCAACCTTCGTATTATTCTGGTCTATTGTGATGCCGCCTTGAGTCCGAAGATACCTGTTCACACATTATACTCCAGAAATACTGTTAAATCCTGTTTTTGAGGACCTTCGGAAGCCGAAGGCCCCCAACAGTAGCCCCTCGCAATATTAATTTGTTTAAAATAATAAATTTAGATTGCGACATGGACGAAGGCTTTACGCCGAAGGTCTGAAAAAACACCTTCCCTTTGCTAGAATAGCAACATTCACTGACAAGCGGGGTCTTTCAATTTTCAACGCACTTGGCGTATAAATACGGTCATACCGCAAACTCATTTGACACGCTCTCTGGCCAACTGCTCCCGCTCACTCAATTTTTAGCTCTTGTGCACTAAGATTTGCTAAGCTTTTAGTTTTGAAGCTTCGTCTTTGAAAATAGTTTTTTAGTGTCTCCGAAGATGTCTGATGATAAGAAGACTGCTGCTGAGATGAAGCTGAGCCTCGACGAAGAGAAAAACTTGGGGTTTCTTATAGCGATGTCAAAGACCAATACAGAAAAAATCACCAAGGAGATTCTGGAAGGTTTGTCTGAAGATACTGGTGACAGTGACAGCTATGATGTGGACAGTGGTGGTGAAGACTCCGAAGATCGTCCCTGGCGACCAAGCCATTCAGTTTATGGTAAATCAACTATCAAAGAGAATCATCTTGTCAACATGAGAGGAAGGTATTTCCGGGATTTGTCCATTGTGAGGGCCGACGAAGGGGAAAAAACTTGTCCACACCCTGAAGAGAATGAAGTCGTAGTGTACCGAAGCTTTTTGAAAGCTGGACTGCGATTTCCCTTGAGCAGCTTCGTCGTGGAGGTGCTGAAAATCTTCGAAGTCTATCTTCACCAACTTACCCCCGAAGCAATCATAAGGCTGAATATCTTCGTGCGGGCCGTGAGAAGCCAAGGTCTGAAGCCTGATGCAAAAAGCTTCAGCAATATACACGAATTATCATACGAAACAAAACCTTGGGGTAAGGAACAATATCACAATAATTTTGGCTGCTACAGTTTCGTTTCTCGGTCCGGGTCAAGCTGTCCCGTGCCAACCTTTCGGAAGAGATGGCCCGGAGACTGGATGACAGAATGGTTTTATGTGAAGAATGACCTGTCAGTACGAGAAGATATCAAAGGTGTAATTATGCGCCCTATTTGGCAAAGCTTCGGCCTTCGGAGGCCGAAGGTTGAAATGAATGAAGCTGCCGAAGAATGCCAGAGGGCCTTCGGCGTTATCTGTTCTTTTATTGGAACAAGAGATTTAGTACAAGAGCATATTGCCTTCAGGGTATGGCCGCTCGCGGAGAAATGGGAAATGCCACAAGAAACCATAAAAGAGGCCGACGAAGGTGGACTTATCAGGTTGAAGTACACTTTTAAATTTGGAGATAAATTTGTTGAGCCAGATGATGACTGGTTAAAAAGCATTGAAAATTTAAGCGATGAACTGCTTGGGGCTTATTCGAAGGCCGAAGATACTGCACTATCAGCAGCCTTCGGGGGCCGAAAAAAGAAAAGACTGAATCGGGTGTTTGATGCAATCGGGTTTGTCTACCCTGATTACCGTTATCCCATTCGAAGGCAGAAAAGGAAAAACACAACCTCTGCGAAAGACGAAGTTACAACTGCTCCTAGCGAGCCAGAACCAAAAAGAAAGAGAATAAAAGTCCTGACACATCGGCCGCGCTATATTGAACCAGCTTCGGTGCCTGAGTTTACTGGGGAAACCTCTTCACCCACCGAAGCTGAAAAACCAACCGAGCCAACCTTGCTGCCAGAAGTCGCAGGAACGGCCGAAGTGCCAACAAAGATAGAATTGGAAAAACCAAAGATTTTGTTATCAGAAACGAAAGAGAAGGCCGAAGCGCCGTCCACAGAAAAAATGGAAGAAGTAAAAGAAGCAACTGAGGGATCAAAAACATCAGAAGTTTTGAGTCCTGCAGCAAATATTGAGACAGTAAAAAACCAAAAGGTGCCAGCAGTGACTCCGAAAAGGAAGAGAATGGTCAATGTGCTAGATGTTCTGGAGACAATTAAATCTTCAAGCACATCTCCGAAGGAAGCTGTTGTCATTCCCGAAGAAAAAACTGAAGTCTCTGATACTAAAGCTCCAGAGCAAGAAACTGAAGCCGAAGCTGGGTCCTCAGAACCCACGAAGATAAAATCCCTGGAATTCGAAGAAGAAAAAATAACAGGGCCAACTTTTGTTGAAGAAATCAGTGCTGCTGCCCCCGAAGCATCCCCCAAAGTCTTTGATTATATTATTCGCCATGCTTCGGGGAAGCAATTATCAGAAAAAGAAAAACAAGAGGCCCAACTTTACGCCCGAAAACTGAAGTATCCAAAGGGGGCATTAATATTCAATGGCAGTGGAGAAGAAGACTTTTTGTATTGTCTCCCTGACAGCAAAGAGATTTCTGTCTGTCGGGAGATGAGCAAGAGCTTCGGATTCCCAACACTGGAAGACGGACTCTCAGTGCTATCGAAAAATGATTTGGCCGACAGCCTGGCATATAATAGCTTGAAGGTGCAACAAATGGAATCTTTGCATTTTTTGTTGAGACCAAAATTTTTCGTTTGTTTAAACCTATTGACGCACACATATTTCTCTTTGCAGGGTCTGATACTTAGCAATGCCCTCAGGGCACAGAAAGATGCTGAGGACGAAGGGTGTACTATAGCCTTGAGCAACCCTCGTTCCGAAGTAATTGAACTGAGGAACGAAGGTCTCGAAAAAGATAAAATATTACACTCATTGATAAATAAAATAAAGGAAGACGAAGCTGCTTTTAAAGGTCAAGCTGAAGCTCAGAAGCGCGAAATTGAAGATCTTCGGAAACAACTGGCCAGAGCCAAGGAAGAGCGCATACTTGAAGAAACAAAGCGAGAACTCAGCGACCAATGGGCAGATCACTTAGAAGGAACTGTTGAAGAGCTTCGGTCGTACAAGAAGAGATGCTATAACAAATCTATAGAGTGTGTTAAGAAGTTAAAGGCTAGCTTCGCCAGAGTCGGCGCATTCTCAAGCGAGGAAAACTTTACGAGAGGCAATCCCGAAGGTCCCATCGAGTGGATCGACCACGAAGCTGAAGCCTTCGAAGAAATTTTAAATAGCCGTGGAGATATATGTGCTTTCTCGGGTGCCAGAGGAATTGCCACCATTCTAGAGAAAAAAGGCTGCGAACATGTAAAAATTTTAGCGCAATCCGAAGGTGCTTTGTCCTTTGAAGATGCAAGAGATCCATCGGTCGAAGCTAGCATGGTTGGTGGAAAATTTTTCACTGATATCTGGGATAATGGTGGCCGAGAAATGGCCCGGGAAATTATTCAAAAAAGCGAAAAGGGCATTCACGATGCTAGAGAAGTAGCTGAGGCTGCTGAGAAGAGCGCAGAGCCCGAAGGTCAATTAGGTATTATCTAATAGTTTTTATTGTGTTGTAATTTTAGGTTTTAAGATTCGTTTGCAATTTGTAATAGCAATGTAGCCGTATCCTGTCCTACTTCAGATTCTGCTAAAGCGTCTTCGGGCCCTCAGCCGAAAGGAGACGACGAAATAAAAAAGATGGCTGAAGCTATTATGGACGAAGTCGTCAATCGGCTCCTGAACGAGGCTGCAGAAGTTGTTTTGAGAGAGGATTAAGTATTATTGTAAAAACTTCTGAAATGTAATATATTGTAACATTTTGTAACCCTGAATGTAATATACCTGTTTTTATTGCTCAATTCTTTACGATGCATGAAACTTTACACGTACCGCTTTTGAGTCTTTGACGAAAAAACACCTTCCCTTCTTTTCATGCTTCGTGAAGAAGAATTTTTCAACAATATTCAGTGTTCTGATGAATAATGTCCAGGCTTCGTGAAGATATTTTCCGAAGCTACACCTCCGAAGATCAATAATGTATCTCCTTGTGACATTATGATTTTTCCCTTTTTTCAAAACGTTCTTCCGTAGATTAATATTGTGTCCACCTCTTGTGCCATATGCAACATGATGTATGATGCTTATGCTATGCGAAATGATGCGATGATGTTATGTTATGTGAGGTGATGCTTATTCCGAAGATGCACACGCATCCCTGCAATAAAACACAATCTTTTATAAGCCTCCCTTAGGAGCTTCTTCGCCTTTTACTTCAGCGGAATCAGCGTTTATTTTTCGCTGTAAGCCTCCCTTAGGAGCTTCTTCGCCTTTTACTTTCAGCGGTATTCGCGTTGACTTTTCGCGCTTCGCCTTTTACTTAGGCGGTATCAGCGTTGACTTTTCGCTGTATGCTCTGCATTCCCTTTGGAACGACTTTGGAGCAGAAAACTTACATTGCGCGGCTTTTTGTGACTTCGGCAAACTTACTCTGCGTTCCTTAGAACGACTTTTTGTTGTTTCGAAGAATTTTGGATAATCCGAAGGTCCTCTTTGTTATCATAAATCTTTAATACTTCAACAACTTAGGCCTGTGAAGAAAATATATTTTCCTTGTGGCAAACAACGAAACTATTTACATGAAATCTAAACAATGTCCTTTATTACAGAAAAGAAGACTGAATAAGAAAGACTGCTATTAAGGTAGGATATCTGTCAATAGATGTGCTTTGACTCTGGCACAGTGCTATTGACTGTACGAGCTTCGGACTGTTCTCTGAAGTCCCTCTGGTGTGGAGCATACTGGCTACCTTCTGGCTGCTGGCCCTGTTGCAGCGGAGGTGGAGGCGGAGGCTGTTGCCAGGAAGCTTGAGGTTGACTTGCCGAAGCAACAGAAACTGCAGGGTGATTGCCCACATATTCTGGGATGTAGGGCGAATGATACGAAGCAGTATGCATGACCTGCTTCGGCTGAGCTTGTTGTGTTGCGGCTTCGACTATTTCCTTTTGCTTCTGGATGGTAACATGGCACATCCTGGTGGTATGGCCTTTGTTCTCACCGCAAAATAAGCAAAAGATTCTTCTTGGTTGATCTCCAAATCTTCCGCAGAAGCCCTTGGCGCCTCTGCCTCTTGGAGCTGGTGGTCGGAAAGAGCTTTGTTGTTGCCCCGAAGCCTGTGAAGAACACTGTGGCCTTTGCTGTTGGCTCCCTCGATCATCATTTTGGGCAGAGTTATGAATTGATCTAACGTGCCTCGGATAGAACCTTCCTCCGAAGCCCCTGGTCATTTCAGAAAACCGGAAAGCCTCCTCCCTTCTTTGGCGAAAATCATTATCGGCCCGAATGTACTCGTCCATCTTCTGGAGCAGCTTCTCCAAAGTTTGAGGAGGCTTCCTAGCGAAGTACTGAGCTGACGGTCCTGGCCGAAGCCCCTTGATCATGGCCTCAATGACAATTTCATTGGGCACCGTTGGTGCTTGTGCCCTTAAACGCAAGAACCTTCGGACGTACGCCTGAAGGTATTCTTCGTGATCCTGGGTGCACTGGAATAGAGCTTGAGCAGTGACCGGCTTCGTCTGAAACCCTTGGAAGATAGTTAACAACAAGTCCTTCAGCTTTTGCCATGTAGTGATCATTCCTGGTCGAAGGGAGGAATACCAGGTTTGAGCAACGCTCCTGACAGCCATAACAAAAGATTTGGCCATGACTGCAGCATTGCCACCATACGAAGATACCGTTGCTTCGTAGCTCATCAAAAACTGCTTCGGGTCTGAGTGGCCATCGAATACGGGAAGCTGAGGCGGCTTGTAGGACGGAGGCCAAGGTGTAGCCTGCAGCTCAGCGGACAGAGGAGAAGCATCATCGAAAACAAAATTCCCATGATGGAAATTATCATACCAGTCATCTTCGTTGAGGAAACCCTCCTGATGAGGGTCTTGGTGCTGAGGCCTTCGGTGCTGCTCATCCTGAGCAAGATGACGAACTTCTTCAGAGGCTTCGTCTATCTGCCTTTGCAGTTCAGCTAGCCTGGCCATCTTTTCTTTCTTCCTCTGCACCTGTTGATGAAGCATGGGTTCGAGCCCCACGGTGGGCGCCAATGTTGGGGACTTGTTCTCAAATGCTATGAGTCAAGAACAAGGCAACATAGAAAATGTTAATCGGTAAAGTCCTTCGTCCTTCGAAGCATTATTCCCCTTAGGATATAATGGTTTTCGGACGAAGGTTATGAAGGGCGTACCTTCATAAATTCATTATACAGTGACGAAGGATGAAATGTAAGGAATATAAAAGACAACATAAACAATTATATATTATTATCATGTATAAACAGAAATATTGTTGAATTACAAATGTACCTTCAACTTGAAGGAGATGATAGTACAAGCGTGTGACGCAAAAAGCGAATGCCAAGTCAGCGTGACGCAAAAAGCGAATGCCAAGTCAGCGTGACGCAAAAAGCGAATGCCAAGTCAGCGTGAACAGTACGGGGGTACTGTTCACCTATTTATAGGCACGGGACACAACCCATACAAAATTACATTCATGCCCTTTACACTTGATAATAATTCTATAGTAATCTATCGAGGTCTAAATAGCCTTTTCATCTTTAAGTCGGTTTCACTTTTTGCTGCCACGCCGAAGCTTTCCTGCTCACACCTTCGGCACTGTATCAACCTTCGTATTATTCTGGTCTACTGTGATGCCGCCTTGAGTCCGAAGATACCTGTTCACACATTATACTCCAGAAATACTGTTAAATCCTGTTTTTGAGGACCTTCGGAAGCCGAAGGCCCCCAACATGAGTCTATTCGGGTTCGGTTTCTAAAATTATTTTGAAACAAACCCGAACATACTGAATGCCCAGCCTAGCCTCGAGATCAATATTTCCACTCGCAACGGAGCAACAGCCCAAACCAATGGATTTCCCCCCCCCCACCCGCCACCGTGCATACGGAGTGCCGCTGTGCGCCTATATGTTAAATTAGGTACGTGCCCGTGCGATGCCACGGAACGTGATTACAATGATAACGACAAAATCCGTAATTAAACATAGATACATAACAATATAAATACATAATATTATTATAGATATTTCGATCTAGATATTATTATAAATAACACACAGAGGGATGTCAGCGTCACGATAGTGAATCCATGTGTTATTTCTTAGACACCGACGTGGGTAAGCCTGGCCCAGATATGCTTGATCAATCTTGTTTCTGCCGAGAGTAGGCACCGATGACTACAATATGTGTCCCAGAGTAAGAAAAATAATCCAAAACTCAGCAGTTAGAATTCTATTGTGATATTCTTAACGAAAGACAATATGTTTTCTAAATAATAAGATAGATTAAGGTTCATGCCAAAAGAGATTTATGATGAGTTTAGTTAGGTGCCCGTGCGTGGCGACGACATACAAATTGTTGAGGGGACCCGTTGCTGCTCATCTAGATCGATGATAGGCTATCTTGTTGCTCGACACCATAATCCGGGTAAGGATAGAAGGATCCAAAATAAGGAGCGTGAAGTTGTTCTACACTGAAACTGAACGGGAGCTTGGTGGCTCCCATCTTGCGAAACATGATGGACGTGTCCATCTTACGAAACACGATGGAGATTGCGAAACATCCACAAACACCTTAATCACCCGTCGTGAAAATTCGTCTAAGTATTGTAGTGCAGTGCACTTTAATACGCAAATGCTCCCATTTCTCAATCCGCATGCAGTTCATAACTCCTCATGCAAATTTATCCCCTACCAAAGAATGTACTGAAGTAAAAAAAGTCTCTTATGACTCATCATCATTGACTGTAGTTGGGCCAGCAGTTGTGGAGGACCAGCTCTGGAACCAGGTGGAGGCATCCCCTTTAAGCCCTCCTCACCATATTGATCATAAATTGCACGCTTCTCCGGATCACTTAGTATCTGCACTAATCATCTATAATTGATCAACAAAGAGTGAATAAGCAACACAACCCTTAGAACTGAACTTTTGCATTCACAGTCATGAGAGTTTGTATGCAATTAATTTTCAACACTACAGACTGAAAGTAAAATAAATACGATGAGTACAAGTCCATGCGAAAGTGATGATTAGAAGAGAAGTAAAATATTGTGACTTATCTCTGTTTTGCACGACATTTAAAGTCTTAAACAATATGCAGTAACCATGCTCATGTTATATTACATTATTACATCACCATAGTAAATGCTGAAGCTAGATACAAACCATGAGAGACGATAATTGGCTCGATAATCTACTCCTGACACGGTTGAATGGAAATGCGTTTACAAATAGTAGATGAAATTATTATTGCCATAAAAATAAGGGTTTTTTAAATTGGTGCCCTTAGTTTTGGTGGTGTGCTCACCTATACCTTTAGTCGTGTTTTATGCTCAGCTGTGCCCTTCTGTTCTATAGCACTGGAAGGGCACAACTGAGCAAAAAAACACGACTAAGGGTATATGTGAGCACACCACCAAAACTAAGGGCACCAATTTAACAATCAAATTTATGTTATGTCCTGATAACAGAATACATAACATGTCTGAACAAAACTTGTTATTAGTTGCAATTCTAACATAGTAACAATTAGACGACAGAAAGGAAGAATACAAAGGGACTGTTTGCTTGCTGATCTAGGAACACTTGAGGTGGGGAGAATACGGCGGACCTGTTTGCTTGTTGATCTAGGAACACTTGAGGTGGGGTCAACCTGCCTAGATAGTAGCCTCCAAGCCAAGGTTGCAACCAAATAGCCCACCACAAGCAAGAACCAGGAACACATTGCATTTTTGCAATGTAACCTCCTTCCAACACAGTGGTGAAAAAGATGCAGTGACCTGTAAACTAAAAACAAAAGTTATGTGCCACACATGAAGTTTTCAAATAATATCAAGTCAAAGGGAACATGATATGGTATATGCATATAATATTTCAAACCATCACATGCAAAGTGACCAGGCTGCATGTGAAATTAGATATAGAAATTATAAATTAGAGATGTATTATAAATTGTTACTAACATCTGCTAGCCGAAGAATACAGGCTTAGAAATAAGGACACCCTGAAAATGAAGTAGGGCAATAGGAACTTGTAGAGCAGCAGTCTAAAACTACAGTGTTGTCCTCTCCACAGCAGGCGGTGAGGCTAAACCTGAAACAAAACACCACACAATCTCAATCTCAATGTGCAGTTAAGCAGCAGCGACAACCACACAATCTCAATCTCAATGTGCAGTTAAGCAACAGCGACATAGGTTCATCCGATGGACGCAGGTAGGTGGTAACCGATCCTCAATTTTGTCATGGCCATGGAAATAGGCCGGTGGAGGACGACATGGCCAGCAGCTTCATCGGAGTTGCATGCCTAAGAAAAATGGAAAAGCTTCATCGGAGCTGGTCCCACATGATCCTGGTAAGCCAAAAAAACATCATTAAGTGGAAAGAAAAAAGCCCTCAATATGATACTATCTATTCATTGAGAAGAACAGCCCTACCAGTCCAACACTTTCACCACCACATATCAAAAGGTGAGGTCTATAAACAAGGGGCTCTTCGAGCGACAGGCTTTCCCAATTCCCATATCACCCCTTTACTCAATTCCCATATCACCCCTTTACTCACCATAACCTTTACCAAAGCTCGGAATCAATTGAAAATGGTTGCAGACGTGTCAAACTCCATAGGAGTATAAAACCAAACCCACTCAAGGCTGAACCTGAAGTGTTCCAGTTTACCCTGTAGTGTTCTTAACTTCTTATTGTCGGCCATGGTAAACAAACAACAAATAAGTATTTTAGACTGATAAAATTCAAAAGATTGACTTGAGGCACATTTACTAAAATGAAAATATTTTTCACAACCTAGGGGTAGCATGTGTGATAAGGCATGGTCTTGGGAAAAAAATTAGATCTTGCGTAAGTGTTTGTGCCAATGTTAAATGAAATAAAATACAAGCATAAGTGTTAAACAAAATAAAATACACGTGTAAGTGTTTTCAACAGAAATATGGAACATTGGTTGGATATCCACCGTTAACAATTTTCACTAAGTCCTATACTCCTATCATAGCACTGAATAAACTCAATCACACCAGATACTGCCATGTGCAGGAGATGATAACCATGAATAATCTAGCAGATGTATACAATGGTTGAAGATGAACTACTGTTGAAGAAAATAAAACAGTTATATGCCATTTCACTGAGGAAAAAACAACTTCATTGTGAATAAGAAGCATTTCATGGTTAAGGAATATAAACAAGTAAATTTTGCCAAGTAACTTATGAGGCTACAATATTTACACCTGTCATTGTAGTGCCTTCCTGAGAGGTTTTGGAGTTACATAGTTAGAGTCGGCATAATTGGACTCGAAAAAACCAAAGAGATATGTCTTCTTGCCATCTAGCAACTGTAGCCAATTGTGGTGCAGTGAAAAAACTCATTTGTGCTGATAGGATCACAATTTTGCCGGCCAATATAAAGAGGGAGATTTTGTTTACTCTATTAGGTTTGTGGCATATTATGTCTTGGTTTTCATCATGAGTCAAGCAAGGAGGCTGCAAAAGAATTGGTGGAGCAGCAGCTCATTCTAAACAGTCTACTGTGGAAAGGAAAATCTCTAGTTAAGAGTGCTTTAGACTGAAGCGAGCCTCAAATAGATTCACTGAATTGTAAATTGTTAGTGAAATTTCCCTTGCCTCAAATAGCCTCAAATAGAACCAGGCCAGAAATGATAAGCAGTATAGATAAGAAGACGCGGGCAAGAATCGTACCATGTCTGGCCTAAGGAAGTCAGTCTTGCCGAGCACGATGATGGATCCAGACTTGTAGAGCGCGCGCAATGGAGGGGCCCGCGTCCTAGTCGACAGCGTCGCAGAGGTGCAGGATGTCGACGTCATCGTCATCTGCTCCAAGAGGTTCCACCATACCAGCTTCGACGTGGCCGTAGTCGTGGGCTCACCGTTAGTCGCTACAAAACTCACCATAACCTCATCCTCTTGCACTCCCTTGCCGATGAGCGGTACAAGAGGCACTGGAAGCTGGTTCACTGAATGCATCTGATGTTAGTAGACAACAAGAATATAACCTATTATGCCTTAACAAATTTCCTCTTTGAAGCCTCATGCTCTCGGTCTCACTACACTACTAATAAAACTGAGCCAGGTACTGAACATTCATGATTTCTAATCAAACTCACCGGGACCGGGAGTAGATCTCTGCACTAGATAACTGCTGGCCTGGTTCTTGTTCGTTGAATCGCTGTCGCTGGGGAAGTCTAGTTTGACTTATGACTATTCCAAATATTACTAAAAGTGTTAAGATAAAAAAATCAGAGAACTGGATAAAGAAATTGAAGGCAAGAAATGTACATCACTGCATATAGAATGTCACATTAGGATTCAATAAAGTCAAACTTCATAAAGTCTGACCAACAATTATCTGCAAAATATGTGCATGCTTTGTAGGTAAAATCTGTATCGCTAGATTCACATCATGAGCATCTTCTAAATACAGATTGTTTTTTTGTAAAAATTGCTGATTATTGTCAGATGGTCAAAGTACACTTCTAAGGACTTCTCCAAATTGTAAAGAACACATACTTTATCTTCACTACAGATTGAGAAGCAATGGATCGGTATTGGTTATTGGTTATGCGTCATCTACGTCAAAGCGAAGGATGTCCTCAGAGTAGTGTCCTATCTTTTTTCAGAAGAATAGTCTATATGCAAAAGGGAACAAAAACTTCAATCATTAAATTACCTGTAACTGAATCGTGAAAAATGTATACATGTTCACATATTGCACGTTATAAAAATCAGCAAACTAAAGTGCTGCAACCTGCAAGGTTGCTAGATATCTCAGATAATTCAAAACAGAACATCTCCAGCTGGTACCAAACATAAGTGTCAGGTTAGTGTAACATAAGTGTAGTTTGAACCGAATTGCCTAGACCGCTTAGTTTAGCTGACATAAGTGCAGCAGGTCGGTTCCAACAGATTTCACATACAATTTTCAAATAGATTTCAAACGGGTGCATACATAAATCCTCAAACACCACTGTTTATTATACTGCGATTTGGGGAAAAATAACATAAGACAATATGTTTATCATAACTACTGCCAAGTATAGGAGCACATAAATAAACACCACTATCTTCTCATGGGATATGTGCGACCCCCATAAGAAAGGGACTGACTAATGGATGTGGACTGCTGCCAAAGCACTATAAGCCGCCAATTCAGTGTCATGGGTCCCGAGGAGCTAGAACCTTAAAAGGGCTGGCAGAATAAATGGCCAGTACCTGCTTGTTAGACTTTATGAGCTGAGAAAGCAGCACGAGGGAAAGGGATGTATTTGTCATGTCCAAACAGTTTCACACGGGGCAATAAGAGCTTCATTAGAAGCGACAGTTTGTTTCAGTTATCTCCTGTGGTAGGCAGTAAAATTTGCAACATGTTGAGGCCCTCTCTCTCTGAATGGATGATTAAACTGCTTCTAGTAGCAAGAAAGGTTGACAAGGTCATGCAACTTCCAAGAAGATGATCCTAGATGTCTTTGGTTTCTTCTGAACTACCAATAAGGAGTACGATGTTACATACCACAATATTTATATAATCCCAGTATAGTACGTGTCGATCTATGATTGCGAAAAGGCATATCGTTAAGTTTATTTAAGAGCCTTGGAAATACCAGCATCCAAACAAGGCCATGACAACCCAATGGCCGCGAGACATAGGTTGTATTCAATCTGTGCGATTCACAGTTGAACTCCTATATTTTTTTTTTCTAAATTGAGATGCGGGTGATTCAGACTCGGCTATAAGAATGAGAACGAAACTACACTATCTCTTTTCTTTTTCAATCCCTATCAATTTGTCGCAGAACAAAAATTGTGAATGCCGATTGAACATATATCAGAGGAAGAGCAGAAATGAACAAAGCCGCCCATCACGTGCTTAATTTCTTTATCTAATATACGCCGTCTAAAAGGCTCGGTAAATTTCTGCTAAAAACAAGGAACCACGAGTGTCTCACCTTGGGCCTCGAAACTCTCGCGACTGGAGCGGTCGCCGTCGACGTCGCCGCCGCATCGGCCGGCCCGCCTTCCAGACGGCGTGCGGCCGATGCTCCTGTTGAGTAATTAGACAAATTCCAGATTAAATTCCGAATATAAATCATGACCAAATCGGAAGAACTGAAGTAAAAAGTCAAATCAGATGATGCATACTAATTAGACATACTGGTTGATGGCGTGTGCCGGAATCAGCAGGGTCGACGACGTCAGAAGATCCCAAAAACCTTATTCACCCTCTCCCAGTGCAGGATCTCAAGGGCGAAGGGTTCCGGAGACCTGCTCTCCAGATCGCAGATGCATGTCTGCGATCGAGATGAAGAGAACTGAAGGCGGCTCAGCTGTGAAGAGAGGCGAAAGCGGAAACTGGGATGAATTGGATGCTGGCTGCCAGGCGCCTTTTATAGGGCCGAGTCCGCGACCAGATAGCTACCTTCGATCTTATCCGCCCGCGAAAATCTCGCGTTCAGTTTAGATTTTATAGCGATCGGTTAGGATTCTAAACTTAACAGCCAAGCAACCAAAAAATTCAAACGGCAAAAGGAAGCCGTGCCCCGCAAGGCGAGGGGCCGGATTTCGGCGGACCATTCACGCGCATGCCGTGCGCCTGCGCCCTTCGCCCCGCCCCGGCCCGGCCAGGCCAGGCCAGGCGAGCGAGCGCGCGCGAGCATGTGGCTCTCCGCACTCTCTCCTCTCATCCATGACTTGGTGAGTGAGTGTGGCTTCCATATTTAAACTAGCTCTACTCCACTAGAACTAGCAATATGGTGCTATTGGTTCCACCATTCCCTAGCCATACACTTATATGGGCTTTTGAGATTTTTCTAGGATTTATTTGAATTTCTCAATTGGGCCTAGCCCATACATCCTAACAATCCCCCACCAGATCTCAAATGCCCATCTGCAATTTTCGCCACTGTTCACTACTGTTTAATATACTAGTGTTTCAGCAGAGACTGTTAAGTTGAACTTCCGCCTAGAACTCCAAGCTACACCAACCCACAACTTGGACAATGGACTATGCCTTGAATTGCAGGTTTTGCGTGAATGGGTTTCACTTGAAGTCATGACCAGTACTTGGCTACCAGTAGTCCCCTTCTCGGGTGGAGCATATACGTTGTACTCCAAGGTCTCTTCATGAGTTTACTAGAGATCACCCAGATCTCATAGACTGCGACGTTAGACAGTCTAACTCATATAGGTGTGTTCTTTCAAGAATGTTCTGCAGGACAACCTCTTCGCTAATACAAGCCAACATAACACATTAAGGCACAAAGCCAACCTGCCTTACAACATTTGAGAGTATTGCATCTTTACTTAGAGAGGGTCAAAGGTTACTCTCCTCAGTTCACCAATGGCTTGTTCTTTCCAGGACCTAATTCACGGGATCTCCGATCACATAGACTGGGTTTCCACCATGGCAACTTATACGGGTCTCATACCCATTTCTCTCGATGTGATTTCTATCACATTACGTGGTAGTCCCTTGGTAAAAGGATCTGCCAGATTTTTATCTGTTGAAATATAAGTCACACTTATAACTCCGGAGTTTCTCAACTTTCTGACAGACTTCAATCGTCTTTTGACATGTCTTGATGACTTCCCATTATCCTTAGAATTCGTCACTTTAGCAATCACTGTCTGATTGTCATAGTTCATAAGGATAGCTGGTATTGGTTTCTCAACCACTGGCAAGTCCATCAAGAGTTCACGCAACCATTCTGCCTCAACGGTTGCTGTGTCAAGTGCAGCTAGCTCAGCTTCCATGGTTGACCTCGTCAAGATGGTCTGCTTGCATGACCTCCATGATACCGCACCTCCACCAATAGTAAAGACATAACCACTGGTGGCATAAAGCTCGTCTGCATCAAATATCCAGTTCGAATCACTATATCCTTCAAGTACTGCATGCTGACCAGAATAGTGAATTCCATAACTCATTGTACCTTGCAAGTAGCGCATAACCCGCTCAAGTGCATGCCAATGATCAGTCCCGGGGTTTGACATGAACCTACTCAATTTGCTCACAGCAAACGAGATATCGGGCCTTGTTGCACCAGCAAGATACATGAGTGAACCGACGATCTGAGAGTATCTCAATTGGTCTAAACCAATTCTCTTGTTCTTTCGCAGTGTCACACTGGGATCATAAGGTGTTGGAGAAGGTTTGCACTCAGAGAAGCAAAATCGCTTCAAAACCTTTTCAACATAGTGAGATTGCGAGAGAGTAATCCCACCATCCGCCTTAATCAGCTTGATGTTTAGAATCACATCAGCTTCCCCCAGATCTTTCATATCAAAACTCTTTGATAGAAAAGACTTGACCTCATTGATCACATCAATGTTTGTGCCAAATATCAATATATCATCAACATATAAGGACAAAATAACTCCTTCGCCCCAACCACAGCGATAATATACACACTTGTCTGCCTCATTAATGACAAAGCCTGCAGACGTTAGAGTCGTGTCAAACTTCTCATGCCACTGCTTTGGTGCTTGCTTCAGACCTTACAAAGATTTCAATAACTTGCACACCTTGCTTTCTTGACCCTTTACCACAAATCCATCAGGCTGTTCCATATAGATTTCCTCGTCCAACTCTCCATTAAGAAAAGTTGTCTTTACATCCATCTGATGAACAAGGAGACCATACGAGACAACCAAGGAAAGTAGTACTCGAATAGTAGTCATTCTAGCAATAGGTGAGTAAGTATCAAAGAAGTCTTCTCCTTCTTTCTGAGTATAGCCTTTAGCCACAAGCCTAGCCTTGTACTTCTCAATTGTACCATCAGGCTTGAGCTTCTTTTTAAACACACACTTACAACCCACAGGTTTACATCCATAGGGTCGATCAGTGACTTCCCACATACCATTTGAAAGAATGGAGTCCATCTCATTATGAACTGCTTCTTTCCAATCATCTGCATCTGGAGATGCAAATGCTTCTATAATGGTAGTACAAGTATCGTCCACAAGGTACACAATGAAATAATCACCAAAGGATTTTTCAACCCTTTGTCTCTCGCTTCTTTTAGGAGCATCATTGTCATCCTCCTCTAGGACAATTTCATGTGGATGTTCAAAACTCTCAACAGGTGTACTATGTTCAGGAGTTATCTCAAAAGAGTATCTAGAATTGCTATGAATGTCTTTCATTGAAAATATGTGTTCAAAGAAAGTAGCATCACGTGATTCCATAATGGTATCAACATACACATCAGGAACTTCAGATTTAACTACTAAAAATCTATATGCTATGCTACACGAAGCATATCCAAGAAAGACACAATCCACTGTCCTTGGACCAAGCTTGCACTTTTTATTAATTGGTACATTGTCACACCTGGCTTTAAGGAACCAAGCCAGGTGCATCTCATACATGTGCCAAGAAGACAACATATATAAAAACAGAGTGTATAGAGATAAATGTCACAATAATCAGAGTATTTCTTACATAGCGGAAGACTTATTACAAAATAAAAGAATAAATATAAAATGAACTAAGGATCGTCGACGCCAATGTCAACTGAGAAACGCCACCTAGATCAGATCATACTCCTCGCCTTGTGGCTCCTCCTGAACCACCTGCTCTTCTCCTGTGGTGGGGTGTGAGACAGCAAGGGTGAGCTGACACATGATCATCGCTCAACAAGTTGTGGGGAATAATGTGACATGAACTCACCAAAGGTGGGAGCTCATGGAGTGTAATGCTTATCAAAGAGAATGGTTAAAGCTGAGCATTGCTTTTAATGTTGGTCAAACTTTTATTAGCAATTACTAGATGTAAGTAAATACCAAACCTTAATAAAATAATAGAACAAAGTTAATAATAATCCCATGCATATGCGATGACAAATTGAATTTAAGTTCCATAATTTAATCATCAGAGAGTCCTGAGCTGCTCATGACCGTGAGCTCGGCTAGTATACCAGTTTTACACTCTGCAGAGGTTGTACCCTTTACCCACAAGTCATGTTACCCATCTGCCAAGGGGTCGCGACTCCCTTTACCCACAAGTTATGGATTTTCAATGGTTTTATGTGTTTAAAATAGGATTAAGTGAGAAATTAATTTTCTTACTGTTTTCATGACAAAACAGAGACTCTAAGTGATAGAGAATAATCTTACAAAATTTTACAGACTGTAATGAACCAATTTGGAGTTCATATGAATTTTTTATGAATTTAGCAAGTTTCTGCAATAAATTTAATACTAAAATTCGTTTTCTAATTGATTTTATGAATATTCTCTACTGTCTGGACCTCGCCTCAATTTCCAAAAAGTCCAGGGGGTTAACACAGAAGAGTACCAAGACTCAGCGCACTATGCATAGGACGGCGGGTTGTTTTCCCCATTTCCCAGGGTCTCTTTTACAAAACGAGCGCCGCGAAGGGGTATCGCGAGATCCAAGCCGTCCGATTACAAACCGGCGGTCCAGATTAGGTTGCAGCATATAACATATATCTCATTTTGACCGTTAGATCTAATATCCACGGATGACAGCAATCCCGTCCCGACACAGCCCTCACCGCCCGATATCGCGCCAACGGCTGAGATTCAATTTAACCTAGATCCAATCGCACCCGATCGCTCCCGATCCTACGGTTCCGGTTAACCAGTGCGAAAAGGGATATGCGCAGAGCCATCCTAACCATCCATCCCGAGATCCACGGCCCACGGCTCTCGTCCCCCACCCGCTGCCTGAGGCAGCGGCGCTCGCCCACCCGCGGCGGAGCGCCATCACCGGAAACCCCCATCACCCGATCCTGAGCCTAAAGCTTCGATCTAATCCAGCATACACGTAGCAGAGACAAAGCTTGGCAAGTGGAGTAGTTACCCGACGGCGTTTGATGGCACGGAGGCAGTTGTCCACACAGCGTGGCGGAAATCGAACACCGGCGAGCGATTCCCAGCAGGTTCGATCGACGATTCACCCAGGCGAGGCCGGAAAACTTTACGGCGTGCTACGTCGGAGCTCCGGCAAGCCTTTTTTCGACGCGGACCCACGTCGAAGCGCTATCCCTCGCTCCTCTCCTATCGGTGATAATGGCGGCTGGGTTCGGTCAGCTGCGATGGGGCTCAGGCGAGTTAGCGGCGAGGTGAAGGATCAGCATGGGGCGAGGAGGTTGCGAGGCCCGTCAAATAGACCCCATGGAGTCCGCGGGCGGTTTTGGCAGGGCCCACCCGGAGATCCAGCTCCGGCGGGTTCGGTTCGGTTGACATCGCGCCCGAAAATCCCTTGGGGAAGAAGACCTGGCCACCAGCCCCCACATGTCATAGAAACGGTCACGAGAGCGCGCGCGGGTGAGACTGTACTGTCGGGCCCGCCTGTCGGGCGCGCGCGCGCGTGAGTGGAACTTGGGCTGCGCGGGAGAAGTCTTAGTGGGCCGAATTGGTTGGCTTAGGCCCAATCGAGCACATCACTGTTTTTCTTTTATATTTTCATTTTCCTTTCTCTTTTCTCTTATTTTTGAATCTAAATTTGAATTTCAAATTTGTGATGAACTTGTACTCAAATTTCTGAGTATATGATTTGAATAAATTATTGTGGAATAAATTTATCTATTTATAAGTTTATTTTTGTATTGCATAGTATTTTCTCTTCTTCCCCTTTTTCTACTTCTTGAATTTTCCCTTAGGATTAAATCCCACTTTGGACTTTAATATTTTTCTCGTCACATTTTCTTTATATTGTCACAAAAATGCACACAAAAATAAAATCCCAGCATGACGCATAATTTAATGGCATATATACTTTTATTAATTATTTGTTTTTGAATATGGTGTTCGCATGTGATGATAAGTAGATTCAACACACACATAAAATTATAGGAAAATAACTTTTCTCCTCTTCTATTATCTATTACAAATTGAGTATTACAAGTCCTACCCCCCTAAAAAAATAATCTCGTCCTCGAGATTTAAGAAGAACTAGAGAAAAGGTGGGGAAAATCTATGCGAAGCTCTTCTTCTCTTTCCCACGTTGCTTCATCTTCGCCATGGTGACTCCATTGTACTTTGCACATATTTATCACCTTATTCCTTGTAACTCGAGTCAATGTATCCAAAATCTTGATCGGGTACTCCGTGTAAGTCAAATCACCCTGAACACTGAGCTCTTCCATTGGTAACTGTTCCTCAGGGACACGGGGACACTTCTTAAGTTGAGACACATGAAATACATTGTGCACATCCGATAGACTTGCATGTAACTCGAGTTGGTATGCCATCTCCCCAACTCGCCTAAAGATCAAGAATGGTCCAATATAGCGTGGTGACAATTTGCCCTTAACTTTGAATCTCCTCATTCCACGAAGTGGTGACACCTTGAGGTAAACATAATCTCCTTCTTCAAATTCCAGTGGTCTTCGTCTATTATCAGCATAACTCTTTTGCCTGGTTTGAGCTACTCTCAAATTCTCTCGAATTATACGGACTTGTTCTTCTGCTTCTTGAATCAGTTCAGGCCCAAAGAACTGCCTTTCTCTAGTCTGATCCCAATATAATGGAGTCCTGCACTTCCTCCCATATAAAGCCTCAAAAGGTGACATCTTCAAACTGGCCTGATAGCTATTATTATATGAGAACTCAACATATGGTAGACTTTTATCCCAACTTCCTCCATGTTGAAGTGCACAAGCTCTCAACATATCCTCCAACACTTGATTAGTCCTTTCAGTCTGTCCATCAGTCTGAGGGTGATAAGCCGTACTAAACTTCAACTTTGTATTCATGTTCTCATGAAAGCTTCTCCAAAATCTTGAGGTAAACTGTGAACCTCGATCAGACATGATCTTCTTTGGTACTCCATGTAAACACACAATCCGAGCCATATATAACTCTGCTAGCTAAGAACCTTTATAAATAGTCTTTACAGGAATGAAGTGAGCCACTTTAGTCAATCTATCCGCAATCACCCATATAGCATCATATCCTTTCTGGGTGCGAGGCAATCCAGTAATGAAATCCATACCAATCTCTTCCCACTTCCACTCGGGTATCTTCAGTGGGTGCAGTAGTCTAGCTGGCCTCTGGTGTTCAGCCTTAACTCTTTGACACACATCGCACATAGCCACATGTGCGACCACATCTCTCTTCAATCCATACCACCAATACTTTTGCTTCAAATCCTGATACATCTTGGTACTACCAGGATGAATAGAATAATCCGAGTCATGGGTCTCCTTTAAAATAGTCTCATGAAGGTTTTCAATATCGAGAACACATATCCTGTCCTTGAACCATACGGTGCCTTGCTCATCTTCCGTGAATTCTGGACCTCGACCTTCAGTAATCAGATCTTTGATCTCTTGTATTTTCGCATCACCAATTTGTCCTTTGCGGATTTCTTGCTCCAAAGTAGGTTCCACATCAATAGTAACTCCTTCAGTGTGAGCAACTATCCCCAGGTTAAGTCTCCTGAAATCCTCAACAATCTCATCAGGTAGCTGGGCAACAATAGCTGAATGAACATGCTCCTTGCGACTCAAGGCATCTGCAACCAAATTTGCCTTGCCCGGGTGATAGTGAATCTCCAAATCATAATCCTTAATAAGCTGCAACCAACGGCGTTGCCTAAGGTTGAGATCCTTCTGAGTGAATATATACTTCAAACTCTTATGATCCGTATATACTTGGCACTTGGTTCCCATAATGTAATGTCTCCAAATCTTAAGCGCATGCACAACAGCTGCCAATTCCATGTCATGAGTGGGGTAGTTCAATTCATGTTTGCGTAACTGACGAGAAGCATAGGCAATCACATGTCCTTCTTGCATGAGCACACACCCTAAGCCTTGGCCACATGCATCACAATAGATATCAAATCCTTTCTGTAAGTCTGGCATAACCAACACTGGTGGCGACATCAATCTTTTCTTCAATTGATCAAAGCTATCTTGGCATTTCTCGTCCCACTTAAATTCTCTTCCTTTCTCCAGAAGCGAAGTCATAGGTTTAGCAATCTTAGAAAATCCCTCAATAAATCTCCGATAGTATCCTGCAAGTCCCAAGAAACTCCGAATCTACATAACTGTAGTGGGTACGCTCCACTCCATAATCTCCTTGACTTTAGCAGGATCCACTGATATTCCGTCATTAGAAATGATATGTCCAAGGAATGGCACCTCACCAATCCAAAACTCGTACTTGCTAAACTTGGCGTAGAGTTGATTATCTCATAGCTTCTGTAGCACCAATCTCAGATGTTCCTCATGATCACTATCACTCTTGGAATAACTAAAAATATCATCAATGAAAATCACGACGAATCTGTCCAGACCATGAACACCTTATTCTTTAGATCCATAAAATAGGCTGGTGTATTAGTTAGTCCAAAGAACATAACAGTGAACTCATATAAACCATATCGGGTCGAGAAATCCGTCTTGGGAATATCCGATGGCCTAATCTTCATTTGATGGTAACCCGATCGGAGATCAATCTTCGAGAATACCCTTGCACCTCTCATCTAACCAAATAAATCCTCAATGCAGGGTAACAGGTACTTGTTCTTCACGATAACATCATTAAGGGTCCTATAATCCACACACATCCCTTGTTGTCCATCTTTCTTCTGTACAAACAGTACCACTGCTCCCCAAGATGAGGAACTCGGACGAATGTACCTAGCTTCTTGTAATTTCGTTAACTGCTTCTTCAGTCCCTTTAACTCTTCTACAGACATCTTGTATGGTCGTTTGAAAGTAGGGGCAGCCCAGGTAAGGGATCAATGACAAACTCAACTTTCCTATATGGTGGCATCCCTGATAACTCCTCTGGAAAGACATCCGGAAAGTCTCTAACCACCCGGATGTTGTCACCAACAAACTTTTCATCTACTAAGAATGCCGCTAGTCTGATGGTGGTAGTTACTGCAACTTCAACTTCAAATCTTTGTCCTTTGGAACTGGTGAGTTCTACGGTTCCCTTAGCATAGTGTATATACTGCCTTTGCCTTTCTTAACCATAACATACCAAGGATCATGTCTATAGTGCTCTCTTCTAATGCTATAGGGGCAATCCATCTGGGTTAGAAATACAGGGTAAGAAAGGAAGAATTGTAGACAAGGCGAGTAATTATGAGGAATGTTACTGCAGGGGATTTATTAGCTAAGTAGATTAGTGTGTTATCTACTAAAGCTAATACATTACTTTATGGTGGTACATGCTAGGATGCCCAACTATAATGTTTCAATTAACCAAAGAAGCAAATCAAGCATTTATCATCAGAACAATCAACCAATATTTTTTAAAAAAATAGAGAAAATAATTTTAATTTCGTCTTAGGTTCCCTATCTCTTGGAAAGATCATAGTTGTAGGATTCCAAGGTGTGAAATCCATCTTGTCTTAGAGTAGAAAAGGTAAGAGTAATCAGAGTATTACAACAAAAGGTGAGACAAGATCAAGATAAGGTAAGTATGGAATGAATCAGAGTAAGGTAAGTAGATAAGGGTTTTGTCCATTTCTATCTAGGTTTCGTCCTACAGTCAACATTTCCTCTGATACCACTTCTGTCACACCCGGCTTTAAGGAACCAAGCCAGGTGCATCTCATACATGCGCCAAGAAGACAACATATATAATAATAGAGTGTATAGAGATAAATGTCACAATAATCAGAGTATTTATTACATAGCGGAAGACTTATTACAAAATAAAAGAATAAATATAAAATGAACTAAGGATCGTCGGCGCCAATGTCAACTGGGAAACGCCACCTAGATCAGATCATACTCCTCGCCTTGTGGCTCCTCCTGAACGACCTGCTCTTCTCCTGTGGGGGGGGGTGTGAGACAACAAGGGTGAGCTCACACATGATCATCGCTCAACAAGTTGTGGGGAATAATGTGACATGAACTCACCAAAGGTGGGAGCTCATGGAGTGTAAGGCTTATCAAAGAGAATGGTTAAAGCTGAGCATTGCTTTTAATGTTGGTCAAACTTTTATTAGCAATTACTAGATGTAAGTAAATACCAAACCTTAATAAAATAATAGAACAAAGTTAATAATAATCCCATGCATATGCGAATGACAAATTGAATTTAAGTTCCATAATTTAATCATCAGAGAGTCCTGAGCTGCTCATGACCGTGAGCTTGGCTAGTATACCAGTTTTACACTCTGCAGAGGTTGTACCCTTTACCCACAAGTCATGTTACCCATCTGCCAAGGGGTCGCGACTCCCATACACCTCTACCTAGGAAGCGCGGCAGGGCAACACTACGAGGCCTTTACAAAGTTCCACTAGCTTCCAAAAACCCGCTACAGTTTATAGGAAGCTCCAATGCAGGGTTCTTGCCTGACCGCCATCGCAGCAAAATCAACCAAGGACCTCCCTACACTGACCACTCCCCTACTGCCCTTGCCCCTTTCGGGTAAGGTAGTCTTCCACTAGCTTTCCTAATTAGTCAGCCAAGGGCGTCCCATTAAACCCTTGTGGTGGCACGTGTTTCTCAAGTTAAGCTCTATGTTCCAATTAACATTAATGATCTTAACATGAACATAAATAGAATAACAAAAGAATTGGAACATAGATATGATAAATGATTATCCCAAAACCATGTAAAGCAATAGCAAACTACCCAAGTGATTCAGGGGTAAACAAGGTAATGAGATAAACAATCTAAGGTGACCTATCGGGTCCCATCAAAATTAACCTATGCATGAATAAATGATATTAAAGAACATTATTGGGTAAGAAGTGGTCAAGGGCACAACTTGCCTTCAATGAGCTCCTGCTCAGCTACTTCATCCTGCTGCTCACCAGGATCCTCGGTCACGGGCTCTTCTACTCGCCACAATACAAACAAGCACAGTGCATATAGAGAAATTAACATTACACCAAACATATAAACAAAATACACAGTAATAATCTACACATTAAAATAAAAACATAGGAACAAGAATCATAATTTTTCGAGTTATAGATTTTAAGTTATGGATTTTCAAAGGTTTTATGTGTTTAAAATAGGATTAAGTGAGAAATTAATTTTCTTACTGTTTTCATGACAAAACAGAGACTCTAAGTGATAGAGAATAATCTTACAAAATTTTAGAGACTGGAATGAACCAATTTGGAGTTCATATGAATTTTTTATGAATTTAGCAAGTTTCTGCAAATAAATTTAATACTAAAATTCGTTTTCTAATTGATTTTATGAATATTCTCTACTGTCTCGCCTCAATTTCCAAAAAGTCCAGGGGGTTAACACAGAAGAGTACCAAGACTCAGCGCACTATGCATAGGACGGCGGGTTGTTTTCCCCATTTCCCAGGGTCTCTTTTACAAAACGCGTGCCGCGAAGGGGTATCGCGAGATCCAAGCCGTCCGATTACAAACCGGCGGTCCAGATTAGGTCGCAGCATATAACGTATATCTCATTTTGACCGTTAGATCTAATATCCACGGATGACGACAATCCCGTCCCGACACAGCCCTCACCGCCCGATATCGCGCCAACGGCTGAGATTCAATTTAACCTAGATCCAATCGCACCCGATCGCTCTCGATCCTACGGTTCCGGTTAACCAGTGCGAAAAGGGATATGCGCAGAGCCATCCTAACCATCCATCCCGAGATCCACGGCCCACGGCTCTCGTCCCCCACCCACTGCCTGAGACAGCGGCGCTCGCCCACCCGCGTCGGAGCGCCATCACCGGAAACCCCCATCACCCGATCCTGAGCCTAAAGCTTCGATCTAATCCAGCATACACGTAGCGGAGACAAAGCTTGGCAAGTGGAGTAGTTACCCGACGGCGTTTGATGGCACGGAGGCAGTTGTCCACGCAGCGCGGCGGAAATCGAACACCGGCGAGCGATTCCCAGCAGGTTCGATCGACGATTCACCCAGGCGAGGCCGGAAAACTTTACGGCGTGCTACGACGGAGCTCCGGCAAGCCTTTTTTCGACGCGGACCCACGTCGAAGCGCTATCCCTCGCTCCTCTCCTATCGGTGATAATGGCGGTTGGGTTCAGTCAGCTGCGATGGGGCTCAGGCGAGTTAGCGGCGAGGTGAAGGATCATCATGGGGCGAGGAGGTCGCGAGGCCCGTCAAATAGACCCCATGGAGTCCGCGGGCGGGTTTGGCAGGGCCCACCCGGAGATCCAGCTCCGGCGGGTTCGGTTCGGTTGACATCGCGCCCGAAAATCCCTCGGGGAAGAAGACCTGGCCACCAGCCCCCACATGTCATAGAAACGGTCACGAGAGCGCGCGCGGGTGAGACTGTACTGTCGGGCCCGCCTATCGGGCGCGCGCGCGCGTGAGTGGAACTTGGGCTGCGCGGGAGAAGTCTTAGTGGGCCGAATTGGTTGGCTTAGGCCCAATCGAGCACATCACTGTTTTTCTTTTATATTTTCATTTTCCTTTCTCTTTTCTCTTATTTTTGAATCTAAATTTGAATTTCAAATTTGTGATGAACTTGTACTCAAATTTCTGAGTATATGATTTGAATAAATTATCGTGGAATAAATTTATCTATTTATAAGTTTATTTTTGTATTGCATAATATTTTCTCTTCTTCCCCTTTTTCTACTTCTTGAATTTTCCCTTAGGATTAAATCCCACTTTGGACTTTAATATTTTTCTCGTCACATTTTCTTTATATTGTCACAAAAATGCACACAAAAATAAAATCCCAGCATGATGCATAATTTAATGGCATATATACTTTTATTAATTATTTGTTTTTGAATATGGTGTTCGCATGTGATGATAAGTAGATTCAACACACACATAAAATTATAGGAAAATAACTTTTCTCCTCTTCTATTATCTATTACAAATTGAGTATTACATACATTGACTTTCGCCATGCACCCCAAGTGCGCAAGTATGAAAGTGATGGTTTTCTCCCAACCCACTTCTCATAAGGGGTTTTCTCTTCTTTGCCCATAGGAACTCTATTCAGAACATGACATGAAGTCTGGACTGCCTCCCCCCACCATGCCTTAGATAAACCACAAGTGTCTAACATGGCATTCACCAGATCAGTCAACGTACGGTTTTTCCTTTCAGCAATCCCTTTTGATTCGAGTGAATAGGGAGGCGTCATCTCATGAATAATGCCATGTTCTGTACAGAAATCATCAAAAACTTTAGGAAAGAATTCGCCACCACGATCTAATCTAAGACATTTGATCTTTCTCTCTAGTTGGTTTTCAACTTCAGCCTTATAGATTTTAAAGTAGTCTAAAGCCTCATCTTTAGTTTTTAGCAAGTATACATAGCAAAATCTAGACACATCATCAATCAATGTCATGAAGTATCTCTTGCCACCCTTTGTCAACACACCATTCATCTCACAAAGATCAGAATGTATGAGTTCTAGAGGTGCCAGGTGTCTCTCCTCAGCAGCCTTGTGAGGCTTTCGAGGTTGCTTCGACTGCACACAACTATGGCACTTAGAACCTTTGACTATGGTGATATTCAGAATTAAACTCATGGTTGCAAGCCGAGACATAGAGCCAAAATTAATATGACACAAACGAGAATGCCAAATACTCGCAAGATCATCAACATTAGCGCAAATATGGTTCACAGACTTATTATTGAAATCTAACAGAGAAAAGCGGAACAAGCCTCCGCAATCATAGCCTTTACCAATAAATTGTCCAAACTTAGACACAACTAATTTATTGGACTCCAAAACTACCTTGAACCCATCTCTACATAGAAGGGTTCCGCTAACGAGATTCTTGTGTATAGAAGGGACATGATGCACGTTCTTCAGCTGCACGATCTTTCCCGAAGTAAACTTCAGATCCACCGTGCCAGTGCCATGAACAGAAGCATGTGACCCATTCCCCATTAGGATGGAAGAATCCCGGGCACCCTTATAAGAAAAGAACAAGTTAATGTCAGAACACACATGAACATTAGCACCAGTATCAAGCCACCAACTAGGTGATTGAAATACTAAGAAGATGAAAGGTAAATTACCATACCCTTTGTCTTCCTCATTGCTAGCGATCACTGTGTTGACATTGCCCTTTTTGCCACGGCGATCCGCTCGATCAGGACAATCCTTGGCAAAATAACCCGCCTCGCCACATGCGAAACATGTCAGTTCAGCCTTGTTCTTCTTCTTCTTGAAGTTGGTAGTTTTGTTGGGCTTGTTAGATTTTGGCTTTCCTTTGTCCTTGTTGTGGTTCCTTTGAACCATGTTGGCGCTGGAGTGGCCCTCGCCTCCTTTAGATCCCGTGTCCTTAGTCCGAGCTTTCTCCTCAACATCCAGAGACGCTATCAGATTTTCAACTGATATTTCCTATCTCTTATGTTTCAGAGATGTGGCAAAGTTCCTCCATGTAGAAGGCAACTTTGCAATAATGCATCCAGCCACAAATCGGTCAGGAAGGACTATCTTAAGGTGGTCGAGCTCCTTGGCTATACACTGTATTTCATGAGCTTGCTCTACAATAGAGCGATTATCAGCCATCTTATAATCATGAAAGCTCTCCATGATATACATGTCACTGCTAGCATCTGATGCACCATACTTAGTAGTAAGTGCATCCCACAACTCTTTCCCGTCTGTGTGCTGAATATTCGCATCAACCAGATGGTCAATAAGGGCGCTAAGAACTGCTCCCGTAAAGATAGTATTGGCATGGTCATATTCTTTCTCCTATTCAGGAGTCAGTGGACCCTCAGGTTTGCCTTTACTAACATGGAAGACATTCATAGTAGTAAGCCAGAGCGTGGCCTTGACTTGCCATCTCTTAAAGTGCATACCATTGAACTTTTCTGGCTTCAGCGCGTCGGCAAAAGCAACCATAGAAAAACTAGGAAATTGTCTACAATAAGGTTTTTGGATTGTTGAGTAATTAGACAAATTCCATATTAAATTCCAAATATAAATCATGACCAAATCAGAATAACTGAAGTAAAAAGTCAAATCAGATGATGCGTACTGATCAGACATACTGGTTGATGGCGTGGGCCAGAATCAGCAGGGTCGATGACGTCAGAAGATCACGAGCAGTCGCGTGCGGATGCTTCCCAAAAACCTTATTCACCCTCTCCCAGTGCAGGATCTCGAGGGCGAAGGGTTCCGGAGACCTGCTCTCCTAATCGCAGATGCACGTCTGTGGTCGGGATTGAAAGTCGCCTAGAGGGGGGTGAATAGGCAAAACCTGAAAATTAAAACTTTATCCCCCAACTAGATCCCTTGATTAGTGGTTAGAACAAGATATACAATTATCGGAGTATAAAAACTAAGTCCTTGCTTGTAAAGAGTATTGCTTTCAAATAATGCGGAATTGATAAAACAATACAACTAATAGGTCTATGAGAATAAAGCAAGGGGGCTTGGATAAGAAGAGCAATGACACAAGTTCTTTCTTGCGATGTGTTGCTCCACTATATGAGAATTTAACTTAAAGCAATACCAAATAGTATTAGCAAAGAATAGTGCTAGAAAACTTAGAAAGGGAAAGAACCAACAAGTCACAAGCAAAAAGCACACGAGACACAGGTGATTTGTTTTACCGAGGTTCGGCCCTCGAAGGCCTAGTCCCCGTTGATGAGTCCACTAAGGACAGGTCTCTTTCAACCATTTCCCTCTCTCCACCGATCACTCAAGACCGGCGAGCTCTTCTTCTTCTCAAGGATCACTTAAGACCACGCAAGGACCACCACACTCTTTGGTGTCTCTTGCTAGCTTTACAAGCCTCCAAAACTTTGGAGGTAGTTTAATGGGAGTCAAAACTCCACGCACAAATGAACGCAAGATGTAGTACACACTTTCTCTCAATGAATCTCACAAGGCACTAGAGCTAAACTCTCACAAGAGGCTTTCTTTTACTTGCTCTCTCTTTTGTGGCACTTGTGTGGTTTGTAGTGGTCTAAATCTTGTGTATAGGATGGATCAATGAATAGAGGTGGTTTGGAGGGCTTGAGTATGTCAACTATATGACTTGGAATGTTGCTTGGGCTCCTACACCTTGAAGTGGCCGGTTGGGGGTGGTATTTATAGCCACCAAACAAATTGTAGCCGTTGGAGAAGCCTGCTGGCGATGGGCGCACCGGACAGTCCGGTGCACCACCGGACAGTGTCCGGTGCGCCGCCATGTCATCTCGTCGTTAGGTCTTGGAGCTGGTCGACCGTTGGAGGTTTTGTCCTCATGTGGCACCGGACAGTCCGGTGTCACACCGGACAGTCCGGTGCCCCTCTGACCCGCTGCTCTGACTTCTGCCGCGTGTACTGTGCTGTACTGTTCACTGTCAGAGTCGACCGTTGCACGCAGATAACTGTTGCTCCGCTGGTGCACCGGATAGTCCGGTGCCACACCGGACAGTCCGGTGAATTATAGCGGAGCGGCGCCTGGAAAACTCGAAGCTGAGGAGTTTGAGTTGATTCACCCTGGTGCACCGGACACTGTCCGGTGGTGCACCGGACAGTCCGGTGCGCCAGACCAGGGCACACTTTGGTTTCCTTTTTGCTCCTTTCTTTTGAAGCCTAACTTGTTCTTTTGATTGGTTTGTGTTGAACCTTTGGCACCTGTGGAATGTATGATCTAGAGCAAACTAGTTAGTCCAATTATTTGTGTTGGGCAATTCAACCACCAAAATCATTTAGGAAAAAGGTTTGACTCTATTTCCCTTTCAATCTCCCCCTTTTTGGTGATTGATGCCAACACAAACCAAAGCAAATATGTAAATACATAATTGAACTAGTTTGCATAAGATAAGTGCAAAGGTTGCTTGGAATTAAACCAATCTACATTTCATAAGATATGCGTGGATGCTTTCTTCATATTTTAAAATTTTGGACCACGCTTGCACCACTTGTTTTGTTTTTGCAAACTTTTTGGAAATTCTTTTCAAAGTCTTTTGCAAAATAGTCAAAGGTATATGAATAAGATTTTGAGAAGCAATTTCAAGATTTGAAATTTTCTCCCCCTGTTTCAAATGCTTTTCCTTTGACTACACAAAACTCCCCCTCAATAAAATCCTCCTCTTGGTGTTCAAGAGGGTTTTAGATATTAATTTTGAACGGGGTCATACCAATTTGAAATTGTATCAAAAATAAGATACCAATTTGAAACACTTTTTTTAAATACAAATGGAACAACTAAATCTTTGAATTGAAACACTTATTTTAAATACAAATGGAACAACTAAATCTTTGAAATTGGTGGTGGTGCGATCCTTTTGCTTTGGGCTAATACTTTCTCCCTCTTTGGCATAAATCGCCAAAAACGGATACTTGTGAGTGAAATATAAGCCCTTTACTTTCTCTCCCCCTTTGGCAAACAATATATGAGTGAAGATTATACCAATTTGGAGAGCTAGCGGAATACCGGCAAGGATGAATAATACCGAAGATGTAGAGTGGAAGCGATGTCTTTGCCTAATACTCCTTTTCCCTTTCAATCTAAGACTTAATACACGAGATGCTCATGGAAACATATTAGTCTTAGCCTTGGCACAATAGAGATAGGAAATATGCAAATGTGCCAAATGAAAGAGACATTATTAAGAGGATATGTCAATTAAGTTTAAACACTTCTATATAATATAGATTGCTCTCCCTAAATATGTGCTTTGTGAGGAACACATATTTTGGCCTTAAATGTCAATTGCACATAATTAGGTTAATGAGAACATATTTATATCATACAGAATGTGAAGTGCATTGTGTCATAGTATAAGTGTGATGCTCATGACAGGTTATGCACTTATGAAAGCATGTTAGAAACATCTTAAGCATTTACCCTTAAGGATTTCAAAGAGGCTTAAGGACCATCCACCTTTGGAACAAAGACAGCTTATCCTCGTTACAAGGTTAAGCTTTAAGCTCTTTGACAATAAAATTACTTCACCCAGTTTTAACAAAGATGCAAGAATGAATGTTTGAGAAGTTAAATTAGGTATGAAGCAGGGCTAATGCATGAACATGCTTTCTCTTCCTTTTTATACAAGATATGCAAAGAAAGTATGGAAAAAAGGAAGATTGAGGTACAAGTTAAAATGAAAGGAAGTTGTTTTACCCTTTTGTACCTACACATAGAGACGCTCTCTTCATTGTGCTTTTGGAAATATTTTGCATAAGAGAGAGTTCTACAACTAGTGATCCTTTTCTAAGTCATTGTTAGCATATATCAAGTAGATCACAAATTGCATAAATATATCATGAATTCTCCTTTTAACTTAGTGCATATCAAGAGAGATATTGATTGAAATTATATGAGACACTAAATTGAAATCTAAGCGTTAATTGAAGTTATTCAATGATCAACCAAACAACAGATGCGATCAAAAAGAACAACATAGGCATTAGATCATTTTAACAAGCTTAAAACGGGAGAATCCATTACATATGCTACTTTAGCAATGAAAGCAACAATCCTTGATAAGAGCGACATTATTTTTTGAAAAAGTTGGATTGATATGTAGTAGCATTACTCCATGAGAAACTTATTCTCATACTTGAGACTATGTGAGATTAATAAGATGAAGAATTAGTCTTAATAAAATCAAGATGTAGAAATAGGCTCCCCCTAAAGATATGCATCAAGAAATTGAATGAATTGGATAGATGCACTCACTTTTAAAGACAAATAGTGAGAAGCACTATACATCTTGATCAAGGCTTATAAGATTTGCAATAAATAACTTATGCCTAGTTATTCTCATAATGAAAAGGATTTAGAATGCTTACAACCACACCATGATTGTTTTGAAGACCTCATTATCCAATTTTGGTGTTGTTGATCTTGATGTCTTCCTTTTTCATTTGAGTGTCCTCCCTTTGTAGTTGTCTCTTTTTCCTTCCAAACTTATTAAAAATACTCAAGAGAGATGTTAATAGCACAAGGGAGCATATGATGAAGAATGATTTCTTTTAGATAAGGAATATAAACAATTCATCATTCACAAGTCACACAGACATGAAGTAAAATCCTTAACATTAGTGCACATAATTAGAAAAAGAGGAATAAGCACCTTTTAAATATCTTGATCAATCATAGGAATTTTACTTCTTCATATTGAATTTATTATCATTACTTAAGAGCATATCAATATGAGAATAGATATAGCAAAGGCATGAATTAGATTCTAATGGACAAGGCATTTAAGAGAATGATATTGAATGCACATCTAGCCGACTTAAGTCCAATAAAGAATCTATTTTTGACATAGGTAGAATTTAGAGTAAATAACCATTGATGGGAACTATATTTGATTAAAAGGATGAGTTCCCATACCTTTGCTTTTACCTTTCTTCCTTTGGGTGAAGAGTAACCCATGAGGTTTGCGGCTTGCACTTACTTTCTTGTAGATTTTCATAAGTAAGCTCAAGAGATATGTCATTAGTAACACAAGCACTAGTTTCCCTTTGTGTAATCATTTTGACAAGGAATGAAAAACAGATTACTAAAGCATGGAAACTTTATAATATGAACTAGGTTATTCCACGATGTATGCTTAATTTTGCTTACGAAACAAGCATAGATAATTCTTTAAGATTATGAGAATAAATCTAATTCATAACATGGAGAGCGATAAATATAGAAGAATCATATCCAACTTAAGCAAGAGGCAAAACAACATAAACCATTGGATTGACTTTTCTTTTCATGTTAGATTGCGCATCTCCAAAGAGAAACTTATTCTCTACATGTGAGACTACTTAGGTTACTTAGACAAAAACATTAGTCCCACGAATTTTTAGATAAAGAAAGATTCCCTTTATAGGTGTCCTAAGGAATTGAATTCCTTACTTGACACCTTATTCTTTTAAGAACATGGAATATCTCTCTATATCTAGAACATGGCAATAATAGGATAATTAGAGAAAAGCATGCCATGAGGTACTTATAATTACTAAAAGCATGTAGATTGCCAAAGTATAGAAATGATGAATATGCAATCTACCATATGAGAGGAATTTCTTCAAAGAATGGTGACATAATTTAAAATATTTGAAGTGCTTTCTTTTTCTATGTGACTGCACAAGACACATAAGAAATGATAATTTAAGATACTTGCACTTAAAAACATAGATGTTACCATCCTTTGGCTTTCCTCCACGTTGTAGGCCTTGTTGTTTCCGCACAGGATAATTCTTTATTTCCTACAACATCAATACTTTCCTCGAGATGATATGAGTTTAAGACATAGTAATTTGAAAAAATAACCTTGGGTCAATCATGGATGTAGATCATTGAAGATTGATAGCTTGAGTTAACAAGAATTGAATTGACTCTCTCAAGCACCCCCAAGGCTTCATATCATCTCCTTCTCCTGCAAAGCTTGTCAAGCATATTTTGGTACCCATCTCTTGATGGGTCCATCAAGGTTAGTCAACAAAGATCTAGGGACCCAAACGTCCTTTGTGCTAGCACTAGGTAAACTGATTACCTTTCTAGCACAAGTTGCAATTTTGGGTTGCCTAGTTATATGAGAATTAATTGACAAGATATGAGTGGGATTGTTACTAATGGGACAATCCTTGCATTGATGTCCCTTCTTTCGGCATATGTAGCATAGGCGATCCTCAATTCTTGAAGATTTCTTCTTTCCTTGTTTCTTTCTTGCTATATGGTTAGTGAATATTTTCTTTTCTAACACTATGCCTTTTTGTTTTAAATGGGGACAAGACCTAAACAAGTGTCCCTTCTTGAAGCATTTAAAACAAAGTTTATCATCCTTGTTAATAATCAAGTCATTTTTAATATAGGGACATGACCTAATCGAGTGCCCCTTTTCAAAGCATTCACTACACTTCTTACTTCTCTTAGTGTGAAGTGTGACTTGATTATTACCTTGGATGTTACCTTTTATGGAGGCATGGTTGAGGCTTTTGGAAGAGGTATTGATTTTCTTCTTTTGTTCCCTCCTCAAGTCCTTGACATTTTCTTCAAGGGATTTAGTGCATGCCACGGTTGTTCCCGTCTCAAGCTTCTTCACCATGTGATCACGGTTATCTTGAGAAGGTTGAGCAATGCACTTCCCTTTTAGTTGTGTCAAGCTCATTTTAGCCTCTCATTTTCTTCTTTGAGCTTTTGATATGTATCATCGTTTGTTCCTGCAAATTCTAGCTCAAAGGAAGATTTGCTTGTCGACGGACAACAAGCATCAGCACATGGTAATGTAGTTTCAATTTGAATACATGTGCATGAGTGAGGTTGTTGGGATTTTAAGTTTTCTATTACAACCTCATGGGCAATATTTAATATGATATGATCATCCATAAGATTTTCATGAGAACATAGGAGCATATCATATTTTTCTTGAAAAGCTAGATTTTCATCTTTTAGCTTTTCTATTTGGTCCTTAAGCAAGGCATTCCTATTTACTAATTGAGCGATACAATGTAAAGCGTTATCTTGCTCAATTGAAATAGTTTCATACCTTTGGACCAAATCAACATGAGAGCACTTTAGCTCCTCGTGTTCTTTAGTCAACTCGTCAAAGTATAGCATTTTCATGGAGAGAACATTTTCTAGCCTTTGACGAGCTTCGCTTTGCTCTTTCGCTCTTTCTAGAAGTTTGAGTATGACCGCCTTATCTTCTTGGCTTAGGTGAGCGTAGAGTTGCATGAAGCTTCTTTCTTCCTCCTCATCTTCGTTTGTGCTTCCGCTATCATTTTCATTAGCCACACAACATATGTAGGAATCGAAATGGGAAGACAAACCTCTTGGAGAGGTGGATTCATCGTTTGGTCTCCATCGGTCATTTTCTTCTTCTTCCTTGCAAGGGTTAGTATCAGAAAGACAAAAGGAGATAGAAGCACAAAATGAACTATCATGTTTGGACTCATCAAATTTGCTTTTAATTCTAGTCCAAATATCATGCACATCACAAATAGGTTTATCATATTTTATTATGAATGCATGATAATCTTCTTTGCTAAGGGATTTACTTAAGATGTCATAAGCTAGATAGTTTAAGCGTATACATTATAAATCTTCTTCGGAGGCATTTTCCCTAGCATAGTTAGAAGGAATGGTACTCTTGTCTAAAATTTGTTCTAATTGAGGATCTACGGTCCTAAAAGCATTTATCATTCTAGTAGACCATGAATCATAATTAGAACAATCAGAAAGTAATATCTCTAGACTACCTCCTTGTTCTCCTTCGGAGTTGTCTTCATGTTCTTTTGGGATCTTCTACGAGCCATCACTTCGAGTTGTTAGACTCAATATGAAGTGCCTACCTCTGATACCAATTGAAAGTCGCCTAGAGGGGGGTGAATAGGCGAAACCTGAAAATTAAAACTTTATCCCCCAACTAGATCCCTTGATTAGTGGTTAGAACAAGATATACAATTATCGGAGTATAAAAACTAAGTCCTTGCTTGTAAAAAGTATTGCTTTCAAATAATACGGAATTGATAAAACAATACAACTAATAGGTCTATGAGAATAAAGCAAGGGGGCTTGGATAAGAAGAGCAATGACACAAGTTCTTTCTTGCGATGTGTTGCTCCAGTATATGAGAATTTAACTTAAAGCAATACCAAATAGTATTAGCAAAGAATAGTGCTAGAAAACTTAGAAAGGGAAAGAACCAACAAGTCACAAGCAAAAAGCACACGAGACACGTGTGATTTGTTTTACCGAGGTTCGGCCCTCGAAGGCCTAGTCCCCGTTGAGGAGTCCATTAAGGACGGATCTCTTTCAACCCTTTCCCTCTCTCCACCGATCACTCAAGACCGGCGAGCTCTTCTTCTTCTCAAGGATCACTTAAGACCCCTCAAGGACCACCACACTCTTTGGTGTCTCTTGCTAGCTTTACAAGCCTCCAAAACTTTGGAGGTAGTTCAATGGGAGTCAAAACTCCACGCACAAATGAACGCAAGATGTAGTACACACTTTCTTTCAATGAATCTCACAAGGCACTAGAGCTAAACTCTCACAAGAGGCTTTCTTTTACTTGCTCTCTCTTTTGTGGCACTTGTGTGGTTTGTAGTGGTCTAAATCTTGTGTATAGGATGGATCAATGAATAGAGGTGGTTGGGAGGGCTTGAGTATGTCAACTATATGACTTGGAATGTTGCTTGGGCTCCCACACCTTGAAGTGGCTGGTTGGGGTGGTATTTATAGCCACCAACCAAATTGTAGCCGTTGGAGAAGCCTGCTGGCGATGGGCGCACCGGACAGTCCGGTGTACCACCGGACAGTGTCCGGTGCGCCGCCACGTCATCTCGTTGTTAGGTCTTGGAGCTGGTCGGCCGTTGGAGGCTTTGTCCTCATGTGGCACCGGACAGTCCGGTGCCCTCTGAGCCGCTGCTCTGACTTCTGCCGCGTGTACTGTGCTGTACTGTTCACTGTCAGAGTCGACCATTGTGCGCAGATAATCGTTGCTCCGCTGGTGCACCGGATAGTCCGGTGCCACACCGGACAGTCCAGTGAATTATAGCGGAGCGGTGCCTGGAAAACCCGAAGCTGAGGAGTTTGAGCTGATTCACCCTGGTGCACCGGACACTGTCCGGTGGCGCACCGGACAGTCCGGTGCGCCAGACCAGGGCACACTTCGGATTCCTTTTTGCTCCTTTCTTTTGAAGCCTAACTTGTTCTTTTGATTGGTTTGTGTTGAACCTTTGGCACCTGTAGAATGTATGATCTAGAGCAAACTAGTTAGTCCAATTATTTGTGTTGGGCAATTCAACCACCAAAATCATTTAGGAAAAGGTTTGACTCTATTTCCCTTTCAGGGATGAAGAGAACTGAAGGTGGCTCAGCTGTGAAGAGAGGCGAAAGCGGAAACTGGGATGAATTGGATGCTGGCTGCCAGGCGCCTTTTATAGGGCCGAGTCCGCGACCAAATAGCTACCTTCGATCTTATCCGCCCGCGAAAATCTCGCGTTCAGTTTAGATTTTATAGCGATCAGTTAGGATTCTAAACTTAACAGCCAAGCAACCAAAAAGTTCAAACGACAAAAGGAAGCCGCGCCCCCACAAGGCGAGGGGTCGGATTTCGGCGGACCATTCACGCACATGTCGTGCTCCCGCGCCCTTCGCCCCGCCCCGGCCCGGCCAGGCCAGGCGAGGTGAGCGAGCGCGCGCGCATGTGGCTCTCCACACTCTCTCCTCTCATCCATGACTTGGTGATTGAGTGTGGCTTCCATATTTAAACTAGCTCTACTCCACTAGAACTAGCAATATGGTGCTATTGGTTCCACCATTCCCTAGCCATACACTTATATGGGCTTTTATGATTTTTCTAGGATTTATTTGAATTTCTCAATTGGGCCTAGCCCATAAATCCTAACAATCCCCCACCAGATCTCAAATGCCCAACTGTAGTTTTTGCCACTGTTCACTACTGTTTAATATACTAGTGTTTCAGCAGAGACTGTTAAGTTGAACTTCCACCTAGAACTCCAAGCTACACCAACCCACAACTTGGACAATGGACTATGCCTTGAATTGCAAGTTTTGCGTGAATGGGTTTCACTTGAAGTCATGACCAGTACTTGGCTACCAGTAGTCCCCTTCTTGGGTGGAGCATATACGTCGTACTCCAAGGTCTCTTCATGAGTTTACTAGAGATCACCTAGATCTCATAGACTGCGACGTTAGACAGTCTAACTCATATAGGTGTGTTCTTTCAAGAATGTTCTACAGGACAACATCTTCGCTAATACAAGCCAACAGAACACATTAAGGCACAAAGCCAACCTGCCTTACAACATTTGAGAGTATTGCATCTTTTCTGGGATTTATTTGAATTTCTCAATTGGGCCTATCCCATAAATCCTAACAGCTCCCCACCGAAGACGACGACTTGGAAGCCGACCGGCTCAGCTGGTCCGCATCCTCCCAGCGCTTAGAATGTGAGCAGCGAGATTTGGAGCGATGCATGTGGAGGATGGAAGGGAGCAGCGAGATTTGGAGCGTGGATGGCGGGTGCGGTTCCTGTTGTTGCCGGCGCCCTCGGTGTAGTGGCCCTTGGCCCAGTTGTTGCCGGCGCCGGACTGGAAGACGAAATTGTCGGGGTAGAAGATCTGGCCGAAGGGGCCCGAGCGCATGGAGTCCATGGTGCCGGGCTCGAGGTCCATGAGGATGGCGCGCGGGACAAAGCGGCTGCCGCTGGCCTCATTGTAGTAGACGTTGATGCTCTCGAGCTGGAGGTCGGAGTCGCCGGCGTACTTTCCGGTGTGGTCGATGCCGTGCTCGTCGTATATTAGGCATCGCAGAGGTGGGATTCGTGGGGGATGGGGCGAGAGAGAGGACCAGGGGAAGGGCGGTTGCTGTGAGGAGTCACGGACGCACGGAACCGAGGAGGTGGTGGCGCAGTGAGGGGGAGAGGAGGAGGAGGTGGCGGCGAAGGGGCTCGGACGTGCGGTGCGAGATTTCGGGGCGTAGGGGCACGGACGAGCGGAGGGCAGAACCGTGCACCACCAGTACTGGACGCCTACACTATGCTCTTAAGGAGTAGTAGAGATAATGAACAGACGCAGCAAAACCATTTCAGCGTAGTGGATCAATCGACATTATAGTTACGGTAGCGTTGGAGCATAGTGTGATTAGTTCAGAAAAAATAATCTGGAGTACGAGTGTTAAGGACATTTCGTGTGTGCATATATACACGCATGCTTTCTGAGTACTCGCTGATAAAGGAATCAGAAAGCAACATACTTCATCATTAATTAATTAATAAAGAATAGATTTCTAAGTAAAACTATGCTACCTTAAGGTCTAGATTGGAATTCCAAAACCGGAGAGAAATAGAGGCGTTAGAATCCCTTCTTAGGGCTAGTTTGGAAACTAAAATCTCCTTTGGGATTGAAGGAGATTGGGAAGGAAATTAGTTCATTTCCACCTCAATTCCCTCCAATCCCGAAGGGGGTTTAAGGTTACCAATTGAATAAGAGGGAGATTTTAGCCCCTTCAATTCCCTCCGGTTTTATGACTCCCAAACTAGTTATAAGAGAACACCGTTGCACACTCGGGGTTGGTATGGTACACACTTTATCAACCAACCTTGGTAAAAAATACATTTTTTTGTTGGCACGCTCTATATCGTGAAGTCACTCTTTTGAGGATGAACTTTGAAATGCTATATTTCCGCTATGATATTGTTGTTCCATACCAAAAAAGAACACCTTTAAAAAAGCATAAATACACGGTTAGCCTTGCAAAAAGCAAATATGAGAGCACCTAGAGGGGGGTGAATAGGTGATCCTATAAAATTCAACAACTAATAGCCACAAATCTTGGTTATATAAAAGTTAGTGCGACTAAGTAGTTGCGAAGCGAGTTCTTGTGGCCAAGATAATCACAAAGAGATCAACACAAGATACACACGATTTTATCTCGTGGTTCGGCCAAGTAACACTTGCCTACTTCCACGTTGTGGCGTCCCAATGGACAAGGGTTGCACTCAACCCCTTTCAAGTGATCCAATGATCAACTTGAATACCACGGCTTTTCTTTGCTTATCTCTTTTTCCCGTTTGCGAGGAATCTCCACAAGTTGGAGTCTCTCACCCTTACAACAAGGATCACAATGAAAACACGGAGTAAGGTTGGGAAGAGCAACATACACTAGAATTAAATCCACACCTCAAACACGCACACACAAGTGAGAAGATGAGCACACAAAACACGCGCCGGGAGTTTACAACTAGAAAAGTACTCCAATCTCAAGAACGATGAACGATTGCGTGAAAGTGAGGCCTAGAAGTCTTGGAATGCTTAGAGTGTACTTGGGTAGTCCATGCGCCTAGGGGTCCCTTTTATAGCCCCAAGGCAGCTAGGAGCCTTTGGAGGCCAACAAGGAAGGCTATCCTTGCCTTCTGTCGGGTGGCGCACCGGACAGTCCGGTGCACCACCGGACAGCCACTGTTCATGTCCGATGCGCGATCTCCTTCCTTTTCTGGCGAAGTCGACCGTTGCAGAGACGTGGCAGTTGGTGCACCGGACACTGTCCGGTGCACACCAGACAGTCCGATGCCCCCTGCCGACCGTTGGCGCGGGCCACGCGTCGCCCATGGATTGCGCGGCCGACCGTTGCGCTGGCGGCCGTTGGCTCACCGGACAGTTTGGTGCACCACCGGACAGTCCGGTGAATTATAGCCGTACGCCGCCAAACTTTCCCGAGAGCGGCCTGTTCACCGGAGTCCAGCCTGGCGCACCGGACACTGTCCGGTGCACCACCGGACAGTTCGGTGCACCACCGGACAGTTCGGTGTGCCCAGCCGAGCTGGTCTTCGGCTTCTCTTTGATTTGCACTTCTTTCTTCATTTAGCACTTAAGAACTCAATTAAATGTGTTGGACACTTAAACACCAAAACATAATAGAAATTGCCCAAAGGCACATTTCCCTTTCAATCTCCCCCTTTTTGGTGATTTATGCCAACACATCCAAAAGCAACCAAAAGAAGTGTAACATCAATGCAATTGAGAACAAATTTGTCTTTGACAAGATTTGACATATTTGGATCGTCTTTTGCCACCACTTGGTTTGTTTTTGCAAATCAAATTCATTTTCCTATCTCTAAGTCAAACACACATGTTTAGGCATAAAGAGAGATATTCCAATGGAAAAATTGATCAAGTACCAAAACTCCCCCTTTTTGCCATAATAAAAAATTCTCCCCACAAGAGACCAAATTTTGCAATAAGAGTATTTTGACAAAACAAAAGTTCTAACTCTATTGTTTTCAAAATTCTCAAGTGGTAGCTGATCCAGTTTCTGTAGCCTTAATTTCTCCCCATTTGGCATTAAGCACCAAAACGAGATCATTTTTGGCCCTTTAACCCCATTGCCTCACCAAAAATGTCAATTAAGAGCAAAAAGGCAATAAGAGCATAAGAATGAACTTGGAAGTGAGTACACTAATACTGGAATGCAGTGGAAGTATTTGCATGGTCCAAGTTCACCTTTTCCCTTTCAATGCACCTTTGAGACTACATTAAGTAAACTGAAACACAAATGTTAGTCTCAAAGGGTCAAGTTGTAGCACTTCTCCCCCTAAATATGTGCATCACTCACACATGGACTTGTGAGGTCCGGGGATCCCTTGCACAACTTGAGCACCATAAATAAACAACAAATCTCATAAATGCATAAAGTAACAAGATCAAAGGCATAAAACACATGTATGCTATAGATCAATCCAAGTTACGCGAATCTAAGACATTTAGCTCACTACGCAGCCTGCAAAAGGTTTTCTCATCTAAAGGCTTGGTAAAGATATCGGCTAGCTGGTTCTCGATGCTAATATAGAACACTACGATATCTCTCTTTTGCTGGTGGTCTCTCAAAAAGTGATGTCAGATGTCTATGTGCTTAGTGCGGCTGTGTTCAACAGGATTATCCGCCATGTGGATTGCACTCTCATTGTCACATAGGAGTTGGACTTTGCTCAGATTGTAGCCAAAGTCCCGGAGGGTTTGCCTCATCCAAAGTAGTTGCGCGCAACACTGTCCTGCGGCAACATACTCGACCTCAGCGGTGGATAGGGCAACGGAGGTTTGTTTCTTAGAACTCTAGGACACTAGGGACCTTCCTAGGAATTGGCACGTCCCTGATGTACTCTTCCTATCAACCTTGCATCCAGCATAATCGGAGTCTGAGTATCCAATCAAGTCAAAGGTAGACCCCTTTGGATACCAGATCCCAAAGCAAGGCGTAGCAACTAAATATCTAAGAATTCGCTTAACGGCCACAAGGTGACACTCCCTTGGATCGGATTGAAATCTAGCACACATGCATAAGCTAAGCATAATATCCGGTCTACTAGCACATAAATAAAGCAAGGATCCTATCATATACCGGTATGCCTTTTGATCAACAGACTTACCTCCTTTGTTGAGGTCGACATGCCCATCGGTTCCCATCGGCGTCTTCGCGGGCTTGGCGTCCTTCATCCCAAACCTTTTGAGAAGATCCTGAGTGTACTTCGTTTGGGAGAGGAAGGTGCCGTCCTTGAGTTGTCTCACTTGGAACCCAAGAAAGTATGTCAACTCACCCATCATCGACATCTCAAATTTCTGTGTCATCACCCTGCTAAACTCGTCACAAGACTTTTGATTAGTGGAACCAAATATTATGTCATCGACATAAATTTGGCACACAAAAAGATCACCGTCACAAGTCTTAGTGAAAAGAGTGGGATCGGCTTTCCCAACCTTGACAGCATTAGCAATTAAGAAATCTCTAAGGCATTCATACCATGCTCTTGGGGCTTGCTTAAGTCCATAGAGCGCCTTAGAGAGCTTAAAAACGTGGTCGGGATACCTGTCATCCTCAAAGCCAGGGGGTTGTTCCACGTACACCTCCTCCTTGATTGGCCCGTTGAGGAAAGCACTCTTCACGTTCATTTGAAACAACCTGAAAGAATGGTGAGCGGCATAGGCTAACAAAATGCGAATAGACTCTAGCTAGCCACAGAAGCAAAAGTCTCCTCAAAATCCAAACCTGCGACTTGGGCATAACCTTTTGCCACAAGTCGAGCTTTGTTTCTTGTCACCACCCCGTGCTCGTCTTGCTTGTTGCGGAACACCCACTTGGTTCCCACAACGTTTTGCTTTGGACAAGGCACCAGGCTCCAAACTTCATTTCGCTTGAAATTGTTGAGCTCTTCCTGCATGGCCAACACCCAGTCTGGATCTTGCAAGGCCTCTTCTACCCTGAAAGGCTCAATAGAAGAGACAAAAGAGTAATGCCCACAAAAATTAGCTAATCTTGAGCGAGTAGTTACTCCCTTGCTTATGTCACCCAGAATGTGATCGACGGGATGATTCCTTTGAATTGTCGCTCGGACTTGAGTTGGAGGGGCTGGTGGTGCTTCTTCCTCCATAACTTGTTCTTCTTGTGCTCCTCCTTGATCACATGCCTCTTCTTGATGAACCTATTCATCATCTTGTGTTGGGTGGTGCACCATCATTGAGGAAGAAGGTTAGTCTTGCTCCTGTTGTTCCTGTGGTCGCACATCTCCAATTGCCATGGTGCATATTGCGGCCATCGGAACATCATCTTCATCTATATCATCAAGATCAACTTGCTCTCTTGGAGAGCCATTAGTCTCATCAAATGCAACGTCGCTAGAGACTTCAACCAAACCCGATGATTTGTTGAAGACTCTATACACCTTTGTATTTGAGTCATAACCTAGTAAAAACCCTTCTACAGCTTTGGGAGCAAATTTAGAATTTCTACCTTTCTTCACTAGAATGTAACATTTGCTCCCAAATACACGAAAGTATGAGACGTTGGGTTTGTTACCGGTAAGAAGTTCATACGAGGTTTCTTGAGGAGGCGATGAAGGTAGAGCCGGTTTATGGCGTGGCAAGCTGTGTTCACAGCTTCCGACCAAAACCGCTCACGCGTCTTGAACTCTCCAAGCATCGTCCTCGCCATGTCGATAAGCGTCCAGTTCTTCCTCTCTACCACACCATTTTGCTGTGGTGTGTAGGGAGCGGAGAACTCGTGCTTGATGCCTTTTTCCTCAAGTTACTCCTCCACTTGCAGATTCTTGAACTCGGACCCGTTGTCGCTTCTTATCTTTTTCACCTTGAGCTCAAATTCATTTTGAGCCCGCCTTAGAAAGCGCTTAAGGGTCCCTTGGGTTTCTGATTTATCCTGCAAAAAGAATACCCAAGCAAAGCGGGAAAAATTATCAACAATCACTAAACCATACTTACTTCCCCTGATGCTAAGGTAAGCGACGGGTCCGAAGAGGTCCATGTGGAGAAGCTCCAGTGGTCTTGATGTAGTCATCATATTCTTGTTGTGATGAGTGCTTCCCACTTGTTTCCCTGCTTGACAAGCTGCACAAGGTCTATCTTTTTCGAAGCAAACATTGGTTAGTCCTAACACATGCTCTCCCTTTAGAAGTTTGTAAAGGTTCTTCATCCCAACATATCATGTGCTAGACGACGATGCCACAGCCAGCCCACACTAGTCTTAGCGATTAAGCATGCATCTAGATCGGCCTCCTCTTTCGAAAAATCAACTAAGTAGAGTTTGCCATCTAGTATACCCTTAAACGCTAATGAACCATCACTCCTTCTAAAGACAGATACATCAACATTTGTAAACAAACAATTGTAGCCCATGTGGCACACTTGACTTACAGACAGGAGATTATAGCCTAGCGACTCTACTAAAAATACATTGGAAATAGAGTGCTCGCTTGTGATGGCTATTTTTCCCAAACCTTTAACCTTGCCTTGGTTCCCATCTCCAAAAATAATCGTATCTTGGGAGTCTTTGTTCTTTACGTAGGAGGTGAACATCTTCTTCTCCCCCGTCATGTGGTTTGTGCATCCGCTATCGATAATCCAGCTTGAGCCCCCGGACGCATAAACCTGTAAGGCAAATTAGGCTTGGGTTTTAGGTACCCAACTCTTGTTGGGTCCTACAAGGTTAGTTACATAAGCTTTTGGTACCCAAATGCAAGCCTTGTCTCCTTTGCATTTGGACCCCTATTTTCTAGCAACCACTTTTTCATTTTTACATGAAAGTATAAATGTAGTGTTGCAAGCATGAAAGATAGTAGTAGGTTTATTACACATTTTCCTAGGAGCATGAGACACAAAATTTCTCCTAGGCCTACCATTAAAATTAGAACTTGAAGCAAACATGGCATGTGACTCACAAGCATCATGATCATATCTCCTATTATGACTAGCAATTTTCCTATTATACATGAAAGCATGATTCTTTTGAACGCTACTAGCCATAGGGGCCTTCCCTTTCTCTTTGGCAAGAATGGGAGCCTTTTGGCTTGTTAAGTTCTTGGCTTCCTTTCAAAAACCAAGCCCATCCTTAATTGAGGGGTGTCTACCAATGGTATAGGCATCCCTAGCAAATTTTAGCTTATCAAAATCAATTTTGCAAGTCTTAAGCTGAGTATTAAGACTTGCCACCTCATCATTTAATTTGGTAATAGACGCAAGATGTTCATCACAAGCATTCATATCAAAATCCTTGCATCTATTGCAAATGACTACATGTTCTACACAAGATTTAGTAGTATTAGCTTTCTCTAGTTTTGCATTTAAATCATCATTTAAAATCTTTAAACTAGAGATTGATTCATGGCACATAGACAATTCAGAGGATAACATTTCATTCCTTTTAACCTCTAAAGCAAGAGATTTGTGCACACTAACAAACTTATCATGCTCTTCATACAAAATGTCCTCTTGCTTTTCTAAGAGTCTTTCCTTTTCATTTAAAACATCAATTAACTCATTAATTTTATCTACTTTTGCTCTATCTAAACCCTTAAATAAATCGGTATAATCTACTTCATCATCACTAGAATCATCATCGCTTGAAGTAGTATACTTAGGTGTTTCTCGAACGCTTACCTTTTTCTCCTTTGCCATGAGGCAAGTATGGCGTTCGTTGGAGAAGAGAGAGGACTTGTTGAAGGCTGAGGCAACAAGTCCTTCGTCATCGGAGTCGGAGGAAGAGCAGTCCGAATCCCATTCTTTGCCAAGATGTGCCTCGCCCTTTGCCTTCTTGTAGGCCTTCTTCTTCTCCCTCTTCCCACTTTTTTCTTGTCCCTGGTCACTATCATTATCGGGACAGTTTGCAATAAAGTGACCAGTCTTACCGCATTTGAAGCAGGAGCACTTTCCCTTTGCTTTGCTCTTGTTGGGATACTCCTTGAGTCCTTTTAGCGTGGTCTTGAAACGCTTGATGATTAGAGCCATCTCATCTTCGTTTAGCCCGGCAGCCTCAACTTGTGCCACCTTGCTTGGTAGCGCCTCCCTGCTGCTTGTTGCCTTGAGCGCAATGGGCTGTGGCTCATAGATGGGCATGGGGCCGTTTAATGCATCATCAACATATCTTGCCTCCTTGACCATCATGCGCCTGCTCACAAATTTTCCGAGTATCTCCTCGGGCGTCATCTTTGTGTACCTGGGATTTTCACGGATGAGGTTCACAAGATGAGGGTAAATAACAGTAAAGGACCTGAGCATAAGTCGAACGACATCGTGGTCCGTCCATCTCGTGCTCCCATAGCTCCTAATCTTGTTGACCAGGGTCTTGAGCCTGTTATACGTCTATGTTGGCTCCTCTCCCCTGATCATAGCGAACCTTTCCAGCTCGCCTTCCACCAACTCCATTTTGGTGATCATGGTGGCGTCGTTTCCCTCATGTGATATTTTGAGGGTGTCCTAGATTTGCTTGGCGTTGTCCAAGCCACTCACCTTGTTGTACTCATCCCTGCACAAAGATGCTAGCAAAACAGTGGTAGCTTGTGCATTTTTATGAATTTGCTCGTTAATAAACACAGGACTATCCGTACTATCAAATTGCATCCCATTTTCCACTATTTCCCAAATGCTAGGATGGAGAGAAAATAGATGACTACGCATTTTATGACTCCAAAATGAGTAGTCCTCTCCATCAAAGTGTGGAGGTTTTCCTAGAGGAATAGAAAGTAAATGTGCATTCAGATTGTATGGCATGCGAGAATAGTCAAAAGAGTAATTTTGATTAACCGTCTTTTTCTTTGAAGAAGGATCGTCATCGTCGTCGTCTCTTGGTGAAGAAGAAGATTCATCACTGTCGTAGTAGACGATCTTCTTGATGCGCCTCTTCTTCTTCCCGTCCTTCTTCTTGTGACTTGAGCCAGAGTCCGTGGGCTTGTCGTCTTTAGGCTCATTGAGGAAGGACTCCTTTTCCTTGTCGTTGACCACCATCCCCTTTCCCTTATGATCCATCTCTTCGGGCGATTAGTCCCTTACGTGAAGAGAACGGCTTTGATACCAATTGAGAGCACCTAAAGGGGGGGGGGGGGTGAATAGGTGATCCTGTAAAATTCAACAACTAATAGCCACAAATCTTGGTTATATAAAAGTTAGTGCGACTAAGTAGTTGCGAAGCGAGTTCTTGTGGCCAAGACAATCACAAAGAGATCAACACAAGATACACGCGATTTTATCCCGTGGTTCGGCCAAGTAACACTTGCCTACTTCCACGTTGTGGCGTCCCAATGGACGAGGGTTGCACTCAATCCCTTTCAAGTGATCCAATGATCAACTTGAATACCACGACTTTTCTTTGCTTATCTCTTTTTCCCGTTTGCGAAGAATCTCCACAAGTTGGAGTCTCTCACCCTTACAACAAGGATCACAATGAAAACTCGGAGTAAGGTTGGGAAGAGCAACGCACACTAGAATTAAATCCACACCTCAAACACGCACACACAAGTGAGAAGATGAGCACACAAAACACGAGCGGGGAGTTTACAACTCGAAAAGTGCTCCAATCTCAAGAACGATGAACGATTGCGTGAAAGTGAGGACTAGAAGTCTTGGAATGCTTAGAGTGTGCTTGGGTAGTCCATGCCTAGGGGTCCCTTTTATAGCCCCAAGGCAGCTAGGAGCCGTTGGAGGCCAACAAGGAAGGCTATCCTTGCCTTCTGTCGGGTGGCGCACCGGCAGTCCGGTGCACCACCGGACAGCCACAGTTCATGTCTGGTGCGCGATCTCCTTCCTTTTCTGGTGAAGTCGACCATTGCAGAGACGTGGCAGTTGGCGCACCGGACACTGTCCGGTGCACACCAGACAGTCCGGTGCCCCCTTGCCGACCGTTGGCGCGGGCCACGCGTCGCCCGCGGATTGCGCAGCCGACCGTTGCGCTGGTGGCCGTTGGCTCATCGGACAGTCCGATGCACCACCGGACAGTCCGGTGAATTATAGTCGTACGCCGCCAAACTTTCCCGAGAGCGGCCTGCTCACCGGAGTCCAGCCTGGCGCACCGGACACTGTCCGGTGCACCACCGGACAGTCCGGTGTGCCCAGCCGAGCTGGTCTTCGACTTCTCTTTGATTTGCACTTCTTTCTTCATTTAGCACTTAAGAACTCAATTAAATGTGTTGGACACTTAAACACCAAAACATAATAGAAATTGCCCAAAGGCACATTTCCCTTTCAAAATGCCATAAATCATAAATGCCACGTGTGAGACACATTATACTATACATATAGGTGTTGTTTGATTAGCACATTTTTAACGTGATGGGTAACTGATAACGTTAAATCACGTTTGTTTAAGTCCAACATAATCAGGTACCACACTAGAAAATGGTACCAGCCTGTTCAAATTTATTACCGTTGAAACTTGAGCGTGAATCATTACCATTACCATTTATATTACATTTCATGAACCAAACAACACCATAATGTTTATGTCCCATAAAAAGTGTAGCCATAAAATTTGGGTTGTCTTAAGACTAGATTTATATGTAATATTAGTAATTTTTTATCTGTGGCTAAGTTAACAACAAAAACCTATTTAGAAATCTATTTAATGACACTAATTATACCACTTGTATTTATTTAGTAAAATTTGACAATGTTTGGTTTCTTGGAAAGCAAGAACAATAGTTTTTAGAGAAAAATTCCTTATGTGCTCATGTGAAGCTCACTTATTCCTCCTATATGACACCGAGATCGAATCAGATTTCCTACATGACACTACCATGACCTTTTGAACCTAACACACTAAAGTGTTATAAGTGTGTCTACCCTTTTCGTGTGTTTTGGGTTATTAAATGATAATATAGTTAAATATCTAACAAGTTAGTTAAGCGTTCAGGTTATTGATTACATCACACACTTTTGAGATATGAATTGTTGTATTATTTGTATCGATGGTTCAATTACAAAGGCAAACTTATGTTTCATATTATGTTTAAATAAAAGGCCAAAATGATATGTTGTTGTAGAAAAAATTTAGTTTAAACAAAAACAACAATAATGCAAATTAAATTAAAGAAATGGCTTATATATTATGGGCATTATGGTTCAAATGAAAGCTAGCATGGTTCACTTGGTTCATGAGACATGAGATCATATATCTAGTATGGTCTCACTTAGAAAGCTTGGTATAAAAATCATTGTTGATGAAGATAGTTTTTACTACATGGACTTTAATATATGCTTATTAGGGTCGAGCCGACATAATTCAAGGCCTTGTACCAATTTTTTATTTGTTAAGGATCAATGATATAGATTAATCTTGTCTACTAACAGTGATTGAGTTGTTAACATGTGAAGGGGTGTAAGTCCTTTTGAACAAAAGCAACCACATTTTTCTTTGCGTCATTACTTCAAACATTTCTTTCATACATGGGAAGTGGCTTACTAACGGTAAAGGATGATCCAAATGTCTAGATGCTATGTCAGCATGCGATGGCTGCACTTCACTATAAGCCAAAACAAGTTGCATGAGAGATTGGCACTTGGCTACCACAATGAACACCATGTTATCTCCTTGTCGAGCTAACTTAGCTAGACCTTATACTCGTTACTAGATTGTGCACTAGCTAAACTATTGTTGACTAGTATTTTAGGGGGGCTTAGTGGGTGGGGTGCCCTTGTTCTTGGGCACCGGCTACACATGGCCTCGCACAGGCCTAATGCTTATCATCGATTCAAGTCATGATATAACTTGGAATGGCTTGTGATGGTGATGACAATAAGTAAAGTGTTTACAAGAACCAAGCGAAGGTGGAGGACAACCGATTGCTTGAGCGTCGAAGAACCATGACTATGGTAAAAAAGAGTATTGCATGTAGTCATCACTGAACAAGCTAGTGACTTGATTAAAATTTTTTTGGATCATTTAATAGAAGTGACTTTATGTATTTCTATTTATTCATATAGGTTGAGTTAGATCCCTAGTACCTAGTAAATTTGGAAATTTTGAAGTTTTGTATTATTTATGGGGAGTTTCCTATGTTGTTTTGGGTTCCTAAGCCATAATTTTCGAAGTTTATGTCAAAACATTAGAATGGGACTATTTTGGGACCAAACGGTTCACTTCGGAACATATCAGACTTATTTGATATGTGTCTTTAGTGTTCCACAACTAACTTGAGTGAGTGGTGTATTTATTTGTAACACCCTAAAATTTTGCATTGTTGGCGATCATAAAACGTGTTGTGACCACCAACATCTCAAGTTTAAGGAGTAATATGGGACCAAATTTATGTTATTTAACAGGTTCCATGAGTTGTGTATAATATTTTAATGCAAGAACACCACCACAAATTTCAGAAGGGACATAGCGGAAGGAGTAGTGGCCGTCTGAAAGAGAAATGTGCCATTGGGTCATTTCTAGTTATTTTGGTGATTAAATGTTCAACACAACACTTTGAACTAACACTCTTTATATGAGCATGGGCATTGGTGTAGCAAAAGAAAATTTAAGAGAAGTCCAAATAAGTTGAATTAGAAGGCCAAAAGTGCAACTTTGGGACAAGCTACAAAAACATGATGTTTAAGTACTTGAATAAGTTGCACACACTTTATACTATGTTTCTTGCACCTTTGTTTGGCTACTAACTCCTTTGTGCAAGAAAAGTGGAATTTGGACTTAGTTATGGACATGTTGAAAATCCTGGAGAAAATGAATGAAAGAGGTACGATCCCAACACAGTAAATTGTTTTAGTTGCTAACTATGTTTGTCTAAGTGCTAAGGAACCTCTTAAGAAGAGCCAAAAGAATTAGGAGAAGTTTGGCCAGTCTAGGACACACCGGACTGTCCGGTGTGCACCGGACTGTCCGGCGATGCATACAACCAAACTCGCTACTCTCGAGAATTTTAATTATAAAATTCACCGGACAGTGAATAGTGCATTGTCTGGTGCATCGGACAAGGACTCCAACGGCTCTCTCTATATGTGGGCACCGACCCGCCAATTGCTAGCTGACGTGGAAGTTGTCTGGTGCCACGCTTGAAAAGGAAGTTGGCCAATCAGATCACCGACCGACTGTTACTGGCCAGATTTCTAGTGGTGCATCGGACTATCCGGTGGACACCAGATTGTCCGGTGAACCTACAAACAGGGCAACTTTCAAGCTTCCTTGTGGAGAAGCCAATAGCTCCTGGACCCTTTAGGGCTATAAAAGGAGCCCCTAGGCGCCTTGCTGCAGTACCCAAGCGTCTTAAGTGCACACTACAACTCTGGGACTCCGTGACCACACCGTTTAGGGACTTGAGAGAGATTTGAGCGTTGTTTCCGAGATGTAACTCTGTCGTTTTGTTCTTGTGCTCTTGTCTTTGCTTTGTGTGCTTGTGTTGCTGTGTTGTGCTCTTGTGTGCGTGTTCTTACTCCCTCCTTACTCTAAGTTTGATTGTGATCATTTGTGTAAGGCAGAATACCGTGACACTCAAGTTTGATCTTTGGATCACTTGAGAGGGGTTGAGTGCAACCCTTGACCAAAGGAGGTCACCACAACGTGGAGGTAGGCTTTGGCCGAACCACGGTAAAATATCGTTGTGTCTCTTGTCCACTTTTCTTTACTACGATTTTTGTCTTCCTTTACTGCTAAACTTCACATATGATATTGCTCCTAGTTTAATATACATCTTAAGAGAGCAATCAAGTGAAGACTCTATTTTTCTCTCCTCTTCTCATTCGAACTTGGTTTTAGTTTACAATAACACCTTTTATAAGTTTTGCAGCATCACCTATTCACCCCCTCTATGTGCTCTCAATTGGTATCGGAGCATAGTTTACACTAACACCTTTTACAGACCAAGTTTGTGTTGTTTGAATGATATGACACCTTGTTTATATCCTCATAGTTATAAAAAATGTTTAGTAAAATCATCCTTTTATCTTGATGCATATAGTTGGGGCTTCCTTCTCTATATTGCTCTTCTTATCACGTTTTTGCTTTTTCCTCTTTTGTGCACTGGAAAGAATATGAACATATATCAATGTTGTTTGAGAGAATGAAAAATGAACTAAGACAAGATTTTACATAAAATCAAAACCAATCGATGAAATTTGGTCCTCCATTTATCCCATGTCATCGTGTGGTAACTAGTTGCTTGTTTGTAGATTGATGTTTAGACCTCCAATTATGCTTGTCAAACTCATTATATAGAAAAATAATGGATAAGGTCTAGACCAACATGACTATGGAGTTGATCAATACAAGAGAACTTTCATGAAATACCGTTCCACTTCTTCCATATTGATATACATGTACAACAAACATACATTCTTTCTTCTTGAGTACGGTTGTGCCCCTCCATTAAATTTTTTTAAGGTTACAGAAAGGAGAACCATCATCCATGTTGTATTGTTTGTAGAAGCATTGACATTGTGTTCATCCAGAAAATATACACTGGACAAGTATGATATCTCCTTCATTCAAAATGCTTCGGTGATGTAGCCTTCAACTCTTTCCTTATTACCCATCATTGCTCTAAGCTATTTGAGAGCCCTTTCAATGTGATACATCCACCTATAATACACATAACCACTAACATTAGCTTCATAAGGAAGATGAACAAGAAGATGCTGCATCAGATTGAAAAACCATATAATATTTTTTCCAATTTGCCTATAAGCAATGGTATCTCTTTCTCTAACGTCTACATCATATCCTTCTTGATTTATTTAGCACAAATCTATCTATCGTAAAAACTTAGCCTAGCTAGCATTTTTCCACACATCATCCCGAAGGTACCCACAAAACATTACATGTAGGACTCTTCCCATTATGATGTGGTAATCATGTGAAGCGTCCCAATCCTCTGGGACTCAAATGTGAAACAATTACTAGTCCCAGGAGGCTAGCAACCACATTCCTTACTTCAAATAGTACAGAGTTCGAATAAAAGTTATTAAAATACCAGAGTACAAGCTCTATTGAGCCTGAAATACAGAGCACAGTGGAAGATTCAACTAGCCCAAGCCACAGGCAGACTGGGTGCAGACACAACCCCCTTCTAATCGAGCATAGCAGAAAAGAAGTCTTCAACTGCTGAAAAACATAAATAAATCTGGGTGAATACATAAGGTATTCCGCAAGCCCATCCCGCCTGTAAAGAGAGAGGGACCTATATAATACATGCTTTATATGGTGGAGTTGAAGTCACTCTTCTTTTCTAGAGAAAGGCAATACTTTGATGGTTTTCCCCAAAGAAGGAAGTAGCACATTTTCACACTCAACCACCACTGAGCTTCCTGCTCCAGTGGCATTGTTTTCATTTACAAAAAAACACACCCACTCACACATTTCCCTGTTCGTGGAGGTTATAAACACTAATTGTCATACCACACCAGACTCGTCCATACCAGTGGACACGGAATATTCGAATAGGTTTGAACTCTGAGCAGAGGGGTACACTTCACCCACTAGTCCGGCTCTGCGGTCTCATGGCCAATGAGACCCGAATCCGAATCTCTTTCTTTCCTCGCACGTCCTTACCTTAACGGTTATACCAGAAGGAGTCAGGACACCGCCATGTCCAAACCGGACAAAACATTCCCCCTCCTTATCCTCCCGGTGCTCCCCAGCCATCATAACCCTGCGGTTTGGACCGTACGAGTTCTGATTGAGTGAATGCACATACAGTCTCGAGTGGTTGTACTTGTCATGAGTACAGGTAGTGAAGGATGACAAACCGGTCCTTATGTGAGGGGACAATCCTTCTGCTCACACCTAACCCGGCTGAGCCAACACCTGAGGCCCTCCCCTAAACCAGAGAGTCCCTGATTATCCCACTCCAAAGGTGATAAGGGTGAATACCCTTCATCATACCCTTTTTGAAAACATCATTTAGTAAAAACACCACCCTTTTCTCATCCCACATTTTGTACTCAAAATACATTCTTTAATGCGGGCTATCTCTTTTCTCACAATGCAAAAGACCCATCCCTTATTCCCGGCTTAGGTAGTGGTAGAAAGAGTAGGTAATTTATGCATCAAGGGAAGAATGGACTTGCCTTCGTCGAAGTTCTCCTGGCACAAAAGATCTATTTTGGAGAGGTCGGGTTCCTACGCTTCTTCCAGAGCTACAAATTCCGGAGGATCAGATCCCTCTTCTCCTAGCAAAAATAGGTAATGAACAATACATCAACCATGGTGGTTTGGTGGAGTGTGCCAAGTTTTTAAATATTATTATTTTGTGCCCTATAATTTATTTAGACTATTTTTGGTGCATAAAATATCAATATATGCATAAATACATGAAAATAGGAAAAAGAAATGGAAAAGGAAAAAGAAAAGGGGTTTCCCTTCTAACTAGGCCGGGGGGGGGGGGGGAATTTCGGCCCAGCCGAGCGTATGGGAGGGAGGAACGGCACGGGCGAATGCCGTGGGCGTGTGCCCACACGTCAGAGGGAGGAGGGGGGAGGGCGGTCCGCGGTGGTGAGAACCGGTCGCCGGTGAACCCGACGGCGGTTCCTCGCCGGTGGTCCGGTTCTGCGTTGACGGAGAGATGGCAAGGCACGAGCGGAGGTAGGGGATCACGGAGGTGGGGTCAATTTGGCCGGTGGATGCACGGGATGGCTGGTCCACGGCGGGTGGTGGGCTCCACGGCGGTGAGATCGCCGACGAGGCCAAGCGGGTGAAATGGGCGAGGGGAAAAAGGTGTGATGTGTGTAGGATTACGGGGAGGCTACACTAGCGCAAAACAAAATTTTCAACCCCATAATACCAAGAACTACTGCGGTTATAGGTCATGGAATTACCACTAGACGCGCAGAGCAGCGGAAGACGTCTCGATGTAGACGAACGCGTCGAGCAGTGTCGTGCAGTCGCCGGCGTCCTTCACGTCCTCGCACGGTTCGTCCAAGTGCTCCAGATGCAGCACCTTTGAGGTATCCACACGTACAGGGAGGAAGCGCCGCGTACCGAACTGCTAGGTTCGCGACGGCGGCTTGGCGAGGGCGAGAGGTGGGCGGCGGCTGTTAGTTCGCAGGTGGCGAATTAGGTTATATCTTAACCGCGCCCCCGCCCCTCATTATATAGGCGTTATGGTGGGCTTCTGACGCCGAGGCCCATCATTAACCCTAAAGCCCAGTCTAATTTCGGATCTAATCCGAATTAGGCTTCCTTCCCCTTAAGTGTGTGACCCTATAGGTTCACGTACAAATAGACATAGCCTGAGTACTCTTACTTGGCCCAATAATTGACAGCGGCCTCTAGCAAGACATGTCAACTCCTATGTGTACGTAAAGATCATATCAGACGAACCATTGCGACATTAAGTACATGTGTTCCCTTTGTCTCACGATATTTGGTCTAGCTCTAAGCTGACCTCTCTTTCTCGATACTGTGAATTGGAATCCTTTCAATGGTTAACTCTTAACCCTAGCATGGCCATGCATTTCTTGATCCAATCACTCGAGGGGCCCAGAGATATCTCTCTCACAAAGAGAGGGACAAATTCCATCTTGACTGACCATGCCTCATAGCATGCTTCCTGACAAACCCAAAACTACCTTTATAACTACCCAGTTACGGGATAGCGTTTGATAGTCCCTAAGTAAGTCAATTCACATCTTGAGAACATGCGACAATCTCAGGTCTAAGGATACAGAATTCATGTTGCAAGAAGAGAACTATATTACAATATCTCACGTTGGGTCGGTCCAGCCTCATGTCATACATGCGCCCACATTATTAGTTTAACATCTCCATGTTCATGACTTGTGAAATGTAGTCATCAACTAATACATGTGCTAGTCATCGACTTTGACTAGGGACATCATTTAGAATAACCATATAAGTAAAGAATCTCACAAACAATTCACATAATTGCTAATCAATACAAGGTGCCTTCCATGGATATTCAATTAAGCAATATATATATCATGGATACAAAGAAATATGCTCATCTCTATGATTATCTCTAGGGCATATTTCTAACAGTCTCCCACTTGCACTAGAGTTAATCTAGAAGATATCTAATACCCATAGATCTCACGTGTGCCTCATGCTTAGGTTGTGGAAGAGGTTTTGTCAAAGGATCAGCAACATTCAAATCCGTATGTATTTTGCATATCTTTATCTCACCCCGCCTAATGAATTCCCGTATGAGGTGAAACTTCCGCAGTACGTGTTTGTTTTTCTGGTGGTTCCTTGGCTCCTTAGCTTGCGCAATAGCCCCATTGTTGTCACAGTAGAGGTTCAATGGGCTAGATGCATTAGGAAACACACCAAGCTCGATGAGGAACTTCCTTATCCAAACACCTTCCTTCGCAGATTCAGAAGCTGCAATGTACTCGGCTTCTGTTGTAGAATCAGTCACAGTCTCCTGTTTGGAACTCTTCCAACTAACAGCACCACCATTTATTGTGAACACAAAACCTGATTGCGATTTTAACTCGTCTGGGTCAGTTTGGAAGCTAGCATCGGTGTAACCAGTTACAACGAGCTCCTCCTTACCCCCATATACCAGGAACATATCTTTAGTCCTTCTTAAGTACTTAAGAATGCCTTTTACCGTTGTCCAGTGATCCTCACCTGGATCAGCCTGGTACCTACTCGTAGCACTTATAGCGTATGAAACATCTGGGCGTGTACTTATCATGGCATACATGATTGATCCAATCGATGAGGCGTATGGTACCTTACTCATGCGCTCCCGCTCATTAGCCGTCGCAGGACATTGCATCTGGCTAAGGTGTTTACCATGTGACATAGGTATGAAACCTTTCTTGGACTGTTCCATGTTGAACCGTTTCAAAACCTTGTCAATGTATGTATCTTGACTTAATCCTATAAGCCTCTTCGACCTATCTCTATAGATCCTTATGCCCAAAATATATGCTGCTTCCCCTAAGTCCTTCATAGAAAAACTCTTTTTCAGTGAAGCCTTGACGGACTCCAGCATAGGAATGTCATTCCCAATCAATAATATGTCATCCACATACAAGATCAGAAATACAACAGCGCTCCCACTTTCCTTCTTGTAAACACAAGCTTCTTCTTCATTCTGATGAAAACCAAGCCCTTTGATCACTTCATCAAAACGAATGTTCCAACTCCGAGATGCTTGCTTCAACCCATAAATGGATTTCTGAAGTTTGCATATCTTTCCAGCATTGATCGGATCGACAAAACCCTCGGGCTGTATCATATACACGTCCTCATCTAGGTTTCCATTAAGGAAAGCTGTTTTGACATCCATCTGCCAAATCTCATAATCGAAATATGCGGCAATAGCTAGAATGATCCGAATAGATTTAAGCATCGCTACTGGCGAGAATGTCTCGTCATAGTCAACTCCTTGAACTTGTCGAAAACCCTTTGCAACAAGTCGAGCCTTATAGATGTGAACATTTCCATCCATGTCTTTCTTCTTCTTATAGATCCATTTGCATTCTATAGGTCTAACACCATCAGGCGGGTCAACCAAGTTCCAAACTTGATTTTCTCCCATGGAATCTATCTCGGATCTCATGGCGACATGCCATTTCTCGGAATCTGGGTCCATCATCGCTTCTGAATATGTTGCAGGTTTGTCGTTGTCTAACAACAACACTTCCCCATTGCCCAACAATAGCACTTCTCCTCGTGCCTCGCGAAGCCTTGCTGACCTTCGTGGTTGTGGTGGTGATTCTCTTGCCATAGACGTCTCAACTTGTTCTGCTACATTAGCATCACTTGTTGAATCTTGTCCCACTGGCTCACCCTGAACTTCTTCAAGATACACCTTTTGTTTACTTTTCTCTCTTTTGAGAAACTCTTTCTCTAAGAACACACCGTTCCGGGCGACAAACACTTTGCCCTCTGACCGGTGGTAAAAGTAATATCCTAAAGTTTCCTTTGGATAACCCACGAACATGCACTTGTCCGATTTTGGAGTGAGTTTATCCGACTGTAGTCGCTTGACGTAAACCTCACAACCCCAAATCTTCAGAAAAGACAAACTGGGAGTCTTCCCAGTCCACATCTCATATGGTGTCTTAACTACAGACTTAGACGGTACCCTATTTAGTGTGAAAGCTGCTGTTTCTAGAGCGTATCCCCAAAACGACAAAGGTAGGTCCGACTGGCTCATCATTGATCGAACCATATCCAATAAAGTCCGATTACGTCGCTCAGACACGCCATTCCTCTGAGGTGTTCCAGGCGGCGTAAGCTGTGGAACAATTCCACAACTCTTTAGATGATTGCTAAACTCATGACTCAAATATTCACCACCACGATCTGATCGCAGTGCTTTAATTTTCTTGCCACGCTGATTTTCTACTTCATTCTGAAACTCTTTGAACTTTTCTAAGGATTCAGACTTGTGTTTCATTAAGTAGACATACCCATATCTACTAAAATCATCAGTGAAGGTTATGAAGTATTGGAATCCTCCCCTAGCTGTCGTACTCATTGGTCCGCACACATCAGTATGTATGAGTTCCAATAAATCTAATGTCCTCTCCGGTAAACCCGTGAAAGGTGCCTTGGTCATCTTACCAAGTAAGCAAGCTTCACATGTCTCGTATGATTCAAAATCAAACGAAGTTAAAAGCCCATCAGAATGAAGCTTCTTCATGCGATTCTCACTTATATGACCCAAACGACAGTGCCACATGTAGGTAGGACTTAAATCATTAGGCCGAGGCCTTTTAGCACTAATATTACAGATAGGTGCATCATCAAGATTTAAAATGAATAACCCATTCATAATGGATGCAAAAGCCACAAACATGCCATTCTTAGAGATCACACAACCATTGTTTTCACTCGCAAATGAATAACCATCCTTCATCAAACATGAAGGAGACATAATGTTTCGACTCATACTAGGAACTAGATAACAATTATTTAACTCCAAAATAAATCCTGATGGGAGGTGGAGTTGCATCGTCCCGACGGTCAACGCAGCAACTCTTGCATTATTGCCTACCCGGAAATCAACTTCTCCTCTTTTCACGCTTCTACTTCTTATCATTCCCTGCATCGAATTGCAAATATGGGCAACCGATCCGGTATCAAATACCCAAGAATTAATATAAGAATCAGCAAGAAAAATTTCTGTAATGTGAATAGCAAGTGTACCTGCTGCGGCTGTACCCTTACCGCCGCGATCCTTAATAGAGGCCAAGTACTGCTTGCAATTCCTTTTCCAGTGACCAAGTTCTTTGCAATAAAAGCACTCTACATCTGCAGCTGGTCCAGCCTTGGGCTTTTGATTTGGCTTGGATACTGTATCCTTTGCCTTGCCCTTCTTCTTTTGAGACTTACCCTTCTTAAAGTTGGGTTTGTTTTGGACCGCCATCACATGGCCGCTGCTGCCAGCGCTTTTCTTTATGTCCCCCTCTGCTGTTTTCAGCATGCCACATAGTTCATTGAGGCCCCTCTCCGCCCCATGCATATGGTAGTTCGTGATGAAGTTTCCATAGCTGGGGGGGAAGAGATGCTAAAATGAAGTCAGTGGCCAACTCTTGGCTTATTGGGAAGCCTAGCTTCTCCAACCTCTGACTGTAACCAACCATTTTGATTACGTGTGGCCCAACTGCTGCGCCTTCTGCTAGCTTGCATTCCAGAAAGGCTTTGGACACATTGAACCTTTCAGTCCTAGCCTGAGTCTGGAACATATCCTTGAGCGCCACGATCATATCGTACACCTCATGGTTTGTCTCAAACTGCATCTGGAGCTCAGGCTCCATGCAAGCAAGCATTAGGCAACTCACTTCAAGATTAGCATCCATTGCTTTCTTGTAAGCGGTTTTAGCTGCAGCAGTTGCATTTTCACCAGGATCCTCTGGCAGTGGGGTGTCTAGAACGTCTTCCTTTTTTTCAGCCCTGAGAACAATTCTTAGGTTACGGATCCAATCCGTATAGTTTGTTCCATTTAACTTATCCTTTTCAAGAATCGATCGCAAAGTAAATGTTGGTGTGCTAGGTGCCATTTATCTACAACAAAATAATGCAAAATACTAAGACAAAAATATCCATGACAGAGTAAATCATATTAAACATTTAATAGTCTACTCCCACTAAAATCAATATCCCTCTATTGATACTTAGTGATTCAGAATCCACAACTAACAAGTCTACTAGTGAGCTTTAGCATCACCGCTAGAAGACAAGGTAGATCGGTAAGCAACTCCTTGCTAATCATATCATATATATGACTCCTGTTGTTGGGTGACATCTCTATGTCTCGGCTCCCAACCTTATGCCTCAAAGTCCTTAACCATTAAGCTGACTTTGTTTAAGTTAACCAACCCTTTCTGCAGTTCGTATCCGATACAAACCTATCTAGTCAAGGAAAACTGGTGGCACCCTAATTTCATAGACCCACCACCAATTGTACAAGACTTATGATAGTGCAAGGTTTGGAGAGGCATTAAAGCTTAAACATTTATGAGGGATCGTCCTACTTATAACATCGCACGCAAGGAATTATATGCAATATAAACAAGTAGAACAATAAGAATGGCATTCACACAACAGTTGTGATTCGGTATGGCTTGCTTTCACATGGTGATCCCCATCTCCAATAATCTGTCCATCACGATGATCTCCATCTCCATGATATAGGTATGCCATCCTCCAGGTGATGAGTCCTTCAAGATCTATCTAACGTATGCTGGTAAACAAATTACATATACGCTTTGGATCATCACATGTTGACACGCAGGTCATTACATTAAATTTGGACAATACATGTGGCTCCAGCCGTATTGCCCTGGTCACGACACGCAGGTCATGAATAATTTATTAACATGCATCATATACACAATAGCCATACCGATCACAAGATGTCCTGCAAAAACAGGTTAGACAAACACATTTCTATACGTTCGCCATTTCAGCAGATAGCCACGGCGGTCCATGCATCGTATGTATGGAAATTTCACTGGAAATCTCATGCGGTTGATCAAATCAACCCAAATCCGAGACTTTCGACCCGAAGAAGATTACACTCATGATGTTGATCTGTTACATCAATCTGCTAGTTGTGTACGCAGTTAGCCCCAATGGTGATTCCAGTCGGTAGGGGCAAGTCGCGCACATAACAGAGAAGGATGAACTGATCTCTCCAGTCATATCCGATGTAATCTACTTCAACCCTTTATTACCAATTGATCTAATCAAACCGTGCATCAAGTAGATCCATCTCATGAACCTAGATCCAGACCTAAAACTACGCAGAACCTGCTCCGATACCACTGTAGGATTACGGGGAGGCTACACTAGCGCAAAACAAAATTTTCAACCCCATAATACCAAGAACTACTGCGGTTATAGGTCATGGAATTACCACTAGACGCGCAGAGCAGCGGAAGACGTCTCGATGTAGACGAACGCGTCGAGCAGTGCCGTGCAGTCGCCGGCGTCCTTCACGTCCTCGCACGGTTCGTCCAAGTGCTCCAGATGCAGCACCTCTGAGGTATCCACACGTACAGGGAGGAAGCGCCGCGTACCGAACTGCTAGGTTCGCGACGGCGGCTTGGCGAGGGCGAGAGGTGGGCGGCGGCTGTTAGTTCGCAGGTGGCGAATTAGGTTATATCTTAACCGCGCCCCCGCCCCTCATTATATAGGCGTTATGGTGGGCTTCTGACGCCGAGGCTCATCATTAACCCTAAAGCCCAGTCTAATTTCGGATCTAATCCGAATTAGGCTTCCTTCCCCTTAAGTGTGTGACCCTATAGGTTCACGTACAAATAGACATAGCCCGAGTACTCTTACTTGGCCCAATAATTGACAGCGGCCTCTAGCAAGACATGTCAACTCCTATGTGTACGTAAAGATCATATCAGACGAACCATTGCGACATTAAGTACATGATGTTCCCTTTGTCTCACGATATTTGGTCTGGCTCTAAGCTGACCTCTCTTTCTCGATACTGTGAATTGGAATCCTTTCAATGGTTAACTCTTAACCCTAGCATGGCCATGCATTTCTTGATCCAATCACTCGAGGGGCCCAGAGATATCTCTCTCACAAAGAGAGGGACAAATTCCATCTTGACTGACCATGCCTCATAGCATGCTTCCTGACAAACCCAAAACTACCTTTATAACTACCCAGTTACGGGATAGCGTTTGATAGTCCCTAAGTAAGTCAATTCACATCTTGAGAACATGCGACAATCTCAGGTCTAAGGATACAGAATTCATGTTGCAAGAAGAGAACTATATTACAATATCTCACGTTGGGTCGGTCCAGCCTCATGTCATACATGCGCCCACATTATTAGTTTAACATCTCCATGTTCATGACTTGTGAAATGTAGTCATCAACTAATACATGTGCTAGTCATCGACTTTGACTAGGGACATCATTTAGAATAACCATATAAGTAAAGAATCTCACAAACAATTCACATAATTGCTAATCAATACAAGGTGCCTTCCATGGATATTCAATTAAGCAATATATATCATGGATACAAAGAAATATGCTCATCTCTATGATTATCTCTAGGGCATATTTCTAACAATGTGCTACACTAATTTGACTAGAACTCAACGGAGAGAGGAGAGCGGAGCTCACCGGAGAGAAGGAAGGCGGTGGCTGTCGGTGTTTTGGGTCCGACCGCGCACCCGGGGTTGCCCCTCAAGGTGCTTTTTGGTGTAGGACGGTGTTATCGACTGTAGCTCGATGGTTCGTGCTAGTTGCACGAGAAACAGTGGACAGTTGTGTACAGGTTCGGGCCGCTTTGAGATGCGTAACACCCTACGTCCTGGTGTGAGCACTTTATGTGGTGGGTTACAAAGAGGTTCTCTAGTATTGGGAACGTAGAGAGCTAGTGTGGGTGGCTAAGTAGAATGAGGTCCATCGTCTCGAAGGGGTGCCCCCTAGGCCTTATATACTCGACCGTGGGGCATTACATGTGGATATGATAACAACGTGTGCCTAAGTAATAGTGAACTAACTGAGTCTATCTTACTATAATTCAACCGACTCAACCTCGCTCAGTTCCGATGTACGGGGCCCCTACGCGGGAAGGTCGGGTCACTGTTGCGATCACGGCTCAAATCCATCGGGCCGTCTGGGCCTGCGTCGATCCAGTCTTGTGTCAATCTGCCTTACTAGACGTTTCTCCCAGGCCCACGAAGGGATGACCTCGCGAACTATTGGGTCCACGGGCCTTTCGTGAGGTCTTTTATCCTTCTGGTGGACCCGGGGGATATCTATCCTCCACAAGCCCCCGATCTTTGGGTTGATTTTGATATAACCGGCCCCAAAGATCCTAGGTCCAGCTTGCAGTCTTTGATTTTACCAAGAAGTGTCTTGAAAATAAGCCTACCGAGTCACTACTTCTGAACTCTAAGTGATCCGGTAACAATGATATTTTACTGTCTTCTTCCACTATTACTCCTCGAAGTTTGGTGTTCTGTCTCTGGTTCATGCTTCAGAGGTCAACATTTTGTACTGTTGAACTTTGAAGTCCATTGGGTGCACCAGTGCACCTAATGGGTGTAGCCCCCGAGCTTCGAGTTGATTTTTGCAGATAATCCACTCGAAGGTCTTCATTTCAAGTCTTCTCAGAAATTATTTTTATCTTCCACCTGTGCTTTTTCAGAGGTTAGCCTTGCCTTAGTTTTGCCGTATGCTTTAGAGGTCAGCATTTTATCTTTCGGGATGATTATTCATTGGGTGCACCGAATGGGTGTAGCCCTCGAGCTTCGAGTGGATTTTTGAAAATAGTCCGCTCGAAGGTCTTCATCTCATGGTGTCTCTTTTTTTTCTTTAGAAAACATCCTTTTCTTTTGTCGAATGCCTTAGAGGTCAGCATTATGTCATCAACGTTATGCTTCAGAGGTCAGCATATATTTTTGTCCTTGAAGCCGAGTACGTGATCTGCCCATATCTTGCTAGGTCTGGCAATTTATTTGATCTGCGACTGATTGGACGTTCGATAGATGGCTTTTGGCTAGTCTTCATATCACTTCGTGCTTCAATGCTTCTGTCGATTAGACTTGTACCTCATCGGCTATATTTGGCTTTCCTCTGATATCTGTTGATATCCTCCTTTTGTCTTGGGGTATTCATTGCATATACTGTATGGATGTGACTGCTTGGGAAAATCTATTGAAAATTTGTGGACGTCCCCCCCAATGGGTGTAGGCAAGGGACGGCTTGGTGCACTGAGCGTTTAGCAAACTGCTTCTGAGTAGTAACTTGATGTGACCGCGGGTGTAATCATATCGCCCAAGCAGTTGACTGAAGTCCCAATGGGTGTAGTGTTACGTGGAACGGCGTCAGCCGCCTGACGTGTCTTCAGACGGTTTGAATTGCATATTGAATTTTTGCGACTGTTCGGTGGCCGTGGTAGGAGGTGAGCGGTTGCCTTCTTCTATAAATAGTGTTCTTGCTTCTCCGGCATTTTCACATCTCTTACCACTGCTCGCTGTTTACTTTCTTCTCTTTCCTTCCACTCCACCATGGGCAAGAACAAGAAGGGTGGTAGTTCTTCGCATCACTCCGGTGACAAACGCAAGTGTTGGAGACTTGTTCTCAAATGCTATGAATTAAGAACAAGGCAACATAAAATGTTAAACATTAATGCCCTTCATCCGCTGAAGCATTATCTCCCTTAGGATATAATGAACTTCGGACGAAGACCATAAGCAAAATATCACGAAGGTCTTACCTTCGTTATTAGCTCTATAGAACAATATAAACAATGCTAGAATATAAAAAATTAAATAAATTTATACCAAAGACAGATATTATTAAACATATATTTTATTATACAAACTTAAATATTAAAACATAATATTCAAGTACATTTATACCTTCGCCTTGACAAAGAACAATAATTCCAGTGTGATGCGTCAATGATCACAGGATTGCGTGAATAGTAAAGAAGTATTGTTCATCTATTTATAGGCACAGGACGCAACCTGTGAGAAATTACAATCATGCCCCTTACAAAAGATTACAATTATGACTCAGACCCTTATGGACTAAGAAGTCATTTCATCTTTAAGTGGGTTCGAACCCTCGTCTTCAGATACGTTATAATATCGAAGCTTCATGAGTGGTAGCTTCGGCACTACGTTTAAACGGATTTGCCGAAGGTGTGTCTTCCTGCAGGACCTTCGACGACGAAGCATGGCCCCAACAGTAGCCCCTTCGCGGTGCTAGATCATTTTTCGTAACGAGCTTGATCCATGAAAAAGTCTCTTAGGCTTCGGGAAGCCAAAGGTCCGAAAAACACCTTCCCTGAGCTCGTTGCCGGGAAACGATAAAATTTCCGAGCACGGAGTGGTCCCACCATGCAGATTTACCTTCTCGGGTTTTGTGGCCCACCGTTCAGTGGGTGCGAGCGACTGTTCGTCCGGTGTAGGAGACTTGATGATTCACCTTCTTGCCTGCAGCAGTATATAAACAGACGAGTAGGTGTGAAGTTACCACAGCATTCATTGCTATTGCACTGTTTTGCTGCCAAGAATTTAACCCTTGCGCTCAAACGAAGCACCACCTCGGATTCTGCTTCGTCACAAGAAGAGCTTCGGAAAAAAGGTCATTAATTTCAAAAAACTTCTAGAAGTTCATAATCAAATGGCTAGAGTGCGTTCCACTGTCAGGGTTGAACGTGAGGGAGATGAGGCCAAAGCCACTGAAACTGTTCCAATTTCCGAAGCAATGAGGCGGTCTGGGCTGGCAACATCAGGGGATGCATCTGCCGCCGAAGCAAAACAAGCTGACGTTGAAGAAGATGAATTTGAAGATGAGTACGGTGCAACACCATCTAAACCCAGCCACTTAGAGTTTGGGAAGTCTACTATTACTGAAGGTGATATGGCTAAGTTACTGAAGCTAGGCTATTTTAGCGAAGACAAAAGGGAGCTGATTCGCTTCGGGGGAGAGGAAATTACCCCGAAGCCAGAAAAAGATGAGGTGGTGGTTTTTAAGAGCTTCTTCAAAGCAGGGTTAAGGTTTCCCCTGCATGGGATGATTGCAGATGTTTTAGAGAGATTTGGGATTCACCTTCATCAGTTAACTCCTAATGCCATTGTTAGGCTTAGTGTTTACATCTAGGCACTCCGAAGCCAGGAGGCAGAGCCACTTGCCGAAGGTTTTTGCCGGGCACACGAGCTTCATTACCAGACAAAAGCTAGAGAAGATGGGCTGCATGATAATTTCGGCTGCTACAATTTTGCATATCGGAAAGATGCCAAGTATCCAGTTATCAGCAATCGTACGAAATGGCCAGCTGGCTGGAAGAGTGAATGGTTTCATGTCAAAGTAGATGAGAAGAAGGAGAAACTAGTTTAGAGCCCTTTGAGTTTGACCTTCGGAGAAACTAGACCCCAATGCGTCATGTCTCCAGATAGTCCATGTCAGATTGCACTGGGCGAATTTCGGGTTGTTGCAGAGCACATTAGCACCAGGGATCTGGTCCAAGAATTCTTAGCCTTCAAAGTATTCCCAATTTTGAGGGAATGGGACATGCCGAAGCTGAAAGGGGAGAAGAAGAAGAAAGAGCTTGTTCGGCTACCTTATTATTACAAGTTTAAAAAACATTTTAAAGCACCTTGCCAAGAGTGGTTGGACACAATTGAGGTTATGTGCAACGAGATCCTTGGCAACTATTCTAAGAAAGAAGATCAGTTAATGACTGAGGCTTTCGGTACTCGTCCGAAGCGAAGAATGAATCGGGTGATGGATGCCTTGAATTTTGATTATCCTGACTATGAGCAATTAGGCAGAGGTGCCGAAGGTCAGAAAAGAAAAAGAGTTGCCAGCGTCCTCGACAAAGAAGTTATCAAATTAGCTAAAAAGGACAAAGAAATTTTTGAGAAAAGAAACCCGAGCCCTGAGCCGAAGATAGCTACTTCAAAGAAAAGGAAAGCTATGGCCCCGAAACCAAAAACGTCAGGCCAAGAGGGAGAAGCTCCTGCGACGCCTTCTGTTGCCGATGTGGAAGAAATTCTAAAGGTAACGACTGAACCTTTGCCTATCAAGCTAAGTCCACTGGCGCCACAACTGACGAAGCTTTTTCAGAAGGAAAAGGAGCCTTCGGCAACGGAAAGTCCTGCTAAGCTGAAAAAACGGAGAATTATCCAAGTGGCCGATGTTATTCATCAGACACCGCCACCGGCATCAGCGCCAAAAATACCAATTACTGAAAGCGCTAGCGCCGCTGAAGACGCCGGCGGTGCCAAAGCTACAGCCACCGAAGCCGAAGGTGCCAGAGCTAAGACCGCCGAAGATTCTGATCTGGAAACCACACTTGGTGATATTGATAACATACTTCAAAAAATGGCTGAGGAAGAAGCTGCTGCGGCCGCGATGGACACAACAATTGAGAAAGGAAAAGAGCAAATTGAAGATACTTTGGAAGAGGAAAACTTCAATTTTCAAGATATACTAGGGCAAGAGTTATCAGAAACTGAAAAAGAAGAACTGAAGAAATATGTTGTATCCTGTGGGTACAAACCAGGGGCTTTGCTGTTTGGCAGAGTCAATGAAGGGAAATTGAGGTGCCTTCGGAATCGAACCGAGGCAAAGGTCGTTAGGACTTTCTCAAAGAATGTTGGCCTGCCGAATATTGAGGCGGACCTCTGCAGGTACCGGCG